>NC_066579.1:246033470-246739366 GCF_024323335.1 Lathyrus oleraceus
AGGCTCTGAAGGTGAAGGTGATACTTCTTCATCTGATTAATGGTTCCCCCCCCCCTTGTGTGTTGAAGACTGAAGATTGTGTGAGGTGTGCTGTGAAGACTGGTGTGGATGTTTTTGGAAGTTGTTCTGCTATTGCTGTTTGGATGCTGAAGTTTTATTGTTTTCTTGAAAAATATGTAATTTGTGGCAGTCCTCATTGATGCCTGTTTTGTAATATTTTGGGCTCTTGATGAGTTCCTTGGATGTCTGATATGGTGCACAGGCGTTGATGTTGAAGCAGATGTCAGGATGACATTCTGGATGGTACAGGTGATGTGATTATAGTAGCTGTTATGTTCATGGAGGTTGTTTGATGTATGCACAGATTTAGGGGGGGAAGGAGTACCCTTGTGCATTTGTGTGTCTTACTAGTTGCATCCATAACTAGTAATTTTGTTTTTGTTGCACAAATTTAGGGGGAGGAGAAGTACCCTTGTGCATGTGTGTATTACTAGTAGTTATAGCTAGTAATTGTGTTGCTTCTGCTGCTGATTAAATTGTTGTTTAACTGCTGATAGTTTTCTTGTGAACAAAAAGGACAGATATATGTTTTAGCCAAAATTTGCCAAAGGGGGAGTTTGTTGGTTCTAAGTGTTGGCAACAAATTTGCTAAAACAAAGAGAGTTCACAAGATGTTATGTGTGATGTCTTAACATAAGATATCATATGTACCTGCTAGAGATCAAGAACATAATCATGCAGGATTGTTTCAGAATGCCATATGCAATGCCATGGCTTCTGATATTGTGTTCCTGCTGGAGTTGAAATGAAAAACATAATTATGCAGGACTGTATCAGGATGTCATACACGATATCATGACACCTGATGTCTTCATGTACCTGCTGGAAGCTATAAAAGGAATTATGGAATTATGCAGGATTTTTCCAGGATGTCAGACCCGATGTCATGACATCCTGTACACATAACATTCAGTATGAATGTCTGGTGTTTTGTGATTGCACAATTAATGGCAATCTATGTATGATTGAAGATCTGATTAGCTAGCGCATTCAATCATGGATTACAACCTGATTTACTTATTTTCCAAGAAGATCTAACCAGCTGTTATGAAAAAATTTAATTGGAAAATATATTTAGGGTTTTCAAGATGTCCAAGCCCAACTGAAAGCTTCTATAAAAAGGGAATTAGAAAACCTATTTTAAACACAACCAATACTGAGCAAAATATAGAGAGAGAGCTAGGGTTTGTGTTCTGTTTAGTCGTGAGACTTGTAAGCCATTCAAGTCATCTTTTGATGATTGAATTGGACTGATTTGTGGTTGTAATTTGTCACTCTAAAGCTGTTAAGCAAGAGTGTGTGTCTACTTGATCAAAGCTGTGAAGCAAGATCAAGTGTGTGTCTTCTTGACCAAAGTTGTTAAGCAAGATCAAGAGTGTGTCTTCTTGATTGAAACTGTGAAGTAAAATCAAGGGTGTGTTATTGAAAAGTATTTTCTTTTCTCAAGGGATTGTTGTTTAAGATCACATGTGTGATTGTAGGGAAGTGAGTGGGTTCTCATATCTAAGAGTGCTTAGGTAGAAATTGCACGGGTAGAGATTAGGTGAGAAAGAGTGTAACTTGTTGATGTGTACTGAGAGTCTTTGAACTGATTCTATTTTAGTGAATTTCCTTTCTGGCTTGGTAGCCCCCAGACTTAGGTGAGTTGCACCGAACTGGGTTAACAATTGCTTGTGTCTTTTGCTTTACCATTCTGTATCTTTATCGTGTTTGTGTTAATAGATATTAGTGTCGTGACATTTCCTTCGACATCTTATATCTGATACCAGAATTTCAGTTATAGCAAATGGTAAGTGTTATTTGCACACTTGAAATTGCTTCCAAATTTGGCAATGTGAATGGCACGCGTGCATGGGGATGTACAAGCCCATGAAGCATCTCAATTAGATCCAAAATCAAATGAAATGAAGTCTGAATGAAGATTGCAGTGCAAGGCAAAGATGTTTGGATGTTTGAAGCATGATTCTTGCCAACTGATACAGCCTTGTTCAAGCTATGCGCAGACCCCTCAAACTTTGTCCAAAATAAATGAATTTGGACTCTTGGGAAAGGCTAGATCAAGAGGAACAACTTTTATGTTGAACACTTTTCCATTTGGAACTTGTATCATGGTGAATTTTGAGGTGGAAGTTTGGAAATTTCAACATGTCAAAATATTTTCTAAGTGTCAAGCCATATGTTCAATTATTCCACCTTGGCTAACTTTTTATGTCAGTTCCATATGAGAAAAGTATATTCATCAAAGTTGTAACCCTTTAAAATACATTCAAAATGGTCACAAATTTGACATAATTTAGATTTGGGATGAGTGAGTTATGCATTTTTGAAGTTGAGGAAAATCACTTGTTCAATGGTATTGGTCCAAAATGACCTATAATGTATCCTCATATCACATCCTCATAAAAGTTGATTTAGCTCTTACTCCAAACATAAAAGTTGAATTAGACACCTTGAATTTGATTTTGCAACTTGGAAATAATTCATCTCATAAAAATTGAGCAAGTTATGGCCTTGGGAAGTTGACATTCAATTTAGGGTTTAGACAAAATGACCTATAATCTTTCAACATAAAAAATGACTTTCAAAGAAAAACTAGCTATAGAACTCAACATGAAAGTTGTTTGGAATTTCATATAAAGTAACTTTTCTCTTGTAATCATTTTCATATGATGAAAAGTGTAGGAGAGAGGGTCTAGGGAGACCTAGTTCTGATCAGATGAATTCATTTGGCCAACAACCATCAACCAACTTGCTAACTTGTAACTCTCTTGACTTTTTAGGCTTATGGGAGATCATATATGCATAACATGATTAAGTTTGAAGTGACCCTTGAAGTATTTGATCAATGGATGAAGAAGCTTGTGGAAGAAGTTACTCAAGATACCCAGATGAACTAGGGTTTCCAAGGCAAACCAACTCCAAACTCTTGAAAAATTATTGATCAAAATAACATGTAGAGATCATGGGGACTCATATATGATGCTTAGAGCCATTATGGATTATTCCTTGGTTGATCTCTTAGTAATGAGGGTCTTAAACCCTAGATGTGAACTTGATAGATCAATGGTGATCATGCTCTACCTACAAAAGAGTTAGACAAATGCAAAGACATATTTTTTTGGTATTTTGGTTAGTGAATGATAAAATAACAAGTATGATACAATCACATAGTGCTTGGTGATCGCTCCCAAAACAAACCCAATGAATGAGGGGCAAGGAGGATGTCACGGTATGATCCCAATGTTAATGCATATGATGAGGTAGCATGAGGGATCTTAGGGTCAAAGTTGGGGTCTTACAGTTCACCGATTGGGAGTCTTGGTATTCTATACTTGAGAAGACATGTTATGCTTTGGCTTTGGCTACTAAGCGTTTATGCCAATATATGTTGAATCATACTACTTGGTTGATATCCAAGATGGATCCAATCAAGTACATATTTGAAAAGCCTGCTTTAACTGGGAGGATGTCTTGTTGGTAGATGTTGTTATCTGAGTATGATATTGAATACCGAGCTCAGAAAGCTATTAAAGGTGGTGTCTTGGCTGACCATTTGGATCACCAACCTATTGATGATTATCAATCAGTACAGTTTGATTTCCCTGATGAAGAGATATTGTATTTGAAGAAGAAAGACTATGATGAACCATTTCTTGAAGAAGGGCCAGAGCCTGGTTCCTGTTGGGGCATGGTATTTGATGGAGCTATTAATTCATATGGCAATGACATTGGGGCAATGATTATTACTCCTCAAGGAACTCATTTTCCGTTTACAGCTAGATTAACCTTCAAATGTACGAATAATATGGCTGAGTATGAAGCCTGGATTATGGGGCTCGAAGAAGTCATTGATCTTAGAATCAAATATCTTGACGTCTATGGAGGTTCAACTTTGGTTATTAACCAGATTAAAGGTGAATGGGAGATGAATCAACTCGGTTTAATACCATAGAGAGATTATGAGAGGAGGATATAAACTTTCTTTACAAAGGTTGAGTTTCATCATATCCCTCGAGATGAAAATCGGATGGCAGATGCTCTTGCAACGTTGGCTTCCATGATTGTTGTAAATTTTTATAATGAAGTTCTTAAGCTGACTGTATTGCACCTTGATAGGCCAACTCATGTATTTGCTATTAAAGAGGTCAAAGATGATAAGCCTTGGTGCCATAATATTAAGTATTTCCTCCAAAGTCAGACTTACCTGCTTGGGGCATCTTTAAAAGACAAGAAGACTTTGAGAAGATTGGCTGGTAACTTCTACCAGAATGGTGATGTACTTTACAAGAGAAATTTCGATATGGTTTTGCTCAGATACGTGGATAGACACGAAGCAGACCTATTGATCACAAAAGTCCATGAAGGTTCCTTTGGTACTAATTCCAATGGACATGCTATGGCAAAGAAGATGTTGAGAGCAGGTTACTATTGGATGACAATGGAATATGACTGTTGCAAATATGTGAAGAAATACTACAAGTGTCAAATCTATGCGGATAAGATTCATATTCCTCTGACACTTTTGAATTTAATTTTCTCTCCATGGCCCTTCTCCATGTGGAAAATTGATATGATTGGCATGATAGAGCCCAAGGCATCAAATGGATATCGGTTCATTTTGGTGGTTATTGACTACTTCACAAAGTGGGTTGAAGTGACATTGTATGTTAATGTAACCAAGAAAGTTGTTGTGAGGTTTATCAAGAATAAGATCATATGTCGATATGGTGTTCAAAGTAAGATCATTAATGATAATGGATCGAACTTGAATAAAAACATGATGGAAGAGCTCTACAAAGCCTTCAAGATAGCACATCATAATTCTTCTCCCTACAGACCCAAGATGAATGGGTATATTGAAGCTGCGAATAAGAATATTAAGAAGATTATCTGGAAGATGGTTGTGACGTACAAAGATTGGCCTGAGATGCTCCCATTTTCTTTGCATGAGTACCGTACATCCGTCTTCACTTCGACAGGGGAAACCCCTTTCTCTCTTGTTTATGGAATGGAAGTTGTGCTCCCCGTGGAGGTTGAGATCCCATCAATGCGTGTGTTGATGGAAGCCAAGTTGACTAAAGTTGAATGGTGTCAAACCAGGTTTGATCAGCTCAATTTAATTGAAGAGAAGATATTGACAACCATGTGTCATTGTCAGTTAGATCAATAGAGAATGAAGAAAGCTTTTGACAAGAAGGTCAAACCTCTTGTGTTCCGAGAAGGTGACCTCGTGCTCAAGAATATCTTAACTTTGGGATTACACATTGGCATCCTCCTTACCCCTCATTCATTGGGTTTGTATTGGGAGAGATATCCAAGCACATTTGATTGTATCATACTTTATTTTCTTTTGTTTAGTAACCAAAATTCCAAAAATACGTCTATGTATGCCTTTGTTTCTTTTGTAGGTAGTGCGTGTGTCTACCTATGCCCTATCAAGCTCACAACTAGGGTTTGAGACCCTCAAAGCAAATAGATAAATCCAAAAACGATCCACTTAGGTTCTAAACATAATATATGGATCTCCATGTTCTTAATTTGTTAATTTAATCAATATTCCATCAAGATTATGAAGCTTGTTTGCCTTGGAAGCCCTAATTCATCTGGGTATCTTGTTTGACTTCCTTAGTAAGTTTCTTCAGCATTTGGTCAAAGATATAAAGGGATAATTTATTTCACCTAATAATATGCATATATAATCCTCCATGAGTCCCGAAGATCAAAAGAACTTCAAGTTTGCAAGTTGGTTCAAAGAGGTTGACCAGAGAAAGTCAACTAGTAAAAACTGGGGTTCCCTAGACCCTATCTCCTACACTTTTTGTCATACGAAAATTGTTCAAAGAGAAACGTTACTCCTTATGACATTCCAAACAACTTTCGTGTTGGCATAAAAATATAGTTTTGCTTGGAAAGTCATTTTTTATGGTCACATATAATAGGTCATTTTGTCTGAGCCCTAGTTACGAGGTCAACATACAAGGACCATAACTTGCTCAATTTTTATGATATGAAGGTCATACAAGTTTCATGATCAATTTCAAGATGTATTCTACAACTTTTATTCTTTTGAAATTTCGAATTATACTTACAAGGGTATGTTCCAAGAGGAAACACGATAGGTCATTTTGGGTCATTACCATTGAACAAACAATTTTCCTCAACTTCTAAAATGCATAACACCCTCATGCCAAATCCAAATGAGGTCAAATTTGTTACCAAATTTAAGAGGGATGAAAGAGATACAACTTTAGTGAAGGAACCTTTTCCATTTTAAGCTCATAGAAAAAGTTATTCAAGGTGGAAGAAGTGGTCATTTGACTTTGTACTTAGAAAATTTTCAACTATGTTTGATTTCTCCAACTTCCACCTTAAAATTCATCATGATCCAAGATCCAAATGAAAAAGTGTTCAACATAAAAGTTGTTCCCCTTGATGACACCTTTCCAAAAATTCCAATATCACTTCATTTGGACAAGAATTAGGGGACTTTCGTATGGTTCCTTTGTTGGGTTTGTTTTGGCAAGTTTTGAATTCAAGTGATCATTTCTCTTTGCATGCTTACATGTAATGATTTCAGTATCCATTATGCATGAATTATAGTGGGATTACATCATGGTTTGGTCCCAAATCAATGTCCATGCATCCATGCACCAATTTTTCTATTTTTGGCCAAAATTTCAAAGGATGCAAAACTAAATTCCATAGCCTGTATATACCATTGCATTGCCTCAAGATCAACATACACACATTGCCCAAGCCTTACCAAACATTTTCTGAACCCTACACCATAGAACACCTTGAGGACTTCTTTGAAATCGAGTTTGAATTTCACCTTATGTTTTGAGATTCAAACGTTAAGGATCCATTGTCTTTTTCATCTCAAATGGCCACTGCAAGCAAGAGGAGGAAGAACCAAGTGAATTCAGATCAAGATCAAGCCAAGTTAAAGCTACTCGAAGGTGAATTTTCTCAAACTTCTCTTCTTCGATTCTCCCTCATTTATCAACTATTTTGCTTGATTGTTGGTTTCCTGAAGTCCTACAAATATAGGAAACAAGATTGAGTTACTTTGAGGTCAAATAGAAGCAAATCAGTTCATGATCCTCAAAATTCAAATCCATGTATCTTACAATATACTTGGAATTAGAAGAAATTGAGGCCAGATTCAAGCTCCTGAGCATTTTCCTTTAAAATGATGTCCTTACTTTTTATTTAGGTGGTGGTTGATGGTGGACCAGTCCGGTGAGGTCCACCGGAGAAGATGATCGGAGCTAGGGCTCTAGTGATGCGCTGGAACATCCCAGGCCATCTGATCTCATATCCATGTTTTAATCCTGACCCTTACTCCTGATTACCATGCGTGTACACACGTTGACTGCAGAACATGATGGAAGCGTGCGCTTGGCCATCAGATATGCCACCTCAATTAATGAGGGAGATCTGATGGCCCTTATTTTTTTGAATTTCTTTTTCTTTTCTGGTTTTTCATTTAATCCATCTATTTTGTTTAATTCATAGAAATTTCATTTTTAATCCAAAAAATATGGGACTTACACCAAAAATCTTTAAATATGTTTCTCTTCCACATTCTGATTTAAAATTATTTTTTGGATTTATTTTGATATTTTTCATGAAATAAATATTTTTGTGCATATTTTTAATTGTTTTAAAATTCTTTTGACTTTCCAAAAATCATGAAATTTTTTGTTTAAGGTCCTTTGACCTTGTTTGACCTAGGATAAATCCCTTGGCCATTTATTTGGTATTTTGAACGGGTTTGAGGTTTTGTCGATATTAAAATGCATTTTAATTCATTTTTAAATTGATTTTTAATTGAATAAATGCTTGAAAATTATGTTGAGCCATTTTTTTGGTCTTGTGATGTTTGAATTTTCTGGTTGGCCTTGATCATGGTTGATTTAACTCTTATTTAACTAATACTATTGGATTTAGGAGATTGATGAAATGTACATTTCATCTCCCGTGATCAATTTGGATTATATCTCCCCTTCCCTCTTCATCTTCATCCCTATTCTTCCTCAATCCATCATTGACCAATGAAATCTCTTCATGTCTAATGCTAGTTGATTCATCAATGACCTTGTGTCAGATGAATCAACATGAGCCAGACTGAGATAGGTCTTTCCCCCATTTCTTTTAGTGTGTGGTATGTTTTAGGAGTTAGTTCTTTGTACCAAATCTCTACTATGAATTAACACCTATATTTTTATTTCCCGACCTCAGATAGTTGTGACTTCAACATAAATCCAATCACGATTGCTTAACATAGAGCTAAATTTGATCAAGAAGGCATAGCATTCTAGTAAGTAAGATTGTAAGTCTCCCATTCTTCATGGCATTGTATGGAGACTTGACCTTTTTTCCTTTCATGAGAAATAGTGGCATACTTGTTGAATTATCAAAGTTGGAGCCCTTCTCATGGATGATGTCTTGGTTCAAGGATTCATACTTGTGAATGAATGGTTGAGTGTTCTCCAAAGAATGACTTAACAAAATTAAAACTCTTCACTAACATTTGACTAACACTTAACTAACTTTTATTCATTTTGCTTTTACTTTCAAGTCATTTACTTTATATAATTTAGATTTCAAGTCATTTACCATTCATCTGCCATTTACATTTCATGCAACTTGTTTATGTTTCAGTTCTTTTCACTTTGCTCACTTGAGCCATATCTTGTGATTGTATATATTTGATTGTTTGTTTTGATTTTGATTGTGGTCTTAGGACCTTAAAATACATAATAACAAAAAAAACTAAAAAAACATATTGGTGGACTGTGGGTCTTGATCTGAACTTTTGGACTTAGGATAGGTAACTTCCCTATGCTTTGAGGACTTGGCCAATGCCACTATCTGAGACTGAGCAATCTTTGACTATGCCTTCATCTGATGCAAGCTAGAAATACTCATTTTGGTTTACCTGATACACTCTTTCTCTATGTCTATGTTGTTATTTTGATCTTATTGATATTGTTTGATGCTTTTCTCTTTGAGTATGTTTCAAGGGATATTCCATCTGATACATTTAAAGGACATTGAAGATTGCTTGCTTTGGAGTGCTTTCTTGGATGTTTGACTATCTTTATTTGATGCCTTGATCTTCATATGATGCTGGGATATTGCTCATTGCTTATTGCTTATTGCTTTTCAGAGTCTAAAGGAAAATGGGTTTCTATATGACATTCTTATTTGTTGGATTGCATCCCATTGGTAAGATCTTTTCAACCCTTAACTTTTAAATTCATCTCCTCCCACTTCTTAAATTTCAGAATCTCTCCCTCTTTTCAAAACTTTCTTTGCACGTGATTTCGAACTTAGACATGTTTTAATGATTAGAAACTTTTGCCTTATGCCAATAAACTTTTAAACTTTTTTTTAATCAAACATGCGAATAAACTTTACCATATTGACTCCAATTTCAAAAAGACAAAAAGAACTAACAACCGCATTCAAATCTTTGGCCTTTTGTGCATTTTCTTGTTAAACTTTTATTAAAATCAATTCACCAATTTCTTTGAAATTTTTACCACGAACTACGAGTTTTTTATCCGTCATTTTTATGTTGGTACGTAGGTACAAGACCGAAGGTCTTGTCAAACAGAAAAATATAATTAATGAATTCTCTTCTCATCCCCTCACTCCATATTTTATCAAACATCATTTATACCAAAAACATGTGCACACAAAAAGGGCTCACTAGGAGTACTTATGACACTTTGGGTGCTAACACCTTTCCTCTGTGTAACCAACTCCCTTACCTGTAATATCTGGCATTTTATTAGTTTTAATTTGAAAACTTATTATCTTTGGGTTTTGTTCATACTTTTTCCCTTTTTCCTTTGGAAACAATAAAAGCGCGGTGGCACTCTAGTTTTATTGACGTTAAGCTTATCCATAGCTTGATGGTCATGAATTTACTACTACATAATTTAAGTGGTGACTCTATTGGGAGTAGTCCTCAGTGGTTTTAGACTACTTTTTATGTGTATATATGTGTATATTTAATATTTGTTTGTATATATTGTTTGTGTGATATGATCTGTCTGTTGTGCTTGGTGATCTTTGTGTGGTGAGACAAGTTCTAACCTGAACTTGAGTGCAATTAAGATATGAGGATGGTATAGTCACGTTCAACTTGTGTGGAGTAGTCCTTAACAAGTTGGCTTGAGACCCATCTACTCAGTGGAGACCTCATTAGAGTTACTGATGTCACACAAGTAATTTATGGGTCCAAGAAGCTGAGGACCGTAAAACATTTAACCCAACTTGGCCTATTTAGGACATATTACGGAGACTGTTCAAGTGTAGACTTGATCACAGTTGTTATACGATACTACACCCATACGAGTTTATCTTGAGAATACTATGGGTTGATGAGTCAGTCATCCTAACCTGTAGTATCCGATAGATGGGATCAAGACTCTGGGAACTTTTTAGAACATGATCTACAGGTTTTTATCCTTAGTACACTCCTTTAGGATGGTTCTTAACTCGACTCCATGCTTGTGACTCACAATAAACCCTTTGATTCTTGGTTGATCCGATCAAGTCTTGTAAATTTCAATGGAACTTAGGTGTTGATAAGGTGAAAACCATAATCCACCAAAATGGATGATTGATCTTGATGATGACTCGATCCATCCCTTGATCTTTGTTTGTGTTTGCCTTGTGTGTGATCCCTTGTGTGTAATTGTTGCATTCATGCATACATGCGCATCATAACATTCATCACAGAAAAATAAATTTCAGGGAACTAAGGTCTTATTTGCAAATATTTGTAGACCTTGGATTATGGATGAAGGAACACTAAGAAGTACAGTTGCAAATGTCCTGATTTGAAAGAGCTAAGGAAGTTGTCATCCTTTGTATTAGATCCCTTGAACTTCAAGCAACGTCATGGGAAACTCTTATCCGTGTTATCTAGTGATGTCGTTGAAGGACTTCTGAGTGTTTTGGTTCAGTTCTGTGACCCTCTTTATCGGTGTTTCACATTTCCAGACTATCAGCTTGTCCCCATGTTGGAGGAGTATGTCCATCTCTTGGTTATACCCGTATCTGACAAGGTACCTTTCAATGGATTTGAGGAGATTCCCATATCTCATGTCATTGTTGAAGCTCTTCATCTAAAGAAATCTGAGATTCATGCTCATATGGTGAAGAAAGGGTGACTTTTTGGGTTAACTTCTGAGTTTCTCATTGGTAGAGCTACTGTTTTTGCTCAAGCCGGTAGCATGGATGTTTTTTAGGCTATCTTGGTATTACTTATTTATAGCTTGATGTTGTTCCCTAATACTGACGGTTTTGATGTTAATGCCATTAGAATTTTCTTGATTGGGAATCCTGTTCCGACTATGTTGGGTGACATGTATTTCTCTTTGCATTTGAGGAATTCTAATGGTGGTGGGACTATTGTGTGTTGTGTTCCTCTCCTGTACAAGTGGTTTATTTCGCACTTGCCTTAGACGTCTGCTTTCATGGAGAACCATAATGTCTACGGTGGTCCCAGAGACTTATGTCTCTCACTAATGATGATATTGTTTGGTATGATTTGGCATTAGGTAGCTTGGACATTATTGATAGTTGTGGTGAATTCTCTAACGTGCCTCTCATTGGTACGCAAGGAGGAATCAACTATAACCCAACATTGGCCAGTCGTCAGCTTGGGTTCCCCTTGAAAGATAAGCATAATAACGTTCGGTTAGAGGGTATATTTTATCAAGAGGGTAAAGATCCCCAACTTTTGAAGAGTAGAATGGTGCGTGCTTGGCGCAATGTGCATCGGAAAGGAAGATCCGAGCTTGGTCCATGCAACTATGTAGCTTTGGAAGTTTACACTATTTAGGTAAAGAAGAGAGCTTTGAGCTGAAGATGACATACGCTTGTGAAAGACTTATGTTTGTGGTTATGGCTGTGCCATCAACTCTCCCTAACCAAGATGTAGAGGAGTTGGAAGGCGCACTTACCAAGATGAAGAAAAAGAGAGATTTGTGGGAAGAGTGGTTCCATCTTTGAACCAAAAGCATGAGGAGTTGCGGATTGAGTCAAAAGACAAAGATGCGTTTATTGAGATTCTTGAGGATCGTGAAGTAAAGAGACAGAGAGAACCAGAGGGATAGTTTCCTCTAGTATGCCTTAGCCTTCCGGAGCTTGGAAGAAGATTGTTGATCAGCTTGTCCTCGAGAAGGCTCAGATAAAGACATCCTTTGAGTCTGAGATTCGACGCATCAGAAGGAAGTATGCCCCTATAGCCAGATCATCGGATACGGTTGCTAAGGATCCTTAGGATGATAGTTTCCTTTTCTCTTGTATTTATACTTTGGTTTCTGAAAATATACTCAGTGTAATCCTTCCAAATTTTATGAATAAAAAGAGATTTTATGGTTAACTGAATTCTTATTATTGATATTTGTTATTACTAATTGAAATATATTTGCGAATAAAACTTCATATGTTCCTTGAAATTAAAATAAAAAACATTACATTTCATGCATCATTTGCATAACAGGTTTCTTCTGTCAGGTGTCTTATCAGTTCTTCTTCTTTGTATCAGCTAAGCTGACTCATCCTTACAACACCCAAGCTAATTAATCGAAAAGAATGGAGCACCTCGAGCAAGAGAATAGAGAACTGAAAGACGAGATCACCAGACTCACAACCCTGATGGAGTCTGTG
The DNA here is from genome assembly GCF_024323335.1 of Lathyrus oleraceus. Lineage (NCBI taxonomy): Eukaryota > Viridiplantae > Streptophyta > Magnoliopsida > Fabales > Fabaceae > Lathyrus > Lathyrus oleraceus. Next base: position 246,046,227 of record NC_066579.1, read on the forward strand.
ATAGCTGCTCAAAATCAACAGTCTCCACCTCCTGCAACTCCTCCTCCTCAGAGGACCGTCATATCAGAGATTACTTCATCAATTGTTCCTGTGGAAGCTACCCATTCTATGCCTACCATGTTTGCCGGATTCCAGTGGGGAATGTCGCCATATTTTGTGCCTGACGGGTATGCACCCGCATTTGCTTCTGTGATAGCATCTAGCCCGGTCCTATCAGTGCCTCCTCCTATTGTTCATACTCTGCCTCATGTCGAGTACACCATTTACCACTCTGAGTTGTTTGAAGGTCCAGATGTTTATGAGAAGATGGACGAAATGAAGGATTAGTTTGTTGAATTACGCAAGGAATTGAAGACTTTGAGAGGAAAAGATTTGTTTGGAAAGAGTTTTGTTGAACTCTATTTGGTTCCCAATGTCAAGTTTCTAGTGAATTTCAAGGTCCCATACTTTGAAAAATAAAAATGGAATACTTGTCCGTTGAGCCATCTCGTCATGTATGCCAGGAAAATGTCTACTCAAACTGATAACGACCAACTTCTTATTCATTATTTCTAGGATAGTATGACCGGAGCTTCCCTCAGATGGTACATGGGCCTAGACAATGCTAGAATTTGTACTTTCAACGACTTGGGTGAGGCCTTTGTCAAACAGTACAACTATAATGTGGATATGGCGCCAGATAGAGATCAGATGAGGTCTATGTCTCAGAAGGACAAAGAGAAGTTTAAAGAATATGCCCAGAGATGGAGGGAGTTACATGCTCAGATTAGTCCACCTTTGGAGGAAAAGGATATGACTACGATTTTCTTGAATATGTTGAGTTCATTTTACTATGAACGAATTATTGCTAGTGCTCTAAATGATTTTACCGAGATGGTACACATGGGGATGAGGTTGGAAGAAGGAGTCCGTGAGGGACATTTGTCCAAAGACGAAGCATTAACAAGTAAGAAGTATAGTGGGAGTTTCTCTAAAAAGAAGGAAGGAGAAACTAATGCAGTATCAGTTGGGAGGCAGAGGAGACCTCATGTGAGGAAGAATGCTCAGTCCTGACAACATCAACATCAAGTCTCGTTAGTAATTCCAGTCTTTTCCAACAATCGAACCAATCAATCAGTTCCTATTCAACAATAACAACATCAACAACAACCACAAGAACGTACCAACTACAACAACAACAATCATCGATAAAATTTTGAAAGGAAAAAGGTCTCTTTTGACCCTATTCCTATGACATATGTGAAGCTATATCCGTCCTTGGTAATCAAGAATCTTATCCAACCAAGGAATCCTCCTCACATACCTAAGCCACTACCATGGTGGTTCAAACTGGACTTACATTGTGCTTTTCCCCATGGAGCCTCTGGTCATGACATTGAAAACAGTTACCCTTTGAAATATGAAGTTCAGAAGCTTGTAAAAAGTGGTATGGTGTCCTTTGAGGACATAGCGCCGATGTGAAAGTCAACCTGTTACCTTCTCATGGTAACACTTCTGTCAACATGGTGGATGGTTGTCCATGGAATTTCAGAGTTTTTAATGTACATCGTATCTGTAGATCTTTGGTGGAGATGCATAGAACTCTGTGTTTGATTAGTGATTGTGAACATGACCATGATGGTTGTGTCATTTGTAGTATGAACCCCCGTGGATGTATAATTGTTAAGAGAGATATTGAAAAGTTAATGGATGAGAATGTCATTAAGATTCAACAGTCAAGGGATATGGGAGATGATGTAAACGTCATCGTGCCAGTGTTCAAGACCCCTGAGCGGGTAGTCATCCAATTCGATAGAAGCAACAACAATAATGTCAGATCGATATCGTCGTTGGTTATATGGTTATCCGGCCCTGTCCCCTATGCATCCGATAAAGCTGTTCCATATCATTATAATGCCACAATGATTGAAAAGGGTTAAGAGGTTCCTCTCCCAGTTGCAGATCCAGTGGTGAATATCGCAGATATAGTGAAGGTGACCCGTAGTGGTCGTATATTCAGTCTGGTTTTTCCTAGGATTGGAGAAGATGATTCAATGGGTAAAAAGGCAGAAGTTCCCGCAGTTAATCCATTTAGTGCTCCAACATGTCAGACTGGTGAATCCAGCAAGTTGAAGACTAATGTTGATAATGATGATGGGGTATTAGGTTTGATTAAGAGGAGTGATTTCAACATTATGGAGCAATTGCTTCAAACGACGTTGAAGATCTTCGTGCTATCATTCTTAATGAATTCAGAGGCACGCAAAGAAGCCTTGCAAAGAGTGTTGGAACAGGCTTATATGGAACACGATGTTATTGTGGATCAGTTTGACCACGTTGTTTCCAACATCACTTCTTATAAAAACTTGAGCTTCTATCATGAAGAACTGTAGTGGTAAATTCATAACCATCAAGTTATGGATAAAGTTGACGTCAATAAAACCAGAGTCGCCACCACGCTTTTATTGTTTCCAAAGGAAAAGGGAAAAGTACAAACAAAACCCAAAGGTAAGAAGTTTTCAAATCAGAACTAATAAAATGCTATAGATTACAGGTAAGGGGGTTTGTTACATAGAGGGAAGGTGTTAGCACCCAAAGTGTCCTAGGTACTTCAAGGGAGCCTTTTTTTATGTGTGCATATGCTTTTGGTGTAAAAGATGTTTGAGAAAAATAGAGTGTGAGGGTGAGAAAAGAATTCATTGATTATGTTTTTGTGTTTTAGAAGACCTTCGGTCTTGTGCCTACATACCAACATAAAAATGAGGGATCAAAACCTTGTAGTTCATGGTAAAATTTTCAAATAAGTTGGTGAGTTGCTTTTAACAAAAGTTAATAAGAGAAGGCACAAAGGGGCCAAACATTTGAATGGAGTTGTTAGTTCTTTTTGTCTTTTGAAATCTCAAGTCAATATGATTAAGTTTATTTACAAATTTTATTTAAGAAAGAGTTTGAAAATTCAATGGCATAAGGCCAAAGTTTCTATTTATTAAAACAAAGTCTAAGTTTGAAATCACAAACAAATAAAGTTTTTGAAAAGGGGGGAGATTTTGAAATTTAAGATGTGGGAGGAGATGAAGAGGCTATCCTAAGCACAAAAATAAAAGTTAAGAGTTGAAAAGATCTGACCAATGGGATGCAATCCAACAGACAAGAATGTCATATAGAAACCCATTTTCCTTTGGACTTTAATCAAGAAATGATCAATAAGCAATGAGTAATATCCATACATCATGAAGATCAAGGCATCAAATAGAGATAGCCACATCCAAGCAAGCAACTCCAATAGTTAGCAATCTTCATTGTCTTTTAATGTATCAGATGAAATATTCCTTGATCAACTCAGAATAAAGCATCAAACACAAGATCAAAATAACAATTAAGTACAAAGACAGAGTAGCAGATGAACCCCAAGAAATTCCCAAGGCTTGTATCAGATGAAGGCACATTTCAAAATAGCTCAGCCTCAAGATGTACCAGATTTTTTTAAGGGTTTTTCTTGTTATTAGGCATTTTAAGGTCCTAAGACCACAAACAAAATCAAAACACACAAACAATATATATACAATCATAAGATATGGCTCAAATGAGCAAAGTGAAAATGACATAATCATAAACAAGTTATATGAAATGTAAATGGCAATGAATGGTAAATGACTAAAATTTAAATTGTATAATAGTAAATGACTTAAAAGTAAAGCAATATTAACAAGAGTTAGTCAAATGTTAGTCAAAAGTTAGTCAAGTGTTAATGGTGATTTTAATTGATTAAGTCATTCTTTGGGGAATACTGAACCATTCATTCACAAGTATGAATCCTTAAACCAAGACATCTTCCATGAGAAGGGCTTCAACTTGGATAATTCAACAAGTATGCCACTAGCTCCCATGAAAGGAAAAAAGTTCAAGTCTCCACACAATGCCATGAAGAATGGGAGACTTACACTCTCACTTACTAGAATGATATGCCTCAAGGGTCTAATTTATCTCTATGTTAAGCAATCGTAATTGGACGTATGTAGAAGTCACAATTATCTGAGGTCGGGCATTAAAAATATAGGTGTTAATGCATGTTAGAGATTTGGTATGAAAAACCAAACTCCTAAAACATACCACACAATAAAAGAAAAGTCAAGAGGGAGTGACCTATCTCAGTCATACTTGTATTGATTCATCTGACAAAAGGTCATTGATGAATCAATTAGCCTTTAGACATTAGAGATTTCATTGACCAAATGATGGAATGGGGAAGAATAGGGATGAAGATGAAGAGGGAGGGGAAGATAGAAACACAAATTGATCATGGGAGGACTTTCATCAAATCAAAACCATCCATTCATTTTGGGAGATGAAATGTACATTTCATCAATCCCCTAAATCCAATGGTTTTGATCTAACAAAAGTAAAATCAATCTTGACCAAGGCCCAAACAGAAAGTCAAACATCACAAGACCCTAAAAATGGCTCAACAATATTTTCAAGCATTTAATCAATTAAAAAACAGTTTAAAAATGAATTAGAATACATTTTAATTTGTTTAAAACCTAAAATCCCGTTAAAACACCAAATAAATGGCCAAGGGATTTATCCTAGGTCAAACAAGGTCAAAGGACCTTAGAAAAAAAATTCACTATTTTTAAAAAGTCAGAAGTATTTTTAAACAATTAAAAATATGCACAAAAATATTTAATCCATGAAAATTTTCAAAATTAATCCAAAAAATAATTTTAATTTATAGTATGGAAGAGAAAAATATTTAAAGATTTTTGGTGAAAGTCCCATATTTTTTGGATTAAAAATGAAATTAATATGAATTAAACAAAATAAAGGGATTAAATGAAAAATCAGAAAATAAAAGGAAATTCAAAAAAACAAGGGCCATCAGATCTCCCTCATTAATTAAGGTTGTAGATCTGATGTCCATACGTTAGAATGCACCAAACACCTGAGTCAAACGCGCAACACAAGTGGTAATCAAAATGGAAGGCTGAGATTAAAACGTGGATTCATGATCAGATGGCTTGGACCTTGCCAACGCAACACACCGGAGTCCTAGCTCCGGTCATCTTCTCCGGTGGACCTCACCGGACTGGTCCACCCTCAACCAAATGAAAAATGGAAAGTGAATACATGTTTTTGAAGGAAAAATTCTTAGGAGAACGAATCTGACCTCCATTTCTTCCAATTCCAAATATATTGAAAGATACATGGATTTGAAATTTGAGGTTCATGATCTGAGTTACTTAGATTTGACCTCAAAGCAACTCAATATTATTGCCTACATTGGTAGGACTTTAGCAAACCAATAATCAATCAAAATGGATGAGAAATAAGAGAGAATCGAAGAAGAAAAGTTTATGAAATTTTACCTTCGAGGAGCTTCAAATTGGCTTGATCTTGCTTCCCATTTGGCTTGGCTGTAGAAGCTTGCAGAAGATGATTTGGATGGCTAAAAAGTTTGGACTCTTGGAGTTTCAATTCAAAAACAGAATGAGAATTGAAACTCGATTTCTCAAGAAATCTTCAAGATTATCCTTTCAATGGGGTTTGGGAGAGAATGGGGGCAAATATTGGGCAAGAGGGATCCATTTATGAGCTCAAGGCACTTGTACTTATAGGCTTGCTCATTGCTTTTTGCACACTTCAAAAATTGGCCAAAATTGGAAAGTTGAGAGGCATTCTTGCATGGGCGTGTGATAGGCCCATTAGATGATGTAATTCAGTCTAAAAGTGATCATGAGCAATGCTGAAAGTGAAACATGAAGCCATGCATTTGAAATTGAAAAGTGGTAATTAGATTCATCCAAATGGAACCATGAAGAGTAACCATGCATAAGTCATTCAAACCTTGGCCAAATGAAGTGATTTTGGACTTTTAGGAAAGGTGAGATCAAGAGGAACAACTTTAATGTTGAAAAAATTTCCAATTGAAACTTGGATCATGGTGAATTTTGAGGTGGAAGTTTGGAAAATCAAACATAATTGAAATTTTTCTAAGTACCAACTCAAATGTTCACTTCTTCCACCTTGAATAACTTTTGCCATGAGCATCAAATGGTAAACATTCCTTCACAAAAGTTGTATCTCTTTCAAAACTCTTCAATTTAGTCACAAATTTGACCTCATTTGGATTTGGAATGAGGGAGTTATGCATTTTAGAAGTTGAGGAAAATTGCTTGTTCAATGGTAATGACCCAAAATGATCTATAATGTTTCCTCTTGGCACATGCCATTGCAAGTTGAATTTGAAGTTTAGCAAAGAATAAACGTTGGAGAGGACATATTTAAATTGATCATTAAACTTGTATGGCCTTCATATCATAAAAATTGAGAAAGTTATGGTCCTTGGAAGTTGATCTCCTAACTAGGGCACAGACAAAACGACATATAATGTTTCATCATAAAAAATGACTTTCCAAACAAAAATAGATTTTGACCTAAACATGAAAGTTGTTAGAAATTTCATAAGGAGTAACTTTTCACTTGTAATAATTTTCATATGACAAAAAGTGTAGGAGATAAGGTCTAGTGAACCCCAGTTTTGACCAGTTAACTTTCTTTGGTCAACCACCATGAACCAACTTGCAAACTTGAAGTTATCTTGATCTTTTGGATTCATGGAGGATCATATATGCATAAGATGATGTATAATTAAGTATCCCTTGATATATTTGATCAAATGTTGAAGAAACTTGCTGAGGAAGTCACACAAGATACCCAGATGAATTAGGGCTTCCAAGGAAAACAAGCTTCAAACTCTTGATGAATTATTGATCAAAATGATAAGTGAATATCATGGGAACCCATATATGATGTATATAAACAATGTGAATCATCTCTTTATTGATCTCCTTTCATTGAGGATCTCAAACCCTAGTTGGGAGCTTGACGAGGCATTGGTGGATGCACACACTACCTATAAAAGAAACAAAGCTATACATAGACATATTTTTGGTTTTTTGGTTAGTAAATAATGAAAACCAAAGTATGATACAACCATTATGCTTGGTGACCTCTCCCAATGCAAACACAATGAATGAGGGGTAAGGAGGATATCAAGGTGTGATCCCAAAGCCAATGCAAATGATGAGATAGCATGAGGGATCTTAGGGTCCAAATTGGGGTCTTACAGCTGCCCCTATTTAAGGACATTCTAACTGAGGATGTGAAGGTTAAAATCTTCGTATCAACTTAGTAGAATGGACTTAAATAACAACGTATAGAAAAAAAATTTGGTCCCTATGAGACCTCATGATGCATATGATATGAATGTTAAAATAATCATTATGGGGAATATATTGCCACAAAGGAAAAAATCCGGAAGAGACTGAAGGTCCACAGGAGCACCATGCATTCTGTAAGGAAAACTCACTAGGGAGACAAAGACTCTAGGGGGATAAAAAGGTGTGCATAGTGTAAGACCCTAATTTTGACCCTAAGATCCCTCATGGCATCATATCATTGCTCATTGCATTGCCTCAAGGATCATAGCATGTGTAGCTCCTTAACCCTAGGTTGGGACTTGTGTGAGTTGGTTTGAGACCACAAAGCATGATTACATTGTATATTATTGCTTTTCTTATTTTTTTTATTAACCAAAAGCACAAAAATATGTCACTAACTCTTTTTGTTTTGAAGCTCAAGCTATCATGAGATCCCTTGCTCCTAGGAGGCTCCTATGCTCAATGAAGTGGCTAGATGAAGATGAAAGCAAGCATGAAAATGGTCCAAAAAGTTCCTAATCATCATATATATCTCCCAAGTATCTCAATTTGTCAATTTTATCAAGATAGCCCAAAGGTCTTGAGGATTGTTTCCCAAGGAAACCCTAATTCAACTGTGCATTGATTGTGCCTTGCTCATGAAGCAACCTCAACCTATGATCAAATTCAATCAAGGGAAGTTCTTTAATTCAATATTTTATGCATATATGAGATTATGTGAGTATCCTCAATCACTCATTCATCAAGATTTGTAGTTTGGCCTTGAGAAGTTGACCAGTCAAGTCATCTGACCAAATTGAGATCCACTGAGACCTAACTTTTGATGTGTTTTTAAAATGAAGATGACCCCAAGAGAAAAAATGTTATTAATAACCATATGAACAACTTTCATGTTCATCAAAAATCCATTTGAAACTTTGGAGGTCATCATTCATATCAAAACATTATAGGTCATTTTGACTGAAACCCTAATTTTGGGTCAACTTCCCAAAGACCTAACTTCCTTATTATTTATTATTTTTAGGTGAGACCAATTGCATTGGAAATATTACGATGTCTAATTCAAATGTTATGTTGGACAAAATTTCATAATCCTAAAATAAACACATGTGATAATACAAAACATTATAGGTCACTTTGGACCAAAACCATTGAATGTGAAAAATGTCCAACTTCAAGTGCCTATAACTTTCTCATAAAAAAACCAAATGATTCAAAATTTAAGTCCAAATTTATCATCTTGAAAATATATATAACTTTTATGTTGAATATTATTCCATTTGAGGCTTGCATCATTGAAACGGAAGGGCTTGAAGTTGGTCACTTTTTGCAAATTTTTCAAAGACATGTTTTGTACCTCAAACTTCAACGACAGTTTTCACAAGTTTCCATACTCCAAATGGATTTTTTACAAACATATCTTTTGTTACTTATATCAATACCTTTCCAACCATTACTCACATGCCTATGTTTGGATTTTTTATGTGTGACTTTCGAAGAGATGAGCATTTGTGACCAATTGTGCAATTCACTTTATAATTTCATGCACAAGCCATTGCAGCTCAGAATGCACGTCCATTTTAACTCATTGTGATATCAGCTTGCATTTCCATTTAATTTTGGGTCTCACATGCGCTTGTACAGGCCCATGCATGGAGGACCCAATGATCATGCACACGAGCTTTTGCCTTGCTTTGCTTGCATTTCAACTATAAATACAATGCTTCCCTCATTCAAATCTCAACCTTAAGGCAACCTGAAGCTCTGCTGAAATCAAAACTCAACCATACTAAAGGAATTCTGATTTTTATTTTCTCAATTCAAGCTTGAATTTCAACAAAATCAGTTGATCTTCAAGACTTATTCCTTAGCCTTGCACTCATATCACATCTCAAGATCAAATTGGAAGCAAAAGTTGGAAGGAATCGTGCTGATCAAAGCTGCTCTTCAAAGGTTTATCATCTAACTGTTTTGATTCATATCTTGCTCCATGATGTGAATTTCTTGTGTTCAAACCGTTTTCTGAAGTCCTCGAGCAAGAGGCACGCCAGTGGTGGTCTTGATTTCATGTTTTGAGAAGTTTCAGTTTGCACACCTTGAATTTCAAGCTCAAATTTCTCACCTGATAGAGATCTTGAGGACAATCCAAGGTTACAGAGGTGATGTACATCACCCCAACTTCATTTTGGTACCACGTTTGTGTATTTTAGTTGAGGTTCAAAAACCTGCAACTGGTGGCAGGAGTTGGGTTGTCCACCAGAGAAGATGGTGGTTTCCACCACCATCCCCACGTGGATGACCCCAAGCCCTTGGATGAGGCTCAGACGTTCTAATCCTGGCCAGTGATTCTTTTGACTTATTTTAATTCAGTGTGTGACGCGTTTGACTTGAGACTATGATGGAAGTGTGCTTCTGGACCGCCTGATGTGTCCACGTCATTTAATGAAGTGGATCTAGCGCTCCTGGATTTTTGGCATTTTCTAATTTCAGTTTAAATTCCTTTTAATTTCTTTTATTTTCAAAAATTTATAACAATTTTAATTGAAGTCATAAAAATATGAGACCAACACTAAAAAATTTCTTGAAAAATCTAGTTTCATAATCTGATTTTTAATTATTTTTGTGACTTCATTTAATATTTTTTGTGAATTATTTTGTTTTTAATAGTTTTAATTCATTTTGAATACTTTTTGATATCCAAAAATTCCAAAAATATTTTCTTAACACATGGATCATGATAAGTCTATGAAAAATAGTCTCGTCAATTTCTTAATTGATTTGAGATTTTAATTCTTTTGTGTTATATTTTATTATTTTAATTGATTTTAAAATAGTTTCTGTTTCAAAAAATGTTGAGAAAATTTGTCAAACCTTGTTTGACCATGTTAGATCTATGATGATTCAATTGGACTTATCCAAGTTGATTTGAATTGAATTTGAGATTTGACGATATTTTAACCATTTTAATTTTGCATTTATTTTAATTCCAAAAAATACCAAAAAATATGTTTGACCTTGTTGACTTCTAATCTTGATTTCTCTTCTGTTTCACATTGGTTGATGTTGATTTTGATTCACATTTGACCATTGTGTTTTGATTATGTCATTTGAATTCTCATTTTATCCCTTTCATTTCATCTTCATCTTCTTCTTTTTCTTTTGGCCAATGAGTTAATGATTTGTGGTTAGTCTTGACATATGGGAGGCTTAACCTTCTTTGATCTAAATCAAACTCAACTTGATCAAAGATCAAGTGAGTTGCTTTGTGTCCAAGACAGGTTGCTTCTTGGTCAAGCAAAAAACCTAAAATCCATACAAGGCTTTCTTTCTTTTCTTTTGGAATGGCAAGTTGTAGGAGCTTGGCTTACTAGTCATGATCTCTAACTTGTGTTTATTTGCCTATAGTTTTATTGAGCGACCTCAGATAGGTGTGACTACTACATTAGTCCACTTATGATTGCTTAACATAGCGCTAAATTGTCCTATGACACACTAACATTAACCATTAACTACTAACTTTAAATTTGAGCATTTAATTCTTGCAATTTACTTTAATGCAATTTACTTTATTGATCATTTATATTTCTTTTTACTTTGCTCACTTGAGCTCATATTTTATGTTTATGCCATTTTTCTTTTGCTCTTTTGAGCTCATTATTGTATATAAATATATTGTTGCTTTGTGTTTGTTTTGTCTTTGTTTGTGTGAACCCAGTGCAAAAAAGGAGAAAGGACTTAGAATTAGGACCTTCCCTATGCTTAAAGGAGTTCAAGAGTAACTAGGCCTCATGCATTTAGAATGCTAAAATTGATTGAAGAGAAACTAGGCCTCATGCCTTTAGAATGCTTAATCTTGAAGTTGACTTGAAAGGACCCCTAATCTAAACTCATTCTTTGTTCATTCCTCTTATTGTGTTGTGAACTTTTTTATTGTTTTTTTCTTGTGTGATAGGGATTCCATCTTGAGATAGTAAGAAGGACCATTGTCATGAATAGCCAAGTTAAGAAAGACAAGCCAAATGGAGATCCTAGGAGCTTGAATGTATAATTGTTTTGATTTCTTGTTTGCTTGCTAAGTCCAAAGGAAAGGAGCATCTCGAATCATCTTTATGATCTCAAGAAAAGGAACTCCAAGGGTTTTATCTCTTCTCTCATCCTTGCATGTTTAGGACTAGCCCTTCTCTTCTTCTCTCCACTCTAACCCAAGCCAAACTCATTTTGTGCAAACTTTGAAATCATTTTCAAATTAGAAACCTAGGCATTATGCCTTTGATTTTTCAAACTCTTTTCACTAATACTCATTTTGAATAAATCATAATCATACTTTGACTTCATTTTGTAAATACTTTTAACTTGTAAATACAACTCACTTCAAGTTGTTTTTTGTGGTTCCAATGGCCACCTTTGTTAAAACATTTCATAAACATTAGCCATAGGTTTGAGTTATCATAGTGGTTGATGTAAACCTCACCTTATCCTTAATGATTGGACTATAAGTCTTCCATACTTATTATAGGGTGGATCCCTCACTAATATGTTGAAGCTCTCCTCGCATGGTGGATTGTTGGTTTAGGTTGAGTTTTCTCCCTTTGATAACAAAAGATCTTAAGGCTTTTGATCAAATAAATTCACCAATCTTTTGAGATTTCTACCCCTAACTACGAGGTTTTGATCCTACCTTTGTGATGGTACGTAGGCAATGGGTTTATCCATTCAAACAAAATTGTAAATATAAATGTATATTCTTCTCTCATCTCCCCAATCTTGTTTGCACAAATCTTTTCACAAATACCAACCTACAATACACATTTACAAAAAGGGCTCCCTTAGAGTACTAAGGATGTTTTGGGTGCTTAAAACCTTCCCATTTCATAACCAACCCCCTTACCCAGATCTCTGACATTTTTATTAGTTTTTTATTTGATAAAACTTCTTACTTGGTTTTTGTTCGCTTTCTAACCTTTCCTTTGAATAAATAGAAGTGCGGTGGCGACTCGAATTGTATGCTTACTTTTGATTTAGTCAATAAATATAAAGGTAATGAATACCCCACTACAGAAAAGTGGCGACTCTGCTGGGGAGTGAGTTAGGCTTCCTAGTGGGTTTAGCCTACTTTTTGTTTGTTGTATTGTACGTTTATATTTATTTGTGGCATATTTTTGTGCAAATTTGGGATGAGTGTATTGTTTGTAATGTATGATTTGCTTGATATATCAATTGCTTGTGTGCTTGGTGGTCTCTTGTGAGATGAGTTCTATACCAGGACTCGAGTGCACTTATGATAGGAGAATGGCATAGTCTTGTTGACTTGTGTGGAGTTATTCCTTAGCAAGTTGACTTGTAAGCCCATTCACTTGGTGGAGGTCTTGTTAGGATCAATAATGTCACACGAGTAGTTGTGGTTAGGCATTACTCTTTCCAATATAAACCTTAGAAGCCAAGGACCTTAGATTACCTAGCCCATCTTGGCCTATTTTAGGATGTAGTGCGAAGGTCGTTCAAATGTAAGATTTGATACGATTGTTACACGATACTACACTCATAAGAGTCTCTCTTGAGAATATTTTTGGAATACGAGTAGTCGTTTTATCCGATAATATCCGAAAGATGAGATGATGACTATGGGAACCTCTTTTAGAACATGATTGTCAGGTTTAAACCATAGTACACTCCCTTTGGGTGGTTCTTAACTGAGACTCCATGTTTGTGACTCACAACAAACCCTTGATTCGCGATTGATCTATTCTCATATATCCTTAATATCAATGGAACTTGGGTGTTGATAAGGTGTAAACCATAATCCACCAAAATGGATGATTGATATTGAGGATGACTTGATCCATCCCGTGACCTTTGTGTGGTGTGACTTGCTTGATCCTTGAGTGTGATTGTTGCATCCATGCATTCATGCATTCATTTGCATCCATATCATCAACAATGAGAAAATTTTCAAGGAACTTAAGAGGTCTATTTGCAAATTTTCAGACTTGGATAAGCAAAGAAGGAATACGAAGAAGTACAGTTTCAGACAACCCAACTTGAAAGAGTTAAGGAGTTTGACATCCTATGTATTAGATCCCTTGGAGTTCAAAGCTCGCCATGGGAAGCTTCTGTCTATTCTTGCTACTCAGGTGGATGAAGGTCTGATGAGTGTGTTGGTGCAGTTCTATGATCCTTTGTACCGTTGCTTCACTTTTCTGGATTTCCAGCTTTTGCCTACACTTGAGGAGTATGCCTATATTGTAGGTATACCTATCTTAGATCAGTTGTCGTTCAGTGACTTGGAGAGAGTTCCTTCTTCCCAAGAGATTGATGATCTGATTCACATAGATGTATCTGATATTGGTGCTCATATGACTACCAAAGGTGGAATTCAAGGTCTCCCATCTGATTTTCTCATTGCCCAAGCTACTTTGTTTGGGAAGGCCATGAGTGAGGACGCCTTTGAGGTTGTATTTGTACTTCTCATCTATGGGCTAGTGTTATTCCCCAACATCGACAATTTTGTGGATGTGAACACTATTAGGATTTTCTCTACTCTTAATCCCGTTCTGACTCTGTTGGGTGACACTTATTTCTCTTTGCATATGAGGAATGTAAAGGGTGGTGGTACCATTGTGTGTTGTTTGCCTCTGCTGTACAAGTGGTTTATTTCGCACTTGCCTTAGACGCTCGCCTTCAAGGAGAACAAGGGATGTCTACGGTGGTCAACGAGACTTATGTCTCTCACTAATGATGATATCTTTTGGTATAACCGTGTGTATGATGGTGTCCAGATTATTGACTCTTGTGGTGAATTCTCCAATGTGCCTCTTCTTGGTACATGTGGTGGAATTAACTACAACCCTATTTTGGCTCGCCGTCAGCTTGGGTTCCCCTTAAAGGATAAACCTAACAACATTTTGTTGGAAGGTGTGTTCTTTCAAGAGGATAAAGATCCCCAGATCTTGAAGGGCAGGATGGTCCGCGCCTGGCGCAAGATTCATAGGAAGGGAAGGAGAGAGCTTGGTCTGAAGAATTGCATTGCTTTGGGACCCTACACCTCTTGGGTGAGGAGGAGAGCGCTTGAGTACCGCATGCCCTATGACTATCCAAGACCTACCCATATGGTTATGGTTGGGCCTTCAACCCTCCCTAACCAAGGAGTAGAGGAGTTGAGAGATGAAGACCGTTCACGTGCTTGGGTCCGTGAGCGAGAGGAACTACTTCAGCAACTCATAGATAAGGATGATGTGATAGAATTTATGGAGCATCAAGTTATTGATGAGCCTGATAATGTGGTTACTTCTCTTCTTCCTCAGTCATCCGAGTTTTGGAAGAGGAAGTATGATCGACTCGCCAAGGAGAAGGCCAATATGGAAGCAGCTTATGAGAGAGAGGTGAAAAGGCTTCGTGCAGCTTATCTTCCGATCTCGAAAGCTTTGGACGATTGCTTCTAGGGCTCCATAGGATGTTTATTTTTCTCTCCTCTTGTATTGTATTTGGTTACCAAAATTGTACTACTTCTTTGGTGTAAAAAATTTTCCAAATATTATTGCTATGAGTATTCCATATATATATCTTAAAATGATTAATATTTTCAAATATTTGCGAATAGATCTCTATAAAGTTCCTCAAATAAAAAATAAATCATATGAACAAACATTGCATGCATCATATGCATAAGCAGGTTTTGTCCAGCTCTGATCAGTGGTCTAACTCTTTGCTCTTCATTTATTTTGAAGACAAGCTGACACACCGGTATAACACCAGAGCGAATCTTCCCAGACTGATGGAGCATCTAGAGCAAGAGAACCGTGAACTGAAAGAGGAAGTAGTTAGGGGTACTGCCATGATGGAGTCAGTGTTGGTTGCTTAGAGCCAATCGTCTCCAACTCCTGCAACTCCTCCCGCGAGGACGGTTATTTCTGAGGCCGTTTCTTCTACTGTGCCTGCTGCAACAGCCCACTTCACGCCAACCATGCCATCCGGGTTCCCGTGGGGGATACCCGCCAATTTTGTGCCCGAGGGTTTTGCTCTAACTCTCGCCTCTCTGCCGGCATCTAGCCCGGTCCTTTCTGTGCCACCTCCCGTTGTGCACACTTTACCCAGAGTAGAAGACACCGTCTATCATTCTGAGCCATCTGAGGGCCCAGATGTTTATGAGAAGATGTACGCGATGAACGACCAATTCCTTGAGCTGCGCAAGGAACTGAAGACTCTAAGGGGTAACGACCTCTTCGGTAAGAGTGTTGATGAGTTGTGCCTTGTGCCCAACGTTAAAATCCATGTTAAGTTCAAAGTACCTGACTTTGAGAAATACAAGGGAAACACATGCCCTCTCAGCCATCTTGTGATGTACGCTCGCAAGATGTCAACGCAAACAGAGAATGATCAACTTCTTATCTACTACTTCCAGGACAGCTTGTCCGATGCTGCACTCAGATGGTACATGGGTCTGGACAGTGCGAACATCCGCTCCTTCAATGATCTTGGCGAAGCTTTCGTCAAGCAATATAAGTATAATATGGATATGGCGCCCGATAGGGACCAGCTGAGGGCGATGTCCCAGAAAGAGAAGGAAACTTTCAAAGAGTATTCCCAGAGATGGCGTGAGTTGGCCGCTCAGTTTGTGCCACCCCTCGAGGAGAAAGAAATGACCAAGATCTTTTTGAAGACCTTGAGTTCTTTCTATTACGAGAGGATGATAGCTAGTGCTCCCTCGGACTTCACCGAAATGGTGAATATGGGAATGAGGCTAGAGGAAGGAGTCCGTGAAGGACGTCTATCTAGGTTTGAAGGCTCTTCAGCAAAGCGATATGGGGGCTTTGCAAAGAAGAAAGAGGGAGAGGCACATGATGTGTCTTCCCATATCAAATGAAGTCCCTCTGTGAAGAGGAAAATTGCTCGCCATGCCATTAACCAACACCAGGTGGCTCACATAGCACCTTCTTTCAGAGAAGCTCATCATCATCAACAACAACAACATCAACAATATCAACAACATCATCGTCCACAACAGCAGACCTACCAGCCTCGAAACAATAATAACACCAGCACCAGCTACGAGAGGAAGAGGGTCACTTTTGATCTGATTCCAATGTCATATGCTGAACTCTATCCATCTCTGATAGATAGAAAGCTAATTACTCCAAGAGACCTTCCTGCTGTACCAACCAACCCTCAGTGGTGGTACAAGCCAGAGCTGCATTGTGTATATCATTTCGGTGCTCCCGGATATGATGTGGAGAATTGATATCCCCTGAAGACCAAGGTGCAAGACCTTGTTAGAAGTGGGATTTTGTTTTTCGAGGACGTAGGTTCTAATGTCAAGAAGAACCCATTTCCCGAGCATGGGAAAGTTGTTGTGAACATGGTCCAGGGTTGCCCTGGAAAATATAAATTCATGTATGTCAATGATATCAGGCAATCGTTGGTCGAGATGCACAGACTGTTGTGTGGATACACTCATTATGAGCATGACCATGATAGGTGCCAGGTGTGCACTGTCAACGAAAGAGGATGCCGCCAAGTAAGGAAGGACATCCAAGAGATGCTGGATCAGGGAATGATTGAGATACTTCAGAATCGCAACGAGGATGAAGTGGATGTTATATCTCCTGTATTCAGAATACCAAAGCCTGTTGTTGTCAAATATTATGGCAGCAAGAAGAAGGTTTCTCCATCTCTTGTAATCAAGCCAGTGGGCCCTATCCCGTATTCTTCAGATAAAGTTGTTCCTTACAGGTAAAATGTAGTTATGGTTGAAGATGGAAAGGAGGTGCAATTTCCCTCCACCTCTATTGTGAGTATCTCAGATGTTAGTGGTGTGACCAGAAGTGGTCGTGTTTTCTCGGTGCAGCCGAAACCCCACGAAGATATCGTGAGAAGAACTACTGTTGTTAATCCTGCAGGTCCTGTGGGGACTTCTTCTACGAATCCGGCACTTGTTGTGAAGGGCGTTGACCCTGTTGTTGATGAATCTGTGAAAACTCATGTCCTTTTTGGCCAGCATGGCATTTTGAAAGAGGACTGTGATGAGATGATGAGGCTCATCAAAAGGAGCGAGTACAACGTTGTTGATCAGCTGCTACAAACTCCATCAAAGATATTTGTCCTATCTTTCTTGATGAATTCTGAGCCGCACCGCGAAGCTTTGCAGAGGGTGTTGGAAATGGCATACGTGGATCACGATGTCACAATTGAACATTTTGATAGCATTGTTGCAAACATAACTGCTTGTAACAATTTGAGCTTTTGCGATGCTGATCTTCCCGAGGAGGGAAAAGACCACAATTTGGCTCTACACATTTCTATGAACTGCAAGGATGATGCCTTGTCTAATGTGTTGATAGACACAGGATCATCACTAAATGTGTTGCCAAAATCCACTCTGGCCAAACTTTCTTACCAAGGGCCTCCCATGAGGCAGAGTGGAGTGGTAGTGAAAGATTTTGATGGATCGAGGAAAACTGTGATTGGCGAAGTTGAACTCCCAATCAAGATTGGACCTAGTGATTTCCAAATCACTTTTCAAGTCATGGATATCCATCCATCATATAGTTGCTTGCTTGGTAGACCATGGATTCACGAGGCAGGCGCCGTGACATCCACCCTACACCAAAAATTGAAGTTTGTTAAAAACAAGAAGTTGGTGGTGATAGGGGGAGAGAAGGCTCTCTTGGTTAGCCATTTATCTTCCTTTTCCTATATAGACGCTGAGGATGAGGTTGGGACTTCGTTCCAAGCCTTATCTATTGTTGAACCTTCAAGGAAGGGACCTTCTTCATTTGCTTCCTACAATGATGCGAAGTTGGCCATTAAGCATGGTGCAACTACTGGTTTAGGACAAATGATCAAGCTGGAAGATAATAAATCCTGGGCTGGCATATGGTATTCTTCAGGCATTTCCAATGAGTGTGGGTTGTTCCAGAGTGGTGGTTTTATCCACACTGTTGAAGATCAAGAGGTTGCTGCCATTGTTGAAGATGATGAAGAGGAAGATCTGGGCAACTTCGTCATACCTGGTGAAATCTACAATAATTGGGTCGATGTTGATGTTCCAAAAGTTATCCACAAGTCCATGTAATATGTCCATTTTGTTTCAAAACCCTTCTCCCATGCCAAAAGGAGAAGTGATGACATTGTTGGCACATTTTTTATTAATACAATGATATTCATTCAATAATTACATGTTAAATGTTTGTTTTTCCAAATTATTTTCCCTTTTTTCTTTTGCATGAAATTGGTGATCACCATAAAACCTTAGAAAAAGATAATAAAATCAATCTTTTCATCTACATAATGATTTGCCTTGTTTGAATTCTGAAATCTCTTTTATACTCAAAATCATTATGCAGGTTGATCAAACCCATTGAACATAATGATCCAACACCACCTCCCAAATTTGAGTTCCCTGTATTTGAGGCAAAAGAAAATGATGTTGAAGAGATTCCTGATGAGATTACCCATCTGCTTGAGCACGAGGAGAAGATCATTCAGCCGCATCTTAAGAATCTGGAAACAATCAACTTGGGATCTGAAGACTACATTCGTGAAGTGAAAATTGGGGCACTCCTGGAAGAGTCTGTGAAGAAGGGGTTGATTGAGTTGCTACGAGAATATGTCGACGTCTTTGCCTGGTCGTATAAAGACATGTCTGGTCTAGATACTGATATTGTGCAACATTTCTTGCGTTTGAAGCCTGAGTGTGTGCCTATGCAACAAAAGCTCAGAAGAACTGATCCTGATATGGCAGTGAAGATTAAAGAAGAAGTTCATAAGCAAATTGATGCGGGGTTTCTGGTGGCTTCTACATATCCTCAATGGGTGGCCAATATTGTGCCCGTGCCTAAGAAAGATAGAAAAGTCCGAATGTGTGTTGACTATCGAGACTTGAATAAAGCTAGTCCAAAAGATGATTTTCCTCTACCACACATTGATATGTTGGTAGACAATACAACTAAATTCAATGTCTTCTCATTCATGGACGGATTTTCCGGTTATAACCAAATTAAAATGGCACCCGAGGATCTGGAGAAGACAACATTCATCACACCTTAGGGAACATTCTGTTATCGAGTGATGCCCTTCGGTTTGAAGAACGTCGGAGCCACGTATCAACGTGCTATGACTACCTTGTTTCATGATATGATGCACAAGGAGATCGAGGTATATGTTGATGATATGATTGCAAAGTCGAGAACAGAAATAGAACATGTAGAGCACTTGTTAAAGCTTTTTCAGCGTTTGAGGAAGTACAAACTCCGCTTGAATCCGAACAAGTGTACATTTGGAGTCCGTTCCGGCAAGTTATTGAGCTTTATTGTCAGTGAAAGAGGTATTGAAGTTGATCCTGCCAAGGTCAAAGCTATACAAGAGATGCCTGCACCCAAAACTGAGAAGCAAGTCTGAGGTTTTCTTGGCCACTTGAATTATATTTCCAGATTTATATCCCACATGATTGCCACATGTGCGCCTTTATTCAAGCTCCTCCGGAAAGATCAGCTCATGATTGGATCGAGGATTGTGAAAAAGCCTTCGATAATATCAAAGAGTATCTGTCTGAGCCTCCGATCCTGTCTCCGCCTGTTTAAGGGAGACCATTGATTATGTACTTGATTGTGCTTGATGACTCTATGGGTTGTGTATTGGGTCAGCAAGATGAATCAGGGAAGAGAGAATATGATATATACTACTTGAGAAAGAAGTTCACTGGTTGTGAGTCTCGGTACTCAATGCTTGAGAAGACATGATATGCTTTGGCTTGGGCTGCTAAGCGTTTATGCCAGTATATGTTAAATCATACAACTTGGTTGATATCCAAAACGGATCCAATCAAGTATATCTTTGAGAAGCCTGCTTTTACTGGGAGGATTACCCGTTGTCAGATGTTGTTGTCTGAGTATGATATTTAGTATCGAGCTCAAAAAGCTATTAAAGGTAGTATCTTGGCTGACCACTTGGCACATCAACCAATTGAGGATTATCAATTTGTTCAGTACGACTTCCCAGATGAGGAGATTGTGTATTTGAAGATGAAAGATTACGATGAGCCTACGCTCGATGAAGGGCCAGAGCCTGGTTCCCGATGGGGTAAGGTGTTTGATGGTGATGTTAATCAATATGGAAATGGTATTGGGACAGTGATTATTACTCCTCAGGGCACAAATTTTCCTTTTACAGCAAGGCTAACTTTCAAATGCACGAATAATATAGCGGAGTATGAGGCCTGTATTATGGGTTTAGAAGAGTGTATTGAACTTAGGATCAAACATCTTAATGTTTACGGTGATTCGGCCCTTGTTGTTACTCAGATTAAGGGTGAATGGGAGACGAATCAGCCTGGCCTCATCCCATACAGAGATTATGTGAGGAGGATTTCAACTTTCTTTACAGAAGTCGACTTCCATCATATTCCTCGAGATGAGAATCGGATGGCAGATGCTCTTGCTACACTTGCTTCAATGATTGTGGTGAAATATTGGAATGAAGTCCCCAATATTACTGTGATGGGCTTGGATAGACCAGCTCATGTATTTGTAGTTGAAGAGGTGAAAGATGATAAGCCATGGTATTATGATATCAAGTGCTTTCTCCAAAGTCAGACTTACCTGCCTGGGGCATCTGTTAAAGATAGGAAGACTTTGAGGAGATTATTGGGCAGTTTCTACCTCAATGGTGATGTGCTTTATAAGAGGAATTTTGGCATGGTCCTTCTCAGATGCGTGGATAGACACGAAGCAGACCTGTTAATGAAGGAAGTCCATGAGGGTTCATTTGGTACTCATTCCAATGGACATTTTATGGCAAAGAAGATGTTGAGAGCAGGCTACTATTGGCTGACAATAGGGTCTGACTGCTGCAAATATGTGAAGAAATGCCACAAGTGTCAGATTTATGCAGGTAAGATTCATATTCCCCCGACACTTCTGAATGTTATTTCCTCACCATGGCCTTTCTCCATGTGGGGAATTGACATGATTGGCATGATAGAGCCAAAGGCGTCAAACGGTCACCGTTTTATTCTCGTAGCTATTGATTACTTCACCAAGTGGGTTGAAGCGGCATCATATGCGAATGTGACCAGGCAGGTGGCTATGAAGTTTATCAAGAATCAACTCATATGTCGTTATGGTGTGCCAGACAAGATCATTACTGATAATGGATCTAACTTGAACAATAAGATGATGAAAGAGCTGTGTAGCTATTTCAAGATTGTGCATCATAATTCTTCTCCTTATAGACTCAAGATGAATGGGGTTGTTGAAGCTGCTAACAAGAACATCAAGAAGATTATCCAGAAGATGGTTGTTACGTACAAAGATTGGCATGAGATGATGCCATTTGCTTTGCATGGCTATCGTACATTCGTCCGTACTTCAACAGGTATGGTAACAGTTTCGATAAGACGAAGGAAGTTGAAGCCAATGCAGTATCAATTGGGAGGTAAAGGAGGCCTCATGTCAGAAAAATCCCGCAACCCCGTCAACACCATCATCAAGTATCATCTGTTATTCCAGTATTTTCCAATAATCAATATATGCCAGTTCAACAACAACCACAGCAAAGAACAAACAACTACAACAACAACAACAACAACAACACCCACAATAGTCAATATCAACATAACTTTGAGAAAAAGAAGGTCTCTTTCGACCATATTCCTAAGACTTATGCTGAATTGTATCCATCATTGGTTCTCAAGAACCTTATTCAACCAAGAAATCCTCCACAGATTCCAGAACCACTTCCATGGTGGTATAAACCAGAGCTTCACTGTGAATTTCACCAAGGAGCTCCCGGTCATGATATCGACAATTGTTATCCCCTGAAATATGAAGTCCAGAAGTTAGTCAAAAGTGGGATGGTGTCCTTTGAGGACTGTGCGCCCAATGTCAAAGCTAACCCATTACCCGCTCATGGTAATCCTTCTATCAATATGGTGGACGGCTGTCCTGGAGAGTTCAAGGTATATGATGTTGGTTTGATTAGAAGGTCTTTGGTGACAATGCATAAGGATATCTGTATGGTGAGTGATTGTGAGCATGACCATGATGGTTGTGCGATTTGCAGTGTTAACCCCCAAGGTTGTGTAATTGTGAAGAGAGATACCCAGAGGTTGATGGATGAAGGTATGATCCAGATTCTTCAGTCATGTCACTTGGGTGACAATGTGAATGTAATAGTTCTAGCGTTTAAGACTCTAGAGAGAGTGGTAATCCAATTTGATAGCAGCAACAGTAATAGCGTCAGCAACAGATCGATATCATCGTTAGTGATACGATTAGTGGGACCAGTCCCGCATGCATCCGATAGAGTTGTTCCGTATCAATACAATGCCACTATATTGGAGAATGGTCAAGAGGTCCCATTGCCTACGACTAGTTCTGCTGTGAGTATTGCAAATGTAATGAAGGTGACTCGTAGTGGTCATGTTTTTGGGTCGGTGTTCCCGAAGAATGTAGAAGATGTATCTATCAGTAAGAAGGTTGAAGTGCTTGTAGTACATACAGTTAGTTCTCCAAGATGTCAGTCTGGTGAGTCCAGCAATTTGAAGCCTAATGATGACGATGAGGTACTCCATTTGATAAAGAAAAGCGAGTTTAATGTGGTGGAGTAGTTGCTCCAAACTCCTTCCAAGATTTCAGTGTTGTCTCTGCTCATGAATTCTGAAGCGCACAGAGAAGCATTGCAAAAGGTATTAGAGCAAGCTTACATAGAGCATGATGTAATAGTTGATCAGTTCGATCATATTATGCCTAACATCACTTCATGCAATAATCTGAGCTTTTGTGAAGATCTTCCCGAGGAAGGCAGAAATCACAATATAGCATTACACATATCGATGAACTGCAAGGAGGATGCTCTGTCAAATGTGTTGGTTGACACCGGCTCTTCATTGAATGTACTTCCCAAATCAACTCTTTCTAGATTATCATATCAAGGAGCTCCAATGAGGTACAGTGGTGTGATCGTCAAGGCATTTAATGGTTCTCGCAAGACTGTAATTGGTGAGGTGGACCTTCTTGTGAAGATAGGTCCGAGTGAATTCCAAATTACTTTCCAAGTTATGGATATCCATCCGGCCTATAGCTGGTTGTTAGGAATGCCATGGATACATGAGGCGGGAGCTGTTACGTCAACTCTGCATCAGAAGTTGAAGTTTGTGAAGAATGGTAAGCTTGTTATCGTCAGTGGAGAGAAGGATCTTTTGGTGAGCCATCTATGGTCTTTCTCTGACGTAGAAGCTGAGGATGAGATTGGAACTCTATTCCAAGCTCTATCTATTGTAGAAGAAAAGAGAGTTGGGGCACCTATGTCCTCCTTCAAAGACACGCAAAAAATTGTTGAAGACGGTAATTCTGATCAGTGGGGCCGGATGGTAGAGGTCGCTGAGAACAAGAGCAAAACCGGTTTGGGATTCCAACAAGGTTCGACTGTGATTAGAGCTGAAGATGTGCAACCCAGTTTCCATAGCGGGGGGTTCATTCATGGTAATGAACAACACTTAGTTGTTGTGATCGAGGGTGATGAAGATGAAGACCGCACCAATTTTGTGACGCGTGGAAAAGCTTGCAACAATTGGACTGATGTCGATGTTCCTATTATTGTTCATCATTCTAAGTAATTTCTTTTATTGTTTTTGAAAATCCTTCTCCTATGCCTAAGGGAGAAGTGAACATTGTTTGGCATATCTCAAATTTGATCATTAATAAAATGCAATTCTATTCATCTACATTTATGATGTTTTATTTTTACTTTTTGCTTTTTCTGAAAAAATGGTAATCACAAAAAAAAAATACAATTGTCCATTTGCATAATATTTGGTCACAGATCACTTATCTAAAATCAAAATATCAAATCATTATGAAGGTTGGTTTCTAAACCCATTGAATACAATGATCCTACTCCTTCTCCGAACTTTGAATTCCCTGTGTTTGAGGCCGAGAAAGAAAGTGATGAATAAGTACCTGATGAATTGTCTCGTCTACTTGAGCACGAGGAAAAATCCATTCAGCCATTCGAGGAGCAGATTGAGTTAGTCAACTTGGGTTCTGAAGATGATGTGAAGGAAGTCAAGATTGGATCTCGACTGTGTCCTGAGGTTAAGATGGGGTTGATTGATCTTCTTCGAGAATATTCAGATGTGTTTTCTTAGCCCTATCAAGACATACCTGGTTTAGATTCGGAGATTGTGGAGCATAGATTATCGTTGAAGCCAGAATGCCCGCCAGTCAAGTAGAAGTTGAGGAGAACTCATCCTGACATGGCAGTAAAAATCAAAGAAGAAGTGCAAAAGCAGATTGATGTTGGTTTCCTTGTTACTGCTGAGTATCCACAGTGGGTGGCGAACATTGTGCCTGTTCCGAAGAAGGATGGAAAACATCGTATGTGTGTTGATGATAGAGATTTGAACAAAGCTAGTCCAAAAGATAATGTCCCTCTGCCACACATTGATATGTTGGTAGACAATACAGCTAAGTTCAAAGTCTTTTCGTTTATGGACGGGTTTTCCGGTTATAATCAGATTAAGATGGCACCCGAAGATATGGAGAAGACCACATTCATTACACCCTAGGGAACATTCTGTTATAGAGTGATGACTTTTGGTTTAAAGAATGCTGGTGCAACATACCAGAGAGCAATGACTACTCTTTTTCATGATATGATGCATAAGGATATCGAAGTCTATGTTGATGATATGATTGTTAAATCCATTGATGAAGCAGAACATGTTGAGCATTTGTTGAAGCTATTCCAGCGTTTGAGAAAGTACAAACTCCACTTGAGTCCAAATAAGTGCACATTTGGTGTTCGTTCTGGTAAGTTGTTGGGCTTTATTGTCAGCGAGAAGGGTATTGAAGTTGATCCAGCCAAGGTCAAAGCAATACAAGAGATGCATGTGCCCAAAACTGAGAAGCAAGTCAGAGGTTTTCTCGATCGCTTGAATTATATCTCAAGATTCATTTCGCATATGACCGCAACATGTGCGCATATATTCAAGCTTCTTTTGAAAGATCAATCTTGTGATTGGACCGAAGATTTCCAGAAAGCTTTTGACAGTATCAAAGAGTACCTGCTTGAGCCTCCGTTCTATCTCCACATATTGAAGGAAGACCGTTGATCATGTATTTGACTGTGCTTGAAAAGAGTATGGGTTGTTTTCTTGGTCAGCAAGATGAGACTGGAAAGAAGGAGTATGATATTTACTACCTCAGTAAGAAGTTCACTGAAAGTGAGACTCGGTATTCTATGTTAGAAAAGACTTGTTGTGCATTGGCTTGGCTGCTAAGCGTCTGCGTAAGTATATGTTGAATCATACCACTTGGTTGATATCCAAAATGGATCCAATCAAGTATGTTTTTGAGAAGCCTGCTTTAACTGGGAGGATTGCACGTCGGAAGATGTTGTTATCAGAGTATGATATTGAATACCGATCTCAGAAAGCAATCAAAGGTAGTATCTTGGCTGACCATTTGGCTCACCAACCGATTGAAGATTATCAGTCAGTGTAGTATGATTTTCCTGACGAAGAGATCTTGTACTTGAATATGAAAGATTGTGATGAACCATTGCTTGAAGAAGGGCCAGAACTTGGTTCCCATTGGGGTATGGTATTTAATGGAGCTGTTAATCAGTATGGGAATGGCATTGGGGCAGTAATCATTACTCCCCAAGGCACTCATTTTCCGTTTACAGCTAGATTGATTTTCAAATGTACAAACAATATGGTTGAGTATGAAGCTTGTATTATGGGGCTTGAAGAGGCCATTGATCTCAGAAACAAATACCTGTGAATCAGACCAAAGGTGAAAGGGAGACGAATCAACCCGGTTTGATACCATATAGAGATTACGTGAGGAGGATTTTAACTTTCTTTATAAAGGTTGAGTTTCATCATATCCCTCGAGATGAAAACTGGATAGCATATGCTCTTGCAACGTTGGCTTTAATGATTGTGGTGAAATTTAGGAATGAAGTTCCTAATCTTTCTATGATGCGTCTTAATAGGTCATCTCATGTGTTTACTGTTGAAGAAGTAAAAGATGAAAAACCATGGTATTTTGACATTAAGTGTTTTCTCTAAAGTCAGATTTACCCGCCTGGGACATCTTTGAAAGATAAGAAGACTTTGAGGAGATTAGTTGGCAACTTCTACCTAAATGGTGATGTGCTTTATAATAGAAACTTCGATATGGTTCTGCTCATATGCGTGGATAGATACGAAGCAGACTTATTGATGACTGAAATCCATGAAGGTTCTTTTGGTACTCATTCCAATGGACATGTTATGGTAAAGAAGATGTTGAGAGCAGGTTACTATTGGCTGACAATAGAATCTGACTGTTGCAAGTTTATGAAGAAATGCCACGAGCGTCAAATTTATGCAGATAAAATTCATGTTCCTCTGACACTGTTGAACGTCATTTCCTCCCCATGGCCCTTCTCCATGTGGGGAATTGATATGATTGGCATGATTGAGCCCAAAGCGTCGAATGGACATCGTTTCATTTTGGTGGCAATTGACTACTTCACAAAGTGGGTTGAAGAGGCATCATATGCAAATGTGACCAAGCAAGTTGTTGTGAGGTTTATCAAGAATCATATTATATATCGGTATGGTGTACCAAGTAAGATCATTACTGATAATGGATCGAACTTGAATAATAATATGGTGGAAGCCACAGTTTTCTTTAACTCATCAGCAATAGATAAGGCTTGGAACGGAGTTCCAACCTCCTCCTCAGCATCAACATATGTGAAATATGACAAATGGATCACTAACAATTCCTTTTCTCCACCAATTTCAGCTTCTGGTGAAGAGTAGACGTCACTGCTCCAGCTTCATGAATTCATGGCCTTCCTAACAAGTAGCTATAGGTCGTGTGCATATCCATGACCTAGAAAGTAATTTGGAAATCACTCGGACGTATCTTCACTAGAAGGTCCACTTCACCAATGACAGTTTTATGAGAACCGTCGAACGCTTTGACAATTACGCCGCTATATCTCATTGGGGCTTCTTGATAAGAGAGTCTTGACAAAGTTGATTTTGGCAACACATTCAATGATGACCTTGTATCAACCAACACATTGGACAAAGCGTCCTCCTTGTAATTCATAGAAATGTGCAGCGCCAAATTGTGATTCCTGCCTTCCTCGGGAAGCTCTTCATCATAAAAACTCAAATTGTTACAAGAAGTAATATTGGAAACTATGTGATCAAACTGATCCACAGTAACATCATGCTCAACATAAGCCTGTTCTAACATTTTCTGCAATGCTCATTTGTGTGCTTCAGAATTCATCAGTAGTGACAGCATGGAGATCTTTGATGGAGTCTGGAGCAGCTGCTCTAGAACATTGAATTCACTTCTCTTGATTAGCCTTAACACCTCATCATTATCGTCAATCTTAAATTTGTTGGACTCACCAGACTGACACATTGGAGCGCTAACCGGATTCACTACTGGAATTTGTGCCTTCTTACTTACTGAAACATCTTCTACCATCTTCGGAAATACTGGATTGAACACACGACCTCTACGGGTCACCTTCATAATATTTGCAATGTTTACCACTGAGTCTACAACTGGTAGAGGAACCTCTTGACCATTTTCAATCATAGTGGCATTATATTGATATGGCACAGCTTTATCGGATGAGTATGGGACATGGCCTGCCAACCATATCACCAACGGCGATACCAATCTATTGACATTATTGTTGCTGCTATCAAACTGAATGACCACCCGCTCATGGGTCTTAAACAACGGTACAATGACGTTCACATCATCTCCCATATCCCTCGACTATTGAATCTGGATTACATTCTCATCCATCAACTTCTGGATATCTCTCGCGACAATCATACACCCACGGGGGTTCACACTGCAAATGACACAATCACCATGGCCATGTTCACAATCACGAATTAAACAAAAATTCTTATGCATCTCCACCAGAGATCTTCGGATACGTCTCACATCATAAACTCGGAAATTCCCTAGACAGCCGCCCACCATGTTCACATATGTGTTACCATGAGAAGGCAATGGATTCGCTTTCACATTTGGCGCTCTGTCCTCAAAGGACATCATACCACTCTTTACCAGCTTCTGAACTTCATATTTTAGAGGATAACAATTCTCTATATCATGGCCAGGAGCTCCTTGGTGAAAAGCACAATGAAGATCAGGCTTGAACCACCATGGTAGTGGCTCAGGAATTTGCGGAGGATTTCTTAGCTGGATGAGATTCTTGAGAACCAATGATGGGTATAACTATGCATAATTCATAGGAATATGGTCAAAGGAGACCTTCTTCCTCTCAAAATTTTATTGGTGATTATTGTTGTTGTTGTTGTTGGCTCTTTGTTGCAATTGTTGATGTTGTTGTTAGTGAACTGGAACTGATTGATTATTGGAATTGTTGGAAAAAAATTGGAATTACTGAAGAAACTTGGTGCTGATATTGACGGGGTTGAGAACTTTTTTTGACATGAGGCCTCCTATGCCTCCCTACTGATACTGAATTAGTTTCTCCTTCCTTCCTCTTGGAGAAACTCCCACCATACTTCTTGCTAGCTGATGCTTCTTCTTTAGACAAACTTCCTTCACAGACTCCTTCTTCTAGCCTCATCCCAATGTTCACCATTTCGGTAAGTCATTAGGGGCACTCGCAATCATACGTTTGTAGTAAAACGAACTCAGCGTCTTCAAGAAAATCTTCGTAATTTCCTTCTCTTCAAGAGGTGGACTTATCTGGGCCACCAGTTCTCTCCATCTCTGGGCATATTCTTTGAATGTCTTTTTATCCTTCCAAGACATAGACCTCGATTGGTCTCTATCAGGCGCCATATCCATATTGTACTTATACTGCTTGACAAATGCCTCGCCTAAATCATTGAAAGTACGGATGCTTGCACTGTCTGATCCATGTACCACCTCAAGGCAGCTCTAGTTAAACTGTCTTGGAAATAGTGAATCAGCAACTGATCATTATCAGTCTGAGTAGACGTTTTTCTGGCATACATAACAAGATGGCTCAGCGGGAAAGTATTCCCTTTGTACTTTTCAAAGTCTAGGACCTTGAAATTCATCGGGATCTTAACATTGGGGTCCAAGTAGAGTTCAACAACACTCTTCCCAAACAAGTCTTTCCCTCTCAGAGTCTTCAACTCTTTGCGTAGCTCATGGAATTGATCTTTCATTTTATCCATATTCTCGTATACATCTGGACCTTCAAATGGCTCAAAGTGGTAGATAGTGTCCTCAACACGAGGAAGAGCGTGAACAACTGGAGATGGCACTGACATGATCGGGCTAGATGCTGGCAGAGAAACAAATGTGGGTGCATACCCTTCTGGCATAAAATTTGAAGGTATTCCCCAAGGGAATCCAGCAGGCATAGAAGGAACGGATTGACTGGCAGCAGTAACAGGAACAATTGAGGTAGCAACCTCAGAAATGATAGTCCTCTGAGGAGGAGGAGGAGTTGTAGGAGTTGGTGATGATTGATTCTGGGCAACAATCATAGATTCTATCAGCGCCGTAAGCCTGGAAATCTCATCCTTCATCTCTCGGTTCTCTTGCCCTACATTCTCCATTCTCTTCGGTTGATTAGCGCGAGTATTATAGTTGTGAGTCAGCTTGGATGATGCACAGAAGAAGAACTGATAAGACATCTGGCGGAAGAAACCTGTTATGCAAATGATGCATGAAATGAAATGTTTTTTATTGTTTTTCATTTCAAGGAGCATATGAAGTCCTATTTGTAAATATATATATTCAAATAATAACAATAATAATAATTTAATTGACTATAAAATCTCTTTTTATTCATAAAATTTTGGAAGGATTACACTGAGTACAATTTCAGAAACCAAAATATAAATAAAAAAGAAAGGAAACTAGCATTCTAAGGATCCCTAGCAACTGCATTAGATGATCTGGCTATGGGTGCATACTACCTTAGGATGCGTCAAATCTTGGACTCAAAGGATGTCTTCATCTGAGCCTTCTCAAGAACTAGTTGATTAACAATCTTCTTCCAAGCAACGGAAGGCTGAGGCATACTAGAGGAGGGTAGACCCCCTGGCTCTCTCTATCTCTTGACTGCATGGTCTTCAATAATCTTAATAAGTGCATCTTTGTCTTTCGACTCAAGCTGCAACTCTTCATGCTTTCGGCTCAAAGCATGGAATCGCTCTTCCCACATATCTTTATCTTTCTTCATCTTGGTGAGTGCGTCTTCCAACGCCTCACATCTTGGTTAGGGAGAGTTGATGGATCAGCCATAACCAAAGACATAGGTCTTTCACAGGCGTACGACATCTTCAACTCTAGAGCCCTCTTCTTCACCCAAATAGTGTAAGCTTCCAAAGTTACACAGTTGCATAGACCAAGCTCGAGTCTTCCTTTCTTATGCACATTATGCCAAGCATGTATCATCATCTGCTTCAAATGTTGGGTATCTTTATCCTCTTGATAGAATAGACCTTCTAACTTAATGTTATTAGGTTTATCTCTCAAGGGGAACCCAAGTTAACGACGGGCCAAAGAAGGGTTGTATTTGATTCCTCCTTGGGTACCAATGAGAGGCACATTAGAGAATTCACCACAACTATCATTAATGTCCATGTTATTCAATGCAGAATCATACTAAACAATATCATCATTAGTGAGAGACATAAGTCTCTGAGACCACCGTAGATATTCTTGTTCTCCAAAAAAGAAGGTGTCTGAGGCAAGTGCAAAATAAACCACTTGTACAAAATATGAACACCACACACAATAGTCCCACCCCCTTTAGAAATCCTCAAATTCAAAGAGAAATACATGTCACCCAACAGACTCGGAACAGGATTCCCAATCAAAAAGATTCTAATGGAGTTAACGTCAACAAAACTGTCAATGTTAGGCAACAAAGCTAGACCATAGATGAGCAATACAAATATGGCTTCAAAAGCATCCATGATACCGGCTTGAGCAAAGACAGTAGCTTTACCAATGAGGAACTCAAAAGTCAACCCAAGAATACCTCATTTCTTCACCAAATGAGCATCAATTTCAAATTTCTTCAGATGAAGAGCTTCAGCTATAACATGAGATCTGGGAATCTCCTCCAATCCATTAAAAGGTACTTTGTCAGATATAGGTATTCTCAAGAGATAGGCATACTCCTCCAATGTAGGCACAAACTGATAGTTAGGAAAAGTGAAGCACCGGTAAAGAGGGTTATAAAACTGAACCAAAACACTCAGAAGTCCTTCAACCACATCAACAAATAATACAAACAAAAGCTTCCCATGATGTTTCTTGAAGTCCAAGGGATCTAATACAAAGGACGACAACTTCCTTAGCTCTTTCAAATCAGAACATCTGAAATTGTACTTCTTAGTGTTCCTTCGTCCATAATCCATGTTCTGAAAATATTTGCAAACAAGACCTCAGTTTTCCTTGAAATTTATTTGTTTGTGATGAATGTTATGATGTGCATGTACGCATGAATGCAACAATCACAAACAAAGGATCACACACAAGGCAAACACAAACAAAGGTCAAGGGATGGATCAAGTCATCATCAAGATCAATCATCCATTTTGGTGGATTATGGTTTTCACCTTATCAACACCCAAGTTCCATTGATATTGATGAGACTTGATCGGATCAACCGAGAATCAAAGGGTTTGTTGTGAGTTACGAGCATGGAGTCGGGTTAAAAACCATCATAAAGGAGTGTGCTAAGGATAAAAAAAACTGTAGATCATGTTCTAAAAAGTTCCTAGAGTCTTGATCCCATCTATTGGATATTATAGGTTAGGATGACTGACTCATCAACCCATAATATTCTCAAGAGAAACTCGTTTGAGTGTAGTATCGCGTAACAACTATTATTAGGTCTACACCTGAACAGTCTCCGCACTACTACGTCCTAAATAGGCCAAGTTGGGTTAAATGTTCTACGGTTGTCAGCTTCTCAAACCCCAAATCAGAGAAAGTAATGATTATCCACAAATAACTTGTGTGACATCAATAACTCCAAAAGGGTCTCCAATGAGTAGATGGGTCTCAAGACAACTTGTTAAGGACTACTCCA
Source organism: Lathyrus oleraceus (assembly GCF_024323335.1). Classification (NCBI taxonomy): domain Eukaryota; kingdom Viridiplantae; phylum Streptophyta; class Magnoliopsida; order Fabales; family Fabaceae; genus Lathyrus; species Lathyrus oleraceus. The sequence continues at coordinate 246,078,509 of NC_066579.1, forward strand.
CACAAGTTGAACATGATTATACCATCCTCCTATCTTAATTGCACTCAAGTTCGGATTAGAATTTATCTCACCTCTCAGAGATCACAAAGCACATCAGACAGATTATATCACACAAACAATATACAAACATCAAATATACACATAAATACACATAAAAGGGTAGGCTAAACCCTCTGAGGACTACTCCCTAGCAGAGTCACCACTTGATTTCTGTAGCGGTAAATTCATAACCATCAAGCTATGGATAAACTTGACATCAATAAAACCAGAGTCGCGACCGCGCTTTTATTGTTTCCAAAGGAAAAGGGAAAAGTACGAACAAAACCCAAAGATAAGAAGTTTTCAAATCAAAACTAATAAAATGCCAGAGATTACAGGTAAGGGGGTTGGTTACACAGAGGGAAGGTGTTAGCACCCAAAGTGTCCTAGGTACTCCTAGGGAGCCTTTTTTTATATGTTCATATGCTTTTGGTATAAAAGATGTTTGAGAAAAATAGAGTGTGGGGTGATAAAAGAATGCATTGATTATATTTTTGTGTTTGACAAGACCTTCGGTCTTGTACCTACGTACCAACATAAAAATAAGGGATCAAAACCTCGTAGTTCATGGTAAAAATTTCAAATAAGTTGGTGAATTGCTTTTAACAAAAGTTAATAAGAAAAGGCATAAATTGGCCAAAAGTTTGAATGGAGTTCTTAGTTCTTTTTGTCTTTTGAAATCTCAAGTCAATATGATTAAGTTTATTTACAAATTTGATTTAAGAAAGAGTTTGAAAATTCAATGGCATAAGGCCAAAGTTTCTATTTATTAAAACAATGTCTAAGTTTGAAATCACAAGCAAAGAAAGTTTTTGAAAAGGGGGAGAGATTTTGAAATTTAAGAAGTGGGAGGAGATGAAGAGGCTATCCTAAGCACAAAATTAAGAGTTAAGAGTTGAAAAGATCTTATCAATGGGATGCAATCTAACAGACAAGAATGTCATATAGAAACCCATTTTCCTTTGGACTTTAATCAAGCAATGATCAATAAGAAATGAGTGATATTCAGACATCATGAAGGTCAAGGCATCAAATAAAGATAGCCACATCCAAGCAAACAACTCCAATAGCTAGCAATCTTCATTGTCTTTCAATGTATCATATGAAATATTCCTTGATCAACTCGGAACAAAGCATCAGGCACAAGATCGAAATAAAAATTAAGCACGAAGACAGACTAGTATATGAACCCTGAGAAATTCTCAAGGCTTGTATCAGATGAAGGCACGGTTCAAAATAGCTCAGTCTTAAGATGTTGGCATTGGCCAACTCCTTTTAGCACAGGGAATGTTGCCTAATCATAAGTCCAAAAATGCAGATCAAGTTCAACAGTCCACCAGATGTTTTTTAGGCTTTTTCTTGTTATTAGGTATTTTAAGGTCCTAAGACCACAAACAAAACCAAAACATACAAACAATATATATACAATCACAAGATATGGCTCAAATGAGCAGAGTGAAAATGACATAATCATAAACAAGTTATATGAAATGGAAATGGAAATGAATGATAAATGACTGAAATTTAAATTGCATAATAGTAAATGACTTGAAAGTGAAGCAATATTAATAAGAGTTAGTCAAAAGTTAGTCAAGTGTTAATGGTGATTTTAATTGATTAAGTCATTCTTTGGAGAATACTTAACCATTCATTCACAAGTATGAATCCTTAAACCAAGATATCTTCCATGAGAAGGGATCCAACTTGGATAATTCAACAAGTATGCCACTAGCTCCCATGAAAGGAAAAAAGGTCAAGTCTCCACACAATACCATGAATAATGGGAGACTTACAATCTCACTTACTAGAATGATATGCCTCGAGGGTCAAATTTATCTCTATCTTAACCAATCGTAATTTGACCTATGTAGAAGTCACAACTATCGGAGGTCGGGAAATAAAAATAGGTGTTAATGCATGTTAGAGATTTGTTATGAAGAACCAAACTCCTAAAACATACCACACACTAAAAGAAAAGTCAGAAGGGAGTGACTTATCTCAGTCATACTTGTACTGATTCATCTAACACAAGGTCATTGATGAATCAATTAGCCTTTGGACATTAGAGATTTCATTTGGCAAATGATGGAATGGGGAAGAATAGGGATGAAGATAAAGATGGAGGGGAAGATAGAAACACAAATTTATCATGGGAGGACTTTCATCAAATCAAAACCATTCATTCATTTTGGAAGATGAAATGTACATTTCATCAATCCCCTAAATCCAATGGTTTTGATCCAACAAAAGTCAAATTAACCTTGACCAAGGCCCAAACAGAAAGTCAAACATCATAAGACCCTAAAAATGGCTCAACAATATTTTTAAGCATTTAATCAATTAAAAAACAGTTAAAAATGAATTAAAATACATTTTAATTTGGTGAAAATCTAAAATCCCCTCAAAACACCAAATAAATGGCCAAGGGATTTATCCTAGGTCAAACAAGGTCAAAGGACATTACACAAAAAAAACACTATTTTTGAAAAGTCAGAAGTATTTTTAAACAATTAAAAATATGCACAAAAATATTTAATCCATGAAAAATATCAAAATTAATCCAAAAAAATAATTTTAATTTAGAATATGAAAGAGAAAAATATTTAAATATTTTTGTTGAAAGTCCCATAATTTTTGGATTAAAAATGAAATTAATATGAATTAAACAAAATAAAGGGATTACATGAAAAATCAGAAAATAAAAAGAAATTCAAAAAAAAAGGCCATCAGATCTCTCTCATTAATTGAGGTGGAAAATCTGATGGCGACGCACAACACAAGTGGTAGTCAAAATGGAAGGCTGAGATTAAAACGTGGATTTATGATCATATGGCTTGGACTTGCCAACGCACCACCGGAGCCCTAGCTCCGGTCATCTTCTCTGATGGACCTCACCAGACTGGTCCACCCTCAACCAAATGAAAAATGGAAAATGAGTACATGTTTTTGAAAGAAAAATGCTCAGGAGCACGAATCTAACCTCCATTTCTTCCAATTCCAAATATATTGAAAGATACATGGATTTAAAATTTGAGGTTCATGATCTCAGTTGCTTCGATTTGACCTCAAAGCAACTCAATCTTATTGCCTACATTGGTAGGACTTTAGTAAACCAACAATCAATCAAAATGGATGAGAAATAAGAGAGAATCGAAGAAGAAAAGTTTCTAAAATTTAACCTTCGAGAAGCTTCAAATTGGCTTGATCTTGCTTCCAATTTGGCTTGGCTTGACTCTAGAAGCTTGCAGAAGATGATTTGGATGGTTAAAAAGCTTGGACTCTCGGAGTTTCAGTTCAAAAACAGAATGAGAATTGAAACTCGATTTCTGAAGAAATCTTCAAGATTATCCTTTCAATTGGGTTTTGGAGAGAATGGGGATGAAGCTTGGGCAAAAGGGATCCACTTCTGAGCTCAAGGCACTTGTATTTATAGGTTTGCTCATTGCTTTTTGCACACTTCAAAAATTGGCCAAAATTGGAAAGGTGAGATGCATGCTTACGTGGACGTGTGATAGGCCCATTAGATGATGTAATTCAGTCCAAAAGTGATCATGAGCAATGCTGAAAGTGTAACATGAAGCCATTCATTTGAAATTGAAAAGTGGTAATGAGATTCATCCAAATGGAACCATGAAGAGTAACCATGCGCAATTCATTCAAACCTTAGTCAAATGAAGTGATTTTGGACTTTTTGGAAAGGTGAAATCAGGTAGAACAACTTTCATGCTTAACACTTTTCCAATTGATGCTTGGATCATGGTGAATTTTGAGGTGGAAGTTTGGAAAATCAAACATAATTGAAATTTTTCTAAGTACCAAGTCAAATGTTCACTTCTTCCACCTTGAATAACTTTTTCCATGAGCTTCAAATGGAAAACGTTCCTTTCACCAAAGTTTTATCTATTTCAAACATCTTCAATTTGGTCACAAATATGACCTCATTTGGATTTTGCATGAGGGAGTTATGCATTTTAGAAGTTGAGGAAAATTGCTTGTTCAATGGTAATGGCCCAAAATGACCTATAGTGTTTCCTCTTGGCACATGCCCTTGCAAGTTGAATTTTAAGTTTCTCAAAGAATCAACATTGGATAGGACATCTTGAAATTGATCATTAAACTTGGATGGCGTTCATATCATAACAACTGAGCAAGTTATGGTCCTTGGAAGTTGACCTCCTAACTAGGGCACTGACAAAATGACTTATAATGTTTCATCATAAAAAATGACTTTCCAAGCAAAAATAGCTCTTGACCTCAACATGAAAGCTGTTTGGAATGTCATTAGGAGTAACTTTGATCTTGTAACCATTTTCATATGACAAAAATTGTAGGAGATAAGGTCTAGTGAACCCCAGTTTTGACCAGTTGACTTTCTCTAGTCAACCACCATGAACCAACTTGCAAACTTGAAGTTCTCTTGATCTTTTGAACTCATGCAGGATCATATATGCATAAGATGATGTATAATTAAGTATCCCTTGATATATTTTATCAAATGTTGAAGAAACTTGTTGAGGAAGTCACACAAGATACCCAGGTGAATTAGGGCTTCCAAGGAAAAAAAGCTTCAAACTCTTGATGAATTCTTGGTCAAAATGATAAGTGAAGATCATGGGGACCCATATATGATGTCTAGAACCAATGTGAACCATCTCTTGATTGATCTCCTTACATTGAGGGTCTCAAATCCTAGTTGTAAGCTTGATGAGGCATTGGTGGGTGCACACACTACCAATAAAAGAAACAAAGCTATACAAGACATATTTTTGGTATTTTCGTTAGTAAATAATGAAAAACAAAGTATAATACAATCAAATATGATTGCTGATCTCTCCCAATGCAAACCAATGAATGAGGGCTAAGGAGGATGCCAAGGTGTGATCCCAAAGCCAATGCAAATGATGAGATAGCATGAGGGATCTTAGGGTCAAAACCGGGGTCTTACAAGAAATTCCTGAGGAAGGCAGGAATCATAATTTGCCGCTCCATATTTCAATGAATTGCAAGGAGGAGGATTTATCCAATGTTTTAGTTGACACTCGTTCATCGTTGAACGTGTTGCCAAAATCAACCCTAACAAGACTTTCCTATCAAGTTGCTCCCATGAGGTACAACGGCGTGATTGTTAAAGCGTTTGATGGTTCTCGGAAAACCGTCATTGGAGAAGTGGACCTTCCAATTAAGATAGGTCCGGGTGACTTTCAAATTACTTTCCAGGTAATGGATGTTCACTCGACCTATAGTTGTTTGTTGGGAAGGCCCTTGATTCATGAAGTTGGCACTGTGACGTCTACTCTGCACCAAAAGCTGAAATTTGTGAAGAACGGCAAGCTTGTCGTTGTGGGTGGAGAGAAAGCATTGATGGTGAGCCATTTGTCATCCTTTTCTTATGTTGATGCTGAGGAGGAAGTTGGAACGTCGTTCCAAGGTTTACCCACTGCCGATGAATTGAAGAAGGTTGGGGCACCCATGTCTTCCTTAAAGGATGCAAGAGAGATTGTTCAGAATGGTAGCGCTGACAGATGGGGCCGTGTTGTGGAAGTTGTTGAGAATAAGAACAAAGAAAGGATGGGATTTTAGCAAGGACCATTCAACTCCAATGTCAAGGCTATGAAATAAGTTTTCCATAGTGGAGGGTTCATTCACAAGGATGATCAACACTCATCTACCATTATTAAAGATAGTGGTAATGAAGATGAGGCGTGTGCCACTTTGTAACGCACGGCCAGACTTGCAACAATTAGGTTATTGTTTATGTTCCTATTGTTATGTATCGCTTGAAGTAATTTGTTGCTTTATTATTTTTAGAAAATCCTTCTCATATGCCTAAGGTAGAAGTGAACATTGTTGGGCATTTTCTTATTATCATCAATAAAAGACAATTTTATTCATCCACGTCTATGATGTTTTACTTTTTGCTTTTTCTGAAAATGGTAATCACAAAAAAAAAATCTCCCATCTGCATAATTTTTGTTTGCACTCCATTTCTCTAAAATCAAAATATCAAATCATTATGCAGGTTGGTTCTCAAACCCATTGAATATAATGCTCCTAATCCCTCTCCAAACTTTTATTTCCCTGTGTTTGAAGTTGAGGAAGAAAATGATGATGAAGAAGTATCTAATGTATCTCGTTTGCTTGAGCATGAGGAGAAAGCCATTCAGTCGTTTGAAGATCAGATTGAACTGGTCAACTTGGGTTCTGATGATGATGTGAAGGAAGTCAAGATTGGGTCTCAACTGTGTCCAGAGGCTAAGAAGGGATTGATTGATCTTGTCGAGAATATTTTGATGAGTTTGCTTGGAACTATCAAGACATTCCTGGTTTGGGTTCTGAGATTGTGGAGCATAGATTGTCATTGAATCTAGAAAGCCTGTCGGTCAAACAGAAGTTGAGAAGAACTCATCCTGATATGCCAGTGAAGATCAAAGAGGAAGTGCAAAAACAGATTGATGTGGGGTTCCTTGTTACCTCCAAATATCCGTAATGGGTGGCCAATATTGTGCCTATTCTGAAGAAAGATGGAAAAGTTTGTATGTGTGTTGATTATAGAGACTTGAACAAAGCTAGTCCAAAAGATGATTTTCCTCTGCCACACATTGATATGTTGGTAGACAATACAGCTAAATTCAAAGTCTTTTTGTTTATGGACGGATTTTCCGGTTATAATCAGATAAAGATGGCACCTGAAGATATGGAGAAAACTAGGGGTGTTCGCGGTGCGGTTTGGGCGGTTTTGGCGATAAAAATCATCCAAACCGCAAGAGGAAAAAACATGCGGTTTGGTTTGGTTCAGTTGACTTTTAGAAATAAAACCAAACCAAACCAAACCAAACCAATGCGGTTTGGGTTGGTTCGGTTGGTTCGGTTTTTTATAATATTTTTATTATGCCATACATACACCTATAGAGAACAACATAACTTTATATTTAGTCATTCATACATGACTAAATAACATCAAAACTCATCATATTTAGACAAAAATGTTTCATTCAATATACAAAAAATTAGATTAGACAAAAGTAGAATAAAATACATATATAAATAGTAGCATAAAATAATATCGAAGACATTATAATAAAACATAAAAAATATATGAGATGAGAGATTAGAGAAGATGAAAAAAAGTACATAAGAGATGCGAGATTGATAAGAAAGGTGCAATAAAAATGTAATTAAAAGAGAATATAGTAACATAAAAGATGAAAAAGAAAGAACATAAGAGATGATTTATTAGAGTAGAATAGGCGAAACCTACATGGAAAAGAAGACGAAAAGAATGTGTGATACTACTATGAGAGATTTAAGAGGGTTGAAATTGAAACCTTGAGCGTGAGTAAGAGAAAATCGTTTGTAATTGTAAGGTTAAGGCATACTAGGTTTGATGTTTTGGTTTGATGTGGGATAAGTAAAATTTGGATTGTAACATAATGCGGTTTGGTTTGGTTTAGTTCGGTTTGCAAAATACAAACCGCAAACCAAACCAAACCGTGCGGTTTTGTTAAAAAATGACCCAAATGAATCCGAACCAAATGCGGTTTTTAGCGGTTTCGGTTTGGTTTGGTTTGGTTTGCGGTTTTCTATTGGGTTGGTTTGGTTTTGAACACCCCTAGAGAAAACCATATTTATTACACCTTGGGGAACATTCTGTTATAGAGTGATGCCCTTAGGTTTAAAGAATGCTGGTGCAACGTACCAGAGAGCTATGACCACTCTTTTTCATGACATGATGCATAAAGAGATTGAAGTTTATTTTGATGATATGATTTCTAAATCAAGTGATGAAGAAGAGCATGTTAGGAATTTGTTGAAGTTATTCCAGCGTTTGAGGAAGTATAAACTTTGCTTGAATCCCAATAAGTGTACTTTTGGTGTTCGTTCTGGTAATTTGTTGGGCTTCATTGTCAGCAAGAAGGGTATTGAGGTCGATCCTGCCAAGGTCAAAGCAATACAAGAAATGCATGCGCCCAAAACTGAGAAGCAAGTCAGAGTTTTTCTCGGCCGCTTGAACTTTATCTCAAGACTTATATCCCATATGACTGCCACATGTGCGCCTATATTTAAGCTCCTTCAGAAAGACCAGTCTTGTGATTGGACCGAGGATTTCCAGAAAGCTTTTGATAGTATCAAATAATATCTACTTGAGCCTCTGATTCTGTCATCGCCTATTAAAGGAAGACCGTTGATCATGTATTTGATTGTGCTTGAAGAGAATATGGGTTGTGTTATTGGTTAGCAAGATGAGTCTGGGAAAAAAGAATATGCAATTTACTACCTCAGTAAGAAGTTCACCGACTATGAGACTCGGTATTCTATACTTGAAAAGACATGTTGCGTATTACCTTGCGTTGCTAAGCGTCTGCGCCAGTATATCTTAAATCATACTACTTGGTTGATATCCAAAATGGATCCAATCAAGTACATTTTTGAGAAGCCTCCTTCAACTGGGAGGATTTCCCATTGGCAGATGTTGTTATGATATTAAATATTGATCTCAAAAAGTTATTAAAGGTAGTGTCTTGGCTGACTATTTGGCTCACCAACCCATTGAAGATTATCATTTAGTGCAATATGATTTTCCTGACGAAGATATTTTGTACTTGAAGATGAAAGATTGTGATGAACCATTGCTTGAAGAAGGGCCAGAACTTGGTTCCCGTTGGGGCATGGTATTTGATGGAGCTGTTATTCATATGGTAATGGTATTGGGGAGGTAATTATTACTCCTCAAGGCACGCATTTTCCGTTTACAACTAAATTAACCTTCAAATGTACAAACAATATGGCTGAGTATGAAGCTTGCATTATGGGTCTTAAAGAGGCCAGTGATCTCAGAGTTAAATATCTTGATGTCTATGGAGATTCAACTTTGGTTGTGAATCAAATCAAAGGTGAATGGGAGACGAAGCAACCCGGTTTGATACCATATATAGATTATGTGAGGAGGATATCAACTTTCTTTACAAAGGTTGAGTTTCATCATATCCCTTGAGATGAAAACTGGATGGCAGATGCTCTTGCAACATCGGCTTCCATCATTTTTAGTTAAATTTTGGAATGAAGTTCCTAATTTTTGGTCAAAACCGGAGTTCCCTAGACCCTACCTCCTACTATATTTGTCATATGAAAATAATTCCAAGAGAAAATTTACTGCTTATGACATTCCAAACAACTTTCATGTTGGCATAAAAATCTAGTTTTGCTTGGAAAGTCATTTTTTATGGTGAAAGATTATAGGTCATTTTGTATGAGCCCTTGTTAGGAGGTCAACTTCAAAGGACCATAAATTGCTCAATTTTTATGATATGAAGGTCATACAAGTTTCATTATCAATTTCAAGATGTTGTATCCAAGAGGAAACATTATAGGTCATTTTGGGTCATTACCATTGGACAAACAATTTTCCTCAACTTCTAAAATGCATAACTCCCTCATTCCAAATCCAAATTAGGTCAAATTTGTGAACAAATTGAATAGGGATGAAAGAGATACAACTTTGGTAAAGGAACATTTCTCATTTTAAGCTCATAGCAAAAGTTATTCAAGGTGGAAGAAGTGGTCATTTGACTTTGTACTTAGAAAAATTCCTCTAGTCAACCACCATCAACCAACTTGCTAACTTGCAATTCTCTTGACTTTTGGGACTCATGGGAGATCATATATGCATAATATAATGAAATTTGAAGTATCCCTTGAAATCTTTGATCAATTGTTGAAGAAGCTTGATGAAGAAGTTACACAAGATACCCAGATGAACTAGGGTTTCTGTCGAACCCCGATTTTGCTCCTGAATTTTTTATGTTTGTTTGGCATGCTTGGCCTGGCCTAACCTTGCTTTGGTTTTATATGAGGATCGGTTTTGATTCAAAGTCATGGTGTTGTGATTGTGGATACCTCTATGGTCTGGGTCATCTAAACAATCAAGCTTCTTGTGTTTCGAGCCACTCGCTAGCCATGTTATTGGTTCATGGATACTATAACCTTATGGTCTTAAGTCATGGTGCTTGTTCATGTGCATTATCAGTCAAATTATTTTTCAAAAGTCAAACATTCAAGTCATGATTAAACCAATTGTGAAACCAACTTCAAACCATTTTGTTAATCCATTTCAATTTTATTTCATTACATTTGATTCCATACAAAAAATACAAAATTTGGCATTTTTGACCAACTGTTGACTTTGGTCAACAGTTGACTTTTTGGTCAACTTTGACCAAAGTCAACCATAATCCATTAAGCCCTAATTCTATCCACAATTGTCCATTGAATATCCATTTACAAAGAAGTCATAAAGGAAATACAAAGAAATGTTATTTGTTGACTTTGGTCAACAATTGACTTTTTTTGGTCAACTTTGACCAAGGCCAACTCACTTTTTTTACCACCTAAGACCTAGACTAGTCTTCCTTCATTGAACCACCATTCCAAGTTCCAACCTTTTCACCTTCATTCTCTTTCAACCGCCAGATCACCATAAAAAATAAACCCAAAGTTTTCATTTTTCTTCAAATCATAAACACCCCATTTTTTATTGTTTGAATCCACCATTGTTTTTCTTACTAGATTTCATCGCAGATGGGAAATTCTTTTGGGTGTTAGGCTTTTGGCGAGAGATTGGTATCTGCGGCGTGGGATGGTGATTTGGTTGAAGCAAAGATGCTTTTGGAATTCAATCCTAGTTTTGCCAAATACTCAACCTTTGGTGGTCTTAATTCACCTCTTCATTTTGCTGCTTCCAAGGGTCATAACGAGATTGTGGCATTGTTGCTTGAGAAGGGAGCTGATATGAATTCAAGAGATTATTGTGGGCAGACAGCTTTGATGCAAGCTTGTAGACATGGTCATTGGGAAGTTGTTCAGACCCTTATGCTCTATCGATGCAATGTTATGAAAGCAGATTATCTCAGTGGGAGGACAGCTCTTCACTTTGCCGCTGTCAGTGGGCGTGTCAGATGCATTAGACTTGTTGTGGCTGACTTTGTTCCAAGTGCTCCTTATGAAACTCTACATGCTTGCGTGGATGCTGACGTGGGTGATGGATTAAATACGAAAAGAAAAACGAACAAAGTACGTTGTCCAAGTTTGTAAACAAGACGGCTGATGTTGGCATTACCGCACTTCACATGGTTGCGTTAAACGGGTACTTTGATTGTGTACAACTGCTACTGGATCTTAATGCAAATGTGTTAGCTGCAACATATCATTATGGAACATCAATGGATTTAATAGGGGCGGGAAGCACTCCATTGCATTATGCTGCTTGTGGTGGAAACTTAAATTGCTGCTCAGTATCCAGACAATCCTATAAGACAACAGCAGAAAGATGTAAAAGAACTGGTACAGATCCTGTCTCGAATGTACCCTTGCAGTGAATGTGCAAATCACTTTAAAGAAGTTCTTAGATCAAATCCTGTACAGTCGGGGTCACATGCTGAATTTTCTCAGTGGCTATGTCATGTGCATAATGTTGTCAATAGAAGCATCGGCAAACCAATTTCCTGCATTGAAAAGTACAAAGATGGAGTGGTCAAAGCCAATTTGTCAACAAAATTCAGCATCATTTAGCACCTCGTATGTATGATTATGTGAAAGAGTATTTGAACTAGAAGGGAGGATAAGAGAATCAACAATGAGAAAAAAGTAAGAGCAGATTATGATGATGAATACTTTACCGGTATTGAAGACTCCGATTCTCTATGTTTTAGGATAGCATACACTATGTTGCTGGATTGTGAAGATCCTCATCAAATTTGTACGTATGTATGAAATGTTATACAGTTGGTTTTACCTGATTTAAGAGACAGTGTAATGACTGCCTTAGATATTTACGGAGTACGTGTGGATCTTGTCACACCAGGTGAAGTGATGGCTGGTTATGGATGGAGTACTGAACAGTCGCCAGAAATTCCTAGGAACAAAACAGCAATATTGTGGGCGAGCTATGTCCTTCCACTATTCAAGAACATAAACACTGCCACATATCAGAACTATATGAACAATAGGATATCTGCATTGTCAAGGTTAGCTCATATGCCGTCTGATGCATCAATGGAGAGACCCTTACAACGTTCCAGGCAGAACAAGTGCGGCACCTTTTGGGGACCCAACAGGATTTTTTCGCAGGGATATATCGAATTCTATTATGATACAGGCCACGCAGAATAGCTATTTGAGGTCAACATACCAGTACTTAGTCAACACCAATTTATGAGCCTGCAACAAACCTGCTTCAAGCTCAAGCCAGATATGCATAATCTTTGCAGTGAATACTTGTCATTTGCTCAAGTGCTGCAAGAGGACATCAACACTAGTCACACACCATGACCTGCAAGATAAACAACAGCGAATGCCAGCACAGTCTATATTCTAACCATAACCTTCCATGTTCCATTTTGATCCTTGAATAACCAATGGTATATATTGCTTTAATATCCAGCCTTGTTGTTATAAAAGCCATGACCAAATTCACCAAGATGCCACCAAGTAATTGAGCAATGAACTAAGCTGCAGTACAATTCCTCCCAGTATGCAACCATTCAAAATTTCTAGAACAGCAGAATCAAATTCTTTAAGCCAATCAAAGGGTTTACGACCTCCTCCAAGAGCGCCAGCAGCCAAACCAGGTAGAAGTATAGGGCCTGTTCAATGTAACAATGGGAGAAGCACAAAAGATAATTATGATGCAAGAATCTTCTACCAGAATACTGTTCCGCAATCAATCTCTCCACATCCTTTCCAAAGGGTTGTACAGGCACAACAAATTTACAAGGATAATTCACAAGGCAACATCAACTCTCACCACAGAAGCGTAGCGTGCCACCCAGACCAGCTATCGATCTTAATACCAATCCATACCACCAGCAGGCCAAGAATGATCTTTTAAACAATCCTGTCACCGTTATTGACACTAAATTGTTGCAAGCACAATCTCAATTTGGTGCAGCTGGTGCTGCAGCAGTAGCTGTTGCTGCTCACAGGCATTCTGCAGGCTGATTGGGTGAAAGCGGAGGCGACATGTAATATTGAGGTTGTCATTTGTAACAGAATGAACGTCTGGGCCAGGGAATTATCCATTCATCAATATACCTCTTTGGCGAACTCCAAGTGGGCAGATGTCACCATGAGTAACATTCCAGTTGAAGAATTTATATGGATCTTCAGCTCTTTCTGTATTGAAGTGTGGAATGCTCTCCAACTCACGTAGCCCAAATGTTCCGCAAGCAAACAACATGATACTCCTTCTCACACTGGTCACAAATTGTTACTATTTGGTCATCAAACTTATCAACACCGAAATCATTTTCCCTGCATCAACCATCAACTGCAGCAGCAACAACCAACAATCCGCATCGACAAGTCCAAACAAGACCAGTACACAATTGAACCCAAACGTCCATAACAGACCATTGAACCTCAACCGAAACTGCTCTTGAGTTTTCACAAAAAAGTCACTGCAGTAAAAAAAACACAAATTAATTACCAAGCAGTTAATTCAAGAATTATTCCCAAATTGGAATAGAAACAAAACAGAGAGGAATGCTCAGATGCTCAGGTTACCTGTTCCAAGTCCAAACATCAAAGAGGCCAATCCAATTTCTGAACACCGGAGGGACTTCACAGAGTTACTCCTTTTGAACAGCAGGGACCCTTTTGAAACCCTAAAATGCGTGGAAGATAAATAGAGAGAAGGAGGAATCAGTAAAGAGGATGGAGCGGCGAAAAAAAACTTCAAAAAAGAAACCCTAGAGATTTGAAAAGGAGACTCATACCAAGTTTCTGTTACGAAGCCACTGGGATTCATTGTGAATTTCTGAACAAGCTTTGAGCTCCATCAAAATCGTTTCCTCACAAACACCACAAACGCCACGATAACCAAGGGAGCCGTGACTGCGAAGAACAAAAGAAGGTTCGAGAAGCACTTATCCTATTGACTTGCTCCCAAAACTTCCCAATCCGGTACATTTCTCGCTCTTTCTTCATCTCATTTTCGGTTTCGTAAATGTGTGTATATCTTCCTTTTTCTTTCATAACTGTGAATCACTGTTCTTTTTGAGGTTGAGTATCGGTTAGGGTGAGGAAAATTGTTTTTCTTTCTTTGATAGAGAGGTTTTATATGAATGTATCAGAGTGAGGAGAGAAGGTTTGAGGTGGAGGGGAACATCTCATTTGTTCCTTTTCGTTCTGTTAAGTTAAGGCTACCGTGGATAACACCTTTTCCACTGTGCGAGGCCACCTTTGGGGTGTTCCTCCCTAGGTTTTTAAGTCTCTTTTCTCGGTCACTGCATATGACTGTTGGGATGGAAGATTCCTGTCCCCCACGTGTTTTCCTGTGGAAGGTGAAGGGTTAAACTGGATCGAGCCTGTGGATCCGGATAACCCGGTTTGGATCCGTCCCCCCTTTTGGGCTTTATGGGGCGACCGCACGTTCACTTCTTTTTAGCTTATTACATCCTGTTGGACCTTAGAAACATTCAGGGCCCATTTAATATTTTGGTTATGTATTTGAGTCGTTGTTACAGTAACAACTAGCGATCCATGGCCAAGTGGAGGAAGGTTTGTCTTGCCTTCCTCGAGGTAGTGGGTTCGATACCCATATATAACATTTCCTTTCTCTAGCATTCATTTTTTCCATGTTTATGTTGTATTATAATTTTATTGCACTCATAGTTTCATTTGTTAATAATGCAAACTTTGTTTTCTTTTAACTTCATCATTCATTCAAAACCATTTTAAAATTACAAAAAATCATATTTTTCTCGATTTAACATCGAGCCCATTTTTACACCCTTGTAAGTCGATTGTTTTTTAAGCATCGCCATCGACCTCACATAGCTTACTCTTGGGCTTTCTTACAATGAGCTGGTTCCCTTGCACTTACACTCATACATTGTTTATTGTTTCATTATTTCATTCTTTGATTATTTGATTTGATTATATACTTGTTTATATCTTACTTGTTTGATTAACTGTTGCCTACTTGTATGATGTATGAGGCATATATTGTTTGATTTCCATGACAACCCCCATTCATAACAAATGTATCCCTCTCCCATGAAATGTATAATATTCTTTCATTCTTTATTCATCTGTTAATACAAGAAATAAAATGAACACCCGATCACCATTTCAAAACAAGACCAAAACCTCGATCCAACGTCGAGTGATCATTTTTCAAAACCTAACAGAACCAGCACGTATTCATCCTCCCTTTTGTAAGTCGATTGCTTTATGCATCGCCATCAACCTTGTAAGTCGATTGCTTCATGCATCGCCATCTACCCTTATCCCTAACACTTCTCCTTGCTCCATTCGTCGATTCTTGTTCCGATTAAGTAGCACCCATTAGATAGAACCCTTTGCATGATAACATAGGTAGGATTCCCATATCCTTTTGTATGATAACATAGGTAAGATTCCCATTTTCTTTGCATGCTAACATTAGGTAGATATTCCCATTTGTAAATCCTAAACACTTAAGTACATATTGCATGACAACTCTAGGGCAGAGCTTCCCCACTTCTAGACCTTTCCGAGCGTCTTCGATCTTGTGGCATGTAGTCCGTTCTATTGCAAAGAGGTAACTGCCTAAGACTCGATTCAGCGAGCTGCGACACCTACTGCCAGGACGTGAACACATTGCCCACTCTCCTTTGACACAACTGGTGTCCTCCTTTTCTAAGTCCATGTTCAGATGGCAACCCCTATGTAGGGGAACTACGTCGCCCTGATTCTCATACCAGATGAGGTACGTAGGCAGGAGACCGTGCGAGGTCTCTCCGGGCGCCCTTTTTCTTTTTTCTAACCTTTTTGTTTCTTTTGACGTCTCAGCGTCTCTTTTAGTTTGTGTTCATCCTTTCCCCTATAAAGGGGAACTACATCGCCCTGATCCTTGTTCCAGACGAGGTATGTAGGCAGGTGGTCGTGCGAGACCACTCCGGGCACCTTTCTTTTTTCTTTTTGTGTGTGCTTGACAGTTATAGGCTCGAGTTCCCGATTCCCTATTAACTTGTTTGGTTGTTGTGTGCTTGGAAGCTGATGTAAGTCCATCAAGTGGCATTCGGGTTCCAGTGTGTTTTTGTTGGGTTCGGATGCTGATGTAAGTCCAGTGATTGGCAGTCGGGCTCCACGTTTGCCCCTTTGTGTTTGTTTGGTTCGGATGCTGATGTAAGTCCAGTGATTGGCAGTCGGGCTCCACGTTTGCCCCTTTGTGTGTGTTTGGTTCGGATGCTGATGTAAGTCCAGTGATTGGCAGTCGGGCTCCACGTTTGCCCCTTTTGTGTGTGTTTGGTTCGGATGCTGATGTAAGTCCAGTGATTGGCAGTCAGGCTCCACGTTTGCCTTTGCCTGTGTTTGTTTGTGTGCGTGTTAGCCGAACTACGGCAACTCTGATTCTCATGTTCAGATGAGATACGTAGGCACAAGATGCGATGTCTTGCCGAGTTTGACTAACGACTAACAACTAATCCTTGTTTTCTTTCGCCCTAGTTGCGATCCTTGCTCTCGCCCTCGTTGCGATCGAGACTTTCCCTTTCTCTTGCCCTAGTTGCAATCGAGACCCTTTGTTTCCGTAGTTAGTTTGAACTACATTATGCTCTGATTCTCATTCCCGATGAGATATGTAGGCATAAGACGCGATGTCTTAGCGAGCACACTCCTCTTTAACCCATAGGTAGCCGAGCTACGAAGACTCTGATTCTCATATTCAGATGAGATACGTATGCAGTGGATGCGACATCCGTGCGAGTCATTTTCTTTGACCTTTTCTTTTAGTAAATAATACATAAGATAAACACACACCCTTTAGACAAGAAACAACAAGAGTGGATCCCATAGAGTACTACGGATGCGTAGGGGTGCTAATACCTTCCCTTCGCATAATCGACTCCCGAACCCAAGATTTGGTTGCGAGACCTTGTCTTTTCCTTTCCTTTCTCCAGGTTTACTTCGAGCGTTTCCTTTCCCTCCTTTGGGATAAATAACGCACGGTGGCGACTCTTCTGTCATTTCTTTCTCGCCGGTTGTTTTTTCGCACCACCGTATTTTTCGGGTTGCGACAGCTGGCGACTCTGTTGGGGACCTGGTTTCCCTAAGCGAGTCCCTCCTAGCTTTTGTAGGTTTCTTGTTTGTTGGGTGTTTATTCTTTTGTACAGTTATTTATTTTCAGCATTTACCTGCTTTACCTTATTGCATTCATGTACATATGATTGCTGTATCTGTGGGTTGTTTGTTTGTTGGGTTGGGACTATTCTATGAGAGATAAGCCCACTACCCAGGCTTGAGTGTACACATAGGTGTTAGAGTGGATAGTCATGAGGCTTGCGTGGTATGTTGCTACGTTAAGTCGTTCATGAGACCCACATTCCAGACGAGGTTTCTTTTGGATATATTCTGTCCTATGGGTGTTCCATAACGACAAATATTCCTCTAGAAATCGTCGACTCTGGTGACCATTTCCCGAGAACTCAGTCGAGGCCTCTCCTCCGAGACGTGATTATGTTAGCTCTGGTGGGCGCATTCTCGCTGCTCAATCCGAGGACCCCGAGACTGGGAACTTGCTTTAGGATATCCTGTTGAGGGGAGTCAGCAGAGGTCTTTTATCCCGTAATAATGCCAAACCTTCAGTGGTAAACGTATTATTCTCGACTGAAGGGCTGAAGCTGACAAACTTCTGTTCTTAGAACCTACCAGTGAGGGGAGGGTTTGATCTCTATAGATACGGTTTCTGCCAGTAGTGCTGTGATGGTGACTTTGGTTCAGCCAAATTTATGGACATTTATTTCTGGGAGGCCGGAGTTCTGTCTGTGGTTTATCAATGGGTTCCGTTTATTTCGGATCCCCGGGTTGAATTTGAAAGTACCTGTTTAGAGGATCTGACTGTCATCCGTTCAGTGGATGTTCCTGTGATGATAGTGATGTAACCTCCAGTTCCGTTTATTTTGGAACTCCCCAAGTCGGATTTATGGTGACTTAGTCCCGATGATTGTGACTAGTTCAGAGAATGGGTCTTCAGATGACTTGGTGGCGCAGTGACTTGCATTCATGCATTTGCATCGCATTCATCTGCATTCAACTCGTGTCTATCCGTACTCAGGGTCCACTTTTTGATTAAGATTCTGGTTGAGAGATATCCAGATGTCAGAATGTTATTGATGAAAAATTATCTATCTCTGTGAAACCAAAATCAAAGGAATATTCCTGGTACGGATAGACATTGCATGCGTGAGTCATACTAACCCATCTGTTGTTTTGTAGGTGTCAACCGGTACGCGTAGCTCTTCCATTCAGACATACAGTCAGACTCAACAAATCCAATCTGATGGATCTTCCCAACGCCGACATCCTTGAACTGAAAGAGATGATGAGGGGATTGTTCAGTATTGTGCAAGGGCTTGCCTTGGGGCAGAAAGCCATGTCTGAGAGATTGGAAAGGATTGAGAGCTGGATGATCAAGGAGAAAGTTCAGGGAAAGGCTTCATCATCCGATGTAACAAATCCCTCTGGCCCGGTAGCAAAGAAACTCTCTGACAGTGGTCCGCTCAAAAAGGAGGTTGAGTCAAGTGGTGTGCCAGCAAAGAAAGAACGCAGTAAGGATCGTTATCATCCTTATGCTGTTGCTGTAACCACTCTTGTTGGCAACTCACCTGTACCCCCGCAACAACCACCACTTCAACAGAAGGCACCGAGAGCTAAGAGCCAGGTGAGGAAGAAGAAGGAGGATCGTCAGTTTGAGGAACCACCTGTGACTTATACCCTTTTGTTCAGGAGATTGAGAGATCTGGGATTAGTTCGGCCGAGGATTTTGATTCCTGTAGAACAGCAGCGGAGGCTTCCAAACTATGATGAGAATGCCAGGTGCGAGTTCCATTCTGAGGCACCCGGGCACAGTGTTGAGGGTTGTAGGGCTTTCAGGCATGTTGTCCAAGACTTGGTGGACTCCAAGATCATCAGTTTGGCACAGATCATGGAGGGGGATGTCAACCCTGTACCCAGGCAGGGTCCTGTAAAGATGAAGATGGCGAAAAAGGTCAAGAAAGGAATGGAGATGACTGAGGAAGATCAGTTAAAGGTTCCCATGTCTGTGGTCCCAGAACCTCTAGTGCAGGATGGAGTTTCCCCTGTTATTGATAATGGTTGTGCGGCCGTTGCCACAGAGGGGTGTGTATTGATGGGAGACACGACCCAGAAGATGAAAGAAGTAGAAACGGACATTGGAAAACTTGAAATACCCAGTCAAGCAATCGAAACCGTCCAGGTGGAGAGCGCTCTTGTTGTCGAGAAAGAGAAGAAGTTGTCCATTTCTTCCTATAAACAAGCTCTAGAGGTGGTGAAGAACCAAGAGGCCCGAGGTTGGGGTAGAATCATTGACATAGTGGTAAAGGCAGACATGTTCGGGATTGGTTATCCAGATCAAGAGTCGTCTAGACCAAACAGAGAACGTCGTCCACCGTACATCTTTGTCAGTGCAGGAATGCTGGATTCTGATCATGCTTGTTCAGTGAGTGAAGAGATCGACTGCGACCGCGAGCTCGAGCTGTGGATAAAGTCGTGCGTACCAGGCAACTGGAAGGCCTCCAAAAGCATCATTGTCGCTCATCCGGAAGTGTAGTATTTCTGTTTTAATTCTGTTTGCATGAAAGCCATACGTTTTGCCCGAAACGTACTGGTCCATTGTAAGGGCCATCTCATGTGTTTCATTTTGCAACGTTTTGCATCAGTAATAAATGGATGTTTTTGTGATTAAAAGCGGTGTTCCCTGTTTTTCATTTTTTTACAGTTTTAAAAAAAATATATATAAAAAAAATGGCAATGTTTTTCGTTTTTCTTTTGAACTTGTCTCGTTCCAACCTCAAAAGTGATTACCCTCCTGATCTCATCGATAACAATTTGGTTACACCTTTGTATGACTTCGACAATTCGATTTATCATGCCGAAGGAGAAGGCGAAGAAGATTGTGATTTGTTGGAATTAGCCGGGTCGTTGAAACCAGAGGAGAAGGTGATTCAACCGCATGAGGAGTGCTCAGAATTGTTGCTCCAAGCACTGTCGAGGTCAGAAAGCGAATATTGAGGCCGCTTCAGAGGCAAGTCAAGAACAGGATGGTATATGTGCGCCTGGTTGTATCTAGATACACCAAGGTAGGATACCAATGTTGTGGAGGCACGAGTTACCATGGAGAGAAGACTGTCCTCCAGGGAAGCGGAAACCGGTGCTGAAAGATGAGAATGTGTGTGGACTGTCGAGATGTGAGCTGAGCTAATCTGAAAGATGAATTCCCGGTACGTCACAACGAGGTATTGGATTGATTATAATGCTCAGTTTATCTTCATGGATGGCTTCTTGGCCGAGACCAGATTGAACTGTTGCCAGATGATATGACGTAAACCATGTCCATCACACAAGGGGCACCTTCTGGTTATAAGGTGATGTCGCTCAGTATCGAGAAGGCCGGTGCCAAGTATCAGAAGTCTAGGGTGACTTTGTTTCATGATATGATTCATCGTGAAAGCAAATGCCATGTTAATGACATGATGGCAAAGTCCCAAGCAGAAGAGGGGCATCCGATGGATCAAGTTGTTTGACAGGTAGAGATAACTCATACTGTTGAGTTCGAATTAGCGCACCTATGGAGTGCTGTCCAGCAAGCTGTCGAGGCATGTTGCGAACGAAAGAGGAATCAAGGTTGATCCTGCAAAAAAAAAAAAAAAAAAAAAAAAAAAAAAAATGAGTAGCAGGAACCTCTGATTCTGATACCTTCCGGGGAAGAAACGACTGTTAATCTGGTACTTGACAGCCCTTAAGGGGTCTATGAGGTGCGTATTGAATCGGTATGACTAGTCTTGTCGAAAAGAGCACGCAATTTACCTAAGCAAAAAGTTTATCGACTGTGAAACAATACACTCACTGCTCGAGAAAACTTGATGTACTTTGGCATAGGCTGCTCGCCGATTGAGACAGTGTATGCTGGTTCATACCACCTTGTGGATGTCCAAAATGGATCTGATCAAGTATGTGCTTGAGGAGCTAGCATTGAACGGACGGGTTGTGAAAGGGCAAGTGATGTCGACTGAATACGATATTCAGTATACCTCCTAGAAAGCAACCAGGAGGAGGGTATTGTATGGTTATCTCGCCCAACAGCCCACTGATGATTGTCAACCAAGGAAGTCTGAAGTCCCTGATGAGGACATCTCGAGGTACTCGAATCGAAAGATTGAGAGTGACCGATCCCGGAGGAGGGGCCTGACCCCGAATCCGAACGGGTTTTGATGTCTGATGGGGAGAGTTTAAAGAGAGTGAGCTAGTGCTTCCCCGATAACATGTGAACGCACCAATGATAGTGGCTGAGTACGAAGTTGGTATCCTGAGTGTCGTACTTTGGTACGTGCATCTACTAGGGGCAACGCCTTCCTCATGCGGTATGGGATGGAAGTGATCTTGCCTGCTGGAGGCTAGATTTCATTGTAAAGAGTCCGGATGGATGAGAAGTTAGAAAAGGGCGAGTGGATGAGAACTCGGTATAACGCGTTGGGCCTGGTTGGGAAAAGAGGCTGACAGTTACTTGTCATGGGGCAGTTGTACCCAGTAAATGAAGCGTGTTGTTGACCGAGAAGTGCGACCTCGTGGGTAGCATGGAAGAGATGTGGTGTTGAAAAGGATCCTTCCTCCTCAAGACGATCGTGGGGCAAGTGGATAAACAATTATGAATGTTCGTTCGTGGTCAAAAAAGGTCTCCTCTGACAGAGCCTTGTTGCTGACGACCACGGATGATGAGGATTTTCCACCCCCTGTGAATGTGGACGCAGTTAGAAGATACTTCGTGAAAAAAAGAGAGACCCGCTGGACAAAAAGAATAAAAGAGTCCAGGCAAAAAAGGGTATCCCGGTGGACTGAAACCCGAAAGGGCGGTCCAGGCAAAAGAGGGATTGAAACGAACAACTGCGTCTAGCATGATCGTTTGTGCTCATGATGACTTGGAGAGTCTCCAACAGAGACCAATCGGAAGCATCTTGTTCAGAAGACAGAAAGTGCGGAAAGTCTTGAGGACATATGAGGTGTAACTGAGTTGGAACCCGATAAGATCATGGTTTCACATTGCCACTAGGATAGAATTTTTTTTTTCTGTTGTGTGCAATCACCTCTTTCCAGGGTTTGCTTCCTGTGTGTTGCTCGGTTGTGAGCCATCTTTTATTCCAGTCAATAAAGCGTGTGTTCGGTCAAATAAATTTTGTTTTTGTGTCATTACCGTTTTGATTACGAAAACATCCGTTTATTTTGATAAGACTATTTGCATTTTGAAACATAGAGGTCCCTTCCGATGCATGCTTATGAGGTTGAAATCTGGAAATCTTATTCGGAAGTTTGAGTGACTTAGGCGTTGAAATATCGGAACACCTAGGGCATACCTGGGGCACGCTTTTATCTAATGATCCCTGCTGCAGAGCCTGATCAGGGGCAAGAGATAGTTGAACGGTGAAAAGACAGTGAAGGATTACGACGACAGTCCTGGAAAGTTAATCAAGAAGACTCTTCAAAGTCTAAGGACTGGAAAGTTTGTATGAATCCCAGGAATTCGATCTTCGTGGGATGAATCAGAGGAGCCTAGGCGAGTCTGGGTGTTCTCAAAAGAGGAAAGCCGACACTGTGGGTGGACGATGGATGCCGCTGTTCGGCGACTCGACAGGTGTCCCGTAAGCTGTATTTCCCCAGTGGGTGTGAGAGGGTTACCTCCCTAACAGATTTGAGATCAGTGTCTCCTCAGCGAGCCTGAAGGTTACTGCCTTCCCAGTAGGGTTTGTGTTGATGGTTTTCCCTCAGTGAGATCCCCAAGCGGATCGGGTTTGGAGAAAATCATCCCCAGTAGAGATAAGAATGGGTTGCCTCCCCTAGCAGGGTAATCTCCAAGCAGTTCGGGTTCGATGGAGTGCATCCTCAGCAAGGTTTGTCTTTCCCCAGCAGGGTAGAAGTTGACGTGATTATAAGATCCTCAGCACAGTTCCTGGAGTTCCCCGGTGTTGTCTCTGGAGGAGACGTGTGTTTATGCATTCATCATTTAGATAAGCATAGCATATTGCATCATTAGTGCATAGCATTTCCATGATTATGGGGCATTGTGTAAAACAAAAAAAAAACTCATGCATCAACATTGCAAACATACCCATTAGCCCTAGGCCGTGGTGACCAGCCGAGTTTGGGTTGTTGGAAAGAGTTTAGCATCGCGCCATTGGATCGGTTTCAGAATTGGGTTCATCAGCATGGTTGAGAAGTTGGTGTTTTCCCAACAAGTGACTCCGTATCCCCAGCAGTGTTACTCCCCGAAGTTGGCATCATTTTGCAAGCTTGGTTCAATTCCCCTAGCATATGTGGGCGTGTCTGATCTCTCCATATAGAGTCGACCCCTTAAGCAGAAAATGTCCACCATTCCTTCTGCGCTCCCCACCGAGATACATCCTCGTGGATGACGGTTGCTTCCGTTCCCTCCATAATGGGATGGGTTTTCCCTATTGAGTTCTTTCCTCATTAGGATGAGTCTTGATTCAGTTTGCCTTCTTGGATCGATCCTAAATTGGCTTCTTGTTCGCTGTCTCTTGTACTTCTCTGGGGCATAAATGAATGGTTGCTCACTAATCGGCACTCATTCATCTCATCCTCAGCGGAATTTTGGGCCTCTACCTACAAACCGGTAGTTGTAAGTCCTATCGTCGTGGTTTTCTACCTACAAGCTGGTAGTTGTAAAATCCCACTTTCACCCCCTAGCAGAGGTAACCTTTGTGGTTCATGCTGTTTGTTGGCTTCTACCTACAAATCGGTAGTTGTAAGTCCTATCTTTGTGGTTTTCTACCTATTAACTGGTAGCTGTAAAATCCCACTTTCATCCCCTTGGTGGAGTTAACCCTGTGTGCTCATCCTATCGATGACTGGTTACTTTTCCGTGGTTTTCTGCCTACTAACCGGTAGATGTAATCCCCTCTTTGTGGTATTGATAGTCTTGTTCCCTTTGGATACTTGCTTTGATCAAGCAGTATTGTCCCTATTGGGTCTTCCCCTTCTTTTTGGATACTTGCTCCGAGTAAGCAACTTTATCCTCTTTTGATTGGTCATCTTTTGCATACCTAGTCTGGTACCCCGTTGCCTTTCTTTTCGGTCGTTTATCCATTTAACAACCTGCAACCCGGTTATGGATAATCTTCCATGCGAGTGTATTATCTACGTTTTGACGGCTATAGATAATATATCTCATGCACTCTTTGGTCAATCTTTCGATTGTTATCCCCAGCATAGGTCTTTGGCATGCGTGCCGGCTCACGTATCACTGTTTTGCTATCTTCGCCGATGCTGATAGACATGAAGTTTTCCCGGTATCCAGACCGAAGTGGCATTCAGGCCAGTTTCCGATTTCCAGATCGAAGAAGTTCTCAACAGTCAGGACGAAGAACTTGTGGTGTTCAGACTAGTTTTCCCGGTATCCAGACCGAAGTGGCGTCCAGGCCAGTTCCCGGTATCCAGACCGAAGTGGCATTCAGGCCAGTTTCCGATTTCCAGATCGAAGAAGTTCTCAACAGTCAGGACGAAGAACTTGTGGTGTTCAGACTAGTTTTCCCGGTATCCAGACCGAAGTGGCGTCCAGGCCAGTTCCCGGTATCCAGACCGAAGTGGCATTCAGGCCAGTTTCCGATTTCCAGATCGAAGAAGTTCTCAATAGTCAGGACGAAGAACTTGTGGTGTTCAGACCAGTTTTCCCGGTATCCAGACCGAAGTGGCGTCCAGGCCAGTTTTCCCGGTATCCAGACCGAAGTGGCATTCCAGGCCAGTTTTCCCGGTATCCAGACCGAAGTGGCATTCCAGGCCAGTTCCCGGTATCCAGACCGAAGTGGCATTCCAGGCCAGTTTTCCCGGTATCCAGACCGAAGTGGCATTCCAGGCCAGTTCCCGGTATCCAGACCGAAGTGGCATTCCAAGCCAGTTTTCCCGGTATCCAGACCGAAATGGCGTCCAGGCCAGTTCCCGGTATCCAGACCGAAGTGGCATTCAAGCCAGTTTTCCCGGTATCTAGACCGAAGTGGCGTCCAGGCCAGTTCCCGGTATCCAGACCGAAGTGGCATTCAAGCCAGTTTCCGATTTCCAGATCGAGGTGGAGTTCAGACCAAATTTCCGGTGATCAGACCAACATTGATACTCTCATATTCCGATGCTTAGTGCGGCGTTCAGACCATGGGTATTCCTGTGTTACCATTTATTTTGGTATTCAGGTCAACTTCCTGTTTCGGTACTCAGACCGATTTTCACCATACCAGATGGATTCTTCTTTCGAGATTGTTTCTTTGACGATGCTGACAGGCATTGTTTCATAGGGATTCATGATCAAAATCCGGGTCTTCTTAGTATTTAACCATCTCCCACTACGATCATGTGAAGAACATCCTGCTTCATATTCTCTAGTTGAAGACGCTTAAATAGGGGCAGCTGTCGAACCCCGATTTTGCTCCTGAATTTTTTATGTTTGTTTGGCATGCTTGGCCTGGCCTAACCTTGCTTTGGTTTTATATGAGGATCGGTTTTGATTCAAAGTCATGGTGTTGTGATTGTGGATACCTCTATGGTCTGGGTCATCTAAACAATCAAGCTTCTTGTGTTTCGAGCCACTCGCTAGCCATGTTATTGGTTCATGGATACTATAACCTTATGGTCTTAAGTCATGGTGCTTGTTCATGTGCATTATCAGTCAAATTATTTTTCAAAAGTCAAATATTCAAGTCATGATTAAACCAATTGTGAAACCAACTTCAAACCATTTTGTTAATCCATTTCAATTTTATTTCATTACATTTGATTCCATACAAAAAATACAAAATTTGGCATTTTTGACCAACTGTTGACTTTGGTCAACAGTTGACTTTTTGGTCAACTTTGACCAAAGTCAACCATAATCCATTAAGCCCTAATTCTATCCATAATTGTCCATTGAATATCCATTTACAAAGAAGTCATAAAGGAAATACAAAGAAATGCTATTTGTTGACTTTGGTCAACAATTGACTTTTTTTGGTCAACTTTGACCAAGGCCAACTCACTTTTTTTACCACCTAAGACCTAGACTAGTCTTCCTTCATTGAACCACCATTCCAAGTTCCAACCTTTTCACCTTCATTCTCTTTCAACCGCCAGATCACCATAAAAAATAAACCCAAAGTTTTCATTTTTCTTCAAATCATAAACACCCCATTTTTTATTGTTTGAATCCACCATTGTTTTTCTTACTAGATTTCATCGCAGATGGGAAATTCTTTTGGGTGTTAGGCTTTTGGCGAGAGATTGGTATCTGCGGCGAGGGATGGTGATTTGGTTGAAGCAAAGATGCTTTTGGAATTCAATCCTAGTTTTGCCAAATACTCAACCTTTGGTGGTCTTAATTCACCTCTTCATTTTGCTGCTTCCAAGGGTCATAACGAGATTGTGGCATTGTTGCTTGAGAAGGGAGCTGATGTGAATTCAAGAGATTATTGTGGGCAGACAGCTTTGATGCAAGCTTGTAGACATGGTCATTGGGAAGTTGTTCAGACCCTTATGCTCTATCGATGCAATGTTATGAAAGCAGATTATCTCAGTGGGAGGACAGCTCTTCACTTTGCCGCTGTCAGTGGGCGTGTCAGATGCATTAGACTTGTTGTGGCTGACTTTGTTCCAAGTGCTCCTTATGAAACTCTACATGCTTGCGTGGATGCTGACGTGGGTGATGGATTAAATACGAAAAGAAAAACGAACAAAGTACGTTGTCCAAGTTTGTAAACAAGACGGTTGATGTTGGCATTACCGCACTTCACATGGCTGCGTTAAACGGGTACTTTGATTGTGTACAACTGCTACTGGATCTTAATGCAAATGTGTTAGCTGCAACATATCATTATGGAACATCAATGGATTTAATAGGGGCGGGAAGCACTCCATTGCATTATGCTGCTTGTGGTGGAAACTTAAATTGCTGCTCAGTATCCAGACAATCCTATAAGACAACAGCAGAAAGATGTAAAAGAACTGGTACAGATCCTGTCTCGAATGTACCCTTGCAGTGAATGTGAAAATCACTTTAAAGAAGTTCTTAGATCAAATCCTGTACAGTCGGGGTCACATGCTGAATTTTCTCAGTGGCTATGTCATGTGCATAATGTTGTCAATAGAAGCATCGGCAAACCAATTTCCTGCATTGAAAAGTACAAAGATGGAGTGGTCAAAGCCAATTTGTCAACAAAATTCAGCATCATTTAGCACCTCGTATGTATGATTATGTGAAAGAGTATTTGAACTAGAAGGGAGGATAAGAGAATCAACAATGAGAAAAAAGTAAGAGCAGATTATGATGATGAATACTTTACCGGTATTGAAGACTCCGATTCTCTATGTTTTAGGATAGCATACACTATGTTGCTGGATTGTGAAGATCCTCATCAAATTTGTACGTATGTATGAAATGTTATACAGTTGGTTTTACCTGATTTAAGAGACAGTGTAATGGCTGCCTTAGATATTTGCGGAGTACGTGTGGATCTTGTCACACCAGGTGAAGTGATGGCTGGTTATGGATGGAGTACTGAACAGTCGCCAGAAGTTCCTAGGAACAAAACAGCAATATTGTGGGCGAGCTATGTCCTTCCACTATTCAAGAACATAAACACTGCCACATATCAGAACTATATGAACAATAGGATATCTGCATTGTCAAGGTTAGCTCATATGCCGTCTGATGCATCAATGGAGAGACCCTTACAACGTTCCAGGCAGAACAAGTGCGGCACCTTTTGGGGACCCAACAGGATTTTTTCGCAGGGATATATCGAATTCTATTATGATACAGGCCACGCAGAATAGCTATTTGAGGTCAACATACCAGTACTTAGTCAACACCAATTTATGAGCCTGCAACAAACCTGCTTCAAGCTCAAGCCAGATATGCATAATCTTTGCAGTGAATACTTGTCATTTGCTCAAGTGCTGCAAGAGGACATCAACACTAGTCACACACCATGACCTGCAAGATAAACAACAGCGAATGCCAGCACAGTCTATATTCTAACCATAACCTTCCATGTTCCATTTTGATCCTTGAATAACCAATGGTATATATTGCTTTAATATCCAGCCTTGTTGTTATAAAAGCCATGACCAAATTCACCAAGCTGCCACCAAGTAATTGAGCAATGAACTAAGCTGCAGTACAATTCCTCCCAGTATGCAACCATTCAAAATTTCTAGAACAGCAGAATCAAATTCTTTAAGCCAATCAAAGGGTTTACGACCTCCTCCAAGAGCGCCAGCAGCCAAACCAGGTAGAAGTATAGGGCCTGTTCAATGTAACAATGGGAGAAGCACAAAAGATAATTATGATGCAAGAATCTTCTACCAGAATACTGTTCCGCAATCAATCTCTCCACATCCTTTCCAAAGGGTTGTACAGGCACAACAAATTTACAAGGATAATTCACAAGGCAACATCAACTCTCACCACAGAAGCGTAGCGTGCCACCCAGACCAGCTATCGATCTTAATACCAATCCATACCACCAGCAGGCCAAGAATGATCTTTTAAACAATCCTGTCACCGTTATTGACACTAAATTGTTGCAAGCACAATCTCAATTTGGTGCAGCTGGTGCTGCAGCAGTAGCTGTTGCTGCTCACAGGCATTCTGCAGGCTGA
Source organism: Lathyrus oleraceus (assembly GCF_024323335.1). Lineage (NCBI taxonomy): Eukaryota > Viridiplantae > Streptophyta > Magnoliopsida > Fabales > Fabaceae > Lathyrus > Lathyrus oleraceus. The sequence continues at coordinate 246,107,237 of NC_066579.1, forward strand.
TTGGGTGAAAGCGGAGGCGACATGTAATATTGAGGTTGTCATTTGTAACAGAATGAACGTCTGGGCCAGGGAATTATCCATTCATCAATATACCTCTTTGGCGAACTCCAAGTGGGCAGATGTCACCATGAGTAACATTCCAGTTGAAGAATTTATATGGATCTTCAGCTCTTTCTGTATTGAAGTGTGGAATGCTCTCCAACTCACGTAGCCCAAATGTTCCGCAAGCAAACAACATGATACTCCTTCTCACACTGGTCACAAATTGTTACTATTTGGTCATCAAACTTATCAACACCGAAATCATTTTCCCTGCATCAACCATCAACTGCAGCAGCAACAACCAACAATCCGCATCGACAAGTCCAAACAAGACCAGTACACAATTGAACCCAAACGTCCATAACAGACCATTGAACCTCAACCGAAACTGCTCTTGAGTTTTCACAAAAAAGTCACTGCAGTAAAAAAAACACAAATTAATTACCAAGCAGTTAATTCAAGAATTATTCCCAAATTGGAATAGAAACAAAACAGAGAGGAATGCTCAGGTTACCTGTTCCAAGTCCAAACATCAAAGAGGCCAATCCAATTTCTGAACACCGGAGGGACTTCACAGAGTTACTCCTTTTGAACAGCAGGGACCCTTTTGAAACCCTAAAATGCATGGAAGATAAATAGAGAGAAGGAGGAATCAGTAGAGAGGATGGAGCGGCGAAAAAAAACTTCAAAAAAGAAACCCTAGAGATTTGAAAAGGAGACTCATACCAAGTTTCTGTTACGAAGCCACTGGGATTCATTGTGAATTTCTGAACAAGCTTTGAGCTCCATCAAAATCGTTTCCTCACAAACACCACAAACGCCACGATAACCAAGGGAGCCGTGACTGCGAAGAACAAAAGAAGGTTCGAGAAGCACTTATCCTATTGACTTGCTCCCAAAACTTCCCAATCCGGTACATTTCTCGCTCTTTCTTCATCTCATTTTCGGTTTCGTAAATGTGTGTATATCTTCCTTTTTCTTTCATAACTGTGAATCACTGTTCTTTTTGAGGTTGAGTATCGGTTAGGGTGAGGAAAATTGTTTTTCTTTCTTTGATAGAGAGGTTTTATATGAATGTATCAAAGTGAGGAGAGAAGGTTTGAGGTGGAGGGGAACATCTCATTTGTTCCTTTTCGTTCTGTTAAGTTAAGGCTACCGTGGATAACACCTTTTCCACTGTGCGAGGCCACCTTTGGGGTGTTCCTCCCTAGGTTTTTAAGTCTCTTTTCTCGGTCACTGCATATGACTGTTGGGATGGAAGATTCCTGTCCCCCACGTGTTTTCCTGTGGAAGGTGAAGGGTTAAACTGGATCGAGCCTGTGGATCCGGATAACCCGGTTTGGATCCGTCCCCCCTTTTGGGCTTTATGGGGCGACCGCACGTTCACTTCTTTTTAGCTTATTACATCCTGTTGGACCTTAGAAACATTCAGGGCCCATTTAATATTTTGGTTATGTATTTGAGTCGTTGTTACAGTAACAACTAGCGATCCATGGCCAAGTGGAGGAAGGTTTGTCTTGCCTTCCTCGAGGTAGTGGGTTCGATACCCATATATAACATTTCCTTTCTCTAGCATTCATTTTTTCCATGTTTATGTTGTATTATAATTTTATTGCACTCATAGTTTCATTTGTTAATAATGCAAACTTTGTTTTCTTTTAACTTCATCATTCATTCAAAACCATTTTAAAATTACAAAAAATCATATTTTTCTCGATTTAACATCGAGCCCATTTTTACACCCTTGTAAGTCGATTGCTTTTTAAGCATCGCCATCGACCTCACATAGCTTACTCTTGGGCATTCTTACAATGAGCCGGTTCCCTTGCACTTACACTCATACATTGTTTATTGTTTCATTATTTCATTCTTTGATTATTTGATTTGATTATATACTTGTTTATATCTTACTTGTTTGATTAACTGTTGCCTACTTGTATGATGTATGAGGCATGTATTGTTTGATTGCCATGACAACCCCCATTCATAACAAATGTATCCCTCTCCCATGAAATGTATAATATTCTTTCATTCTTTATTCATCTGTTAATACAAGAAATAAAATGAACACCCGATCACCATTTCAAAACAAGACCAAAACCTCGATCCAACGTCGAGTGATCATTTTTCAAAACCTAACAGAACCAGCACGTATTCATCCTCCCTTTTGTAAGTCGATTGCTTTATGCATCGCCATCAACCTTGTAAGTCGATTGCTTCATGCATCGCCATCTACCCTTATCCCTAACACTTCTCCTTGCTCCATTCGTCGATTCTTGTTCCGATTAAGTAGCACCCATTAGATAGAACCCTTTGCATGATAACATAGGTAGGATTCCCATATCCTTTTGTATGATAACATAGGTAAGATTCCCATTTTCTTTGCATGCTAACATTAGGTAGATATTCCCATTTGTAAATCCTAAACACTTAAGTACATATTGCATGACAACTCTAGGGCAGAGCTTCCCCACTTCTAGACCTTTCCGAGCGTCTTCGATCTTGTGGCATGTAGTCCGTTCTATTGCAAAGAGGTAACTGCCTAAGACTCGATTCAGCGAGCTGCGACACCTACTGCCAGGACGTGAACACATTGCCCACTCTCCTTTGACACAACTGGTGTCCTCCTTTTCTAAGTCCATGTTCAGATGGCAACCCCTATGTAGGGGAACTACGTCGCCCAGATTCTCATACCAGATGAGGTACGTAGGCAGGAGACCGTGCGAGGTCTCTCCGGGCGCCCTTTTTCTTTTTTCTAACCTTTTTGTTTCTTTTGACGTCTCAGCGTCTCTTTTAGTTTGTGTTCATCCTTTCCCCTATAAAGGGGAACTACATCGCCCTGATCCTTGTTCCAGACGAGGTATGTAGGCAGGTGGTCGTGCGAGACCACTCCGGGCACCTTTCTTTTTTCTTTTTGTGTGTGCTTGACAGTTATAGGCTCGAGTTCCCGATTCCCTATTAACTTGTTTGGTTGTTGTGTGCTTGGAAGCTGATGTAAGTCCATCAAGTGGCATTCGGGTTCCAGTGTGTTTTTGTTGGGTTCGGATGCTGATGTAAGTCCAGTGATTGGCAGTCGGGCTCCACGTTTGCCCCTTTGTGTTTGTTTGGTTCGGATGCTGATGTAAGTCCAGTGATTGGCAGTCGGGCTCCACGTTTGCCCCTTTGTGTGTGTTTGGTTCGGATGCTGATGTAAGTCCAGTGATTGGCAGTCGGGCTCCACGTTTGCCCCTTTTGTGTGTGTTTGGTTCGGATGCTGATGTAAGTCCAGTGATTGGCAGTCAGGCTCCACGTTTGCCTTTGCCTGTGTTTGTTTGTGTGCGTGTTAGCCGAACTACGGCAACTCTGATTCTCATGTTCAGATGAGATACGTAGGCACAAGATGCGATGTCTTGCCGAGTTTGACTAACGACTAACAACTAATCCTTGTTTTCTTTCGCCCTCGTTGCGATCCTTCCTCTCGCCCTCGTTGCGATCGAGACTTTCCCTTTCTCTTGCCCTAGTTGCAATCGAGACCCTTTGTTTCCGTAGTTAGTTTGAACTACATTATGCTCTGATTCTCATTCCCGATGAGATATGTAGGCATAAGACGCGACATCTTAGCGAGCACACTCCTCTTTAACCCATAGGTAGCCGAGCTACGAAGACTCTGATTCTCATATTCAGATGAGATACGTATGCAGTGGATGCGACATCCATGCGAGTCATTTTCTTTGACCTTTTCTTTTAGTAAATAATACATAAGATAAACACACACCCTTTAGACAAGAAACAACAAGAGTGGATCCCATAGAGTACTACGGATGCGTAGGGGTGCTAATACCTTCCCTTCGCATAATCGACTCCCGAACCCAAGATTTGGTTGCGAGACCTTGTCTTTTCCTTTCCTTTCTCCAGGTTTACTTCGAGCGTTTCCTTTCCCTCCTTTGGGATAAATAACGCACGGTGGCGACTCTTCTGTCATTCCTTCTTCGCCGGTTGTTTTTTCGCACCTACCGTATTTTTCGGGTTGCGACAGTTTCCAAGGCAAACCAATTCCAAACTTTTGATGAATTCTTGACCAAAATAACATGTGATGCTCATGGGGATCCATATATGATTCCTAGAGCCATTGTGGATCATTTCTTGATTGAGCTCTTAACAATGGGGGTCTTAAACCCTAGATATGAACTTGATAGATCACAGGTGGTCATGTGCCCTACCTACAAAAGAGTTAGACAAATGCAAAGACATATTTTTGGTATTTTGGTTAGTAAAGATGATAAAATACCAAGTATGATATAATTAAATGATGCTTGGTGATCTCTCCCAATCAAACCCAATGAATGAGGGGGAAGGAGGATGCCAAGGTGTGATCCCAATGCTAATGCATATGATGAGATAGCATGAGGGATCTTAGGACGTTCTAACTGAGGAGATGAAGGTTTAAAATCTTCGTATCGACTCAGTAGAATGGGCTTAAATAACAATATAGAAACAAATTTTGGTCCCTAAGAGACCTCATGGTGCATATGATATGAATGTTAAAAATAATCCTCAGTGGGGAAATGTTGCCACAAAGGAAAAGAATTCGGAGAGATTGGAGTTGGTGAGTCCAAAAAAACTTTGTCAACATGTTCAAAATACGAAGGAGACCGCAGCATTGAATTTCCACTCGATATAGGCTTGAGCTTCTTTGGAGCACCTTTTGTTTTTACAGGTTGAGAGGGTGGTTTCCAGATAAGCAATCCTCTTCAATTGTTATTTTATGTGGAGTTTCTTTTTGTCATCAACTTTCAAAAATCTCTCTTGTATCACTTCACATTCGGTCAAGACAGAGATATTCGATTTACCGTCTTTCATGACACCATCATCATCAAACCTAAGCCTCTTCCAATGAGTGAAAACCTCATCCATTCTTATCGGGCTATCAAGTTTCACCTTTTTTTCAATAACACAAGCACATGGGAGACCATATGTTTTAAAAATTATGCATCCATAATATGCGATATCGAAGCCTACATGATCAGATCGCTTAGCCTTATGAAAAATATAATTCAAACCTCTCGAGATATGTTTCCGGCCAATTGAGAATAAATATTGTTGTCTTTAAATCTGTGTTCCAAAACTGTGATACTCCGATCAAATGATGTATGTATCTCATTATGTTGGTTCTGAATCATTTGGTTCACGGAGTCCCAATCTCTACATAAATTTCCCTTACTATTTCCCAACCAATTCTTCAATGTAGCATGGGCAGACTCAACTCAGTTAGTTGTTGTATTTCTAAGGTGTCTAACTGTATCAGTACAAGCATAAACAATTTTCTCCTTCACCTAGTCAAGAATTGTGCTTTCAACATATTTCAACAAATCAGGATATATTTTGCACACTTTCCTGAAATGCATAATAGAATCACCATATAATTCTTTTGTGGAAGAAATTATTATACGATTCCATGCATTTTTCTACAACCACACCCGCCTTCACCACTTTTCTATTTCCGTACTATCTGTTTCGTCCCTACCGCAGGTTTAACCCGACTTCTCACATTTGTATTATGTGATGTCTATAAAGTAATACATAAGAAGTAGGAAATATATTTACAACCGATTTCATCAAGATGATATCGTAGTCGGTAACAATAACTTTAGACATCTCTTTTTGGTCCTTCAACATTGTCTGGAACACCTCTAAAGCCCAAGTAACATTCTTCTCTTTTTCGCTCTATAGAAATACAAACCCTACATAATAGGTATTCTCAGTTGATATAACACAAACCATCTCCAATAATGGAAGTCTATACTTATTGGTCTTGTACATTGAATCAAGTATGAGCACAGTAGGAAACATGTTGAATAACTTGATGGAATCAAGATGAGTCCAAAATATATCTCTAACGATAACTCCATCCTCGCACATTCGATACCTAGACACATAACTATTATTATCCAACAGTTTCAACAGTTATTGCATTTCAGTTCTATCCCCCCTAAGCGAATTGTTAGTTTGGTACCGAATATTGTACACTTGCTTGATATTTGAGATATTTTTCAGTATTTAATGTTTCAAAGTTGCAAGTATATTTTTCGATTGAACCAAATTCAATGTCATGTCAGCAACGAATTTCTTCTCTTTCGGCATGAGGCGGCACATAATTGGATGGCCGACTAACTTTTGACACAAATCATGGTTATGCAAACTACATATGACATTAAATCTCCATTTATTGAACCAGTGTCATCACATTTAAAATTCCGGAGAGAAGGTCTATATTCCCACTTATTTCGCACATCATTATCACAAAAGCACATCTTCTATCCGAACCATTATCGTACCTTCCGATAACCACACCAAATCTCAGTTTAGAGGTCTCCGTATGAATCCAGTGAAGCATGTCATCACGAGGTTCAAATGCTTGCTCATTTTTAAATTGGTTTCCAATATCTACCGCCTTTACAACAACACATTTAACATTCAGAAACACAACTTGTTCGGGAAAATATCGGGGTGCACCATGTCTAATAAAAACAATTACCACATAATAGTAAATAAGTGCTAATTTTGTAAACATAACTGACAAATTGAACAAAGTCTGATATCGGAAATGCATTTTCAGGTAAGTTCATACATGTTCCTGAGGTACATTTTCGAAAAAAACGCTAGTTTTTCATACTGAAAACAAGTTCAATGTGAGCAATAAGGCTTGAAACAATTGATCTTTACCTAGAATTCCAACTTCTTTTGCTCCCTTTAATGTGATGAAACACAAGATTGGAGATTTTGAGTGAAAATGTGATTTGAGAATGGAAGGGTTTTTAGTGAGAGTTTTGAGTGAAAAACAAGGGTTGTGTGATCATGTAGTTCTATCTTCTACCAAATTATTTCGGAGATGTATATCCGGAAATATCTGATATGCAAATGTGACATCAAATTTCCAAATCCCGCCTCAAACTCTCGAAGATGGATCTTCAGAATATTCACTGGGTTGATCAACTATCAACATATTTGCTGAAATGTTTTGGAGATGTATCTCAAGAATTTTTTTTAGTATTCATCTAGGGTGGCAATCATTTTATTTGTCATACCATTGGTGCAAGGTTCGTCCGGAGATGCATCTCTGAAATCTGAGGGACATTTTTCACATGGTGTGTAAGTAACATATGTGGTGCATTAAGAAATTCCCAAAATAACTTTAAAATGTATAAATAATGAGATTTCTATGTTTTACTTTTTTAATTTTTTAATTTTTAAAATCTATCTTTTATTTTAAAATTTTATTTATTTTTAAATAAATATAAAACAACGTTTTGAATTTTTTTTTCTTAAAAAAAACAAGCTTAACCCCTCTAAATTGGAGAAACCCTTGGTTCACCGGGGTTGGTCCCCACCTATTTGATAATATCGTTTTTTTAAAGATCGAACCAGGAATCGGAGGAGTCGTTGTTCTGATATGATTGTTGAATTGGGTAAGTTATTGAATCGGTTAGAATTGGTAAAAATCGACAAATCGATGATTTTGAGAAATTGATGGGTTAAATACTTGCTTTTTTTTCTCCGACAAAACGACGTTGTTTTGATTATTAAAAAATTAAAATATAAATAGACTTATTCAAAACTCATTTAAAATTTTCTTTCCTTAAAATTAAATTTATTATACAATGGAATTATTTTATTATAAAGTTTATCTTACAGTTAGAGTTTGTTTAAAATTTATATAGATTTATATTTTATACTATTTTGTTTTGTTGTGTGTAATGACTATTTTTAGAATTTGAATTTAAATAATGAATTTGTGAAATGTGATTTTTTTATAGGTGTCATAATTTTTTTAAAGAACGAGTCATTTAGTTCGACCAATTTAATAACGGTGGAATTTTGTTACATATACTAATTTATTCAACCGAGTTATCTGATTTAATTAAGTTTATTATTTAGTTCAACCAATGACTTAGTGGCTCGACCAATAAACCAGTAACTCAATTCTTTCACAGATTTAATGATCGGTCTTGTTTTTAAAACATTAAGTAATAATCAGATGAGACGGTTATACTCAAATGATACCAATTAACTTCGAGTCAATTTTTCAAAAAACATTGGCATGATTTATTTTTCAAATGGGACAGCTTTGAAAATGAGTCCTAGAAATGTAATAGTCTCAAATAACCCAATAAAAAATTTATTTAAAAAAGAGTATTAAAGGGTACTCTCTCTGTTTCAAAATGATTGTTGGTTAAGGTTTTTGCGCACAAATTAAGAAATACACTAATATTGTCATAAGTGTCATACCCTCACATCGCCTTCTTAAACCTAATTCATAATCATACATCCCCATACAAGTCATATCATATGCATATATACTTAATAATCCTCAATAATCTACAAACTCAAGGCATGGGATTCATCTGTGAAGCTTTAAGATCCTCTGGTCATGATAGGGTGTGCCCAAGCCACCTTAACCATAATCTCATCCTCAAGCATCCAACAAAGCTTAGAGGATCACTCAAGTCATCTCTGTAACACCCTTCTAAAATACCCCAAAAGTTTAATTAAAATAACAACATATATCAATCAGAGTAAATATGCAATTAAGGGTGTCACACAATTACTTCACACCATTCACCATGATAACTGTCATGCTCTTTTATTAATTCAAAACATAAAGCATTTGCACAATACACAGCGGATAGAGATTAAATCAATCATGCAAAACATGTAGCATATTACATGTAAACTGGTTCACAACCAACAATAAAACATTTAAAACATCCCATCCCGATGTTACATCTACCAGAGCATGACCCACTAAGGAACTACACTAGACTTCAAGCACTAGCTCCTACTCAATCACTGCTCGTTACCTGAAAAATAGTTGTAAGGGTGAGTTCCTCAATCGATATAATAAGCATTATAAAATATCATGCAATGTTAAGTAATTTAACACATTTCATCACCCTAATCATAACACACATTCAGTAACGGCACATCAACTCAAACATCATACTCAACACCAACATAAAGCACACGTATAATCTCAATTCATACTCAACACCAACACAAAACACACGTATAATATTGGAATACATCCATTCATATTATACGCCATACATACATTATGCAATGAGACTCCATGCATGCGGTACCGACTATTCGTGAACATATAGTTCAACTTCACCGACCAAATCCAGGTACGGCTACCAAGCTCACTAGTCCCACTCATTTGAGACCTAGTGACTCACATCACTAATTCCTCACCATGGGAATTAGCTACCACCCCAAGGGCCATGCTATGCACGCTAAATCACCTAGCATGCAAACATCAACAACAATCCACAATAACTCATCACTAATTCCTCACCATGGGAATTAGCTACCACCATAAAGGCCACAATATGCAAGCTAAATCACTTAGTCATGCAAACATCAACAATCATCCACAATGTACATATGCTCACACTCTAAGCCATAAACAGTCCATTCACAATTGCATACATAATATATACATTCACAACATTATGCATATTTTCACACATCATCAGCATATTTATCACATAATCATATTATGTCATGCCAAATAATTCAGTCACAGTATTAGCACACTCTACTAATACCTATCCTACTCAAAACAACGGGAAATAATCCCTACTATATCACACACCGATATAGGCCAATCACCAATTATGTTCACAACATTAAAATATCAATTTTTCCAATTTCCAACAGTGTTAACCGGTTAACGCCCTGGGTTAACCGGTTAACGCAGGACAGAACACGCTTCCTGGCCAATTTTAACAGTGTTAACCGGTTAACGCCCTGGGTTAACCGGTTAACGCAGACAGAACAGCAATTTCTCAGAAATCACAACAGTGTTAACCGGTTAACACCCTGGGTTAACCGGTTAACGCAGACAAAACAGCAATTTTTCACAATTCATAACAGTGTTAACCGGTTAACACCCTGGGTTAACCGGTTAACGCAAGACAGAAAGCTGTTCCTGCGCTAACACGAAGCAGAATGCAGAATTCTCCGTATTTCCCGCCGTTGGAGGATTTCCGGACCTCCGATTCCAATTCCGTAAGAAGCTACGTTTTCGGAAAATCACTACCCATCCAATTACAAATTCAATTTCAGTTTTAACACAACTTATCCAACACAATTTTTCAGCATTCAACATCCCAATTAGGGTCAAATCAACGGTTCATCACTACCCATTACATGTTAACCCATAATACCCATTAAACGACGATAAACCCCCCTTACCTGAGTTAATCCGGCGAATCTTTAAGCTTCAAGCTTTTCTCTTCTCCAACCTTCTTCCTCTTGCTCTGTCTCTTTGCCCTTTTCCTTTTTTCAGCCGCTTCTCTGCTTTTCACGTGAAACCCTTTCTTTACCAAATGGGACTCTTTTTCTTATTTCCAACTTATATATATATTTTCCAATAATTATTATTCCAATAATAATAATAATAATAATCCAATAATTCCAATTATTTAATTAAATTAATAAATATAATATTAACTTAAATTAAATAATTATCTCATTTTTATCGGGGTGTTACAATCTCACTCACTCTCCAAACTCAATTTGGATGGTGAGTCCCCTTTGAAGAAGCATCAAGATCCATCTAGTCACCCAAGGACCCTAACCCTAACTCTTGACCCTCATTTGGCTTGCACAAGTCACGATTCCACATGGATCTTGGTCATGTCATTGAGGACCCCTCAAATCCAAAGCTTGTGCATGTCCCGCACCTTTAAAATATCTCAATATAATCCTTACATTACCAAATCCTAGTTGTTTAACATTGGTTCTTGATAAAACGTGTGGCTCAAGAAACCCTTAGTTGGGCATCCCTTAACATTGACCTTACTTCATTTTGATCATCCAATCACCTCACCACTCATTCAACATCCAAATATGTCCATTACAATCAAAATCCATCATTAAAACATTCATCCAATCAATGTTACAAGTACTTGGTTTGGTCATGGTTTTTCAACTTTCAATGCTTTGATCCACCCATGAACTTGACCTAAAACCATTCCACAAAGCTCCAAATCTTATTTCCCATCATGATATAATCATATGAGATAAAAACATCCACCATTATGCCTTGGAAATCAACAAATCATAAAATCACATTTTTAGGTCATGTTGGTTGGTCACTTTTTGGCAAGAATAGCATATGGGAAGTTCTAAAGACCATAACTTTCTCATTTCACAAGATTTTTAAATTTAACTTCGAGCCAAATGTCATAAATAAGTTCCTCTCCAACTTTGTTTCAAGGTCCGAGACCTATATCATTAATGAGGGACCTCAATTTTTGCATTGGTCAAGCGGGTCCAACATGTTTATCATGCCCTAAAACATGACCAAGACCATTGCTTAACCACATTGCCATTTCCAAATCACAACTCCTTTTGACCTGGTTCTTTTTGCATTCAATCAAGTACATGGCAATGAATAATTGGCACAAATTTGGAGCAAAATGCACGAGCCAATTTCATTTGGCCTTGGTTCAAACATTGGTGATCATCCTGATTGGCCAAACCAGACATGCCAAGACAAATTTTGCATTTCCATTCACCAAGCCCTTAAATCAATTCAATATGATCCCAATGGTCCCGAAACACATTTCATATGGTAGTGTGGTGTATTTGGATGTCAACTTTGCTTCCAAAACTCCTCACATTGCAAAACCCGGTCCCATGTGCAAAATCAGAAGTTTTCCAAATTGGTAAAAAGCAAAATCCATAGCAGGCCAAACCAAGTCCCTTGTCTGTTCCAAATCAATGCTAAGGACCAGGGCAAAGTGACCTAAGGTGAAAGCAAGCTCATACAACAACCACATATGTCCCCCAATGTCCAACAATTAGCATGCTTCGATCTCCACACCGTTCTGAAGCAAACCTCCACAACTTTCCCTCAAATCCATCCCAACACCTTCCCTATAAATATGGGGAAGGTGTTCCAACCATTTGACAAGCTTCCAAAGCCATAAAACCTTTGCTGCTAACCCGAGCCAAAGCCACCAAAACAGAGTTTGCATTTTCGAGTTTCATAGTGTTTCAACCTCAAACAACCACCCAAAATCCATCAGTGACCTCTACTCAAACTTTACAAAGCCCTAACTCACCTTCCCTGAGCCTCACCTAAGCTGAGCTAAGTCATTGGAACTTCACTTTGAGATCGATTCCGATCAGGTAGTTCCACTGACCCCCATCTTTGAAACAAGTTATCATTCACCTCGAAATTTCCTTCTGATCATTAACCCCAAACTTTTAGCTTTGATTAATCCATATTCAGAATTTAAATTTTAAATTAGGTCAACTGTGTTCATTTGGTTCGTGGTAAAATACTCCACACTCAGAGCCAATCAATGGCTCTGAGTGTGGAGGAGGATTTATTTTCATGTTTACAAGATAGTTTTGTGCTTTAATCTCAAAAACATGTATTTTCAAGTTTTGATTTTCTAAGGTTGAAGGTTGAAAACGATCGTTTGCGCGTTTTTTTGAATTTGAGAATATCTCATGTCGTGTCCTGGTTTGTTGGTCAGCGCGCGCATCCATTTTAATTTTTATTTATTTATTTTATTTTGTGGAATGCGTTTGTTAACACCATCAAGCGCTTGGCCCAGTGGGAGAGGGGGTTGATCCCCCCTATGACCCCAAGGTCAGGGGTTCAACCCCCAGCGTGTGCAAAATGTTATTTTATTTTGTTTTCTTTTTCATTTTATTTATTTTCACCTTATTTATTTACAACTTTGATTTATTTTTTACCCCCATTTAGTTTATTTTTCTGAAAATATTTTTAACATGGACCCCCTTTATTTTTGTCTCTAATATTCAATAATGCCTTGCTCCAAGGCATTTGGATATTTTTAATGGACTTATTGTTTACTGTGGAAATTGGTAAACAATCGTTGGTCCTCCCTAAGCCTTAAAACTAAGGGTTACTTGCAGGATCGACCAGTTGATCCTAAGACATGTGCTAATGTAACAGGGTAACTCGTTCAATTCGACGGACTATTAACTTTGTGAGAAACGGCTTCTGACAAAATATTGAACAAGCAAAGGTTTTTCCACACGAAATGATGATGCTATAGACTATGGGTGACTCGTGACCGACATCACTATAACATTCAAAAGACATACACAACGAACACGCTTTTGGTGAATTCTATTATCGTAATAGAATTAGTGTCGACAACTTAGACGACAACATAAAAGGATAATTCAAACGTAAACGAAATTAAAATAAAGTGTTCAACGGGAACAATTGAAAAATAAGGAAGTTGCATTGAAGTAAATGTGGTGATTCACGTACATAGCACTCTTGAAAACTCTTGCTTCCTCACGCTGGGAATGTGAAGTTTTTTACAAGTGATTTTGGTACAAAGTGAACACCCCTGAGTCCTCTGTGGGATCCCCTATTTATAATGAACTAAAGATAAAGAGACTGTCTATAGGCAAAACTACCCCAAAAATAACTGTCTGTAGACAGACGTCGTGCTACACGATCTAAAAACTGCTTTATATCTTTAGCGCCCGTTCTCCTTGTAACTGCTAGTCATTTTGAATTTCAAACTTATCCCGCTCAGGTACTTATGTCAACATCATCCCCTATGTGTCTGATACAATCAAGAACTTCTTAAGTCCCGATCTCTGGTTTAGTCGACAGAACGGATTTTGACCCAACTTGCTTCTTCCGTCGATTTCATCTTCTGGTAACTTGTGGTTTTCCCAGCTCTTGCTTATCTTGGACTCATCTTTTCTTTCAAACATCCCCTTGATGAGGTATAATCCTTAAATCCATAAGGCGCTTTCATTAATTACGCCTTCAAAATGCCTTACTAATTTCTTGTGGTAACAAAATGCCCCCTAGAGATGCCATTTTCGAATGTCGACTTTTTATGAGATAATGGCATCTTTGAGATGTCGAATTGCTCTTTACCATTTCCACTTCTACTTGGTGGTACAACTGTTTGTCCCACGCTGCTGACGTCATCTAATCATGACAGACATCTCCTTTTTCTCTCGAGACTCACAAAATCACTTCTCCATCACTTCACGTCTTTATGACGGAAACGTGTCTCTACCCACGACTGCCCCTTCGCCTCCACGTGTCTGCAGATGTGGGAACATGGGTACATGTATCAGAAAAAAGAAAATCAAACATCCATTTTTCCTTTTCCTAGGGTTTAAACTCTTATAAAACCCTTGTTTCTTCTTCTTCTTTCCTTTTTTCGCTCTTCATCTTTTCCATCTGCTTCAGTAAACGAAAACGAACAAAACTCCTTTCTTCTTCAAACCTTCAACTTCTTCCATGGTCAGCTCAAGCAAAAACAAAACACTCCCCTCCGCTGCGAAGCTCACGCAACTACTCACAATTGATGGCAAGGAATATGTTCCTAAACCTCCTTTCGCTGAAGAAAAAGCCAAAATCTGGCGTTCTCAGGTATTAATCCTTTTCTCCCTATTTGACAAACCTCTAGCATTCTTAGGTCCACCCCAGAGAATCGTCAACCTGAGATAACTAAGAAAAATTCCTTTTTTCCTACCAGTCATCTTTCTGAACCACTAGTTTCTTCTCAAAAACCTTTCTCCCTCCATTATGTCGAAAGGAACTTTAGAACTGCTCCTCCCAAGAACTGTCCTAAGTTTTGCGCTTGCATGGATCGTTTAGAGGCAGAGAAAATCGACCATTGGAAACGAATAGGTATATATACCCTTTTGTAGATTGCCTGTTGTGGCCCCTCTCAATCCTGTGGCATGTTGCTGGCTGCCCTCCAATTCTGGGAAAGTTCGACCAACTTCTTTCATACAAAGTGTGGCATGATTATGCCGACGCTTTTAGATATTGCTGCCATTACAGGCCTAAAACCGACCGGTGAAGTCTTCGATTGGGAAGCCGTAGCACCAGTCTCTCTAAGGTTTGACATTGGTGACTCTTGCAAACCGACATACAATAACTTCATTGATCATCATGCTACATCTTCGGGCCATGTGACCACTGAAGAACATGAAGTCTTTCTAACTCTTTGGTTGACTCGCTTTGTGTTCTGCTCTAGATCAATGCAGATAGCTAAACACTTTGCTCTCCTGGCGACTCAACTACACCAAGAGCGTGACATTGCTCTTAGCCAATTAATACTGGCCTCTCTTTACGATTCTTTAACTGAGGTCGTCTGCCAAATCAAACTCCTTGACCCTGAAAACTCAAAAAAGAATAATGTCTTGGCTCACGGTCCCTTCTGGTTCCTACAATTGTGGCTCAACGCCACTTTTTCTAAAGATATAACGTCTCATGGGATGAGGAGGTTCGCGTGTCCCCCAGAAGAGCAACACCTTCTTTGGAAGTGACTGATCCCTCTGACCCCTATCGACAGAACCTTTCCTGATGTCAAGGTGTTTCGCCTTTTGTTTGACATTATGTTAACTCGCGCCGACTTTCACCCCTCTATGGCTCCTTTCAGTAGTCGAACTGACTGAAGATGGCTCACCAGGGCTTTCCCAGGGCTCACCAGGGCTTTCCCTCCGACTGAAGATGAACACAAGAATGAAACTTTTGTTATCTGGAGACGCTTTCTGGTCCCCTAGTTTCTGTCGGTGGTACTATCCGGCGTCAACCCTGGACCGGTTGCTTACCAACCCAAGTTGGTAGCCAGACAATTTGGACTTTGTCAGTTTGTTCCCAAGTCCCTGTTTTCTTCTCTCGACATACTCACAAACATCCTTTGTGATAAACCCTGGAATATGGTCAAAGAAGATGTTGAGGCCCTTTGGGCAAAACGACCAAGGCTCAATTCTATCCCGTTTCAACCAGCCTTCCTCTTTACCAAAAAATTTGATGATTGGTGGCAATCATATTTTGCTACTTACGTTGGTGCTCCTGAGGTCAAATTATCTGAACTAACTCAAGCTCTTGTCCATTTGCAGGCGAAATCGACCAAGTGTAAGGCTCTCCATATCAAACAAATTCAAGCTTTCCAGAAATATTTCTGAGATGTGTATCGACCTGATAATATTCGTCAGACCATTTCTGAGGCCGCTGCCGAATTAAAGGAGAAGGTAACTGACAGGATCCCAAAGCTTAAAATCCCTGGTTACGCGAAAGACAAAGTATCTTTACGCCCTTCATTTCGGAAACATCAGATTCCCTCCTTTTCCATCTAGCCCATTGGCTTTGGCCTTTGGCTCTTCAATTCTAGATTGGTATTATTGTCCCTTTTCAAACGTGCAAAATGCTTATAAGAAAAAGGACGACAGAGTGGTACCGACGAAGCATTATCTGCTCAACTACTCAGGGCCACTTCATATTGATCCTTAATATATTAGAGCGTGCGATACCACACAAATTGGTAACACTTTTTTGGAAAGCTGGCACCTCTTTTTATTTGGATTCTGTCGCTTACTTGATTTTCCATGTTTTCTTTACAGCAATCCCCATAGACCCTGTGGATCATGCTTCTGTCGATGAACCTATTATTTCGACAGAAAAGACTCAGGTTCAAATCTGGTTGATTTGTTGTTTTCTTTTACTTTCGTATATATTCTTAACTGTCATTTCCACTCTTGCAGGCTACTCCTGAGAAGTCTTCTGATGATGATGAGCAACCCATTTCCCAAGTTTTGAAAAAATCCAGTTCTTCGGTATGCAACTATATGTAGCAATCTCATTCAACCCTGTGATTTCTCTAAGAAAAATAATACATGGCTTCTAACCTTTTACCTATGTGCAGGGTCAACCACGTTCGACAGATCTTCCTGTCCCTTCCCCTCAGTCCAAGAAATCCAAAAAACATAAGCGTTCTGCTGCCACAGGACCTGAGGTATTTCTTGTCGGCTTGTCCGATCTTCTGACTAGAATATCTGCTTATAACCTCTCTTCCTATCTTCAGCCGACTCCACAACCGACTCAGCCATCTTCTTAACAATCCCACAAATCCAAAGGCCATCAGGGCCATAAAAGGAAGAAGCATGACTCTCCCTCTAAGGGTGGTGAAGCAAAAAGGAAAAAACAACACAAAATGCTTACTACAGAGGCTCCTTCTTCTCTAGACGTTGACACCATTGTGGTCGAAACGTCTATCCTCAATATGGTCTCTGACCCAGCTGTGGGGACTTCGAAGCCGACCAACATCCATGTTGCTACTATCTTGGAGGAAGGGAATCCGGACATTGTTCTCCCTACACCGACACAGGTAATCACTTGTTTTACTATCTTTTCCCTGAATTGCTGGACTTTTCTTACAAACATCCTTTTGCTCTAAAACAGGCTGATGCTTCTGGTGAGCAACCTCACCATGTTGTTGACTATACTCCCATGTCGATGACTTCTTCTCCATCTCACCAGGCAACCTCTATCAACAATGCTGGTGAGTTCACTAACTCCCATATCCAGACTAGTGATAGTGATTCTAGTTCAGTCACTAGCCCTGCCACGCACACGGATTCCAATTTGACTAGTTCTGACTCTAGTCTTTCTTTAGCTTCCTTGACTTTGCAAGATTCAAGGGGACAAGGAAATGATGGCATCACAAAAATCCAGCCTCCTCAAACTGCGCCTCTACCAATTACTTCCCCTTCATCTTCCCAGGCGGTGGCAATAAAGCCTTCTGCTCTAGAAGCAATTGCTAGGCTTCGTAGCCTAGTAAGATCACGTGATGCTTCTTCAGATTTTGAGCAGTTTCACCAACTCCATTCTGAGAAGATGGGTCCTGAAGCGACAAAGGTCAAAGCCCTGATGGACAGGGTTCGTTTCTACACCTTGAATCCGGATCTATCCCATGTGCTTCTGAGTGAACCTGCTTTCGGCCTAGAACTCTTGCATGTGCTTGCCCAACTCAAGGAGCTTCACCTTTCTGAGTATGCTAAGTGTGTGATGGCCACATTTGAAAAACTTTTGGTTCCCATGTTGCATCATCTCGACAACGTTAGGGAAAATGAACACCAAATTGAAACTACAGAGGCCTTTGTGAAGGAGAAATGGGAGCTGGTGATGAAAGTCGATGAAGAAGTCAACAAAATGCTGGGAATGATTGAGGAGAAGAAGAAGGAATTGGCCCCCAAACAAATAAGAGTTGTTGAGATACACCTCCAAATTGATGACCTTCGGCGTCAAATTGATGCTCTAGACAGTGAATTCGGGTCAATTACTGAGGAAGAATCCTGTATTATTGACAAGGTTGTGAAGCCAACCCAAGATACTGTCGAGCAAACCACCACAGATGCCTTGGCCGTAGCTGAAGAACTTTCCAAAGTTGAAAAGAAACTTGAACAGCTTAGGGTCCAGACCGACAACTTTGAACCTTAGTCTCTGCACTACAATCTTGAGCTTCAATCATTTCAGTCTAGATTCGGCAAATTTTAGCCGTTTTTATTTTGATGTAATATTTGAACAATGGCTTCTGCCAACTTTTATGCCACTACTTTATTTTCCAGCACCGTGTATGTTTAATTTTTTATGCTTTTGTAGCTGGTTTCAAACATAGTTTTCTCCAACCTAATTTATTCGACAGCCATTTAGCCTGTCGAAATCTTGACCTCTTAAAGGAGAGGCCTATACTCTTTTAAGTATTTTCCATTTACCCTCAAGATTCGTCTATCTGGTGCACCCTCTTCGACCTCGTAGGCGTTGTTAGAAAAAACCTGCAAAACCTTAAACGGTCCTTCCCAATTTGGGGACCATTTGCCCAAGACTCTGTCATTTTTATCCATAGGCAAGATCACTCTCCAAACTAAATCATTGACAACAAACATTTTGCCCTTCACCTTTTTATTGTAGGCTCTCGCGACTTTTTCTTTCTGCCTTTGTAATGAATCCAAGGCTAACATTCTTTCCTCATCTAACTCGACCAGTTCGTCTGCCATCATGCTCCAATAATCTTCAGAAGGTATTTCATGTTGCCTCTGGATTCTGACTGCATGAACCTGAATCTCTACTGGTAACACCGCATCGTGCCCATATACCAGTCGAAATGGAGTTGTTCCGGTTGCTTCTTTTGGTGATGTTCGACATGCCCACAAAGCTTGATCTAACGTCTTATGCCAATTTCTTGGCTTCTTGCCTACATGTTTCTTTATTAGGCTAATGATCACTTTATTGGCCGCTTCGACTTGGCCATTTTCCTGTGCGTAATATGGGGTAGAAGTCAATAATTTGATTTCAATCTCTTTTGTAAAGTCTTGCATCTTTCGACCAGTAAAAATTGACCCTTGGTCGGTTGTAATTGTTTCTGGGATACCAACTTTGCATATGATGTGACTTTGGACAAAGTATATCACAATCTCTTGATCCACATTTGTCAATGCTACGGCTTCGACCCATTTTGTGAAATAGTCGATACCGACCAAAACATACCTTTGTTGTTTCGACGAAGCTGGTTTTATTTCTCCAATCACATTCAATGCCCACCCTCGAAAAGGCCAGGGCTTCACACTTGTATGCAACTCGCTTGCAGGCACATCTTGTATGCCCCCATGCAATTGGCATTCCTGACAACTTTTAGCAAATTCAATGTAATATTTCAATATTGAAGGCCAATAAACTCTTGAGCGCATAAAAATCCATTTCATCTCCAGTCCCTCTTGATGTGCCCCACACGCTCCACTATGTACACTCGACACAGCCACATATGCCTCACTTTCTCCAAGGCACTTTAGCAAAATTCCTTCAGCTATCTTTTTGAACAATTCATCATTCACCAGGACATAGCTGAGGGCCCTATATTTTACCTTTCTATATGTCGACCCTATAGGATTACGTAAATAATCGACTAACAGCTTGCGCCAATCATTTTCTCCCCCGTCGTCGACGGTCAGAATTTCAAAATGATATCTATCTACAGCTCCTAACTTTATAATCGACAAATCTGATGGTGATAACAATGTCGCTCGTACCTTCTCTCTTACTTGAACCTCTTCTTCATTCTGGTCTTTCGACGCTTTATACCCTGAAGCTTCCTGCGCCAAATCGTTTGCTCTTTGATTCTCTTTCCGGGGTATATGCTGGAGGCTTACTTGCTCAAATCTCTTGAGTAATCTGATGGTAATCACAAAATACATGATTAAATTTTCTTTGACACACCTGTATTCTTTTGATACCTGTTTAATTACTAACTCAGAGTCTCCCATAATTTCGACATTCCTTGCCCCCAATTCCAGCAAAAGTTCAAGTCCTGTGATCAAAGATTCATATTCTGCTTCATTGTTTGTGCATACTCCTTCAATTCTGTATTTGAACTCTGCTGGAATTTGAAATTCTAGTTATCAGACTTTGGATGTCACACTGGTTGTTATGACATCCAATTCTGCACAGACAGGGATTATGCAGAACTTAACAGTAAGTGCAGTAAATAACACAAGTAATTGTTCACCCAGTTCAGTCCAACATGACCTACATCTGGGGGCTACCAAGCCAGGGAGGAAATCCACTATTAGTAGTATCAATTCAAAGCTAAACTCACCCGTTTACAACTTATCACTTAATCCCTACCCAATGCAATTTCAATCTTAATCTAAGATCAGAGTTCCTACTCACTCCCCCTCAATCACCTCAGTGATATTAAAAACACTTTGAAGTCACACTTCAAAAACAACTCTTGGTTATGCTTCACAGCTTAAACCAAGATACACAGCACTCACGCTTAAAAGCTTCGAGTGACACAACACTTACAACTCAATGAACACCCTATGCCAAAGCAATCATCTACTTGATAATGACTTGGCTTACAAGATACGTCTAATTCTAGACTCACAAAAATACAGCAGTGAAGTAAGATGGACACACTAAATCTTCACGCCTCAAAATCCCTGAAACTGAAAGGAGGAATGCCTTCCTTTTTATATTGCAGCACCTGGGCTTTTGCACCTGTATTTTCCTGAATTTTAGGTCACATACGTTCCCTCAAATTCAATATTTAGGTTGCTAACAAATAGGCTATTTGTTAGGTTCATTGAATGTAGCTTGGTTGTTGATTTCCTGGATTTTCTCTAAGCTGTTGACTTCCTAAAGAATAGCCTGAGAAAGCTGTAACAGAAAACTGAACAACCTACAATTTAGCATATGCTGTCAGGCATGAATGTCACGACATTCAGCTTGACATCAAGGTCCATATGCTGAGTCTGTTTTCCCAGAAAACAGACTGTACAAATCTGCTGACCTGTACATGATCAATATGACCATACTACAGTACCAGCTTACATTAGTAAATGTCAAAGTGTCCAACTTAACATTTACACAGTTGGCCTTAGGTTAGTTCTGTAATTCTCTTGAAGAACAAACTAACTAATATGCTGAAGTATAGCAGAACACCACTCTGCCCAATCTTCAGTAGCTGCTGTCAATGATGAATGTCACAACATCCAGTTTGACATTCAATCAGTAGGCCTTGTGCCAGGTCTGGTTCTTCCTTGATAACCAGACTGCAAGTGAATACTAAGTTCTAACAGAGCTTCTGTTCCTTAGTATCTGTTGACAGGTATGAATGTCACAGCATTCAATAATCCTGTGTTAGCTAGTCCTGCAGTAACTACAATGTAGTTACATATACATGTCATGACATCAGTCAAGACATTTGTGTTTTACCATACAATGCAGCCAATTAAACACCTACAAACTCCCCCTTTGGCAAATTTTTGGCTAAAACACTTTGATCCCCATAACAGAGTTCATAGCAGCGGAATAATACTAGCTAATACACTCAGAGTGGCAGCACACTCACACACATGGAAGTTAAATGAAAACTTCACATAGCAGCACATATATATTAGAAGTTGCACCTAAACTTCAACATCAGCTGCAGGGGGGGGAATCTTCAGATCTGTCATGAGAGTCTGTTTGTAGAGACCCACTCTGTTTGTCAGGGGTATTGGTGGTTATTACTCCCCCTTTTTGTCACAAATGTTGCCAAAGTCAACAACATAGGCAGAGCACAATGACAGAGTTCCAGACTTGGTTTTACTTCACAGTTTCAACCAAGTTCACATCCACTTGATCTTGCTTCACAGCTTCGATCAAGTGATCACCCACTTTTGCTTTACAGTAGGTACCACCATATCAGATGCCATGATGTTGTTTCTGACATCCAGAACCACTCCTGCATGAACAGCATCCTTGAACTCCTGCAGGTACAGAGGCCTTCTCTCTGTAGGGTGTCCCCTTACCCTCTTGTATTCACCCTTGTTGCGCGCAGCATAGCTATGATATGCTGACCAATCATAGTCTTGTACAAATCGTTTAATAGGCAGAGATATTAAACAATTTATCCCAAACATCAGTGGTTGCTATAATGTCTCAGAGAGACATATTCCCAGTTTGCTCCTTAAGTTTTCAAACTGAGTAGCATCCAGAGCCTTTGTAAATATGTCAGCCAGTTGAAGATCCGTGGCTACATGTTCCAAAGTGATCACCTTGTCTTCCACCAGATCTCTGATGAAGTGGTGCCTAATGTCAATATGTTTGGTCCTGCTGTGTTGGATGGGATTCTTGGAGATGTTGATGGCACTGAGATTATCACAGAACAATGTCATGACATTTTGAGTGACATTGTACTCAGTGAGCATTTGTTTCATCCAAACCAGTTGGGAGCAACTGCTTCCAGCCGCTATGTATTCAGCCTCTGCAGTGGACAGAGAGACACAGTTCTGCTTCTTGCTGAACCACGATATGAGGTTTTCTCCCAAGAAGAAACATCCACCTGATGTGCTTTTTCTGTCATCAGCACTTCCAGCCCAATCAGCATCATAGTACCCAGATAGGACAGGCTCAGACCCATGTGAGTACAGCATCCCATAGTCACATGTCCCATTGATGTACTTGAGGATCCTTTTGACTTGATTCAAGTGACTCACCTTGGGCTCTGCTTGATATCTGGCACACACTCCAACTGCATAGGAAATGTCAGGTCTACTTGCAGTTAGATACAGCAGACTACCTATCATGCTTCTGTACAGGCATTGATCAACACTGGGTCCTCCATCATCTTTGGTTAACTTCAGATGAGTAGGAGCTGGAGTCCTCTTGTGCCTGGCATGATCCATACCAAACTTCTTAACTATGTTCTTGGCATACTTGCTTTGGGAGAGAAACATGGAGTCCTCCATTTGGTTTACTTGCATTCCAAGGAAATAGGTCAGTTCTCCCACTAGACTCATTTCAAACTCAGATTGCATCTGGTGAACAAATTTTTTAACCATTTGTTCTGACATTCCACCAAAGACTATATCATCCACATAGATTTGAGCTATCATGATTTTGCCTTCCTCATCCTTCACAAACAAGGTTTTATCTATGCCACCCTTTCTATATCCATTTGTGGTCAGAAATTCGGTTAACCTTTCATACCAAGCTCTGGGTGCTTGCTTCAACCCATACAAGGCTTTCTTCAGCTTGTATACATGCTCAGGTTGGTTAGGATCACAAAACCCTTTGGGTTGTTCCACATAGAATTCTTCATTCAGGTAGCCATTCAAGAATGCACTCTTCACATCCATTTGAAATAGCTTAAACTTCAGGATGCATGCTACCCCCAACAGCAATTTGATGGACTCAAGTCTAGCCACAGGAGCAAATGTCTCATCAAAGTCTACTCCTTCAACTTGAGTGTATCCTTGAGCTACTAGTCTTGCTTTATTTCTAGTAATTACTCCTTTCTCATCAGATTTGTTTTTGTAGATCCACTTGGTGCCAATGATGTTGGACCCTTCAGGTCTTGGAACCAGCTCCCATACTTCATGCCTTGTGAACTGCTCGAGTTCCTCTTGCATGGCAATGATCCAGTATTCATCAGTCAGGGCTTCTTTCACATTCTTTGGTTCAACCTTGGAAACAAAGCAGGAATTTGAGTTTATTCCTCTTGACCTGGTAGTTACACCACTGGTGGGATCCCCTATGATAAGATCCTTAGGGTGGTCTTTCTGAATTCTGATAGATGGCACTTTGGTAGGTGCTTCTACTTCACATTCAGGAGGAGGTTCCTGTACTTCTTCAGGCTTGACTGGACTGTCAGTTGGACTATCAAGGAATGTTTCAACATCCTCCATGACATCGGTTCCTTCCTCTTTATCATCCACAATGACATTTATGGATTCCATCAGGACATTGGTCCTGTAGTTGAACACTCTATAGGCTCTGCTGTTCGTGGAGTATCCCAGAAATACGCCTTCATCACTTTTGGGATCTAGCTTCCTTCTCTGTTCACGATCTGTGAGAATGTAGCATTTACTTCCAAAAATATGAAAGTACTTCACAGTGGGTTTTCTACCCTTCCATATTTCATACAGAGTGGAGGAGGTTCCTTTTCTCAAGGTGACTCTGTTGTGAACATAGCACGCCGTATTCATTGCTTCAGCCCAAAAGTGCATAGGGAGCTTCTTTGCATGAATCATTGCTCTGGCAGATTCTTGAATAGTTCTATTTTTTCTTTCAACTATTCCATTCTGCTGAGGAGTTATAGGGGAGGAGAACTCATGGCTTATTCCTTCAGATGAGCAGAACTCATCAAACTTGGAATTCTTGAATTCAGTGCCATGATCACTTCTAATCCGGACCACACAACTGTCCTTTTCTCTTTGAAGTCTTATGCACAGATCCTTGAAGACATCAAATGTATCTGACTTCTCTCTGATGAAGTTTATCCACGTGTATCTGGAATGGTCATCAACCACCACGTAGGCATACTTCTTCCCACCAAGACTTTCAACCTGCATAGGTCCCATTAGGTCCATGTGCAGCAGTTCCAGAACTCTGGAGGTTGTGGAATGTCCCAGCTTTGGGTGTGACATCTTGGTTTGCTTGCCCACTTGGCATTCTCCACAGACTCTTCCTTCATCAATCAGAAGCTTTGGCATTCCTCTGACTGCTTCCTTGGATATGATCTTCTTCATTCCACGTAAGTGGAGATGGCCAAGTCTTCTATGCCACAGCTTCACTTCCTGTTCTTCCTTGGCTGAGGAGCAAGTTGTGGAAAAGTTAGAGAGGTCAGGTTCCCACAGATAACAGTTGTCTTTGGACCTGGTTCCTCTCATAACTTCCTGATTGTCACCATTTGTCACAATGCACTGCTCCTTAGTAAACTGAACATGAAAACCTTGATCACACAGCTGACTTATACTGATGAGGTTTGCAGTTAGTCCTCTTACTAACAGCACATTGTTCAGTTTTGGCACTCCAGAACAGTCCAGTTTGCCCACACCTCTGATTTTTCCTTTGGCTCCATCACCAAAAGTCACATAGCTGGTGGTGTGAGGTTGAATGTCTACCAGTAGATTTTCCATACCAGTCATATGTCTTGAGCATCCACTGTCAAAGTACCAGTCTTCTCTGGAAGAAGCCCTTAGGGCAGTGTGTGCTATCCTAGCATACCATTGTTGCTTCTTAATGGGAACACATCGCTTGCGTGTGTTATGCTTAGGTCTGTCAGGTGAGGCTCTGTTAGGGAAGCCATGAATCCAGTAGCAGAAGGCTTTTATATGTCCAAGCCTGCCACAGTGGTGACACCTCCAATTCTGGAATATTCTCTTCTGATGATCATTCATCCTAGCTCCTCGATGTTGAGACATCGGTTTTGACATCTGCTTGAACTTCTGAACTTTAGCCTTTGGGCGTTTGTGTTCAGCTCTTTTTCCAAATCCTAGCCCAGATTTGGTTCCAGACTGCTGTCCCACCTTTAGGATTTCTTCCAAGGTGTCAGTTCCCTTATTCATCATTCTGATGGATTTGGTCATCTGGTTCAGCTTGGAGGTCAGCAGGGCTATCTCATCATTCAGCCCTTCTATGGCAGACAGTTGTTTCTGTCTCTCATCTTCCAGTTCCTTGATGAGTTTCTTCTGCTTTTCACCTTGTGCACGCACTTCTGCACTGGTGGTACACAGCTTCTTATATGCTGCAGCAAGTTCATCAAAGGTCAGCTCATCTGCACTTGTGTCATCTTCAGAGACACACACACTAGTTAGTGCAGTGACATGTTTGGCAGATTCTCCTTCAGATTCACTTTCAGAATCTCCTTCAGACCATGTGATAGCCAGCCCCTTATTTTGCAATTTGAGGTAAGTAGGACATTCAGCTCTGACGTGTCCATACCCTTCACAACCATGACACTGGATTCCCTTCCCATGGTTGAACTTTTCTTCAGAAGTTGATCTTTTCTTAATGTCAGACGGGATGTTCTTGACATTGGGTCTACCTCTTTGATCAATCTTCTTCATGAACTTGTTGAATTGCCTTCCAAGCATGGCTAAGGCTTCTGATATACTTTCATCACCTCCAGTATATCCTTCTTCTGCCTCCTCTTCAGCATTAGATACAAAGGCTATGCTTTTCTTCTTCTCAGCATACTCACCTAAGCCCATTTCAAAGGTTTGGAGAGAACCAATGAGCTCATCTACCTTCATATTGCTGATGTCCTGAGCCTCCTCTATGGCAGTGACCTTCATAGCAAACCTCTTAGGCAAGGACCTGAGAATCTTTCTTACAAGTTTCTCTTCGGTCATTTTCTCACCTAGTCCACCAGAGGTGTTTGCAATTTCAAGAATATTCATGTGGAAGTCATGAATAGTCTCATCCTCTTTCATCCTCAGATTTTCAAACTTGGTTGTCAGCATCTGAAGTTTTGACATCTTCACCTTGGAAGTACCTTCATGAGTTACCTTGAGGGTATCCCAAACTTCCTTAGCTAGTTCACAATGGTGCACCAGCCTGAAGATGTTCTTAGTGATTCCATTGAACAGTGCATTCAAGGCTTTGGAATTTCCAAGAGCTAATGCCTCTTGTTCCTTGTCCCAATCTTCTTCAGGAATCTGCACACTGACTCCATCTTCATCAGTCCTCGTTGGATGTTCCCATCCCTTGTTGACAGCTCTCCAGACTTTGCTGTCTAGAGACCTTAAGAAGGCTATCATGCGAGGCTTCCAGTCATCATAATTAGATCCATCCAACATGGGTGGTCTGTTTGAGTGTCCTAAATCCTTGTCCATGGTACTAGAAAGTAACTTCCCTAGATCTCACCCAGAACTTCACAGGCAGGGTGCCTGCTCTGATGCCAATTGAAATTCTAGTTATCAGACTTTGGATGTCACACTGGTTGTTATGACATCCAATTCTGCACAGACAGGGATTATGCAGAACTTAACAGTAAGTGCAGTAAATAACACAAGTAATTGTTCACCCAGTTCAGTCCAACATGACCTACATCTGGGGGCTACCAAGCCAGGGAGGAAATCCACTATTAGTAGTATCAATTCAAAGCTAAACTCACCCGTTTACAACTTATCACTTAATCCCTACCCAATGCAATTTCAATCTTAATCTAAGATCAGAGTTCCTACTCACTCCCCCTCAATCACCTCAGTGATATTAAAAACACTTTGAAGTCACACTTCAAAAACAACTCTTGGTTATGCTTCACAGCTTAAACCAAGATACACAGCACTCACGCTTAAAAGCTTCGAGTGACACAACACTTACAACTCAATGAACACCCTATGCCAAAGCAATCATCTACTTGATAATGACTTGGCTTACAAGATACGTCTAATTCTAGACTCACAAAAATACAGCAGTGAAGTAAGATGGACACACTAAATCTTCACGCCTCAAAATCCCTGAAACTGAAAGGAGGAATGCCTTCCTTTTTATATTGCAGCACCTGGGCTTTTGCACCTGTATTTTCCTGAATTTTAGGTCACATACGTTCCCTCAAATTCAATATTTAGGTTGCTAACAAATAGGCTATTTGTTAGGTTCATTGAATGTAGCTTGGTTGTTGATTTCCTGGATTTTCTCTAAGCTGTTGACTTCCTAAAGAATAGCCTGAGAAAGCTGTAACAGAAAACTGAACAACCTACAATTTAGCATATGCTGTCAGGCATGAATGTCACGACATTCAGCTTGACATCAAGGTCCATATGCTGAGTCTGTTTTCCCAGAAAACAGACTGTACAAATCTGCTGACCTGTACATGATCAATATGACCATACTACAGTACCAGCTTACATTAGTAAATGTCAAAGTGTCCAACTTAACATTTACACAGTTGGCCTTAGGTTAGTTCTGTAATTCTCTTGAAGAACAAACTAACTAATATGCTGAAGTATAGCAGAACACCACTCTGCCCAATCTTCAGTAGCTGCTGTCAATGATGAATGTCACAACATCCAGTTTGACATTCAATCAGTAGGCCTTGTGCCAGGTCTGGTTCTTCCTTGATAACCAGACTGCAAGTGAATACTAAGTTCTAACAGAGCTTCTGTTCCTTAGTATCTGTTGACAGGTATGAATGTCACAGCATTCAATAATCCTGTGTTAGCTAGTCCTGCAGTAACTACAATGTAGTTACATATACATGTCATGACATCAGTCAAGACATTTGTGTTTTACCATACAATGCAGCCAATTAAACACCTACAGAATTCCATCTGGAGAAATTATGACTCCCCCCATCCCAGATCCGTTCTTATGTCTTGAACCGTCGAAGTACAATCTCCATGGCACTGTCTACATAATTTTGAGCCATTTCGACCATTGAATGGTCGACAAGGAAATCTGCCACCACTTGCCCTTTCATCAGTTTTAAAGGCACGTACGTCAGAGAATACTCAGTTAACGCCAAAGCCCATTTACCAATTCGACTATGCAAAATTGGTTTAGACAACATGTGCTTAATAATATCAAAGTGAGAAGATACATACACATCAACGGGCTTAATATATTATTTTAGTTTCATACAAGAAAAATACAAGCATAGACATAGTTTATCTATATCATTATACCTAGTTTCATGATCATTAAGCAT
Organism: Lathyrus oleraceus; assembly: GCF_024323335.1. Taxonomy (NCBI): domain Eukaryota; kingdom Viridiplantae; phylum Streptophyta; class Magnoliopsida; order Fabales; family Fabaceae; genus Lathyrus; species Lathyrus oleraceus. The sequence goes on from NC_066579.1 coordinate 246,136,048, forward strand.
TCGACTAAGGTAATACACAGGTATTTCGACACTTTTATCATCCTCTTGGACCAATATACTTCCTATAGTCGATTCTGAAGCTGCAATATACAACCTCATTGGCCTATTCCTAACAAGAGGGGCCAGTACTAGAGGCTTAGTCAAATACTCTTTAATTTTGTTGAAAGCCTCTTGATGCTCTTCTTGCCACTTAAAATCCTCATTCTTCAGTCGAAGGAGTGGTGAAAAAGCTTTAGTTTTACCACTTAAATTGGATATAAATCTTCTAAGAAAATTTATCTTGCCCAACAAAGATTGAAGTTTCTTTTTGGTCGACGGAGGCTTGACGTCCATAATGGCTTTTGTTTTGCTTTGGTTTACTTCAATACCTTTTTTATGCACCACAAAGCCAAGGAAATCACCCGCCTGCACACAAAAAGCACACTTTAATGGATTCATTTTCAATCCACATTTTCTCATCCTTACAAAGGCCTTTCAGAGATGTTCGACATGAGTAAGTCGACAATTTGATTTTATCACGATATCATCAATGTATACTTGCATGAAATCTTCAATAAAATCATGGAACACTGAGTTCATTACCCTCTGATATGTCGCTCCGGCATTTTTCAGGCCGAATGGCATGACAACCCACTCATATGTACCTAAGGCTCTTGGGCATCGAAACACCGTCTTCGGCACATCTTCATCTGCAATAAAAATTTGGTTATATCCAGAATAACCATCTAACATACTTAAATATTCAAAACCAGCGGCAGAGTCGACCAGCATTTCTGCTACGGGCATGGCATACTCGTCTTTGGGGGTAGCAGCATTTAGATCTCTAAAATCAATGCATACTCGTAAAGACCCATTTTTCTTAATTACTGGCACAATATTGGTCAACCATTCAACATACCTTGTAGTTTGTATAAACTTGCTTTTGAGGAGCCTTTCTATCTCTGCTTTTATTTTTGCCATGATATCTGGTGCGAAACGCCTAGGCATCTGCTTTACTAGCTTTCTTCCAGCTTTTATTGGCAGTTTTAGCTCTACCAAATCCCTACTTAAACCAGGCATTTCGTTATAATCCCAAACAAAACAATCCTTAAATTCTTTAATTAGAGATATTACCTCAGATTTTAACTCTTTGTCGATGTTGGCACTGATGTATGTTGGCCTCTTGTCGCCATTTTCGCCAAGGTCGACTTCTTCTAAGGGGTCTTGTGGTCGCATCTTTTCTGGCGCCTTTGGATCTTTTTCAAACCCTAAAGGTTCATCGTCGTAAATGTAATCTAAACGTTTCATGTTGACGTTTCCTTTAGTCACAACTGACTTATCTGGAGGCTCTGGCTCAATAGCCAAAATATCTTCTTTCTTTAAAACATAGGCTTCGACAGCCATGTTTTCTTCAGCCTCTAGGGCCAATTTTATTTTGTTCTCGGCAACGTATACCGAAATCCTCTTTAGAGCTTCTAGCTCATACATCATCAATGACATCCCCCCAGCCTGTCGGCCGGATTTCTGCATACGGTGGTTCCTCTAAACGTTCCACATCCCAAATGAAGCCATGAGTTTCGTGCAAAGTTAGGGAAACAAAAGCTTCACTCAGATTAGAATACACATCTTCAGCTGGTAAACAAGGAGAAATATTAGCCAACTTTCTCTCGATATCCTTCTTGCCAACATTGTTCACGTCAGCCATGAAATAGCCTTGATCAGCTTCAATGTTTTCGACCACTCCATCTTCTCTCCAAATTACCAATCTCTGATGTGCTGAAGATGGTACAGCTCCCACACCATGGAGCCATTCTCTGCCGACTAGAAAATTGTAACTTGGCTTGGCTTCTATTACCATGAACAATGTCGGCCTAGTGATTGAGCCGACAGTGACGTTCACCATGATCACACCCATGGTGCTTTTTGTTTTTCCCCCGTAGTCAGATAAGACTATGTTGTTGGATCTAACATCAGTATCATACTTGCCAATTTTCTTCAAAATATAGTGTGGCATGATGTTAACAGTAGCGCCACAATCTACCAACACTTTGTTGATAGTCACACCTTCCACTTTAGCCCTAATAAATAGAGGTTTCAGATGACTCTTCATAGTCATTGTGGGCCTCTCAAAAATTATTTCTTGGCTCTCAACAGAACCATCATTCAGCACAAAGTAACATCTTGGCTTATGTAACGCCATTTCTTCAGCGTCGGCATCATCTACTGAATCCTTCACCTCAGTAACACAATTGTATTCTTCTGGTAGAATTGACACCATGTTGACTAAGATATCCAAACTTGCTTCTGATTCTGAATTGAAGTCATCAGTAACCTCATCAGAACATTTTTCACTTGGTCGACGAACATACTCCCTGATCCGTTCTTTAGCTACAGTGTCGACCCTCACAACAACTCTCTTTCCAGAATCAGCCCCATTAGTGTCGCAACCTGAAAAATACAGTGTTCGAAAAAATAACCGGCAAAAGAAAATGACAGAAGAGTCGCCACCGTGCGTTATTTATCCCAAAGGAGGGAAAGGAAACGCTCGAAGTAAACCTGAAAAGAGGAAAGGAAAAGACAAGGTCTCGCAACCAGATCTTGGGTTCGGTAGTCGGTTATGCGAAGGGAAGGTATTAGCACCCCTTCGCATCCGTAGTACTCTACGGGATCCACTTTTGTAGTTCTTGTCTAAAGGGTGTGAGTTTATCTTGTGCTGTTTAATAAAAAAGGGGTTAAATGAAAATGACTCGCACGGATGTCGCATCCACTGCATACGTATCTCATCTGAATATGAGAATCAGAGTCTTCGTAGCTCGGCTAACCTATGGGTTTGGGGGATGTGTGCTCGCTAAGACATCACATCTTATGCCTACGTATCTCATCTGGAATGAGAATCAGAGCAAGCCGTAGTTCGGCTAACTGCGGGGTTATGGATTGGGTTTTGGACGAACGACGTTACTACGCAATCTATCAGATGCTCGACCTTTGGAGACTTACTCACCTGTAGTAGAAGGAGTAAACGTGTGTTTAGGAGAAGAAAAATCAATGAAGGGTTAGGGTTTGGGATGCTCATGCAAAAAGGCAGTCCTTGACGAAGGAACCTGTGAAAAAAAATAAACACACAAAAACATTGCCTCCTATCGAGGTCTTCCAGCTAGGAAAGCAGTAAAATGCGGGAAAAATGTAAAAGTACCACGCGGATAAAGATCCGAAGTAACAGCAATTAGAGGAATGGGAAACCCAGGGATCCTTCCAAGCTAAACACCATCAAAGAAAGTGAGTCAGTACAGGTAATCGGAATGAAACCTCCAGGCGGTATCCCACAAATAAAGTAGAACACCAGGCAAGCTATCCCTGCAAGAGTATGTGAGCCCTCACAAAAACTCAACAAAAGGGTTAGTGAAACACGATAAGCATTTTTTCATGGATAACAGTATGGTTTCAGAAACCTCAAACCCTGTGGCATACACTTCAGAAATTAAACGATTAAGCATTCAAGGCATTATTTATACATTCATACATAATTATAAACCCGTGAGAAAAAACCTAATGAAATTCATCCATCATACCTCAAACATTCAGAGTATTCAACTTCAAAGCACAAAGGTAATGGGAATAAGGGCAAACCTGATTGGAGAGCTTGATTGAAATTGAGTTGCACCCGTGAGGTTTACAAAACAATCTTTAGGGTTTACTTGAGCTGAAAGTGTGTGAGACAGAATGAACCTTTTAGAGTTGCCTGGAGGTTGCTCTGAACTCTGTTAGCTCTTCTCTCACTATCTTTTTCCCCAGGGTTCTTCTCTAACTATCTTTTTCTCAAACAGGGTAATAGGAATAGAATTGCCTTTTGTTTCACTGAAACTCTGAGTTTATAACCTGATTTTTGTGGACCTGTGGGCTCAAATGAGAGAGGTCCAAGTCCAAGATTTTTTCTTTTTTTTATTTTTTTTTATTTTTTTTATTTATTTTTTTTATTTAAAAATATTTCGATTGCCATGATGAAATGCAAATGCTAAATGACCTAAAAATGAATGCATGCATGAGGCGTAAAGCGTATGCTTCCAGGAAAAATGAAGGGTAAATTTTGGGGTATTACAGCTGCCCCTATTCAATCAACTGGAGACCTGGAAAGAAGATAGCAGCGGCTTTCGTGCTTTCGAGGTATCAAGGGATTGAATACAATAAAAGCCCGAAAATTTGCACTGAAGTGAAGTGAAGTAACAATGCCTGTCAGAATCGGCAAAGAGGTGGTCTTGAAAGAAGAATTCGTCTGGTACGGTGAGAGTCAGTCTGAATACCGAAAAAGAATGTTAACCTAGATACCAAAATAAATGGTAACACAGAAATAACCATGGCCTGAATGCCGCTCATCAGTCTGAATACTGGAAATGACTTCGATCTGAAAATCGAGAGATATGAGATTATTAATATCGGTCTGAACACCGAGAGGCTGGCCTGAATGCCACAAGTTGCGTCGACCTCAACGTCGGAAACTTCTTCGATCTGAACATCGGAAAATTAGCCTGAATGCCACAAGTTGCATCGACCTGAATGTCTGAAACTTCTTCGATCTGAACATCGGAAAACTGGCCTGAACGCCACAAGTTGCATCGACCTGAACGTCGGAAACTTCTTCGATCTGAACATCAGAAAACTGGCCTGAATGCCACAAGTTGCATCGACCTGAATGTCGGAAACTTCTTCGATCTGAACATCGGAAAACTGGCCTGAACGCCACTTCGGTCTGAATACCGGAAGAACTTCATGCCTGTCAGCATCGGCAGAAATAGGGAACGATAATAGAGGCGACGCATGGGCCAATGACACTTGCTGGGGATAACAAAGGTAAGTCATGAACAATCTTCAGTCTGAGTACTGGAAACAACTTTTGGCTTATCACTTGGGATACCGAGAATGTTTTATGCTTACATGCGTATGTTTGAATTTTTCAATAGCGTAATGCTCCATGAAAATGGAAATGCTACGCGATTTGGGAGGATGCAATGCAATATGATTCTACATGCAGGGATGCAAAATACTGGGTAGAATGCCAAGCTGAGGCAAGGGGATCTGCTGGGGAAATGATCACCATCTTCTGGACCCTGGCAAGGCTGCTGGAGATGCACAGCGCAAAGAACTCTGTGGGGAAATGACCCGCCACACGGTGTTCTAGAAATGACGAAATACCGAGATTCTGACTGGGGAGAGAATGGCACTGAAAACCTGCTGTTGGGGAAAGCGATAGTGGTTCTGGCAACCATAACCTGCGAGAGAGACGACTTAGCAGGGGAAGCAAACACCGATACGGTACCGAGATTCTGCTTCAAGGAAAGAAACCATGGATCTGGCATTGGGATTATCGATCTGGCCTCGAACTCTGAGGAGCAGCCGCTTCTGCTGGGAAGATACAGTCTGGCACTGTCAACTCCGTTGGGGGTATATAGTCTGACAATGTCAACTCTACTAGGGAGTGTATAATCTAAAACCACCGCTTAGGGGGAGGTACAGTGGTGAGAACCTGCTGGGGATTGAAGAATCCAACGCTCTGATTAGCTCTACAGGGATAAGATACCGAATTCGTCTGTTGGCGAAAACATTCAGGATCATCTGCAGGGGATTTTAAGGAAATGCCTCGAGGGTACCTGTTCTGAATAGACGATCCAAAGCACTTAAAATTTACAACAATTTTAAATGTTTATTAAGCATGTACCTGCAAAGCTTTTATGTGTCATGATACAATGTTTATCAAAAAATTTGGACATCATTTTTGCAAACAAAACAGAAAAATGAAAATGAAAATAGAGATATACTGATACCAAGATTTTATTGATTGAACGGCCTCTGAATAGGCATTTACATCAGGAAGCAATCCCTGGAAAGAGGTAATCGCACAACAGATAAAAACAGACATTAATCTAATGACAATGTGAAATGGATTTCTATTGGGTTCCAATTCTGCTATGACTTGCTCGTCTTCAAGATCCTCCAGATGATCAGCTTTCTGAAAGAGTGATTGGATTGTTTCCTATCCTTCAAAAGTTTCCAGTCATTGACACGAGATGAGATTCAGAACTACTCAGAACGCAGTCATTCGCTTAATCCCTAACTTTTGCCTGGATCGCCCTTTTCGGGTTTTCAATCCACCGGGATACCCATTTTTGCCCAAGTTGCCTTTTCAGGTTTTCAACTTACCGGGTGTAAAATCTTTTCACTTTTAATCCCTAATTTTTGCCTGAATCTTTTTCATTTTCTTGGTTCTTCAGGACGCCCATTTTTGCCTGGACTACTCTTTTTATTGTCCAACGGGTCTATTTCATGCTAAGTATTTTTTAACTGCGTCTGAGTTCACCGGGGAAGTGAAGTTTTCACCATCCATCGTTGCAAGCATTAAGGCCCCACCATCAAAAACCTTGGTGACAATATACGGTCCATCATAGTTAGGAGTCCACTTGCCCCTGTGATCTGTCTGAGGAGGAAGGATCATTTTCAACACCAAATCTCCGGCCTGGAAGCATCGAGGACGCACTTTCTGATCAAAGGCTCTCTTCATCCGACTTTGATACAACTGCCCATGACAAATGGCTGCCATTCGCTTCTCTTCGATAAGACTCAACTCATTGAACCTTGTCCGAATCCATTCAACTTCGTCTAACTTGACATCCAACAGGACTCTTAGAGAAGGAATCTCCACTTCAACAGGTAGGACTGCTTCCATACCATACACAAGGGAGTAAGGGGTTGCCCCGGTCGATGTACGTACTGAAGTACGGTACCCATGCAAGGCGAAGGGTAGCATCTCATGCCAATCTCTGTACGTAACGACCATCTTCTGCACAATCTTCTTTATGTTCTTATTTGTCGCTTCAACAGCACCGTTCATCTTAGGGCGGTAAGGGGAAGAATTGTGATGCTGAATGTTGAAGTTCTGGCACAACTCCTTCATCATTTTGTTGTTGAGATTAGAACCATTATCAGTAATGATTCTTTCGGGAATCCCATAGCGACAAATGATTTCTTTCTTGATGAATTGGGCAACCACATGTCTGGTGACCTTCGCAAATGACGCTGCTTCGACCCACTTGGTGAAATAGTCGATGGCAACAAGGATGAAGCGATGCCCATTGGAAGCGGCCGGCTCAATCTTTCCAATCATATCGATGTCCCATTTAGCGAAAGGCCACGGCGAAGACATCACATTCAAAGGATTCGGCGGCACATGCACCTTATCATCATAAATCTGGCATTTATGGCACTTCCGGGCATATTTGAAACAATCAGATTCCATGGTCATCCAGTAATAACCTGCTCTTAACAATTTCTTAGCCATTGCATGTCCGCTGGCATGAGTATCGAAGGAGCCTTCATGAACTTCCTGCATTAACATGTCTGCTTCGTGTCTGTCCACGCATCTGAGCAAAACCATGTCGAAGTTCCTCTTATACAGAACATCGTCTTTGTTCAAGAAGAAACTGCCTGCCAATTTTCTCAAAGTCTTTCTATCATTGTTGGATGTCCCTGCATGGTACTCTTGATTCTTCAAAAAGCACTTGATGTCGTGATACCAGGGCTTGTCATCAACTACCAGTTCAGCAGCAAACACATACGCGGCCCTATCAAGGCGCATCACGTCGATCTTGGGAGCATGGTTCCAACGGATCACCGTGATCATGGAGGATAGAGTAGCAAGAGCATCTGCCATCTGGTTCTCATCACGAGTTATATGATACAGCTTTACTGTTGTGAAGAAAGTCAACAATCTCCTCGTGTAATCTCTGTAAGGGACCAGATTGGGCTGGAGAGTATTCCAATCACCATTCACTTGATTGATCACTAGAGTCGAATCTCCGAAGATGTCCAGAGTCTTGATTCTCAAATCAATGGCTTGCTCAATACCCAAGATACAGGCTTCATACTCAGCTTCATTATTGGTGCACTCGAAAGTCAGACGAGCGGTGAAAGGCATGTGGGCGCCTTTCGGAGTTGTAATGACAGCACCAATTCCACCTCCTCTGGTGTTGATGGCCCCATCAAACATTAAAGTCCACTTTTCGTCTGGATCAGGTCCCTATTCAACAACTGGCTCTTCACAGTCTTTCATCTTGAGGAACATGATGTCTTCATCTAGAAAATCAAACTTCATCGGCTCATAATCATCAATCGGCTGCTGAGCAAGATAGTCTGACAGAATACTCCCCTTGATGGCTTTCTGGGAAGTATACTGGATGTCGTATTCTGTCAGTACCATTTGCCAACGAGCAACTCTTCCGGTGAGAGTTGGATTCTCAAATATATACTTGACTGGATCCATTTTGGAGATCAGTAAGGTTGTGTGAGACAGCATGTATTGTCTCAATCGCTTAGCAGCCCATGCAAGTGCACAACATGTTTTTTCAAGCATTGAGTATCTCGACTCGCAATCTGTGAATTTCTTACTCAGGTAGTAAATGGCATGCTCTTTCCTACCTGTCTCGTCGTGTTGACCGAGAACACAACCCATGGAATTGTCCAGTACTGTCAAATACATAATCAGCGGTCTCCCTGGGACCGGAGGCACAAGGATAGGAGGATTCTGCAAATACTCTTTTATCTTCTCGAACGCCCTTTGACAATCATCATTCCACCTGATAGCCTGATCTTTTCTCAACAATTTGAATATTGGCTCACACGTGGCTGTTAGGTGAGAGATGAACCTTGCAATGTAGTTTGACCTCCCTAAGAAACCACGGACTTGTTTCTCTGTTCTTGGCTCAGGCATTTCCTGTATCGCTTTCACTTTGGCCGGATCCACCTCAATCCCTTTTCTGCTAACAACAAAACCCAGTAGTTTTCCAGATCTCACCCTAAAAGTACACTTGTTCGGATTAAGCCTCAGCTTGAATTTCCTCAAACGCTCAAACAGTTTCTGCAAATTCACAAAATGTTCTTCTTCTGTCTGAGATTTGGCAATCATATCATCAACATAAACCTCGATTTCATGATGAATCATATCATGGAAAAGAGTCACCATCGCTCATTGATATGTTGCTCTAGCATTTTTCAGACCAAACGGCATCACCTTGTAGCAGAAGGTGCCCCATGGGGTTATGAATGTTGTCTTCTCCATGTCTTCTGGTGCCGTCTTAATTTGATTATAGCCAGAAAAGCCATCCATGAAGGAGAATACCGAGAACTGAGCCGTGTTATCCACCAAAACGTCAATATGAGGTAAGGGGAAATCATCTTTAGGACTAGCCCTATTCAGATCCCGGTAGTCAACACACATCCGTACCTTTCCATCCTTCTTAGGTACCGGAACGATATTTGCAACCCATGACGGATAATTTGTGACTGCTAGAAACCCTGCATCCAACTGTTTTTGCACTTCTTCCTTTATCTTGACAGCCATCTCTGGTCTTGTTCTTCTGAGCTTCTGCTTGACCGGAGGACAACCTTCTTTGAGAGGCAAGCGATGTACAACGATGTATGTGTCAAGCCCTGACATGTCCTGATAAGACCAAGCGAAGATGTCAACATACTCTTGCAGCAATTCAATCAACCCCTTCTTCACATTGTCTTCCAAAGCAGCCCTTATCTTGATTTCTCTCTTGGCGTCCTCGGTGCCGAGATTAATCACTTCAACAGACTCTTGATGCGGTTGAATGACCCTTTCCTCTTGTTTTAATAACCTGGTAAGTTCTTCAGGGAGTTCACAGTCTTCATCACCCTCTTCTTCAGCTTGAAAGATTGGATTTTCAAAGTCGAAGCGAGCCATAGCAGAACCGTTATCAATAGGATCCGGTGATGTGCATCTGCATGAGTGATGGTATGTGCTTATGAGTGTGAAAAAAGAAAAAAAGTGGAAACTAAACAAAACATTGCCATTTTTTTTTGAAAAACTGCAAAAATAGAAAGACAGGGAACGAAATATTTGAATGCAAAAAGACGTCCTTTATTTATGATAAAAAAATGCAAGTGTCACATAGATGAGCCATACAATGAGTCATTACGCCCTGGCGGAATGTAAGACTTGGATATGCATGAATAAACAAAGAAAATTACTCCTCCAGACAAGTGGCTTGGACAATCTCCTCTGAAGACCAATTGTTGAGAACTTCACCCGAGATCCTCGGACGCACCCAGTTATCGATGTCGCAATCACTATCCTCATCTTCATTGTTGACCGCAGAGACTAATTTGACTTCTCCTTCAACCATGTTAACGTTGGCTCCACCATGCTGGGGCATGGGATTGTTGACGACATTAGGAGCTGGTGCAAAGTTAACGGCCTTTGAATCAATGAGGTCCTGAACTACGTGCTTAAAAGCTTTGCAGTTCTCAATATTGTGGCCAGGTGCCCCAGAGTGGAAGCTACACCTAGCGTTGGCGTCATAACCCACCGGAAGCCTACCAACGGGAGGAGCCAGAGTGCGCAACTGCACAAGTTGTAGTTGTTGAAGACTAGAAAGCAACTGAGCGTACGACATTGGAAGAGTGTCGAAACGCCGGTCCATCGTCCTTGGCCTCGGTTGCTAGGCGGGTCTGTTACCCGGTTGTTGTGGTTGGTACTGAGCTGGTTGACGATGCGGTTGTTGTTGTTGTAGTGGTGCTGCAACATACGGTTGCTGATGATAGTTCTGAAAGTTATTCCTCCGGTTATCCCTGTTCTGATAAGAAGATATCGCACTTGCATCCCCTTCTCTCCTCTTCTGTCCCTGAATGAACGGCTTCTTCACCCCTGATGAGGATCCACCTCCACTTTGGGTCTTGTATGTCCTCAGGTAATTCTCCACCCTCTCTCCGGTAGAGACTACATCAGCAAAATTGGAGGCATTGCAACCCACCAGGCGCTCCAAATAAGGTCCTGGCAGAGTGTTCATGAACATGTTAGCCATTTCCTTCTCCAACATAGGAGGTTGAACACGGGAAGCTGTTTCTCTCCAGCGTTGAGCGTATTCTCTGAAGCACTCATTGCTTTTAAGAGACAGATTTTGAAGTTGAGTTCTGTCCGGAGCCATGTCTGCGTTATACTGATACTGCTTCACGAAAGCCTCAGCCAAATCCCTCCAGCAACGGATGTGGGCTCTGTCCAGCCTCATATACCATTCCAGGGATGCCCCAGCAAAGCTGTCCTGGAAAAAGTACATAAGCAACTTTTCGTCATCGGAGTATGCAACCATTTTACGGAAATAGGCTTGCACATGGATCTTCGGGCAAGAGTTGCCATTGTATTTGTCAAATATCGGGACCTTGAATTTCGATGGCACTCTCACACCTGGGACCAGCCCCAAGTCAGCAACATCTACTCCTAGAGGATTTTGTCCTTCCACTGCCTTCAACCTCTCTTCCAATCTTCTAAACATGGGGTCCACACCATGACCCATACCAAAGTCTTCCTGCAGCAGGGGGAACTGATCGTCCTGATCATCATGAACGGGCTGTTGACCGGAGGTGACATGTAGGATTGGGATAGGCCCCCGGTCCGTTGGATCCAATAGCCTCTCCAACTGGAGGATCAGTCACCGTCTCTGGTTGAGCAGGGGGATTCTTCTGTATCATCTGCCTGAGCTCTTGCTGTCCCTGAGCCACCCCTTGAACCACATCCATGAATTGATTCATGCGGATTTTCATCTCGGCGAACTCTGCCTGTAGGCTTTCCATTACTCTCTGTTGGTTTCTGCGGGTACCATACCGGTGAATGCCTGGGTCAGCTATCCTGCTGATGGAACACCAAACAAACTGAGAACATTGTGGCGGTACCTATTATGCAAGACATGCTAATGAATATGTAAATGCAATGACATGTTTATCAATTCCAAAGGTATTCTACCCCCTTGATTCCAGTCTCTCAATAGATAAACGATGTAAAAAAAGACTAAGTCGTTGATGAGAACCAAGAAAATTCCGACTAGAATCAAGTAGAAGATATAAACCCCACAGAAATGGATAAACATGTGTGAATGATTATGAATGCAAAATGATGTGAATGCAGTGCAGTGGCATGGGAATCAGGATCGCTGTATTTGCTTGAACATCTGTCAGGTTGCACCGTCTGGAGAGCAATTAAGAGCACACCAAACAAAGGTCATGGGATGGATCATGTTATCCTTAATATCAACCACCCATTTTGGTGGATTATGGTTTACACCTTATCAACACCCAAGTTTCATTGATATTAAGGATACCTGATCGGATCAACCATGAATCAAGGGTTTGTTGCAAGTCACGAGCATGGAGTTTAGGTTAAGAACCACCCAAAAGGAGTGTACTAAGGTTTAAACCTGCCAAACATGTTCTACAAAAGGTTCCCATAGTCATAATCCCATCTTTCGGATATTATCGGAGGAACGACTACTCGTATTCCAAAAATATTCTCAAGAGAGACTCTTGTGAGTGTAGTATCGCGTAACAATCGTATCAAATCTTACACTTGAACGACTTTCGCACTACGTCCTACGAATAGGCCAAGATGGGTTTGGTAAACTAAGGTCCTCGGCTTCTAAGGTCTATATTGGAAAAAGTAATGTCTAACCACAACTTACTTGTGTGACATTATTGATCTCAACATGACCTTCACCAAGTGAATGGGCTTGCAAGTCAACTTGCTAAGGAATAACTCCACACAAGTCGACAAGACTATGCCATTCTCCTATCCTAAGTGCACTCGAGTTCGGGTATAGAACTCATCTCACAAAGATCACCAAGCAGCCATAGCCAGCCAACAGATACAGCAATGATATGTACACAATGCAATAAGGTAAAGCAGGTAAATAAATAACTGTACAAAAGCATGACCACCCAATAAACAAACAAACTACAAAAGCTAGGAGGGACTCACTTAGGGAAACCGGGTCCCCAGCAGAGTCGCCAGCTGTCGCAACCTGAAAAATACAGTACGAAAAAATAATCGGCGAAAGAAAATGACAGAAAAGTCGTCACCGTGCGTTATTTATCCCAAAGGAGGGAAAGGAAACGCTCGAAGTAAACCTGAAAAGAGGAAAGGAAAAGACAAGGTCTCACAACCAAATCTTGGGTTCGGGAGTCGGTTATGCGAAGGGAAGGTATTAGCACCCATTCGCATCCATCTGGCAGCAGCAACACCTTGTGGGGTTTCTAGTTTTCCCTGAGGCTTGATCCAGGTGCCTCTAGGAGCACTTGTCGATGGTACGAAGCTCTTAGGCCTTGCTTGAGCATTTTCCACAGCTTTCCTTGGGATTCTTTCATTCTGGCGGGCTCTGTTCAACCCACTTCCTTTGCTTTTTCCCAATTGTAGCTTTTGGAAATTTTCAGCAGCAACTTTGTCGGTGACAACGCCACATCTAGAGCATAAGCAGACTTGTGAACCCTTATTCTTGCAGCGATACAAGAAATCTACCAAATCTTCATCAGCCCTGGGATAGACTTCAGCTATGTCGACATCTGGGCTTTCATCAGTTTCCTCTAACATGTCAGCCTCATCATATTCAGAGATCTCGACCATGTTGATCTCGACTGGCTAAACGAATAGAGCGTCCTCCTGGTGGAGAGGGTCAGCGTCGATCTTCATTTTGTGGCCAGCAAATTTCAGCCTGCGTTCTTGAATTGCTTTCTGAACTAGATCCCTGAAAAGATAACAATTAGAGGTATTATGACCAAGATAATTATGATACTTACAAAATCCTCTTTTCTGTCTTTGTTCCAATGGTGGTATTTTAGTACCAGGTGGCACCACCATTTGACCATCTTTAACTAACAAATCAAAAATTTCCTCACACTTTGTCACATCAAATGTATAAGTTTTTTAAGGGAATTTTGGATTGTTTTCGACAGAATTTTTCCCTTGTGCAGGAAGTAATAACCGACACTCATAAGCAGATCTTGGCTTTAACTCAGCCACGTCAATTTCTAATTAGGTCGATGAGGCATAATCAACCTCATAAATTGAATTTGTCGCATCATAATCGACGAAAGTTATTTTCTCCTTCTTAGCCTTACTGTGTCTAACCTTTTCTAACCTTAGCCGTTCGAGATGTCGAACTCTATCAGCCAATTGTGACATACTCTTTACAAAGTTTGGGTCTACTTTCTTCCTAATGGAATAATCTAACCCCCCACCAGCCATTTGAACAAGTTCATGTTCCGGTACTTGCGTAAAGCACCTGGCCTTTAATGATCTAAATCTATTCAGATAATCGTCAATACTCTCAGCAAACCTTTTCTTAATGCTAGACAATTCTGCCAAATTGATTTTGGAGTGTCCTTCGTAAAACTGTTCATGGAACTTCTTTTCTAACTTGGCCCACGAACCAATCGAATTTAGGGCCAAAGAAGTGAACCATGTGAAGGCAGCCTTAGTCAAAGAAGAATGAAAGTTTTTTACTCTCAAACACTCATTATGAGCCAAATCTCCCGACTCTGTTAAATATCTGGCAATATGTTCTATTGTCGACTCACCAGATTCTCCCCCAAACTTAGTGTATTTAGGCACCTTCGTTCCTCTAGGTGCCTCGGTTTGGAGAATAAATTCAGCCAATGGGGAAGCATATAGTGGTCTTTGCAATGTGGCACTCATACCATTCCTAGCCATAATTTTTTCGACAATAGTTGTCAAATTATTTTCCACTGCTAAGTCTTCTTGCCGATCTTGATCGACAATTTGATCAGCATCCTGATGTCGGTTAACTAACACCATCTGGTTACGTCCTGCTACTCCTGACTCAACGCCTTGATTTTGTTGGGGTTTAAGGATTTGTCCCTCATGGACTGTCTCATCTTCTGCTGCCCCTATCTCTACTTGAACAGGAATGGTTTGCCTAACCACTTGTGCCATCTGTCGAGTCGATGCCCCTAGGAAGTTGCACAAGCGTGTCAATTGATTAGCCACCTGCCTATTTGTTTCAGCAGATTCCTGTATCACAGGATTCCTGTATCACAGGATTAAAAACTGTACCCATTTGATTAGTTAACATATTAACCAACTCATGATTACTATCATCCATTTGCTGCCTCAACGCCGCTATTGAAGTATTCGACAACGACATGGTTCTATTCTGAGTATTATTCTTATTCTGAGCATTGCCCCCTTGCGCTAATCCCTGTAAGAAGGAACTCGTATTTTGAGCGTTTTCTGAAAACAATGTTGCACTTGATGTTGACTGATATCCTGGCATTAAGGAATACGGAATTCCATAAAGAGGATCTGTGGTGCCAAAGCGAGGCATATAAGGTCTGAATGTTGTCATCATTGATCCTGAACCTCCCGGTGGAGGTAAAGGAATTGATGCTCCAACCGCACCTGTAGTCGACATCATTGAGGCTGCACTTGTCAACGGAGGCAAAGTTGCAACCTGTGAAATTACTATTTCCGTAGTGGATAAAGTCCCTTATGGCACTTCATCCGTATTGGAGTTTGACATTTTCACAGTTTCTTGTGGTCTACTATATAGTTTGTCACTTCTAAGTTTCATGCAATTGCGTAACTACACTAGCATTGTCCCACTGGGCGTGCCATTTTGTTTACTGTGGAAATTGGTAAACAATCGTTGGTCCTCCCTAAGCCTCAAAACTAAGGGTTACTTGCAGGATCAACCAATTGATCCTAAGACATGTGCTAATGTAACAGGATAACTCGTTCAATTCGAAGGACTATTAACTTTGTGAGAAACGGCTTCTGACAAAATATTGAACAAGCAAAGATTTTTCCACACGAAATGATGATGCTATAGACTATGGGTGACTCGTGACCGACAGCACTATAACATTCAAAAGACATACACAACGAACATGCTTTTAGTGAATTCTATTATTGTAATAGAATTAGTGTCGATAGCGTAGACGACAACATAAAAGGATAATTCAAACGTAAACGAAATTAAAATAAAGTGTTAAACGGGAACAATTGAAAAATAAGGAAGTTGCATTGAAGTAAATGTGGTGATTCACGTACATAGCACTCTTGAAAACTCTTGCTTCCTCGCACTGGGAATGTGAAGTTTTTTACAAGTGATTTTGGTACAAAGTGAACACCCCGGAGTCCTCTGTGGGATCCCCTATTTATAATGAACTAAAGAGACTGTCTACAGGCAAAACTATCCCAAAAATAATTGTCTGTAGACAGACGTCGTGCTACACGATCTAAAAACTGCTCCATATCTTTGGCGCTCGTTCTCCTTGTAATTGTTAGTCATTTTGAATTTCAAACTTATCCCGTTCAGGTACTTATGTCGACACCATCCCCTATGTGTCCGATACAATCAAGAACTTCTTAAGTCCCGATCTCTGGTTTAGTCGACAGAACGGATTTCGACCCAACTTGCTTCTTCCGTCGATTTCATCTTTTGGTAACTTGTGGTTTTCCCAGCTCTTGATTATCTTAGACTCAACTTTTCTTTCAAACATCCCCTTGATGAGGTATAATCCTTAAATCCATAAGGCGTTTTCATTAATTATGACTTTAACATGCCTTACTAATTTCTTGTGGTAACACTTATGAGGTCTTGAATTTTAGGGCTAATGAAGTTTACATTTGTCATGATTTTCATTTAATTAGGGTTGCTTGAACCTTCCTTATTTCAAATCTACAAATGGATGACCAAGTGATCATCCATGGTACTTTGGATCATGGATAGGTTGCCCCTACATCAAACCACTTGGGTCATTTGACATGTAAATGAAGTCTTGCTCTTACATATGATAACTTATGACTTCATCTGATACATTGTCTTTGTTTTGGTTTAGACTAACCCACTAGCCTCTTAAACTTACTTGTTTATATTATACACTAACAATTTACTATTGTATTAACATTATACCTTAATCTTATAACTTACTTAACCTAATAACTTAATCAAAACATTAAACTTTCAACCTTGAGTTTGCATAATCTTCCTTTTGTCAATCTATTGATAGATGGACCTGGGGTAGCATAACTTTCATTGGTACAAATCTATTATAAATTGATCCTTTGATCATCTTCAATATTTTGCATCAGTGCTAAGTTATCTCATGATGCGTCATATTTTGAATCTATTGACTTAAGGATAGATAATCCTCAAATGTTGGTCCATTGTTCATACTACTAACTTAACCTAACTTTACTAACTTTAATTACCATTAACATTTGATATTATCATTGTTATTTACTTTTATGTCATTTACCTTGTAATTTACATTTAAGTACCCATCATCATACTCATTGTACAAACTCATCATGCATACTTATTTATTCTCATTTATCTTTATTGTTATTATACATTAAAAACAACAAAAACATGATAAAATGATAAGACCAAAAATAAAGCATTCCACTTAATTAACTTGGACTTAGAGGATCTCATCATATGACCTTTGCTTGGAGGCCTTTTCTATTACTTTGTTCCAAACTTTGGATTTCATCTATACTTACATTCCGGTTGTAAGAATGGCATCATGGCACCATCCTAGGGGACATGTTTGTAAGACCATTATCCTTTGTTTAGCTTAGGTCACTTTCACACACATGAGGCTTTCTCTTGGACTACCTTACAATGAGCCCCTTTATTTTCTTGTTGGTTACTTTGCATGCGTATTGCATTCTATTAGCCAAATTTCATAATCAAATAAACAAACCATTGATCCAACGTCAAGTGGCATTTTCATAATCAAATTAAAAACATATTAAAACTACGATTAATATTGCGCAAGATACTTAGCTTATTATCTAGAATATTCACCTCCGTCCATAGACTTTAGTGAAATCTAACCACAAACTCTTTTCATAAACCCTTGTTCAAGATAAAAATCAAAATAACACATCAAACCTTATTTTTGTGCCTTATGTGGCACCACTCCGAAAATCCATTTTTCTCAAAGATAAAATCAATCAACACACAAACACTTTTCTACTCCGAACTACGGAGCTCTGATTCCCCATCCCCGATGAGTGATACGTAGGCACAAGGATCACAATCATTGGCAAGCATAATAAACAAAAACTCTCAGAGTCCAATCATTTCTTATACACTCTTTTGAAAATAAATAAATAAAAAATGAGATGAATATTCGCATACATAAACAATCCAAATGGTTCTCATGGAGTACCATGAACATGAGGGGTGTTAATACCTTCCCCTTGGGTAATCGACTTTCGAATCCAAATCTCGGATGCGAGACCGATTCCTTATTCCTTTTTGCGCTTTTCGGATGCATCTTCTTTCGATGATTTTATCGACTATTTTCTCTCACCTCTCCGATAGAGACATATAAATAAAATTAGGTAGCGACTCTTCTAACTTTGTCCTTCGAAGAAGAGCAATTCTTTTGTTCAGTCTCAATTTCGTTACCCTGGTAGCGACAATAAGGGATTATTTTTTTACTAAATTAATCTTATTAATGTAAGTAGTGTCTAGTAATAATTAAATGACATAGTTAAAAATTATTATTATTACTACTACATTGAAAATAAGAATGTCAATTATTTTAAAATAAATTTTATTTAGTAAAACGACTGTCATTTTAAAACAGATAGAATATTTCGTAAAGGTATCTTGAATGACAAGATTTATCCTTTACTTTAAAATATCAGTTGACATCTATTTCTTACTCCACGAGTTAATAGGTTTTTTCTCAAACTAAATACGATGACATAAGATTCCAACTAATTCTCATATGATTAGGCATTGCAGCCACAAAGCGAAGAACATCATGCTGCAGCAGGGAAAGTGAAGCGTGAGGTTCTTCTGAACTCTTTTCTAAAACATGAAGAAACTTAGCAATATTTGGGAGTGCAAGTTCTCTGCAGTGGAGATGCAATAGAGGAACCTTAGATAAAACGCTTCCCTTCTGAACATCTAGACCTTCTGGTCTCCTCAACTTGTATGGTTTTCCCGTTGATGGCTCGATATCGACTCGTGGCATTTGTTTCCATCGGTTGTGCACAAACCACCCGTACTTGTAGTCACCTACAATCGGTGTTCCAAGTGCTTCAGCACAATGGACACGCAACTGGTCAAAAGGGAGCAGAAATCACATTAAGGAACAAGTTACTTTGACTTATACAAAATCACTAATTGATTGAAATTCAAATGGTTCCCACTAAATTGAGTTGGATCCTCATAAATTTAGTGAAACCCATTTGAATTTCAACTAATTAGTGTGTGTGTTGCTAGTATAGTTCTTGAAATAGGAAACAATGATGAATAAAAAACGCACTCCAAAGTTTATTTAAATTAGTGCATGTTTGAAATTGCGGAGAGTTTGATGAAACTACATTGAATAGCTTTTGTCAACTTCACGGTTGCTCGTCACTTTTATTTTTTGTTTAACTCGCCGCCAATCCCAATTGTCACTTGAGTGGCAACGTTATTTTTGAAAAGGACATGACATTCAGTAAACAAATAGATAGCTGTGAAGAAAATAGGTAACACATAAAGCCTGAATCATGCCAATTCTTTAATCCCAATTATAAAAGGGGCATGCAAATTTCAATTAACTGAGGCATCTTATTAATAATAAAAAGATATATGGTACAAGTAGATGTGAAAAAATTTCAAATCGATGACCCAACAGTCACGGCCTTGAGAACCAAATTGATGGGCGCGACTTGGATTAATCGAGGGCTTGTGAAAGCTTCTCAACTAAGATAAGTATTTGATTTTAACTTTAGAAAATGCTCTTATAAGTTTATAGATGGCTATGGAAAAATGTAAATGAGGAGAATTTCTATAAATGTTGAGATGCAGAAGTTTATTTTTTAACTTTGCAAGAAGCTATGAATTAGAAGAGATTGTTACTGTTTGGCCAAGTATTTTTTGGTCTTCTCTTCTCATTTCAAGGAGAAGTTGGACCAAATATTCTTTACAAGCTCTAAAAAAGTACATACTTTTAGAGAAGAAAAACTAAGGAAAAGTAGCTTGAGCTGCCGTGGCACAGCGTGTAGGGTTATTGTTTTACATATAACTAGCTCAATCAACATGTAACAGTTATTCTAGTCATTGAGTAACGACACTGTGGCAAGTGAAATGCTGTCTGGCAAGGATGAAGAAGCAGACACGTGGCATTGATTTAAACTCACTACCAGTTCTTTTGGGCCACATGGCCCTCATAGGACTCAATGTTGGTGAAATGTTACATCACCCAACACACATAATATAGCACAAACACACTCTATCCCACATGAGGGAACCAAATTGATAAGGGCCTCATAAAATTTCAAATCAATGAACCAACATTCATGGCCTCGAGAACCGAACCAAATTGATAAGGGCCCAATTCAGATTAATTGAAGGCTTACGAAAGCTTCTCAACTGAGATAAGCATTTGATTTTTTTAAAAGTAGCATACTTTTAGAGAAGAAAAAATAAGAAAAGTAGTTTGAGATGTGGTGGCTAGCGTGTGGGGTTATCATTGGCCATATAACTGTATCCCAAAACCAACATGTAACTGTTGTTCTAGTCAATGAGCAACGACCCCATGGCAAGTGAAATGCTGTCTGGCGAGGATGAACCAGCAGATACATGGCATTGATTAAAAAGTTTAAAACTCACATCGAGTCCTTCTGGGCCACATAGCCCTCATAGGATTCAATGCTGGTCTGTTACAACACCCAACGTGTGTAATAGAGCACAAACACACTCCATCCCACATGAGAGAACATGTTTTTTTGGGATTTTAGGATACTAGGTGTCTTGAGTCTTGACATTGTTTTAAGTCGGTGCTTGAGGAGTCAAAAAAGCAAGAAAATGATAAAGAGGCGTCTTTTAGATATTTTAAAAAATAATAGGTTTAGGAATCATTTGGAAGAGCTTATATAGGTTTATCTTATAACAGAAGCACTTGTTAAGTGCTCAAGTTTTTTTATAATAATAGCTTATGATATGTCATAGAATGTTTTCAATTTATTTCAATAACCTCCCCAAAACAGCATATAGAAATGACCTATATGAAATTTATGCTTTATGCAGAGCTTACCCCATCCCTTTATCAGGCTATAGAATCCATATACAAGTACAACAATGTTATCAAATTGCGGCCATGGCGGATTGCAGTTGCGGAAATTCAACATAGTGCCATGAAAAAGTTGCGGCGCTGCGGATTTTGCATTGCAGCACCATTGTGGCCACCACAAGGATATCACTCATGGCGATATGGTGAAAATTGCAGTTTTGTTTTAAATCTGAAAATTCTTGTCTGGGTATTCTTTACCCGACCAGTAAACAGGCCCAAAAGAATTAAAAAATTGTGATTAAATAATAATAATCCTCATTTAATATTAATAACTACTTTAATTAAATATTTAGAAAACCAAAACACTCTACAACCTTTCCATTCTCCACACTGCAATCTTTCCATTCTTCATATACTTTTCTTATTCTCCCTCTGTTCCTCTTCTCTTCTCACGCAATTGTCTAGGTATTCTTCTTCAGATTTGTTTCTCTTCTCTTTATTTGTCTTGTTTCTTTTCTTTTTTATTCATCCCCACTACTCTCTTTTGTACTCTACTGTGTTGTTTCTCCTGTGTTCTACATGAGTGTCCCTTTTTTCTCCAGCTCTGTTTTTTTAGGGCTATATTATACAAATAAGTTTTTATATGGTAAGCACTTGATTAAGTTGTTTACATAAATGCCCTAATAAAGTGAGGAAGGAAAATATGGAAAAAGGTCAAACTAAAAGTATAATTGATAGGATGCTATAAGTTACAATATCAGAATTTTATAGTGGATTGAAGTTTAAATTAGGCTAGGAATGGCATCAACCTCAAGAGAATTTATACTGGGATGGGGATTACATATACCTAACAGTAGGTTACCTAAGGTAGAACACAAGCCAGGGCTTTGTCGATACAAAAGGTTGACTCGGTGAGCCACCTGTTTTAGCAATTTCAAAACTAATGATACTCTAAGATAAATTTAAGTCCTAACTAGAAAATTATGTCTAAATCCTTTCTTTAGAAGCACAGGTTAGTTGAACAGATACTTTAAAGCAACATTGAAAATACCTGATGCTTGCGATAAGTGAGTGGACGCAGCTCAACCCATGAGCATCCATTTATCTTTGGACCAAGCACCCGATACTCAGTTACAGCCTCTTGGTGAGGTTCTATACTCGAATGATGAGCTAACATTACCCTCTCAGTCTTCCCATCATTCATAAGCACCTGGCATAACATCACATATATAAACAAAATCAATAACACATTAGAAGATAGCAATCATATTAAGCATGTTACAAACTATCACTGGAACTAAACACACAGGAAAAAGATAAAGGGTGCAAACCTTAGAAAGAGGAGCATGGATTATGCCCTCCTTCTCCTTGGGAGCCCCTATGACCAATGCCCAATATCTTTGATATGTAGCTTCACATGCATCATTCCATGCCTAAAATAGACCAGGGAGACATAAAATTCAAGTGTAAATATAAAATTGTTGTTTACAGTGTTATGAAAGACTGGATAATGCATTCACAAGCTAAATGATGTGTACGAAAACAGCAGTTAAATACTTTCATGTAGAAAAGGCACCTTACAAGAAGATTTTGCATTATTTATGTTACTGAATAACCATTGAAGGTGAGATACACTATTTTTTGTTCTCCCCAGTAAAAGGATGCCACTGCTCTCTCTGTCAAGACGGTGCACCTGGAGGAAAAAAAACATAAGAATTGATTTGATAGGACCCAAACTGAAATTAAATGATTTAAGAAGTTTTGTATCTGGTATTAAAGGACTAAGATGGCAAAGGTTGGTGGCTTGGTGCTAAGCTTCTTATAAGATGAAGGAAAAGTAAATACAAAAGCAGAATTTCCTTTGACTAAGCTTCTTACAAGATAAAGGAAAAGTAAATACGAAAGCTGAATTTCTTTTGACAGAGAGAGCCAAATCCACTTCTTAGCTGAACCTTGAATACCCAATTGTTAATGTCCCAAATGCCTTTCCAAGTCTGTTACGCCCTCTAATTCCGGAATCAATTCCCCCATCCCCATTATGCCACATGTCCATTCTGTTATTTGCCCTCTTTTCTCAACTCCAAATCCTATTGTGCCCCCTTCCTCAATTAATTCATCTCCTATTACAGAAACGTTTAAGCGTTAAGCACCAATTATTTCTATAGCAGTCTCAACCTTTGCCTCATCTAGCATTTCTTAGACCTCATCATCTCATTAAACAAATTTGGGAGCCAAATTATATCTTTCTCTCCTAAACATTCCCAAAATTCCCCATAAATTCTAATTTTTCATCATTTAGTTAAAATGGAAGTGTCAGCAAAAGCCATATGAACAGCTATTCATTTGTTGCAGGACCGGAAAATGCAAACCAAATTGTTCCGTACATCATAGCAATGTCAATGATGTATAAAAGAGTAGCTTACCAGTTTAGGACCCTCGTCATAATCATAGGACAGTGCTGCAGCTGCCAACCCATCCATACTATTATGAATCGGAAGATTCCCCTAACAAGATCACCAGCAGGAAATCAAAATTAGGAAACTCCAACTCACTTAATTTCTCGAAATGTAAAAAGACATTCAAACCTTAACCGGCAATTTCGGAGGTTTATTCAGCAAAATAATCGCAGAGTCCTGAATAAATAAATACAGAATATTCAAATGCAATTGTACAATAAAAAAAGTAACAAAAGCTCTTAACAAAAATAAATGCGGCATTATATGAAATGAAAGACATAATACATACTTTATACATAACAAGCCTCTGTAGATACTTAATTTCATCAGCATTTGGATATAGGGTTCCACTTGGTATAGCATCATATCTTTTGGAAATCCTGGTTTCAGCAATTGATACCGGGACATAAACCCTAGCACCGGGTTTCATCACATCATTAGGTCTAATCTGTAATTAAGCTGCATAGTTGTATTATTATTATTAAACCTAAAACAAACCATAAGCAATTGAAACACAAAGGCGTAGACGAAATACCTTTCGCATTTGGCCATCCATTTGCACCTGGATTAGAAAATCATGAACAAAATCATGCATTTATAGTTGAGCTTAAAACATGAAATAATTATAAGATACTTACAAGACCTTGTCTGAAGTGAGACTCAATGATGGAACCTGAAGTGCCTTTGAAGTAATGCTTAATCCAGTTGACAGCAGTGAAACGAAGAGTGTGTTGAGGAAACGGAGGGAGTGAAAGTAACTGTCTGGGTTTGAGAGGTTGTTTGGGTAGATCCAAGCGAGCGATGTTGTTTGAAACTCTGATTACTTTATCAACAGAAACGGGTTTTGGGGGACGAATTCTAGAGAAGTGTCTCACTAGCAGCCATGAGCAGCCATTGTTGATGTTCGTCAGTTTCAACATTTGTCTCCGATAATCGTAGCAAGATCGCGGAGGATGAATCAGAAGGTGCTTGAATTACAACGGTATATTTTGCTAGGTTTTGGATTACAAAAACAAACTATCATCTTTGAGTTAAACTTCAAAATGTTTCAAATATAATCTTTAAGCCAATCAAAATCTAAAAATCATTTTTTATTTATTTATTATACTTATCTAAATCATTTAACTAATCGAGTATATTCTTTAATTTATAATAATAGTTAAAATTAATAAATTGTAAAGATTTATTCGTCAGATTTAAAGTTTGTTGTTGTTTGTAATCAAATGTATTTTATTATAATATTTTTTACAAATTTAATATATTTAAATAAATATATATTTGTAGTGTTATATTTTAGTGATTGATTTGTGAAGGTTCCAAACAAGGACGACTTTAGGGTTTCCGTCTAGAGTGAGTCATATGAGAAGGAGTCATACCATGACTCCTTGAAAAATAGGTAGCCAGTAGTCTTCCCTAGTCATTAGGAGCGGATATGGTCTTAAATGGTTTCTTAAACTCTAGGCCCAAAAGGAGAAGGACAGATCATAACGGATACACTCTACACCCAAAATTAGATGCTTGCAGGCAGATTCTCTCACCTCTCGTAAGCAAGACCTTTAAAACCACCGCATAGGGCTTCTCGACGTCGTGGGCAAGCCATAATCATTCTCAAACTATTATATATCTACTAAGACTTCTGAGTACCACTACCCTTGCAAGGGTAACATGCACACATGTATTTTTTTTACCGGTACATTGGCGCCCGTCGTGGGCCCCCGGTGAAACTAACATGGGTCACACATTCTTCATCACAATCACCCTACTCATTGTCACCCCCACTCCTATACCTAGCATTTCTCAACCATGGTTAACAAGAGAGTTTCATCTCCTACGCTGGAGGATTCTAGTGGTACCGGTGATCCAAACGCCCTGGCGGAGATGCGCGCCACCACGGAAGAATTATGCCATATGATTCAGACGATGAAGAACAATGTCAACAACATCATACGGAACCAGCAGGAGTCCAATCCCCAAGAGGATATGGAAGTGTTGGACCCTTAACCACTCTCAAACGATATATGGGAAGCGTATGTCCCTGAAGGGTTCAAACCTCCCTCTTTGGCCAAGTTTGATGGGCACAATGATCCTTATGAACATGTCGTCTCCATCAACACACATATGACCATCATTGGAGTGTCTGACTCCCTAAAATGCAAGTTATTGTCTGGCACCTTAAGGGACACTGCCTTGCGATGGTATATGGGTATACCCCGAACCTCCATCACTTGTTATCAAGAGCTGGTAAGGAAACTTGTGCATCAGTTTGCTACCAGCCATCACAGGAAAATGTCCACCACTAGCCTATTCAATATACAATAGGATTCATCAGAGTTATTGGGGGATTATCTCGCTCGGTTCAATGAAGTTATCATTAGGGTCGTTCCCCCAATCAATAAATGTTTGTGGGGGCGTTCCAAAATGGACTCAAGGCGGGACACTTCAATGAGTCCTCTCACCCAAAAGCTGACACATTCGTTGGCAGAGGTGGTCACCAAAGCAGAATGTTATATAAAGGACGGGGAAAGCAACACCAAGAAGAATGCGCGAGACGTCAAGGAACATGTTCCCAACGCTGAAGGTTCACACTAAAGGTGAGAAAAACACAAGAAGGGGGTGAATTGTGTTGCATTTTCCTTCTTTTTCTTTCTCTTCTGAACTCTGTTAACAGATTCTGAACACAAGGTGCAGAGTCTGTATCATAGTCTGAGTTGTTTCCTTTTGAATATCCTTATCAGATTTTGAACCAGAATCTGACTCAGAGTTATATAGATTTAGCAGCGGATTAATAGTACAGAGGCTGAGAAAATAAAGCAGAGACACAAGCAGTTATCCTGATTCCTCTCACTAATTGAAAGTAGTCAAGTCCCCTTGCACTTCCAATGGATTTTCATTATAACCAACAAGATTACAAATGCTCCAGCACTAAGAAAGAGACTTCTAATGCTCAAACCCTCAAGTAAGATACTTTTATGCTCAAGCACACAAGCATGGTACTTTCAATGCTCAAACCTTCAAGTAAGAGACTTTTATGCTCAAGCACACAAGCAAGACACTTAAAATTCTTAAACCCTCAAATAAGTGACTTATATTCTCAAGTACACAAGCAAGAGAATTCTGACTTTATAACAAAGAGGTTGGGTAAAAACTACACTTGATATGCAATCAGAGGTGTACACATAATACAACTTAGAAAGACTCTAAGACATAAGAACTTCTAGAATATACAATTGTTAAGAAATTCTAAGTCTAATATGTGCAATATTTTTGACATAGTAGCTTCTCTTTTAATGCCAATGGTGTTGTGTGGAGTCAGTAACTTTCTTCAAGTTTTTTGCTCCTTTTATAGAGGGGCAAAAAAGATTCGTTGAAGGACTTTTGCACAAGAGTCTTGGAGAAGCTTTGTGTTGATTGGAAATGTCAATAAACTTCTTTCTTCAAGAAGAATTATTCGTTGAAGCTCAAATGTTCATGTAAAGATTTTCCTTAAGTTCTCATGTGAACAAAAAGGTCTTTGAGTCTATTAGAGTTTCCTCGATTGAAGAGATTATACAACCTTTAGATTCTTGAGCCCAGGTTATGATCCTTCAGAGGTTGACTTTCTTCATATTTTAGTATTTAGAGATTGATCTCTTCAGATTTTGTTTCTTGGCTTCTGAAGCTTCAGAGTCGATCACTAGAGGCTGATTTTCTTCAGATGTTGACTTCTTCAGAGTCTGGATCTTCCATCAGAGCCATAGTCTTCAGAAGTGATATTCAGATCCAGAGTCTGAACTTCAGATTCAGAATCTTCAAGCTTTTTTTTCATTTGTTCTTAAGTCTTATAATTCTGCATACTTGAACAGATGTTAGAATATCCAATTGTTCTTTAAATACTTTGTTATCATCAAAACTCAAGGTATTTGGTGTCAACCAATTTTGTTCCAACAATTTCCTCCTTTTTTATGGTGACAGACATAAGTATTTAAAAACAATTTTTGTTAATTTAATTAGCATGCTAACTTCAGGGTCTGAGGTTTGTAAGATCCCCCTATGTCGGATAGTCTAAAGGGTGAGGTTTGTAAGACCCCCTTGAGTTTTATCCAGGTTGATTCAATTCTTTTTAGGCATAATATCATTAACTTCAGAAATTAATTAAATAGCAGTAAAAATATTCATCAGATACCAATTTATAAGATTGATAGAAAATACCAATTAAAGTAATAAAGAACATAAATAATTGTTAACACAGTTCGGTGCAACCTCACCTACGTTTTGGGGGGCTTCAAACCCAAGAAATGAAATCCATTATTTCGAATTAGTACAGTCTTATGGAAAAATAACCCCATGTTGTTCAGTGCATCTTCCTAATCCTATTGACTTTCTATTTAGGTATTCCCCTAAATATAAGAACCACTCTCACTTTCTCTCAATCACTAATCTCAAGTGATCACCTTCAATAAATAACTTAAATAATATTGAATTACAACTCAACTAAACAAACCAACATTATGCCTTATGATATGAATGAGGGCACTAGTGTGGTGTATAAAATAACACAAACAAAGACTCAAAAGATAACATAAAGAGTCTTCAATACATGCACACTTTCTCAAGAGAGGTATGAGTCTCCTTTAATCTTGCCCATAAACATAGGAGATTATATTTTGATTTATTTCTTAACAACCTCCAAAAAGATTTGATTCTTTTAAATTCAAATTCAAATTTAAATCTCCAATTAAATTAAATTGATCTCATTCAATCTTTAACAAACAAATCCAAATAACACATTGTTAATAGATAGCAATCAATCACGTTGCAAATATATAAAAATTACGCTCAGAATAACAACAATCATGGCCTCGTGACAAAGGCCATATGTTACACACATGTTAGAACATCCAGTTCGACATCTGTCCTCGTGACAAAATTCAGAATCTTGAACAACTCAAATAAAATCTTTACTTGATATAAATCACAATTCCAACTTCTCATGTAAAGGATTCATAAAAAAATCTCTTGCTAAACCACACTTCTAAATATTGGATTGATGATCTTCTCATTAAGTGCAAATCCATAACTTGTAATTAAAACAAAACCCATTAAATCTCTTCATGAAATATTTGTTTAATTAAATCTTCAGCATAATTTTGGATTAAACTGGACCAAATTTATCTTCAAAGCGTACCCAATAAAATCTTCCAACTCCAAATATTTTTAATTAATTTGTATCTAATTAAATCTTCTTAAAACTTATGGATTAGTAAAATCTTTTTAGCAAATCTTACTGAGTAATATTTGTCAAAAGATAAAACAATAAATCTTCTAGGAATCAAACATTAATGCATGCATATTCACTCACAAGTCTTGGTCTACATAAAGATGCTGGAGCATCTTGTTCCACATGTTGCTTCTGCACAATATACATCTTGTACATATGTTGTTTTACCTAATGCAACCAATCAAAAGGAACAACAATCTACCCCCTTTGGAAATTTTTGGCTAAAATAACTTACAAGATATGATCTTCAAGAAGTAGCACAAGTAGCACAT
This sequence comes from Lathyrus oleraceus, assembly GCF_024323335.1. NCBI lineage: Eukaryota > Viridiplantae > Streptophyta > Magnoliopsida > Fabales > Fabaceae > Lathyrus > Lathyrus oleraceus. The sequence continues at coordinate 246,164,889 of NC_066579.1, forward strand.
CATAACACCCATCAGACCAAACAGAGCAAGGTGGTTGCTACATTTCAAGAGATCAGATCAACACATGCACAAAACATCATGCTGGAACATCTTGTCCCACATGATCATTACTCCCATTTTTTCCACAATTTGGAAAAGGTACGGAAAAAACCACAACCAAAACAGCAAGCTTCAAGATCCATAACACAAGCTTGACAAGAACAATAGCCAACCAGACCAACACACATCTTCAACGAAAAGATCTCAGAAAGGAACAATCTTTAACAAAGGAACACCAAAGTAGCAGTAGCAACAACAACAGGTTGAAGTAAAAAAGTTACAACATTTCTTCATCAAACACCATATCAGTTTCATCAATAAGTGCATAGATGTTAGAAACAATGCTTAGGACACCTTTTCCAACAAACATATTATAACTAAACCTTAGCAACCAATGAGGAATACCAACATTCTTAACCACAAATTACTTTATCAATTTAGGATAACAAGCATCATTGTTCAACATTGTCTTCAACAAGTGAGCATCACTTAGAAGCTCCATGATTCCATTATACTTAAGTGTTTCAACAATGTTATTCTTCATCCGAACTTGCAATTTCATTTTCTTCTTCAAATTCCTTTTCCCTGGTCAAATCATGTCAATATAGAGAACCTTGCTTCTGCCCAATTAATTAATAATTAAAGGTGAAAGCTTCACACATTTTCCTCTATGACACACCTTATATACTCTTTGTTGTCTTAACATTGCATTCATTGGATATGTTGACAATGAACTCATTGACCAATTTCTTATACCAAGGACCAACATCAGTTACAATCTTTACTAATTCAGTTGTTTTCAGCAACTTAATAATCTATTTACAATCAAGGGTTGCTTTACTTAGCTTTCTTTCACCAGCAATCCTTATTTGGACAATATTATTCCCCTTTTGAACACTTGTTTCATAATGAAATGAAATATTATCCATGGGAGCAGAGGATATATATATATATATATATATATATATATATATATATATATATATATATATATATATATATATATATATATATATATATATATATATATATATATATATATATATATATATATATATATATATATATATTATCTTTCCACAAGCATTTCTCATTATGGTGGACACAATGTCCAAGACATTTGTTTCAACATTTGTCTCAGAGTTGCTTGATTGAACAAGCTTTTTATTCACTTCAGAATTAACAAGGGCAACTTGCTCATCCTTCCTCTAAGTTGGAAACTCGGCTACCAACATGTCATACGGGTTGTCTAGCACATACTGGTTGAAATCTTCATTACCATCTTTGGTGACATCTCTTGCGCATTTTATTACTCCACAATAGTTGAGTGCAACTACTTTCAGCATATATACTTTAGGAATCAAAGTTATAGTCTTTCATTTGCTTCACTTGAAAATCAGGAAAGTGGGCAACAACTCCTACCATGCTCAACTCAAATTCAAACTGCATTTGTTGAGCAAAATGCTCCACCATCTTGTTTGACATGTCACAAATATGAACTATTATAAGATTCCCATTGTATTTCAAAGTAACATCTTCCAACAACTGAACAACCTCTTCAATGTCAAAGGTTCTTTTGACGGCTTCTTTTCAAGGGATATACTATTGTGATACAAATACTTCTACTTCAACATACTTTTCTCATAATGGAAAGATATGTTGTCTAAGGGAGCAATAAAAATATTTGTTGGAATATTTTTGTCACCAATTATCATCTTTGACTTCTTGTCAGACCTTTTTTTACTAAAACTAGCATCTTTAGTGACACCTTCATTGACAAAAGCAGACCCATCATGAACTTCATTGTTCACAGGGATAGTGAAGGTGAGAAAAACAAGAAAGGGGGGTTTGAATTGTTTTGGAAAATAAGCGCTTTTGCAAAATAAAATCACACAGGATTTTATACTGGTTTGCTTAAAACACAAAGCTACTCCAGTCCACCCGGCCAAGGTGATTTCGCCTTCAACAAGGACTTAATCCACTAATCTTGAAAGATTATTACAACCAACGTCTAAGAGAAAGATCTCTTAGTCCTCTCAAGTATACAGACTGCGCAGAGTCACTTGAGGAGTTTAAACAATTGAGGTAAAAACAGAATTTGTAATCTAGAGTGCTTCTAGGATAAAGCAAGTATTACAACAATTAGAGCAGATAAGAAATTTCACGTTATGAGCAAAAGCTCGTGAAAGATTAGAGAGAGAGTAGAGTAATTATGTGCGTTCAGGTGTATCTCTCAATGAGGTTCGCCGTTCTTTATATAGAGATGAAAACGACCGTTTGTAGTGATGGCAGATATTTAGTCTTGATGAGAGTTAAATGTCATTACTTCGTTGTTTCTTGCCAAAACAAGTTTGTCTCCCTGAATAACTTTTTTCCAAATATAGTTCTTTCCATTTGAAGTTGAAGTTGCCGTTATTCTTTCTGGATAAGGAAATCCATTAACAGAGTCTGTGTTACTCTCTTAATCTGAGATCTTGAGATATGACTTCAGAGCTTCTGATAGTTCTGATCCCTTTAGAATTCTGATGTTGTCTTCAGATGACATTGAGAACTTTTGGAATTCTGATATACCGTTGCTCAGAGTCAGAGCTTCTAGAGCGCGCTTCTTCTTCAGATGCTTCTGATATGCTATTGCTCAGAGTCAGAGCTTCTAGAGCGTGTTTCTACTTCAGATGCTTCTGATCTTCTGGTAATTTGTATCTGATTTGATTCTGTATCTGATGACGTGATCAGATTCCTTTCTTCTTGTTTAGAGTCCTGCACATTTTAGAACTTTTCGTTAGAGTGCCATTTTTGGTTTCATCCTTTGTTATCATCAAAATCTTGGAATCTGTTGTAGAACTATTTTTGTTCTTACAATCTCCCCCTTTTTGATGATGACAAAACAAACTCAAATGTCAGATGAAACATTAAAAAAAAGGGTTCATCAGATCAGATAGAAGTGAGCTCCCCCTGAGATAGGCTAGGGAGTTCAGAAGTTCTTACCAGAGCTTCCAAGCAATGAAGTTTCTCGATACCTTTCTGCAATTTCTTAAGCCCAGTATTAGATAGATTTATTTTATAGAATAATATGTTTGCAGAGTGCTTAAGGCTTTAGGCAATTTTTCATCAGAGCTATTTGATTTCTCCCCCTTTTTGTCAGAATCAAAAAGACATAGAAAATTAAAGCAGGAAAAAATATATATATAGATCCAGATAAGAGAAAAGAAACATCAGAGACAAAGACAAGCAGAAACAACAAGCAAAAAAAAGTCCTAAGTGCCTAAGGGTTGGGAGGAGGAGACATTCTATGAAGCAGTTGAGTCAGTAGGTTCTGAATGTTGGCGTTGACTGAGTCCTGTTGATCCAATCTGGCTCGGACTTCCTTCTGCTCTTTCTGAAGCTCTTCAAGGGTCTTGAGAACCAGAGGGGCAAAGGTAGAGGACTCCCCCTGAGTCAGAGCATTCTGTTCTTCAGCGGCTTTAGCTTCAGCTTCAGCAGCAGCCTTAGCTTTAGCTTCAGCAGCAGCCTTTGCTTCAGCTTCAGCAGCAGCAGCAGCGTCAGCTAGAGCTTTGGCTTCAGCTTCCCGTACCCTTTGAAGTTCTTCTTGTCTTGCTCTTTCTTCTTTTATCCTTCTGGCTTCTTCTTCAGCTTCTCTGGCCAAGCGCTCCTGTAGTCTTGCCTCAGCGTCTCTAATGAAGTCGTTTCTGACTTGCTCAGAGATGTGCTTCAGTTTAAAGGCCTCAGATGTCATCCAGCCAGTGACTCTGTTCCAGTGTGTCCTAACAGAGTCAGGATCATCACTGATACCAGAGTTGATGGTCAGAGACTTGACCTTTTCAACTGATGCTCTTGCAAACAACATAATTGCTTCCTAAGGGTTAGCAGGGAATGTTCTGGTTCAGATGGTTGAGGTGGAGAGTTTGGAGGGCTTAGGTTGAGAGTTGGAGGTTCAGCGGAAGTGTTTGGAGGGGTAATGTCAGAGGTATCGAGGTCAGAAGGTTGAACTTCAGATGGAGTGACAGTTGGTTATTCTGTGGGAGGTGAAGTTACTTCAGGTTCAGGTGGAGGTTGTTGTGGTTGTTGTGAATTACGGTTTAGATATTGAAGTTGGGCTAGAGTGGGAGAAGCGGGGTCAGAGGGTTCTGTGTCAGAGGAAATGACAAAGTAGGGAGGTGATTCTGGGGCTGAGGATGAGGAAGTGGTTTGATTCATTTCTTCAGCTTCAGATAGGGGTAAGGAGGTATTGACAAGGTTGAATTTTGGTAGTGGTTGAGAGGTTCTGGTTGTTGAAGGAGGGGTTTTAGATATGGTGTAGATGGGTGTTGGTAGAGGAGTAGAAGAAGCAAGTTGTTGTACAGATGGAGCAGTAGAGGCAGACTTACTAGAAGACTCTTGCAGAGGTGCTGGAGGTCTTGATTCAGAAGTTTCCCCTAGCTTCGCTTTCTTCGCCTTGGATGCCTTCTCAGATGGACCTCTTTTGAACCTCACGAAGTCTGGAGCTGACTCTGGCAGATCGCTCAATCTGAAATCTGAGATGTTCACTCCTTCATCCTTCAGACGTTGAAGATAGTGGAGAATTGCTTCTTTGGGTTCATCCCTGTAGAACTTGCATAGACCATTTGGCATATCCCTCTGATCTTTTAAGGCTTCCCAAGAAGTGTCCAGAGTAGGTTTAACGTGAATCTTCTCCAGAATCCCCATGCTCTTCAGATTCCTGGAGTTCACAGGCCTTCCAGTTTCTATTGTCAAGTCTTCCATGAGTTTGTGTTTAATCAGATGGTCCACGAGACCATTTTCTATCAGCACATCTGAGAGGAGTCTTCCCAGAGGAATGTAGGTTCTGGGTTTCATGTTATTCTTGGTTTCCCGTACAGAATCTCTGAGGTATTTGAAGAGGAGCGATGGGAGGCAAAGCTTCAGACCTTTATGAATACAATACAGAATACATTTCTGATCTGTATTGATGTAATCTGATGATTTTGATGTTGGGCGATGATGAATAGTTCCCAGAATGATTTTGAGCCACACCCGGAGATTCTGATGTAGTTCCTTGTTCTTTGAGGGGTTGCCTTCTGTGTTGAGTTTGAAGATTGTGGGGTTGATTTCATGTGCAATGTATTTCGCCCTGGGATTTATGTTGTAAATTCTTCTTCCTCCAGCTTTCTCCATGTTCAGCAAGGCAACAATTGATTTTTTAGTAATCACGATTTTTACACCCAAAATGTAGGAGACGATGAAATGATCGTCAACATCAGCAAACCTCCAGAATTCCTTAATAAGGTTTGGGTAAACTGGACCGTAGAGGCGTTGAAAGTCGTTTCCCCAACCTTGTTGATGAAGTTCTTCAGTGAGGTCTACGCCATTTCTCTTCATGTTGTTAAAATCCACCAGGGATTCACACAGCACGTCCAGTTTCTCGAAAGGAGTTGCAAGATTGATATGAGGCTCACGGTCAAGAATGTGAGGCTCCTTGTAAACTGGTGTTGTAGTTACGCCTGTAACGGTTGGAGTAGGATTGCTTGTGCTTTGAGCTGCGTTGCTGGAGTTCATTTGTTGAGAGTAGTTGAATACAGATTGTTGTTGAGAATCCATTATTGATGAAGAACTGAGATGAAGATGAACTGTTTGCAAAAATGCCTGAGAGAACTAGGTTGAACAAGTGAGTGAGAGTGAAGTGTATGTGAAGTGTGAGAGGAGTGTTTAAATACCCAAAAGAAACGCATGCAAAACGACACGTAAATCAGAGTTAGCACAAAAACCAAGTTAGCACGTTTAGAGGGAGAAATGATTATGGCTCATTAATGAATGTCTAATCCCAACAGTATGCACACTGCTCGTGAGATCTCAAACGTCCGTCCTTTGATTTACTTCTGGACAGCTGTCTAGAAGTTCCAAGGTTAGACGCAAATCACTCCACGTGTTTGCTTTATCTGATCTTCAGGAATACCAAACGAATGGTTCCTGGAGATTTCTAACTCAGATATCTTCTTAACTTGGTAGAAGTATCAGAGTCAGAGGCAGAAACTCATTTGTTTATGTCAGAGTCTCATTTTACATCTTCAAAGGCACAATTTATTCAGGGCAATTTTGAATGTTCAGATTTTCTAAGATAAAAAGAAATCTATCTTCAGCTAAAGGCTTAGTAAAGATATCTGCCCATTGATGATCTGTATCAATGAACTTCAATGTTACTATCCCTTTCTGAACATAGTCTCTGATAAAATGATGTTTTATTTCAATGTGCTTGGCTCTGGAGTGTAGAATGGGATTCTTACTTAAACAAATGGCAGCAGTATTATCACAAAAGATAGGAATGTTACTCTCGAAGATTTGCAGATCTTCTAACTGATTCTTCATCCAGAGCATCTGAGTTGTGCACAGTGATGCTGAGATGTATTCAGCTTCTGCAGTTGATAGAGCGATAGTTGACTGTCTTTTGCTGGCCCAGGATATCAGATTGTTTCCTAGGAGCTGACAATTTCCAGATGTGCTTTTTCGTTCCAATCTATCTCCTGCGTAATCTGCATCACAGTAACCCGAAAGTCTATACTCTGATGTTTTCTCATACATCAGGCCCAGGTTAGGAGTTCCTTTCAGATATTTGAAAATTCTCTTAACTGCTGTTAAGTGAGTTTCTCTAGGATCTGATTGGAATCTGGCACATAGACAGACACTAAAGAGAATATCAGGTCGAGTAGCAGTCAGATAGAGAAGGGAGCCTATCATACCACGATAGAGCTTCTGACAAACCTTTTTACTGACTTCTTCCTTTTCAAGAATGCATGTTGGATGCATGGGGGTCTTTGCAGAGTTGCATTCAGCCATGTCAAATTTCTTCAGAACATCTTTTATGTATTTGCTTTGATGAACGTACGTGACTTATGAAGTTTGGGTAATTTGAATTCCCAGAAAGAACTTTAGTTCTTGCATTAAACTCATTTCAAATTCTGCCTGCATTAACTCAGAGAATTCTTGACAAACAGAGGCGTTAGCTGAACCAAAGATAATATTATCAACGTATATCTGGCATATCATGAGATCATTGTTAAGGTTCTTACAGAAGAGTGTGGAGTCAACTTTCCCTCTGATAAAATTGTGTTCCAGAAGAAAGTTACTTAAACGTTCATACCAAGCCCTAGGAGCTTGTTTAAGTCCATATAAAGATTTTTTAAGTTTAAAAACATGTTCTGGAAAATTTGGATTTTCAAAACCTGGAGGTTGGTTGACATACACTTCTTCTGATATGTAACCATTAAGGAATGCGCTCTTGACATCCATTTGATATAATTTAATAGAATGGTTTATAACGAAAGATACAAGAAGACGAATAGATTCTAACCTTGCGACTGGAGCAAAGGTTTCATTGTAGTCAATACCTTCTTGTTGACTGTAACCTTGAGCTACCAGTCGAGCTTTGTTTCTGACGACTTCTCCTTTCTCGTTCAGCTTGTTTCTGAATACCCATCTGGTTTCGATAACGTGAGTGCCTCTGGGCTTGGGAACAAGATCCCAGACATCATTCTTTGTGAATTGATCTAACTCTTCTTGCATGGCTGAAACCCAGTCGTTATCTTGAAGTGCTTCATCACAGGACGTAGGCTCGACCAGAGACACTAGTCCCAGAGGAGTTTCTTCAGAGGTCTTGAAGGTAGATCTGGTTTTGACAGGTTCGTCTTTGTTGCCCAGAATCAATTCTTCAGATATGTTGAGGCGACTTTTAGCTTTCTTTGGGATTAATGGAGGATTAATTTCCTCAGAGTTCTGAGTGGTAGTTGCTTCTGGAGCTTTGTCAGATCCTGCAAGAGTGATTTCTAAATCTGCAAAATTTTCAACTAGCTTTGACTTTTCAGGGTCAAGCTTATCGTCAAATCTGACATGAATTGATTCTTCCACAATTTTGGTTTCTGTATTGTATACTCTGTACCCTTTAGAGCGTTCTGAGTATCCTAACATAATACCTTTCTGTGCTTTGGAATCAAACTTGTTCAGATGTTCTTTAGTGTTTAAAATAAAGCAAGAACATCCAAATGGATGAAAATATGAAATGTTTGGTTTTCTTCCTTTACACAGTTCATAGGGAGTCTTTTCTAGAATAGGTCTTATGGATATTCTATTTTGAATGTAACACGCTGTATTTACAGCTTCGGCCCAAAAGTGCTTAGCCACATTAGTTTCGTTGATCATAGTTCTGGCCATCTCTTGGAGTGTCCTATTCTTCCTCTCTACAACTCCATTTTGTTGTGGAGTTCTAGGACAGGAGAAATCATGGGATATTCCATTAGAGTCAAATAATTCCTCAAAGGATTTATTTTCGAATTCCCCACCATGATCACTTCTGACTCTGATAATTTTAGAGTCAAATTCTTTTTGCACTTTGGAGCAGAAACTAGTGAATACAGAGTGAGACTCACTCTTGTGTTTAAGGAATTTCACCTATGTCCAGCGACTGAAATCATCAACAATGACTAGTCCGTACTTCTTTCCATTGACTGATGCTGTTTTCACAGGACCAAATAAATCAATGTGAAGAAGTTCTAGAGGCTTAGAGGTAGTAACAATAGTTTTCTTTTTGAAAGAAGTTTTTGAAAATTTCCCTTTCTGACATGCTTCACATAGAGCATCTGAAGAGAACTTCAGTTTAGGTAGGCCTCTGACTAACTCGAGTTTATTTAGCTGAGATAATTTCCTCATGCTAATGTAGCCCAAGCGTCTATGCCATACACATTGCTCTTCGTGAACAGACATCAGACATTTCACATTTTGTTCTTTTAAATCAGAAAGATTAATTTTATAAATATTGTTTTTCCTCTTGCCTGTGAATAGAACAGAACCATTGTTTTGATTTATGGCTTTACATGTTTTTTGATTAAAGATCACATCATAACCGTTATCACTTATTTGACTTATGGATAACAAATTATGCATTAATCCTTCTACGTAAAGGACATCAGATATAGAGGGAAGAGTACCATTACCAATAGTTCCGGAGCCTCTGATCCTTCCTTTCTGATCTCCTCTGAAACCTACGAATCCAGCGTCTCTAAGTTCCAGGCTTTGGAACATAGACTTTCTTCCCGTCATGTGTCGCGAGCATCCAGAGTCCAGGTACCATGACTGGTGTTTGAACTTTGCTGCATAAGATATCTGCAACATAAACAATCTTATCTTTTGGTACCCAGAGTCTCTTGGGTCCTTTCTGATTAGTTTTCCCAGAGTTTCTTATCACTTTGGGTTTTCTAGCATTTTCAAATTTTTGCTCTTGTGTGTGTGTATAGTGATATGAAAATGGAGATTTAAGTTGGTCACTAGTAGAAGTTTTATCTTCCTTAGGATCATACCCAATTCCTTTTCTATTGTTCTGACTGACTCCATAAATCATGGATGCCATTACACTCCTTCCTATCCCATTTTTCAGAAACTTTTGAAAGGCTTTTTCGTATTTATAAATTATCGTATTTGAAGTTTGTGGAGCTTGAGATAACGCTTCTTCTAGTTTTAAGCAATTTTTCTTTGCTGCATCTTTTAGTGAGGTTAAAACTTTGTTTTCATCTTTGAGTTCTAGAATTGTCATCTCAAGTTTGCCACATTCTTCAAATTTTTCTTCAAGACAACCTTTTATTGCTTTAAATTTTTGTTTTAGTTTCTGATATGAGTTAAGAGTTTCAGACAAGCATGATTCTAAATCAGATCGAGAGAGTTCAGTGAATACCTCTTCTGATTCAGATTCTTAATCTGAACTGTTCCTGGATGTGGTGGCCATGAACGCCACATTGGCCTGTTCATCAGCGTCAGATTCTGATGAGTCAGATTCACTATCATCCCAGGTAGCCATTAATCCCTTCTTGGTTCTGAGGGAATTTTTCTTGAAGCTTTCTTTTCTGGAGCTGTCTTTCTTTAGCTTGGGGCATTCATTCCTGTAGTGACCTATTTCTTTACATTCATAACAAGTAACATCTTTGTTAGATTTACCTTTTGAGTTTGATTCTGATCGATCCCCTCTAGGTCTTGGTCTTCTGAAGTTATTGTTCCTCTTTTTCCAGAGTTGTTTAACTCTTCTGGTCAGGAGGGACAATTCTTCTTCATCATCAGAATCTTCCTGTTCAGAGTCATCCGCATCTTCTATTTCGGCCTGGAATGCTTTGTTTCTGTCAGATTTGCGTCTTTCAGATCTGGACTTTAATGCTACAGACTTGTTCTTCTTCTGAGGCTCATCTTCCTCTAGTTCTATCTCATGGCTTCTAAGGGAACTGACAAGCTCTTCAAGACTGATGTTGTTCAGATCGTTTGACAGCTTCAGAGCAGTGACCATGGGTCTCCACTTCTTTGGCAAGCTTCTGACTATCTTTTTGACGTGGTCTGCAGTTATGTATCCTTTGTCTAGAACTTTGAGACCTGCAATAAGAGTTTGGAATCTAGAGAACATTACCTCTATCGCTTCGTCGTCCTCCATTTTGAAGGCTTCATACTTCTGAATTAGAGCCAGAGCCTTTGTTTCTTTGACCTGAGAGTTTCCTTCATGAGTCATCTTTAGAGAATCAAGTATATCTTTAGTTGTTTCCCTGTTGGTGATTTTTTCATACTCATTATAGGATATGGCATTGAGAAGTATCGTTCTGGCTTTGTGATGATTCTTGAATACGCGCTTCTGATCCTCTGTCATCTTACTTCTGGGAACTTCAACTCCAGCATTAGTTACAAGAGGTGTGTATCCATCTGTGACAATGTCCCAGAGATCAGCGTCATAGCCTAGAAAGAAACTTTCAATTCTATCTTTCCAGTAATCGAATTTCATTCCATCAAAGACAGGAGGCTTAGCATTGTAACTGTCTCTTTCGTTTGTCTGGGCCATAGTTTTTCTCGTTCTGGATCTCTCTACACGGTTAAGTGTTTGATTGGAAAATCAATAACAGAGCCGAAGCTCTGATACCAATTGAAGGTGAGAAAAACAAGAAAGGGGGGTTTGAATTGTTTTGGAAAATAAGCGCTTTTGCAAAATAAAATCACACAGGATTTTATACTGGTTCGCTTAAAACACAAAGCTACTCCAGTCCACCCGGCCAAGGTGATTTCGCCTTCAACAAGGACTTAATCCACTAATCTTGAAAGATTATTACAACCAACGTCTAAGAGAAATATCTCTTAGTCCTCTCAAGTATACAGACTGCGCAGAGTCACTTGAGGAGTTTAAACAATTGAGGTAAAAACAGAATTTGTAATCTAGAGTGCTTCTAGGATAAAACAAGTATTACAACAATTAGAGCAGATAAGAAATTTCACGTTATGAGCAAAAGCTCGTGAAAGATTAGAGAGAGAGAGTAGAGTAATTCTGTGCGTTCGGGTGTATCTCTCAATAAGGTTCGCCATTCTTTATATAGAGATGAAAACGACCGTTTGTAGTGATGGCAGATATTTAGTCTTGATGAGAGTTAAATGTCATTACTTCGTTGTTTCTTGCCAAAACATGTTTGTCTCCCTGAATAACTTCTTTCCAAATATAGTTCTTTCCATTTGAAGTTGAAGTTGCCGTTATTCTTTCTGGATAAGGAAATCCATTAACAGAGTCTGTGTTACTCTCTTAATCTGAGATCTTGAGATATGACTTCAGAGCTTCTGATAGTTCTGATCCCTTTAGAATTCTGATGTTGTCTTCAGATGACATTGAGAACTTCTGGAATTCTGATATACCGTTGCTCAGAGTCAGAGCTTCTAGAGCGTGCTTCTTCTTCAGATGCTTCTGATATTCTGATATGATGTTGCTCAGAGTCAGAGCTTCTAGAGCGCGTTTCTACTTCAGATGCTTCTGATCTTCTGGTAATTTGTATTTGATTTGATTCTGTATCTGATGACGTGATCAGATTCCTTTCTTCTTGTTTAGAGTCCTGCACATTTTAGAACTTTTCGTTAGAGTGCCATTTTTGGTTTCATCCTTTGTTATCATCAAAATCTTGGAATCTGTTGTAGAACTATTTTTGTTCTTACAGATAGAACCATTATCAACCTTGATAGAATCATTAACAACTTCATCAATGTTGTTACTCACATTATTCACCATATTATCGTGTTCTTAAGTAACCTTATCTTAAGACTTGGTTGTATTCCCAATGATTCTCTTCATTATGTTGGCAAAAGGAATGTCATCATCCTCATCAACTTCTGTCGCATCACGCGAAAAAACCGGCGGGAAAACAAGAACAACAGAGCCGCCACCGTGCGTTATTTATCCCAAAAGAGGGAAAGGAAACGCTCAGAGTAAACCTGGGAAAAGACATGGTCTCGCGACCAAAGAGAATGGGTTCAGGAGTCGGTTATGCGAAGGGAAGGTATTAGCACCCCTACGCATCCGTAGTACTCTACGGGATCCACGCACAATAGAAAGGAAAATGGTTGCTAAACACTGCTCAAACACACACACACTGGCTGAAAGAGACACAAGAAAACAGACAAGACTGACTCGGCAGGATGTCGCATCCTGGGCCTACTTAGTCTATCAGGCATAGACATCAGAGTCGAAGTAGTTCGGACTGGGGAAACGACACATGCTCGCTAGGATGTCGCATCCTATGCATACGTATCTTCTTGGACGAAGAAGAATCAGAGCATTCGTAGCTCGGCTGACACGCACACAAACAAACACAGGCAAAGGCAAACGTGGAGCCCGAATGCCAATCACTGGACTTACATCAGCATCCGAACCAAAACACACACAAAGAGGCAAACGTGGAGCCTGAATGCCAATCACTGGACTTACATCAGCATCCGAACCAAAACACACACAAAGAGGCAAACGTGGAGCCTGAATGCCAATCACTGGACTTACATCAGCATCCAAGCACACAACAAGACAAAACAAAGACACAGGCGCCCGGAGAGATCTGCTCATCTCCTGCCTACGTACCTCATCTGGTATGAGGATCAGGGCGACGTAGTTCCCCTACAGAGGGATAAAGGACTAGCCTAACCAGATAACAGAGGGAGACACAACTAGGGAGACTACGACTCGAGCCTAGATGTTATCATGCAAAATCATCCCTAAGTTAAGGTTTCTAGCTAACTGGCACAGGGAGCCAGCCTATCCTAATCATGACTTGCACAGGAAGCAAGCCACACACACACTTAACTTGCACAAGAAGCAAGCCAAGCAAAACCTAACTTGCACAGGAAGCAAGTCTAAACTAACCCTAACTTGCACAGGAAGCAAGTCAAACAAACATACAAGCACAGGTAGCACACACTATATGCAAGCAATGGGCTCAAACAAGGTTAGGTTTTAGTCGAGGGGTCATATCAACCTCAACAAACAAACCTCTGGAACTGGGTAGATGTTGCTCTTAACCTTGACATTGAGAGCCAAGGTGAAGCAGATGAAAGGTGAGTGAAGATGAGACTTCACAGCTCTTATCCCTGGCCTGGGAGAGCTTAAGACAAGAATGTGTGGGTTCAGAAAGTGGGAACCCTTCTACACATTTAAAACTGACTCAACTGTACAATTGTACAAGATCTTGGGTTTGTATCTGCAATGCATCAACACAGTGGTGTGAGCAAAACAGAAGACACACTGAATAGCAGGGGATAGGTTGCATATCCCTTGGGTTCTGCCAATTGCCTCTTCACTTAGGAGGACTTTGACTCTATGCAAGGACAAAATTAAACATCCACAAACATTGCCTCTTAAGGAGGACTTCAGACAGTTGCCTGGCCAAGTAACAGGCCAGGTCTTCCAGACTACATGAAGAAAAAGGAATTATACCTCAAGCAAGTTGCTTATACAAGCAAAGTGTAACACCCCGATAATAATAAAATAATTATTTAAATTGAGTTAATAATTTATTTATTAATTTAATTAAATAATTGGAAATTTTATTATTATTATTTTTGGATTATTATTATTATTCGGAAAATATATATAAGTTGGAATTTAGAAAAATCCCATTTTTGGTAAAAAGGTTATTTTCACGTGAAAAGGGAAAAGAGACGGAAAGGGAAAAAAGGGCAAAGAGCCAGAGAACGAAGGTTGAAGGAAGGAAAAGCTTAGAGCTCAGAGATTTGCCGGAATTGACTCAGGTAAGGGGGGTTTATCATCGATTAATGGGTATTATGGGATAATATGTGATAGGTAGTGAGAAACCATTGATTTGCCTCTGATTGAATGATATATGATGAATTTGTGAACTTTTGGGGATGAACGAAATTGGGAGTAAAATTGAAGAAATTCGTAGGAATTAGAGGTAGAAAGGTTAGCAATTTGTGAAATCGAAAGTGTATGATTCGTGGTAGATGAGATGAATGAATTGTGTGTAAAATTTGGATTGTAGAAGGTTGAATTGGATAGATCTCATAGCAGAGAAAGCCATAGCAGATCTGGGCATTCTGGCTTCTGGTCATACGCGTATGGCACTAGGCAATACGCGTATGAGATGGCTGGTACGCGTATGGGTGAGGCCTTACGCGTATGGGTGAGGGAAATGATATTTTGAACGTAGATTTGTCTCTGTTGATACGCGTATGGGAGAGAGGTACGCGTAGCATACGCGTATGAGACTGATGATACGCGTATGGGTTGGGCGAGGAAACGCGCCATACGCGTATGCGCATAGGCAATACGCGTATGGGCAGACTTGTGGTTTTTCTGAACTGTTGTTGTGCAGTTTTTGGCTGTTTAGGCTGAGTGATGTAACTTAGCTGATGTATGACGTAGTAGGGATCATTTCCCGTTGTTTTGAGTAGTATAGGTATTAGTAGAGTGTGCTAATACTGTGTTGATTATGCGGCATGATATGATATGCTTTTGTGATAAAATGTGTTGATGATGTGTGATGGTATGCATGATGTGGTGAATGTATCAGTTATGTATGCATTTATGAATAGACTGTTTTATGGCTTAGAGTGTGAGCATATGTCTATTCTTGAGTTGTTGTTGTTGTTGCATTGCTAGGTGATTAGCATGCATATTGTGGCCTTTATGGTGGTAGCTAATTCCCATGGTGAGGAATTAGTGATGTTAGTCATTTTGGACTGTTGTTGATATTTGCATGCTAGGTGAATTAGCGTGCATAGCATGGCCCATTTGGGGTGGTAGCTAATTCCCATGGTGAGGAATTAGTGATGTGAGTCACTAGGTCTCAAATGAGTGGGACTAGTGAGCTTGGTAGCCGTACCTGGATTTGGTCGGTGAAGTTGAACTATATGTTCATGAATAGTCGGTACCGCATGCATGGAGTCTCATTGCATAATATATGTATGGCGTATAATATGAATGGATGTATTCCAATATTATACGTGTGTTTGTGTTGGTGGTGAGTATTATGTTGAGTTGATGTGCTGTTACTGAATATATGTTTGGATTAGGGTGATGAAATGTGTTAAACTTACTTAGCATTACATAATGTTTTATAATGCTTATCATATTGATTGAGGAACTCACCCTTACAACTATTTTTCAGGTAACGAGCAATGAGTTGAGTAGAAGTTAATGCTTGGAGTCTAGTGTAGTCTCCTTAGTGGGTCGTGCTCTGATAGATGTAACATCGGGAGGGAACCTTTGAATTATGTTGTTAATGATTGTTGAACCAGTTTACATGTAGTATGTTACATGTTTTGATTGATTTGATTTATATCCGCTGCGATTTATGCGAATGTTTAATTGATTAAATAAAGAGCATGACAGTTATTTTGGAACATGGTGTGAATGATTGTGTGACACCCTTAACTGCATAATTACTCTGATATATGTTTATTATTTTAATTAAATAACTGGGGTATTTTAGAAGGGTGTTACATTAGTGGTATCAGAGCATAGTCGGTCGAGTCGAGTCGTAATTATTATGTTCCCCTGTACGGGATAGGTGTTGTGTAACCCTGTCAGTACTTATTGTTTTAGTTTGTTTGGGTTTTCAGAATAGAGATGGCTGGAAGAGGTAGAGACGATGCTGCAATTGCTGAGGCTCTGGGTATGCTAGCTGGAGTACTTGGAGGAAATCCGAATGTTGTGGGAATGGGAGCTGCTCGTCAACTGAGTGAGTTCCAGAAGAACAATCCTCCAATGTTCAAGGGAGCATACGATCCAGGTGGTGCTCAGAAGTGGTTGAAGGAGATTGAGAGGATCTTCCGAGTGACTGAGTGTGCCGATAACCAGAAGGTCAGGTTCGGTACGCATATGCTGTCAGAAGAAGCTGATGATTGGTGGGTTGCTACCCGCACTGAGTTGGAAACTGCTGGGAATGCTGAAATCACTTGGGCTGTGTTCAGAGAGAGATTCCTGAGGAAGTATTTTCCAGAGGATGTTAGAGGGAAGAAAGAGATAAAGTTCTTGGAATTGAAGCAGGGTAACAAGTCTGTTACTGAGTATGCTGCTAAGTTCACAGAGCTGTCAAAGTATTATACTCCCTATAGTGAGGCTGCTGGAGAATTTTCAAAGTGTGTGAAGTTTGAGAACGGGCTGCGTCCCGAGATCAAACAGGCTATTGGATATCAGCGGATCAGAGTGTTTTCTGACTTGGTTGACTGTTGCAGGATTTTTGAACAGGATTCCAAAGCCAGAGCAGAGAGCTATCAGCAAAGGGTTGATAGGAAAGGTAAGAGTCAGAATGATCGTGGGAAACCGTATGCAGATGGCAAAGGTTTCCAGAGGCAGAGTGGGATGAAGAGGCCTAGTGGGGGAGACTCTAGTGCCCCTGCTAAGTGTTACAGATGTGGTCAGGCTGGACATCGTTTCCACGAGTGTACCAGTGCTGAGAAGAAGTGTTTCAAGTGTGGTAAAGGTGGTCATTTGGCTGCAGAGTGCCGGTTGAAGACTCTGACTTGCTTCAACTGTGGAGAGGTGGGTCATATTAGCCCACAGTGTCCTAAGCCGAAGAAAGAGAACCAGTCGGGAGGCAAGGTTTTTGCTTTATCGGGTTCTGAGACTTCTGCAGATGATCGTTTGATCCGAGGTACGTGTTATATTAATGGCCTTCCTCTTGTAGCTATTATTGACACCGGTGCTACTCATTCCTTTATATCCTTGGATTGTGCTGTGAAACTTAAGTTAGAGATATCTGAGATGTATGGTAGTATGGTGATTGATACTCCTGCAAAGGGTTCAGTGACTACTACTTCAGTTTGTTAGAATTGCCCCTTGAGTATTTTTGGTAGAGACTTTGGGATAGACCTTGTGTGTCTTCCACTAGTACAGGTTGATGTTATCCTGGGTATGAACTGGTTGGTGTTTAACCGAGTCTATATCAATTGTTTTGATAAGACTGTGATATTTCCTGAGATTGAGGAAGGAAAGAGTTTATTTCTATTAGCAAGGCAGGTGAATGAGGAAGTAGCAGATGGGGCAGAGTTGTTTATGCTGTTAGCGACTATGGAGGCTAAAGATAAACTGGTGATTGGTGATCTAGCTGTGGTGTGTGATTTTCTTGATGTGTTTCCGGAAGAGGTGAATGAATTGCCACCAGAGCGTGAAGTTGAGTTTTCAATTGATTTAGTACCTGGTACTAGACCGATATCGATGGCTCCGTACCGTATGTCTGCTGTTGAGTTAGCTGAATTGAAGAGTCAGTTAGAAGATCTGTTGGATAAGAAATTTATTCGTCCGAGTATGTCACCGTGGGGTGCACCAGTGTTATTGGTTAAGAAGAAAGAAGGTACTATGAGGTTGTGTGTGGACTACAGGCAACTGAATAAAGTGACGATCAAGAATCGGTATCCTTTGCCGAGGATTGATGATTTGATGGATCAGTTGGTTGGTGCAAGTGTGTTCAGCAAGATAGATTTGAGATCTGGGTATCATCAGATACGTGTGAAAACTGAGGATATTCAGAAGACTGCTTTCAGAACAAGGTATGGACATTATGAGTATTCTGTAATGCCTTTTGGTGTGACTAATGCGCCTGGAGTATTTATGGAGTATATGAATAGGATTTTCCATCCGTATCTCGATCAGTTTGTTGTGGTGTTTATTGATGACATTTTGGTGTATTCGAAATCTGAAGAAGAGCATGCTGAGCATTTGAGAGTGGTTTTAGAAGTCCTCCGAGAAAAGAAGTTATTTGCTAAACTGTCTAAGTGTGAATTTTGGTTAGAGGAGGTTAGTTTTCTTGGTCATGTGATTTCAAGAGGTGGTGTTGCTGTTGATCCTTCTAAGATAGAAGCGGTGTCTAAGTGGGAAGCTCCGAAGTCTGTTGCTGAGATTCGAAGTTTTCTTGGCTTGGCTGGTTATTATAGGAAGTTCATTGAGGGATTTTCTAAGTTGGCGTTACCGTTGACGATGTTGACTAGAAAGGGGCAAGCGTTTGTTTGGGACTCAAAATGTGAAGAAGGTTTCCAAGAGTTAAAGAGAAGATTAACTACTGCTCCTATTCTGATATTACCGAGTTTGTCGGAATCATTTGAGGTTTACTGTGACGCTTCATTGTTGGGTTTGGGTGGTGTGTTGATGCAGAATAAGCAGGTTATAGCTTATGCTTCGAGACAACTGAGGATTCATGAAAGGAACTATCCGACGCACGATTTAGAGTTGGCAGCTGTTGTATTTGTTCTGAAGTTATGGAGGCATTATTTGTACGGGTCAAGATTTGAGGTTTTCAGTGACCATAAAAGTTTGAAGTATTTGTTTGATCAGAAAGAGCTGAATATGAGACAGAGGAGATGGTTAGAATTTCTGAAGGATTATGACTTTGGTTTGAATTACCATCCGGGTAAAGCAAACGTAGTGGCTGATGCATTGAGTCGGAAATCATTGCATATGTCTATGTTAATGGTTAAAGAATTGGATTTAATTGAGCAGTTTAGAGATTTGAGTTTGGTGTGTGAGAGTACTCACAATAGTGTTAAATTGGGAATGTTGAAGTTAACGAGTGGTATTCTGGATGAGATTAGAGAGGGTCAGAAATCCGATGTGTTTTTGATCGATAAGTTGACTTTAGTGAATCAAGGTCAAGATGGTGAATTCAGAGTTGATGAGAATGGTGTTTTGAGATTTGGTAATCGGGTGTGTATTCCGGATGTTATCGAACTTAAGAAGAGTATTCTGGAGGAAGGACATCGTAGTGGCTTGAGTATTCATCCTGGAGCTACGAAGATGTATCATGATTTGAAAAAGTTATTTTGGTGGCCGGGGATGAAAAGAGAAATTGCGAGTTTTGTTTATTCCTGTTTGACTTGTCAGAAGTCAAAGATTGAGCATCAGAAGCCGTCTGGGCTAATGCAACCGTTGGCTATTCCAGAGTGGAAGTGGGATAGTATCAGTATGGATTTTGTTTCGGGTTTACCGAGGACAAGTAGGAATTTTGAAGCTATTTGGGTGATTGTGGATAGATTGACGAAGTCGGCTCATTTCATTCCGATCAGAATGGATTATCCGTTAGAAAGATTAGCCGAGTTGTATATTGAGAAGATTGTAAGTTTGCATGGTATTCCGTCGAGTATCGTTTCGGACAGAGATCCTAGATTTACATCGAAGTTTTGGGAAGGTTTGCAGAAGGCTTTGGGAACTAAGCTGAGATTGAGTTCTGCATATCATCCGCAGACTGATGGTCAGACTGAGAGGACGATTCAGTCGCTAGAGGATCTTTTGAGAGCTTGTGTTTTGGAAAAGGGAGGTGTTTGGGATAGTTATTTACCTTTGATTGAGTTTACCTACAACAATAGTTTTCATTCGAGTATTGGTATGGCACCGTTCGAAGCTTTGTATGGTAGGAGATGTCGGACACCTTTATGTTGGTATGAGTCCGGTGAGAGTGCTGTGGTTGGACCGGAGATTGTTCAACAAACTACGGAAAAGATTAAGATGATTCAGGAGAAGATGAGAATTGCTCAGAGTCGTCAGAAGAGTTATCATGATAAGAGGAGGAAGTCACTTGAGTTCCAAGAGGGAGATCATGTGTTTCTTCGTGTTACTCCGATAACTGGAGTTGGTCGAGCTTTGAAGTCGAGGAAGTTGACACCTCGTTTTATTGGTCCTTATCAGATTTTGGAGAGGATAGGGGAGGTAGCCTATCGTATCGCTTTACCGCCGTCGCTTGCGAATTTGCATGAAGTTTTTCATGTGTCTCAGTTGAGGAGGTACATTCATGATCCGTCGCATGTAGTCCAAGTAGATGATGTACAGGTGAGAGATAACCTGACTGTTGAAACATCACCTATGAGGATCGAGGATCGAGAGTTGAAGCAGTTGCGGGGTAAAGAGATTGCCTTGGTGAAGGTAGCTTGGGGAGGACCAGCAGGTGACAACGTGACTTGGGAACTGGAGAGTAAGATGAAGGAGTCTTACCCAGAGTTGTTCGCTTGAGGTATGTTTTCGAGGACGAAAACTCTTTTAGTGGGGGAGAGTTGTAACACCCCGATAATAATAAAATAATTATTTAAATTGAGTTAATAATTTATTTATTAATTTAATTAAATAATTGGAAATTTTATTATTATTATTTTTGGATTATTATTATTATTCGGAAAATATATATAAGTTGGAATTTAGAAAAATCCCATTTTTGGTAAAAAGGTTATTTTCACGTGAAAAGGGAAAAGAGACGGAAAGGGAAAAAAGGGCAAAGAGCCAGAGAACGAAGGTTGAAGGAAGGAAAAGCTTAGAGCTCAGAGATTTGTCGGAATTGACTCAGGTAAGGGGGGTTTATCATCGATTAATGGGTATTATGAGATAATATGTGATAGGTAGTGAGAAACCATTGATTTGCCTCTGATTGAATGATATATGATGAATTTGTGAACTTTTGGGGATGAACGAAATTGGGAGTAAAATTGAAGAAATTCGTAGGAATTAGAGGTAGAAAGGTTAGCAATTTGTGAAATCGAAAGTGTATGATTCGTGGTAGATGAGATGAATGAATTGTGTGTAAAATTTGGATTGTAGAAGGTTGAATTGGATAGATCTCATAGCAGAGAAAGCCATAGCAGATCTGGGCATTCTGGCTTCTGGTCATACGCGTATGGCACTAGGCAATACGCGTATGAGATGGCTGGTACGCGTATGGGTGAGGCCTTACGCGTATGGGTGAGGGAAATGATATTTTGAACGTAGATTTGTCTCTGTTGATACGCGTATGGGAGAGAGGTACGCGTAGCATACGCGTATGAGACTGATGATACGCGTATGGGTTGGGCGAGGAAACGCGCCATACGCGTATGGGCATAGGCAATACGCGTATGGGCAGACTTGTGGTTTTTCTGAACTGTTGTTGTGCAGTTTTTGGTTGTTTAGGCTGAGTGATGTAACTTAGCTGATGTATGACGTAGTAGGGATCATTTCCCGTTGTTTTGAGTAGTATAAGTATTAGTAGAGTGTGCTAATACTGTGTTGATTATGCGGCATGATATGATATGCTTTTGTGATAAAATGTGTTGATGATGTGTGATGGTATGCATGATGTGGTGAATGTATCAGTTATGTATGCATTTATGAATAGACTGTTTTATGGCTTAGAGTGTGAGCATATGTCTATTCTTGAGTTGTTGTTGTTGTTGCATTGCTAGGTGATTAGCATGCATATTGTGGCCTTTATGGTGGTAGCTAATTCCCATGGTGAGGAATTAGTGATGTTAGTCATTTTGGACTGTTGTTGATATTTGCATGCTAGGTGAATTAGCGTGCATAGCATGGCCCATTTGGGGTGGTAGCTAATTCCCATGGTGAGGAATTAGTGATGTGAGTCACTAGGTCTCAAATGAGTGGGACTAGTGAGCTTGGTAGCCGTACCTGGATTTGGTCGGTGAAGTTGAACTATATGTTCATGAATAGTCGGTACCGCATGCATGGAGTCTCATTGAATAATATATGTATGGCGTATAATATGAATGGATGTATTCCAATATTATACGTGTGTTTGTGTTGGTGTTGAGTATTATGTTGAGTTGATGTGCTGTTACTGAATATATGTTTGGATTAGGGTGATGAAATGTGTTAAACTTACTTAGCATTACATAATGTTTTATAATGCTTATCATATTGATTGAGGAACTCACCCTTACAACTATTTTTCAGGTAACGAGCAATGAGTTGAGTAGAAGTTAATGCTTGGAGTCTAGTGTAGTCTCCTTAGTGGGTCGTGCTCTGATAGATGTAACATCGGGAGGGAACCTTTGAATTATGTTGTTAATGATTGTTGAACCAGTTTACATGTAGTATGTTACATGTTTTGATTGATTTGATTTATATCCGCTGCGATTTATGCGAATGTTTAATTGATTAAATAAAGAGCATGACAGTTATTTTGGAACATGGTGTGAATGATTGTGTGACACCCTTAACTGCATAATTACTCTGATATATGTTTATTATTTTAATTAAATAACTGGGGTATTTTAGAAGGGTGTTACATTAGTGGTATCAGAGCATAGTCGGTCGAGTCGAGTCGTAATTATTATGTTCCCCTGTACGGGATAGGTGTTGTGTAACCCTGTCAGTACTTATTGTTTTAGTTTGTTTGGGTTTTCAGAATAGAGATGGCTGGAAGAGGTAGAGACGATGCTGCAATTGCTGAGGCTCTGGGTATGCTAGCTGGAGTACTTGGAGGAAATCCGAATGTTGTGGGAATGGGAGCTGCTCGTCAACTGAGTGAGTTCCAGAAGAACAATCCTCCAATGTTCAAGGGAGCATACGATCCAGGTGGTGCTCAGAAGTGGTTGAAGGAGATTGAGAGGATCTTCCGAGTGACTGAGTGTGCCGATAACCAGAAGGTCAGGTTCGGTACGCATATGCTGTCAGAAGAAGCTGATGATTGGTGGGTTGCTACCCGCACTGAGTTGGAAACTGCTGGGAATGCTGAAATCACTTGGGCTGTGTTCAGAGAGAGATTCCTGAGGAAGTATTTTCCAGAGGATGTTAGAGGGAAGAAAGAGATAGAGTTCTTGGAATTGAAGCAGGGTAACAAGTCTGTTACTGAGTATGCTGCTAAGTTCACAGAGCTGTCAAAGTATTATACTCCCTATAGTGAGGCTGCTGGAGAATTTTCAAAGTGTGTGAAGTTTGAGAACGGGCTGCGTCCCGAGATCAAACAGGCTATTGGATATCAGCGGATCAGAGTGTTTTCTGACTTGGTTGACTGTTGCAGGATTTTTGAACAGGATTCCAAAGCCAGAGCAGAGAGCTATCAGCAAAGGGTTGATAGGAAAGGTAAGAGTCAGAATGATCGTGGGAAACCGTATGCAGATGGCAAAGGTTTCCAGAGGCAGAGTGGGATGAAGAGGCCTAGTGGGGGAGACTCTAGTGCCCCTGCTAAGTGTTACAGATGTGGTCAGGCTGGACATCGTTTCCACGAGTGTACCAGTGCTGAGAAGAAGTGTTTCAAGTGTGGTAAAGGTGGTCATTTGGCTGCAGAGTGCCGGTTGAAGACTCTGACTTGCTTCAACCGTGGAGAGGTGGGTCATATTAGCCCACAGTGTCCTAAGCCGAAGAAAGAGAACCAGTCGGGAGGCAAGGTTTTTGCTTTATCGGGTTCTGAGACTTCTGCAGATGATCGTTTGATCCGAGGTACGTGTTATATTAATGGCCTTCCTCTTGTAGCTATTATTGACACCGGTGCTACTCATTCCTTTATATCCTTGGATTGTGCTGTGAAACTTAAGTTAGAGATATCTGAGATGTATGGTAGTATGGTGATTGATACTCCTGCAAAGGGTTCAGTGACTACTACTTCAGTTTGTTAGAATTGCCCCTTGAGTATTTTTGGTAGAGACTTTGGGATAGACCTTGTGTGTCTTCCACTAGTACAGGTTGATGTTATCCTGGGTATGAACTGGTTGGTGTTTAACCGAGTCTATATCAATTGTTTTGATAAGACTGTGATATTTCCTGAGATTGAGGAAGGAAAGAGTTTATTTCTATTAGCAAGGCAGGTGAATGAGGAAGTAGCAGATGGGGCAGAGTTGTTTATGCTGTTAGCGACTATGGAGGCTAAAGATAAACTGGTGATTGGTGATCTAGCTGTGGTGTGTGATTTTCTTGATGTGTTTCCGGAAGAGGTGAATGAATTGCCACCAGAGCGTGAAGTTGAGTTTTCAATTGATTTAGTACCTGGTACTAGACCGATATCGATGGCTCCGTACCGTATGTCTGCTGTTGAGTTAGCTGAATTGAAGAGTCAGTTAGAAGATCTGTTGGATAAGAAATTTATTCGTCCGAGTATGTCACCGTGGGGTGCACCAGTGTTATTGGTTAAGAAGAAAGAAGGTACTATGAGGTTGTGTGTGGACTACAGGCAACTGAATAAAGTGACGATCAAGAATCGGTATCCTTTGCCGAGGATTGATGATTTGATGGATCAGTTGGTTGGTGCAAGTGTGTTCAGCAAGATAGATTTGAGATCTGGGTATCATCAGATACGTGTGAAAACTGAGGATATTCAGAAGACTGCTTTCAGAACAAGGTATGGACATTATGAGTATTCTGTAATGCCTTTTGGTGTGACTAATGCGCCTGGAGTATTTATGGAGTATATGAATAGGATTTTCCATCCGTATCTCGATCAGTTTGTTGTGGTGTTTATTGATGACATTTTGGTGTATTCGAAATCTGAAGAAGAGCATGCTGAGCATTTGAGAGTGGTTTTAGAAGTCCTCCGAGAAAAGAAGTTATTTGCTAAACTGTCTAAGTGTGAATTTTGGTTAGAGGAGGTTAGTTTTCTTGGTCATGTGATTTCAAGAGGTGGTGTTGCTGTTGATCCTTCTAAGATAGAAGCGGTGTCTAAGTGGGAAGCTCCGAAGTCTGTTGCTGAGATTCGAAGTTTTCTTGGCTTGGCTGGTTATTATAGGAAGTTCATTGAGGGATTTTCTAAGTTGGCGTTACCGTTGACGATGTTGACTAGAAAGGGGCAAGCGTTTGTTTGGGACTCAAAATGTGAAGAAGGTTTCCAAGAGTTAAAGAGAAGATTAACTACTGCTCCTATTCTGATATTACCGAGTTTGTCGGAATCATTTGAGGTTTACTGTGACGCTTCATTGTTGGGTTTGGGTGGTGTGTTGATGCAGAATAAGCAGGTTATAGCTTATGCTTCGAGACAACTGAGGATTCATGAAAGGAACTATCCGACGCACGATTTAGAGTTGGCAGCTGTTGTATTTGTTCTGAAGTTATGGAGGCATTATTTGTACGGGTCAAGATTTGAGGTTTTCAGTGACCATAAAAGTTTGAAGTATTTGTTTGATCAGAAAGAGCTGAATATGAGACAGAGGAGATGGTTAGAATTTCTGAAGGATTATGACTTTGGTTTGAATTACCATCCGGGTAAAGCAAACGTAGTGGCTGATGCATTGAGTCGGAAATCATTGCATATGTCTATGTTAATGGTTAAAGAATTGGATTTAATTGAGCAGTTTAGAGATTTGAGTTTGGTGTGTGAGAGTACTCACAATAGTGTTAAATTGGGAATGTTGAAGTTAACGAGTGGTATTCTGGATGAGATTAGAGAGGGTCAGAAATCCGATGTGTTTTTGATCGATAAGTTGACTTTAGTGAATCAAGGTCAAGGTGGTGAATTCAGAGTTGATGAGAATGGTGTTTTGAGATTTGGTAATCGGGTGTGTATTCCGGATGTTATCGAACTTAAGAAGAGTATTCTGGAGGAAGGACATCGTAGTGGCTTGAGTATTCATCCTGGAGCTACGAAGATGTATCATGATTTGAAAAAGTTATTTTGGTGGCCGGGGATGAAAAGAGAAATTGCGAGTTTTGTTTATTCCTGTTTGACTTGTCAGAAGTCAAAGATTGAGCATCAGAAGCCGTCTGGGCTAATGCAACCGTTGGCTATTCCAGAGTGGAAGTGGGATAGTATCAGTATGGATTTTGTTTCGGGTTTACCGAGGACAAGTAGGAATTTTGAAGCTATTTGGGTGATTGTGGATAGATTGACGAAGTCGGCTCATTTCATTCCGATCAGAATGGATTATCCGTTAGAAAGATTAGCCGAGTTGTATATTGAGAAGATTGTAAGTTTGCATGGTATTCCGTCGAGTATCGTTTCGGACAGAGATCCTAGATTTACATCGAAGTTTTGGGAAGGTTTGCAGAAGGCTTTGGGAACTAAGCTGAGATTGAGTTCTGCATATCATCCGCAGACTGATGGTCAGACTGAGAGGACGATTCAGTCGCTAGAGGATCTTTTGAGAGCTTGTGTTTTGGAAAAGGGAGGTGTTTGGGATAGTTATTTACCTTTGATTGAGTTTACCTACAACAATAGTTTTCATTCGAGTATTGGTATGGCACCGTTCGAAGCTTTGTATGGTAGGAGATGTCGGACACCTTTATGTTGGTATGAGTCCGGTGAGAGTGCTGTGGTTGGACCGGAGATTGTTCAACAAACTACGGAAAAGATTAAGATGATTCAGGAGAAGATGAGAATTGCTCAGAGTCGTCAGAAGAGTTATCATGATAAGAGGAGGAAGTCACTTGAGTTCCAAGAGGGAGATCATGTGTTTCTTCGTGTTACTCCGATAACTGGAGTTGGTCGAGCTTTGAAGTCGAGGAAGTTGACACCTCGTTTTATTGGTCCTTATCAGATTTTGGAGAGGATAGGGGAGGTAGCCTATCGTATCGCTTTACCGCCGTCGCTTGCGAATTTGCATGAAGTTTTTCATGTGTCTCAGTTGAGGAGGTACATTCATGATCCGTCGCATGTAGTCCAAGTAGATGATGTACAGGTGAGAGATAACCTGACTGTTGAAACATCACCTATGAGGATCGAGGATCGAGAGTTGAAGCAGTTGCGGGGTAAAGAGATTGCCTTGGTGAAGGTAGCTTGGGGAGGACCAGCAGGTGACAACGTGACTTGGGAACTGGAGAGTAAGATGAAGGAGTCTTACCCAGAGTTGTTCGCTTGAGGTATGTTTTCGAGGACGAAAACTCTTTTAGTGGGGGAGAGTTGTAACACCCCGATAATAATAAAATAATTATTTAAATTGAGTTAATAATTTATTTATTAATTTAATTAAATAATTGGAAATTTTATTATTATTATTTTTGGATTATTATTATTATTCGGAAAATATATATAAGTTGGAATTTAGAAAAATCCCATTTTTGGTAAAAAGGTTATTTTCACGTGAAAAGGGAAAAGAGACGGAAAGGGAAAAAAGGGCAAAGAGCCAGAGAACGAAGGTTGAAGGAAGGAAAAGCTTAGAGCTCAGAGATTTGTCAGAATTGACTCAGGTAAGGGGGGTTTATCATCGATTAATGGGTATTATGAGATAATATGTGATAGGTAGTGAGAAACCATTGATTTGCCTCTGATTGAATGATATATGATGAATTTGTGAACTTTTGGGGATGAACGAAATTGGGAGTAAAATTGAAGAAATTCGTAGGAATTAGAGGTAGAAAGGTTAGCAATTTGTGAAATCGAAAGTGTATGATTCGTGGTAGATGAGATGAATGAATTGTGTGTAAAATTTGGATTGTAGAAGGTTGAATTGGATAGATCTCATAGCAGAGAAAGCCATAGCAGATCTGGGCATTCTGGCTTCTGGTCATACGCGTATGGCACTAGGCAATACGCGTATGAGATGGCTGGTACGCGTATGGGTGAGGCCTTACGCGTATGGGTGAGGGAAATGATATTTTGAACGTAGATTTGTCTCTGTTGATACGCGTATGGGAGAGAGGTACGCGTAGCATACGCGTATGAGACTGATGATACGCGTATGGGTTGGGCGAGGAAACGCGCCATACGCGTATGGGCATAGGCAATACGCGTATGGGCAGACTTGTGGTTTTTCTGAACTGTTGTTGTGCAGTTTTTGGTTGTTTAGGCTGAGTGATGTAACTTAGCTGATGTATGACGTAGTAGGGATCATTTCCCGTTGTTTTGAGTAGTATAAGTATTAGTAGAGTGTGCTAATACTGTGTTGATTATGCGGCATGATATGATATGCTTTTGTGATAAAATGTGTTGATGATGTGTGATGGTATGCATGATGTGGTGAATGTATCAGTTATGTATGCATTTATGAATAGACTGTTTTATGGCTTAGAGTGTGAGCATATGTCTATTCTTGAGTTGTTGTTGTTGTTGCATTGCTAGGTGATTAGCATGCATATTGTGGCCTTTATGGTGGTAGCTAATTCCCATGGTGAGGAATTAGTGATGTTAGTCATTTTGGACTGTTGTTGATATTTGCATGCTAGGTGAATTAGCGTGCATAGCATGGCCCATTTGGGGTGGTAGCTAATTCCCATGGTGAGGAATTAGTGATGTGAGTCACTAGGTCTCAAATGAGTGGGACTAGTGAGCTTGGTAGCCGTATCTGGATTTGGTCGGTGAAGTTGAACTATATGTTCATGAATAGTCGGTACCGCATGCATGGAGTCTCATTGCATAATATATGTATGGCGTATAATATGAATGGATGTATTCCAATATTATACGTGTGTTTGTGTTGGTGTTGAGTATTATGTTGAGTTAATGTGCTGTTACTGAATATATGTTTGGATTAGGGTGATGAAATGTGTTAAACTTACTTAGCATTACATAATGTTTTATAATGCTTATCATATTGATTGAGGAACTCACCCTTACAACTATTTTTCAGGTAACGAGCAATGAGTTGAGTAGAAGTTAATGCTTGGAGTCTAGTGTAGTCTCCTTAGTGGGTCGTGCTCTGATAGATGTAACATCGGGAGGGAACCTTTGAATTATGTTGTTAATGATTGTTGAACCAGTTTACATGTAGTATGTTACATGTTTTGATTGATTTGATTTATATCCGCTGCGATTTATGCGAATGTTTAATTGATTAAATAAAGAGCATGACAGTTATTTTGGAACATGGTGTGAATGATTGTGTGACACCCTTAACTGCATAATTACTCTGATATATGTTTATTATTTTAATTAAATAACTGGGGTATTTTAGAAGGGTGTTACACAAAGCAAAGCAAAAGTTCACAAGGAACTGAGCGACTAAAAGCACCTGAAATGGTCAAGCAGATGTTAGTATGCAACTTCAAAACAAAGCAAAAAGAAACAGACATCAACAGTTGCTTAGAAGCAGATGGATGTGCAAGGCACAAGGCTCAAGGCATGTGAGCCAAGCCACCTACAAAACAAACAAGTTAGACAATGATATTTAAGTAAGCTCAATCAAAAGAAATGGTCTCATTGGTCATTTGTTGGTCAACCTGAAAACATGAGCTCAAAGGTGAGTAACAGGACCACTAGGGCAAGCCTAGGGTCAAAAGAGAATGAAAAAGTCAAAACAGCAAAGGGCAAGCATTCAAAATTATGTTTAATCAATCAAGAAACAATTCCAATTGGGTTCACATTCATATCAATCACTATCATCATTTCAT
Organism: Lathyrus oleraceus; assembly: GCF_024323335.1. Lineage (NCBI taxonomy): Eukaryota > Viridiplantae > Streptophyta > Magnoliopsida > Fabales > Fabaceae > Lathyrus > Lathyrus oleraceus. The sequence continues at coordinate 246,194,188 of NC_066579.1, forward strand.
GAACAATTTAGGTCAAAGTATAGCAAACAGAAGCTCATAGAAGTCAACAGCAAGACTTAACTCAAAAGCAATCTCAAACACTTCCAAAAATCACCAAATAAATCAAGATCAATCACAACCCACAGCATGGTAAGCATGTCAAATTTCATCTCATTTGGACAAGTGGAAGGCAGTCAATGAAAATCAGAAAGTCAAAGCAATTTTGAACATGCTCAATGAAGTCAACCAAACATGCATTTACTTAGAAAAATCATAAATCAGAGATGGTATATGATAAATGAATGGGACTAAAATCATGGCAAAGATGAGGATGTCTAGTTATCTCATGTAAAATTTCATGTCCATCTAATAAAGTATGAGAATTTCACAAATGAAATGGGAACAAGTGTCACAAAAAGTCAACATATGACTAAACAGGGGAGAAAATCTCAAACAATTAAGAAATGCCACAAATAAATCCAAGAAAATTCACATGTAAACTAGACATCCAAGAGTACATTCATGCAAAAATTCAAACCAATTTGAGTTCAAGAAGCATGGTAATGAAAATCATGAAGTTGGACATCAATGGTGTGACACAAGTTGTCACACCCTAATTCAAAAAATCATAACTCACAAACCAGCAATGATAAATTCACAAACTCTACACCAAAATCTCCATGAGTGTGTCTAGTTTAAGCACAAAAAATTTGGGAGCCATTGGATAAAGCATCATCATTTCACAAATGTTTTGGCAAAGTGTACAAAATATGCATACATGTCACAAACCCTTATACCAATTAAAAATTACTCAACCAAAAAATCTGGAAAAATAATGATAAAAAACTAGAGATCATGATGAAGATGATGCAAAAATTCCCATGAGATTTGGATTTGAAATGAGTGAAATATGATTTTTGCAAGATTGATGATCAAAGTGAAATAATTATTGAAAATTAAATGGATTAATTTGAATTAAGTGGACCGAGAATGGCATTTGTGTAAATTTGGACTTCACTAAATGGGACGGCGTCGTTTTGGGGCGGCCAAGGAAATGTTTTGATTGGCTCATGGGGGGCTGGAACAGTAACGAAAGCATGCACACACGTGAACCATTTTCTGGGCAGATAATGTAGTTTAGGGTTTTATGAACAGTGATGTTCATCATCAATGATGAACAAAAATCCCAGAAATGGGAATTGAACATAACATTCGAACCAGCACACAATGCACATCGTCATTCCAAAATTCATTTTCATTAAATCAAGCTAAACAAGAAGAATCGAATAAAAACTCATTTCATCATCAAACTTTAAAACAGCATAACTCCACAAATACTCAACCATTTTTATGGATTCAAGGCTCAATAGAATCAGCAAAACAAGGCCTACCTAAAGCATATCATAGTTTTGTAAATAGTGGAAGTCGAAAACTCACCAAACCTGCAAAACAGTTGAGATTCAAGGGTTGTTTGGCTGTTTTGAAGTGAAACAGTTGAAGCTTCAGCTGTGCTTTGATGAATGGCTAAAAGAGTTCGACCCAAGAAGGCTCAGAATGACTTTACACAACATTTGCCATGGAAGGATTCTTTGAAAACAGTGCTGGAAAGTGAGCTCCCAGTTGGTGAATGGTGCTGCAAATAACCTCCAAATGATGGCCAGATGATAGAACAACAAAGGAATCCTCGAGTTCTTTGGAAGTTTTTTGGTAAAAAAGCAAAGTGAGAAAAATGAGATTTGAGAGAAAGTGAAGAATTCTGTGATTTGAGGCTGCAACTAGGGTTTGTAAATGACAGAAAATCATCTTTATATTCTCTGTTTAAGAGTACAAATCAAAGTCCATGGAAATATGGGATAGAGTTGGTAAAAGTGTACTTTTCTTCCAATTTTCAAGCAAGTTGGCATGGGTGTATGTACTGCACGAATTTGACTTTGTAACATGACCAAAACCACATTTCTGAACTATTTCAATTGGCCAAATGGTTTAAAAATGATTATTTTGAAAAGTCAAAATTCAACTCACTTGAAATTAATTAAGGCAAGTTCAAAAAGGCCATTTTGCATGGTGATGTTTTGGTGCATGAGGATGACATATTTGGAAAGATGAGGTCAAATGTGACTTGTTGGAAAAAACCCCACCAAATTTGGCCAAATGGTTTGAGAGATATGGCCTTTTGAAGTTCAAAAATTTCTGAAAATGATTCGATCATAACTTGCCAACCATACATGGGAATTGAGTGTTCTTGGACTTTTTGGAAATGGGAGAACAAGATCTTCAACTTTCATGTTGGGCAAAAATTCATTTGAAGCTTGTATCATGATGTAAGTTTGAGGATCAAGACTTTCCATTTTTGGTAAGTTTCAGTTACAGGTCCAGTTTCCCTTTTTTGGAAATTTCTTGTCTGGCTTCAAATTCTTCCATGATGATGTTTGACATGATATATGAGGCCTATTGGGACATGAATGAGACCTCTCAAACCAATTTCCATCATCAAATCACTGATTAAATGGACAGTTGACCAACAGTTGACTTTTAGGGTTTCTGTCTGATTGTGCATTGACTGATGACTTCTGAACATCCAATCCTTGACCAAAACTCTTCAAATGGATCCCCAAGCCATGTGAACATGTTGGACCAACCCTAGGGCCCTGGCTCAATGAAAAATGCACTTGCTTGCTTGACTGACTGATCTCCTGACCAGTTTGACCTAATTTCTTGATTGGCTTGTACTTGAGGCAAATGGGACAATGCAATGCTATGCAGTGGACCATGTTATGCTATGACCTAATATGAGAATGTATGTATAATGATAGGTGCAAATTTGAGGTGCTACAGCTGCCCCTATTCAATCAGCTGGGAACCCGAATGGATGAGAGCAACGGCTGTCAGACTTTCAGGGTAAACAGGGATTGAATACCAAGAACCGTAGAAATTTGCACTCTGCCGGATATGATACCAGGAGAACCACGTCATTTACTGATGACGCCTGCAATTGACAACTTCAGAAAAGCGAAACCATTTACCGATGGTTAGAAACTGGAAACTTGATATTTACCGATATCAACTTTAGCAAGACCATTTACCGATGGCTGCTGGGAAACAACTCTGATGTAAAAGGAAGCAAGGCCATTTACCAATGGTGGCTTCAAAGAAACTTGACATTTACCGATATCAACTTCAACTCGACCATTTACCGATGGCTACTGCGACTGGGGATCTGATATTTACCGATATCGAAGAAAACGGGGCCATTTACCGATGGCGGATAAAACTGGGCATTCAATATTTACCGATATCGAAGCATACAGGACCATTTACCGATGGCGTCTCCATTTGAGGAGGAACAAAATCTTTGTGGTGTAATCAGACAAGACGCTTACCGACGACTTCTGGGGATCTAGATTTTATCAACAAGGAATCAAAGCATGACCAGACATTTACCGATGACTGGGAAGAGACTCGACGTTTACCGACATCGAAAGATGATGTTTACCGACATCCAAACAAATGACCAGACATTTACCGATGACCGGGGAACACTTTACTAAGGGAAAAAACAAATATTTGCAACTGGAAACCAGATAGGACATTTACCGATGACTCTACTGGGGATTTCTAGCTGGGGATTATCAGACATTTACCGATGACTGCAGAAAAGACTCGATGTTTACTGACATCGAAAGATGATGTTTACCGACATCAAAAAATGACCAGACATTTACCGATGACTGGGGTGAGACGCGATGTTTACTGACATCAAAACAATGATGACCAGACATTTACCGATGACTGGAGAGAAAACCCGATGTTTACAGACACCGAGACAATGGTGTTTACCGACACCAAAAATGATGACCAGACATTTACTGATGACTGGGGAGAAAACCCGATGTTTACAGACACCGAAACAATGGTGTTTACCGACACCAAAAATGATGACCAGACATTTACTGATGACTGGGGAGAAAACCCGATGTTTACAGACACCGAAACAATGGTGTTTACCGACACCAAAAATGATGACCAGACATTTACTGATGACTGGGGAGAATGCCCGATGTTTACAGACACCGAAACAATGGTGTTTACCGACACCAAACAAAGAAACACACGCGGGTGCTAGTATGACACTTACCGGTATCACAAGAACGACTTTTTAGATATGTCAAGGCAAGGTTGACCACTTGCTGGGGGTCTTACTGGGGAGAAACAAACTTTCTGTCGCCAACGGGTGAAGTAATAAACCTCTGTGGGGATATCAATCCTGAGTGCTGTCAAGAGCAACTGTAGCAGACTTGCTGTGCTGATGTTGAATGAAATGATCCGCCTCTGCCGGGGATACGGTCTGATTGGGTTAACACATGAATGCATATGTTTGAATTTTTCCATGGCGTAATGCTCCACATTGAATGGAAATGCTACGCGGTTTTGAGGATGCAATGATTACTACATGCAAAATGATGAAAGACTCCGGCTGGGGAGCCAAAACTGATCGGGTACTCCAACTCTGCGGGGAGACACTGTAGGGAGAGCAACGACTTCTCACTCATGTTGGAGAATAGCACTGCTGCTGGGGAAAGGTGAACTCCGCAGGGGATATCCTTCAGTCCACAGATAGGATAAATGTTGGAGATAAATTTCAATGAACCTGCCTCACTCGGGGAGGAAATCGGCAAATACAGGCCTGCTGGGGATAGGCAATCCTTAGACCTGTTGGGGAATAGAAGGCACTATCCACAGACGTCTCCGCAGGGGAACATAGCTCTGATAGCTTCCAAACTTTGCTTGGGGAAAATATCTGCTGAGGAAACGTCCTCGCAGACGCCAATCCGAAAAAACAGCACAACAAAATGCCCCCAGGGGATACATGGACAAGATACGCTCAAGTGTCCTCAACATTCAAAATGATTTTCAAATGCTTCATCATCCTGCAAGCTATTGTTTAGCCTTCATGTTCTTATATGCAATGCTTATCAAAAATTCGGACATTTTTGCAAACAAAACAGTAAAAATAAAAACCAAAGAGCTATTTATCTGAATAACGACTTTTATTGATTGAAAATGTGCCTGAAGAGGCAAATACATTGGGGAAGCAATTCCTAGAAAGAGGTAATTGCGCACAAAAGGAAAAATCTATCCTAATGGCAACGTGAACACGGTATCCACTATTTCCCAATTCTGTTATAACTCACAGATCATCAGTTTTCCTCCCAAATCCTTGCTTTCAGAGAAGAATGACTGGACGGATCACATCTTTCGAGATGGCAGACGACAAAGCTCGATGAAGTACAGACAACTCAGATTGTAGTCTTCGCTTTAATCCCTCTTTTGGCTGGATCGCCCTTTCGGGTTTTCAATCCACCGGGATACCCATTTTTGCCTAAGCCGCCCTTGCGGGTTTTCGACTTACCGGGTGTACAAATTCTTTTCATTTTATCCCTAATTTTTGCCCGAACCTTTTCTTTCTGTTTTTTGGTTCGCCGGGATGCCCTTTTTTTGCCTAGACTCTTTTTTCCTTTTTGTCCAGCGGGTCAATTTATGCGAAGTATTTTTTGACTACATCTGAGTTAACAGGAGACGGAAAATCTTCACCATCCATAGTTGTAAGCATCAAGGCTCCACCGGAGAAGACCTTCTTCACAACATATGGACCTTCATAATTAGGAGTCCACTTGCCCCTGTTATCTGCACCGGGAGGGAGGATCCTCTTCAAAACTAGATCACCGATCTGATAGCTTCGAGGACGCACTTTCTGATCAAAGGCTCGCTTCATCCTTCGCTGATACAACTGTCCATGGCATACAGCTGCTAGCCGTCTCTCTTCGATAAGGCTCAACTCGTTAAACCTTGTTCGAATCCACTCGGCTTCGTCCAGCTTGACATCCAATAAAACTCTCAGAGAAGGAATCTCCACTTCAACAGGTAGGACAGCTTCCATACCATACACAAGGGAGTAAGGGGTTGCCCCGGTCGACGTACGTACTGAGGTACGGTACCCATGCAAAGCGAAAGGCAGCATCTCATGCCAATCCTTGTACGTAACGACCATCTTCTGCACAATCTTCTTGATATTCTTGTTTGCCGCTTCTACAGCACCATTCATCTTCGGTCTGTAAGGAGAAGAATTGTGATGTTCAATCTTGAAATCTTTACACAGCTCCTTCATCATCTTGTTGTTGAGATTCGAACCATTGTCAGTGATGATTCTCTCAGGAACTCCATAACGACATATGATTTCTTTCTTGATGAACCGGGTAACCACTTGTTTGGTAACGTTAGCATAGGAAGCTGCTTCCACCCACTTGGTGAAATAGTCAATCGCTACCAAAATGAAGCGATGTCCATTCGAAGCAGTGGGCTCAATCTTCCCAATCATATCAATGCCCCACATGGCAAACGGCCAAGGCGAATTCATGACATTCAGAGGGCTTGGTGGTACATGCACCTTGTCAGCATAAATTTGACACTTATGGCACTTCCGAGCATACTTGAAACAATCGGATTCCATAGTCATCCAGTAATAACCCGCTCTCAACAATTTCTTAGCCATTGCATGTCCGCCGGCATGAGTACCGAAGGAACCTTCATGAACTTCCTGCATTAACATGTCTGCCTCGGGTCTGTCCACGCATCTGAGCAAGACCATGTCAAAGTTTCTCTTATACAACACATCGTCCTGATTCAAATAGAAGCTTCCAGCTAGCCTTCTCAGGGTCTTCTTGTCATTCTTCGACGCACCTTCAGGATACTCCTGAGTCTTGAGGAAGTTCTTGATGTCATAGTACCACGGCTTCTCATCAATCACAACAGACTCGGCTGCAAACACATACGCAGGCCTCTCGAGTCGATTCACCGCAACATGTGGCACATGATTCCACCAATGAACTTTGATCATAGACGACAAAGTAGCCAAGGCATCAGCCATCTGATTCTCATCCCGGGGGACATGATACAACTTCACCTTCTTGAAGAACGTCAGTATTCTTCTGGTGTAATCTCTATACGGAATCAAATGTGGCTGATTCGTATTCCAATCTCCATTGACTTGATTGACCACTAGAGCGGAATCTCCAAAAATGTCAAGCGTTTTGATCCTCAGGTTAATGGCTTCTTCTATCCCCATGATACAAGCCTCATACTCAGCTTCGTTGTTGGTGACGTCAAACGTCAATCTGGCAGAAAAAGGTATATGAGCACCTTTAGGATTGATCAATACTGCCCCGACACCGTTACCGTTCATATTCACAGCCCCATCAAACATCAGTGTCCATTTGACATCTGGATCCGGTCCTTCCTCAACAAGAGGCTCTTCGCAATCTTTCATCTTAAGATACATGATGTCTTCATCAGGGAATTCAAACATCATAGGCTGATAATCTTCAATCGGTTGCTCGGCGAGGTAGTCTGACAGAATACTACCTTTGATGGCCTTTTGTGACGTGTACTGAATATCATATTCTGTTAGAATCATCTGCCAACGAGCAACGCGTCCGGTGAGAGCCGGTTTCTCAAAGATGTACTTTACTGGATCCATCTTAGAAATCAATAAGGTAGTATGGTTCAACATATACTGCCTCAGTCGGCGAGCAGCCCAGGCCAAAGCACAACAAGTTTTCTCGAGCAGTGAATATCTTGTTTCACAGTCGGTAAACTTTTTGCTAAGGTAGTATATGGCATGCTCTTTTCGACCAGACTCGTCATGCTGTCCCAATACACACCCCATCGAGTTCTCAGTCACTGACAGGTACATTATCAGAGGTCTCCCTGGAACTGGAGGTATAAGGATTGGAGGTTTCTGTAAATACTCTTTAATCTTGTCAAAAGCTTTCTGACAATCATCATTCCACTTGATCGCCTGATTCTTTCTAAGCAGTTTGAAAATTGGTTCGCACGTGGCTGTTAGGTGAGATATGAACCTTGCAATGTAGTTCAACCTCCCTAAAAACCCACGGACTTGCTTCTCCGTTTTCGGTTCAGGCATCTCTTGAATAGCTTTGACTTTCGCTGGATCAACCTCAATCCCTTTTTCACTGACAATGAAGCCTAAAAGCTTCCCTGATCTCACCCCAAACGTACACTTGTTCGGATTCAACCTCAGCTTGAACTTTCTCAACCGGTCAAACAGCTTCTGCAAATTAACCAGGTGCTCCTCTTCTGTCTGCGACTTCGCAATCATATCATCTACGTACACTTCAATTTCTTTGTGCATCATGTCATGAAAAAGAGTCGTCATTGCCCTCTGATAGGTAGCACCAGCATTCTTTAGCCCAAATGGCATCACCTTATAGCAGAACGTGCCCCAAGGTGTAATGAATGTCGTCTTTTCCATGTCCTCTGGCGCCATCTTGATCTGATTATATCCAGAGAAACCATCCATGAAAGAGAATACCGAGGATTGAGCCGTATTATCAACCAATACATCAATGTGAGGTAATGGGAAATCATCTTTCGGACTCGCTCTATTCAAATCCCGGTAATCGACACACATTCTGACTTTACCATCCTTCTTCGGCACAGGAACGATGTTGGCCACCCATGGGGGATAACTTGTAACAGCCAAAAAACCTGCATCCCACTGCTTCTGAACCTCTTCCTTGATCTTAGTTGCCATATCAGGACTCGTTCTACGAAGCTTCTGCTTGACCGAAGGACATCCTTCTCTAAGAGGTAATCGATGCACCACAATGTCTGTATCCAAACCAGGCATATCTTGATATGACCAGGCGAATATCTCCACATATTCTCTCAGCATCTCAATCAGCCTCCTCTTGACAGAGTCCTCTAAAGCAGCCCCAATCTTGATTTCTCTTTTGGCGTCCTCAGTACCCAAATTAACAACCTCCAACTCCTCCTGATGAGGTTGGATGACCCTTTCCTCCTGCTTCAGCAATCTGACCAATTCTGCAGGGAGTTCACAGTCTTCCTCACTCTCCTCTTCAGCTTGGTAGATGGGATTGTCGAAATCATACTGAGCCATAACAGAACTGTTCATAGTGAATGCCATAAGATCGCTTCTGCATGTTTAATGCTTTGTTTTAGAAAAAGAGTTCAATAAAGTCACAAAAAACAAAAACATTGCCATTTTTATTGTTTTTGAAAAAGGATGAAAACAAAAAATAGAAAGACAGGGATCACAAAGTTTGATTTCAAAAAATGTCCTTCATTAATGATAATCATTAAAACATGATGAGGCCCTACAATGAATCACTACGCCTTGGGCAGAACGTAGGATTTTCATGCAAAATGACAAAACAACAGAAAATTACTCTGTCAGAAGAGTAACTTGAACCACTTCTTCAGCCGTCCAGTTGTTGATAGACCCCCCTGGTGCACACGGGCGAACCCAGTTGTCCAAATCACAATCACTGTCACAGTCTTCACTACCGGTTGCAGAGACGTCGCCATGATTCATCAGCCCAGCGCTGGTAAAGGTACTCGGACCCGCTTGACCATTCTGCTCTGCTTGGAGAGGCTCGTAACCAACGCCAAATTTGTCTTCTTTGACAGGCAAATCCACCATCTTGCCCCAGCCTTCAGCTTTGCCAGAATCAACAACCTCCTTAGCCTGCTTGTAAGAAGTAATTGAAGCACCTGGCTTCCTCTGCTCAGCGTACGCCACTTTCTCAAGAGCCACAGTCTCAAACGCCTGGCATAAGGTTTCGTGGATCTCGCCATCCACCTCAACATATTTGAACGAGGATAGATGACTCACCAGAATCTCTTCTTCACCGCACACGTCACAATCTGACCGTTCCAGACATACTTGAGCTTTTGATGGAGAGTCGACGAGACTGCCCCTGCTGCATGAATCCATGGACGCCCCAATAAACAACTATAGGCGGGCTGGATGTCCATAACATAGAAGATGATATCGAATACCTCAGGACCTATCTTCACAGGCAAGGTAACTTCCCCACACACAGAACGTTTGGATCCGTCGAAAGCACGAACGATCAGGTCACTGGGAGTAAGCACAAACCCTTCCACATCAATCTTCTTCAGAATCTGCTTAGGCAACACATTCAGCGACGACCCGGTGTCTACCAATACGTGAGACAACACTGCCCCCTTGCACTCCATGGTGATGTGCAAGGCTTTGTTATGGTTCCGCCCTTCAGGCGGTAAGTCCAGGTTGGTGAATCCTACACCATGCCTGGTGCTCACATTGGCCATCACACCCTCCAGTTGATTGACAGAAATCTCCTGAGGCACGTAAGCCAGATTCAACATCTTCAGCAAGGCATTACGGTGTGCCTCAGAGCACAACAACAGTGAAAGTATAGAAATCTTGGACGGAGTTTGATTCAACTGATCTACAATCTTGTAGTCACTCTTCTTGATTATCTTCATAAACTCCTCCACGTCCTTCTCAAATGTCCCCTCGGGCGCTTCCTTCTGGACAGGTTCTTCCTCAACCACAGCTTGCTTACCCTTTGCTTTGGCGAGAGCCTCAGCATTATTGTCCCTCAAAGGCTGCGGTGCGAACAGACGACCGCTTCTGGTAAAACCTCCTGGACCCCCTACATTATCCACAGCCGGACCAACAGTTGCAGGAACTCTATTCGGTAAACCAATTGTCACTGGAGCTTGATTCACTGGTCTCGTCTGACTTTCAGCCCTTCTGTAACTGCGGTGAGCATTATCATACTTCCACGGCACGGCTCTACTATTCTCAACAGCCCTTCTTCCAGACGCGGCGATAGTAGTTGGAGCACTGATGGTTACAGGCACGGAAATGGTAACTGGGGTACCATTTGTTGCAGGTGCACTAACGACCCTTTGTCCACGTCCTTCAGACGGTTTAAAGTAAATGGTGATAGTTGACACTGTCCCACGATCTTTTACAGCCCTACTGAATTGCAAACAACCCTCATCCATCATACCCTGGATACCGGCCCTTAACTGGTCGCAACCATTCTCAGATTCTGCACAGCCCAAACAATCCTCATCACAGCCCGAGTAGACACCCCCATTCAGCAGACGGCCCTTCACAACTAGCAGAGAAGTCTGAACATCATCAACACTAACAACCAGATCTTCAGCTTCTTTCCCCTCAATATTGTTCACTCTATGCCCACCATGCTGAGGCATAGGGTTGTTTACGACGTTAGGCACTGGAGCGAAGTTGATCGCCTTGGCATCGATCAAATCTTGGACCTTGTGCTGGAGAGCCCGACACTTCTCAGTATGATGCCCTGGTGCCCCAGAGTGAAAGTCACAACGGACGTTGGCGTCGTACCCAGGAGGCAATACTGTAGGCGGAGCCATTGTACGCAACTCAACCATCCCCAACCTGAGTAGTTCGGGCAGCAGTTCGGCGTACGACATGGGTAGCGAATCAAAACGTCGATCAGGCATCCTTTGTCTGGGCTGATACGGACGTTGCTGTTGTTGTTGTTGCGGTTGTTGAACTCTTTGTTGTTGTTGTTGACGAGGTTGAGGTGCCGGAATGGTTACTGCAGCAGCTTGACGGTATTCAATTCTGTTCTGATCTCTGCGGTGTTGAACAGCATTAGTTTCACCCTCTCTTCGACGAGGTGCCCCAGCAAACGGCTTCTTAGAAGAAGAGGAACCAGCATCTTGGATCTTCCCAGTTTTAATCAAGCTCTCAGTCCTCTCTCCACAAATGACAACATCAGAAAAACTACCGAATGGGCAGCTCCCCATCCGGTCCATAAACACACCATGAAGAGTGCCGATAAACATATCTGTCAACTCCCTCTCCAGCATAGGGGGTTGAACTCTAGCAGCCAGTTCACGCCACCTCTGGGCATACTCCTTGAAGCTTTCATTGGATTTCTGACATAGACTCTGCAGCTGAGTCCGGCTAGGCGCCATGTCCATGTTGTGTTTGTATTGCCTCAAAAAGGCCTCACCCAGATCCCTCCAACAGCGGATAGAATCTCTCTTCAATTCCATGTACCAGTCCAAAGAAGCCCCAGATAGACTATCTTGGAAAAAATACATCCACATCTTTTCATCATCGGTATACGCAGAGATTTTTCGATAATAAGCCTGCACATGGGTGCGAGGGCAAGAAGTACCGTTGTATTTATCGAAGGACGGTGCTTTGAACTTGTAAGGGATTCTCAAACCTTCCACCAACCCCATATTGGTAACATCAAAACCGAGAGAATTCTGACATTCCATAGCTCTAATTTTCTCAGCAAGGGCATCAACTTTACGATCCCTCTCATCAACCCTTCCCAGAACACCTTCGTCTTCACTGAGCAGAGAGAACATATCCTCTTGTCTGTCAACAATCGGAACAGGATTACGGGCCGGGGCACGGATCGCTCTGGCATTAGCGGGATCTGGAGCAATAGGTTGACCGTTGATTCGAATACCCCCCAACTCATCACCTACAGCATAGTTGTTGATGGGTACAGCAGCAGCAACATTATTATCATTGACCGGGCCTCCCTCTGGCGGAGCATGGTTGACCGGTGGAATTGCAGCCTCTTGTCTCTGAACCATGGCTCGAAGTTCTTCTTGACCTTGTGCAACCCCTTGCATCATATTCATAAACTGGGCCATGTTAGCCTTCATCTCAGCCAACTCTGCTTGAACTTGATCCATACCTCTCTGTTGATTCAGTCTTGTTGAGTAGCGGTGCGGACGTTGATCAGCTATTCTGCCTGAACAGGAACCAAGAGTGAGAAGTCACGACCAAGAACACCTGTTATGCAAAATGATATGAGTATGGTGCTAATGATGCGTATGATGCACGTGATATGTTCATTCCTCAGGCATTCAAAGAGCCTGAGTCATCCTCAAAAGATGGCAACCTGCAGCAAGAACAACATAGAAGCACATAAACAACATACACAAGAGTGATGAGTACAAGGTGAAACCAACAACCTCATCTATGAGTAACAGGATCACACAACAAAGTCGACAAAGAAAATCCAAACAATCGGAGTACAACAATGAATCCCATCCAACAAGCCTGGAGGTGATTCTCAACATACATATCAAAGATACAAGCTAAGGCAAACGGCCTCCCGGAATGAGAGTCTTCAAGTACTGACACTGGTCTATCAACAGGTCACATTCTGAACATTCTGGCAAAAGAGTGATCTTCTCCTTCAGTTGTCGTCTAAGCTCTACCACTTCTCCTCCAAGGCGGTTCTCTGATGCCTGTCTCAAGTCTACTTCCTTCTTCAACTGGATGTCTTTATCTCTGAGTTGCTTCTCCAAGTCTCTGATCTTCTTCTGATAGCTGGCCTCAACCCTCTGCAGCCTCAAGCACTCCCGGTGTTCTGCATCTAACATGCTCTCCACCTCCTCGTAGGATCTCTTCTTGCTTCTCAGTCTGCTAGCATCTTCTTCTCGCACTCCTCTGAGTTGATGAGCCAAATTCAACCTATCAGCTTTGGCTTTGTACAATTCCATCTGGGTATCTTGCTCCTTCTCTCTCAAACGGCGATTCTCCATCAGGGCTTGCTTGTAGTGCTCCGCAGGCACACTCTCAGCAAGGATCAAAGGTGGTTGCTCCTGCAACGGCTCCATCCTATCGTAGGGTAACAACAAAGTTTCTACTCTCTCCTTGACCCAATCAGTGTAATTGGGCATAGCAACGGCAAACTTCTTCCCTAAGATAGATCCATCCTTCATACCAATAGACTTCCAAGCTCTTCCTATCTGCTCCAATCTATCCGGGTCACTCTGCTTCTCAAAATACACACTTTCTGCTACCTCAGCCTCAAGTGGTCTTCCCTTCATCACAAACCCCAACTGGCGGAGAGAAAGAACCGGGTTGTAATTGATGCAACCCCTAGTCCCTATGAGTGGCACATTACGGAATCCTCCACAGCTCATAATGACGTTACGCACATCCATCCGGTAAGATTGCCACCTGATATCATAGGAGGTAAGAGACATAACCCTCTGAGTCCACTTATGCGTGCTCTGAGCATCCACAAAAGGTCCATTGACTGGCAGGAGAGACAAGAACCATCTGAGCAAAAGCGGGAGACAACACCTGATAGCCCCACCCTTACCATGCCTACTGTGAATAGCATAGTAAGTGTCAGCCAACAGAGTAGGAACTGGATTTCCTCCGATGAAGATACTGACTGCAGCATAGTCAACAAAATTGGGCATACTCGGAAACAGGACGATCCCATAGATCATGACGGCCAACTGAGCATGAAAGGCTTCCCAACTTCCCTTCTCTGCTTCTTCTCTAGCTACCCTCAACAGAAACTTCAAAGGCAATCCTACAACATCCCCACTGGACTTCCAACTATCACTGACTTCCTTGATACCCAAATGGAGAGCTCTGGCAACAACTCTGAAATCAACCTCCTTGGGCACATCCAAGAAAGGAACCTGATACCGGACCGGGACACTCAGCAGAATGGAATACTCCTCAAGAGTAGGCGCTAACTGATAATCTTGAAAGGTGAAACAATGAAGCTCTGGGTCGTAGAACTGTAGAAGAGTCTGCAACGGCACCGGATCGACTACCATCTTCAACAGTGTCAGAATATCTCCATACTGGTCAACAAACCCCTTCTGGTTACCACTGGTCATAAGGTTACTCAACTCAATCAGAGACGTCAAAGGTTCACGGTGAAAGCTGTAGGAACAAGTCTTCCGCTTCAACTCCGGGACTGTTGCCATCTCTATCAGTGAACAAGCTCTGGAATGTACCTGAGAAATGATATGCATGCAGGGATTAGTTTTTTTTCTTTTTTCTTTTTCTTTTCTTTTTTTTTTCCCCTTTTTTTTATTGCGTTTCTTTTGAAAAATAAATATGCTATGATGCAAATGATGCAGACACGACTGGTTGGCTGTGTCTCTCAGAACACAGGACCAAAACTTCGGCTTGAACTCGGAACCACAAATTCATCTGAAACCCAAAGTCATCTGAGACCCCAAAATTCTGAACCAATAGTCACCAACAGGATCACAAGTCACCAACAAGTCACCAACAAGTCACCAACTGTACCTGTAATAATGATCATTCCCTCCCCACTCACGGGTGTCACCTAGGCCAGGGTAAGGTCGAGAGAAACGCAGCATAAATAACCTTTCGCAGAACATCATCATATACACACCCGAAGTATGTAACGATAATATCCCACCAGGGTCTGAACTGCTCGTGATATCAATGTTCCGCTAAGTGGCGCAATACCACCCGCTTCCCATGAATCACTCTATTCCTAAGTATCCTAGATTTCACTCATGGCCTGGGTATTGGGCCTTTTACCTCATGTAACTCCCACCCCAACAGAGAGAAACAGACAACCAGCCAGGTGAACAGATGAAGAAATGCAAACATTAATGCAAACAATAAATGCAAACGATAAATGCACATATATACAAATGAATGCAATAAATAACAGCACACAGCAACCAAAACCCTAACCTAGAGAGCGCTAGGAGAGACTCGCTTAGGGAAGATGGACCAGCATAGGTCAACTTCTCTATATCCCCAGTGGAGTCGCCAGCTGTCGCATCACGCGAAAAAACCGGCGGGAAAACAAGAACAACAGAGCCGCCACCGTGCGTTATTTATCCCAAAAGAGGGAAAGGAAACGCTCAGAGTAAACCTGGGAAAAGACATGGTCTCGCGACCAAAGAGAATGGGTTCGGGAGTCGGTTATGCGAAGGGAAGGTATTAGCACCCCTACGCATCCGTAGTACTCTACGGGATCCACGCACAATAGAAAGGAAAATGGTTGCTAAACACTGCTCAAACACACACACACTGGCTGAAAGAGACACAAGAAAACAAACAAGACTGACTCGGCAGGATGTCGCATCCTGGGCCTACTTAGTCTATCAGGCATAGACATCAGAGTCGAAGTAGTTCGGACTGGGGAAACGACACATGCTCGCTAGGATGTCGCATCCTATGCATACGTATCTTCTTGGACGAAGAAGAATCAGAGCATTCGTAGCTCGGCTGACACGCACACAAACAAACACAGGCAAAGGCAAACGTGGAGCCCGAATGCCAATCACTGGACTTACATCAGCATCCGAACCAAAACACACACAAAGAGGCAAACGTGGAGCCTGAATGCCAATCACTGGACTTACATCAGCATCCGAACCAAAACACACACAAAGAGGCAAACGTGGAGCCTGAATGCCAATCACTGGACTTACATCAGCATCCAAGCACACAACAAGACAAAACAAAGACACAGGCGCCCGGAGAGATCTGCTCATCTCCTGCCTACGTACCTCATCTGGTATGAGGATCAGGGCGACGTAGTTCCCCTACAGAGGGATAAAGGACTAGCCTAACCAGATAACAGAGGGAGACACAACTAGGGAGACTACGACTCGAGCCTAGATGTTATCATGCAAAATCATCCCTAAGTTAAGGTTTCTAGCTAACTGGCACAGGGAGCCAGCCTATCCTAATCATGACTTGCACAGGAAGCAAGCCACACACACACTTAACTTGCACAGGAAGCAAGCCAAGCAAAACCTAACTTGCACAGGAAGCAAGTCTAAACTAACCCTAACTTGCACAGGAAGCAAGTCAAACAAACATACAAGCACAGGTAGCACACACTATATTCAAGCAATGGGCTCAAACAAGGTTAGGTTTTAGTCGAGGGGTCATATCAACCTCAACAAACAAACCTCTGGAACTGGGTAGATGTTGCTCTTAACCTTGACATTGAGAGCCAAGGTGAAGCAGATGAAAGGTGAGTGAAGATGAGACTTCACAGCTCTTATCCCTGGCCTGGGAGAGCTTAAGACAAGAATGTGTGGGTTCAGAAAGTGGGAACCCTTCTACACATTTAAAACTGACTCAACTGTACAATTGTACAAGATCTTGGGTTTGTATCTGCAATGCATCAACACAGTGGTGTGAGCAAAACAGAAGACACACTGAATAGCAGGGGATAGGTTGCATATCCCTTGGGTTCTGCCAATTGCCTCTTCACTTAGGAGGACTTTGACTCTATGCAAGGACAAAATTAAACATCCACAAACATTGCCTCTTAAGGAGGACTTCAGACAGTTGCCTGGCCAAGTAACAGGCCAGGTCTTCCAGACTACATGAAGAAAAAGGAATTATACCTCAAGCAAGTTGCTTATACAAGCAAAGCAAAGCAAAAGTTCACAAGGAACTGAGCGACTAAAAGCACCTGAAATGGTCAAGCAGATGTTAGTATGCAACTTCAAAACAAAGCAAAAAGAAACAGACATCAACGGTTGCTTAGAAGCAGATGGATGTGCAAGGCACAAGGCTCAAGGCATGTGAGCCAAGCCACCTACAAAACAAACAAGTTAGACAATGATATTTAAGTAAGCTCAATCAAAAGAAATGGTCTCATTGGTCATTTGTTGGTCAACCTGAAAACATGAGCTCAAAGGTGAGTAACAGGACCACTAGGGCAAGCCTAGGGTCAAAAGAGAATGAAAAAGTCAAAACAGCAAAGGGCAAGCATTCAAAATTATGTTTAATCAATCAAGAAACAATTCCAATTGGGTTCACATTCATATCAATCACTATCATCATTTCATGAACAATTTAGGTCAAAGTATAGCAAACAGAAGCTCATAGAAGTCAACAGCAAGACTTAACTCAAAAGCAATCTCAAACACTTCCAAAAATCACCAAATAAATCATGATCAATCACAACCCACAGCATGGTAAGCATGTCAAATTTCATCTCATTTGGACAAGTGGAAGGCAGTCAATGAAAATCAGAAAGTCAAAGCAATTTTGAACATGCTCAATGAAGTCAACCAAACATGCATCAACTTAGAAAAATCATAAATCAGAGATGGTGTATGATAAATGAATGGGACTAAAATCATGGCAAAGATGAGGATGTCTAGTTATCTCATGTAAAATTTCATGTCCATCTAATAAAGTATGAGAATTTCACAAATGAAATGGGAACAAGTGTCACAAAAAGTCAACATATGACTAAACAGGGGAGAAAATCTCAAACAATTAAGAAATGCCACAAATAAATCCAAGAAAATTCACATGTAAACTAGACATCCAAGAGTACATTCATGCAAAAATTCAAACCAATTTGAGTTCAAGAAGCATGGTAATGAAAATCATGAAGTTGGACATCAATGGTGTGACACAAGTTGTCACACCCTAATTCAAAAAATCATAACTCACAAACCAGCAATGATAAATTCACAAACTCTACACCAAAATCACCATGAGTGTGTCTAGTTTAAGCATAAAAAATTTGGGAGCCATTGGATAAAGCATCATCATTTCACAAATGTTTTGGCAAAGTGTACAAAATATGCATACATGTCACAAACCCTTATACCAATTAAAAATTACTCAACCAAAAAATCTTGAAAAATAATGATAAAAAACTAGAGATCATGATGAAGATGATGCAAAAATTCCCATGAGATTTGGATTTGAAATGAGTGAAATATGATTTTTGCAAGATTGATGATCAAAGTGAAATAATTATTGAAAATTAAATGGATTAATTTGAATTAAGTGGACCGAGAATGGCATTTGTGTAAATTTGGACTTCACTAAATGGGACGGCGTCGTTTTGGGGCGGCCAAGGAAATGTTTTGATTGGCTCATGGGGGGCTGGAACAGTAACGAAAGCATGCACACACGTGAACCATTTTCTGGGCAGATAATGTAGTTTAGGGTTTTATGAACAGTGATGTTCATCATCAATGATGAACAAAAATCCCAGAAATGGGAATTGAACATAACATTCGAACCAGCACACAATGCACATCGTCATTCCAAAATTCATTTTCATTAAATCAAGCTAAACAAGAAGAATCGAATAAAAACTCATTTCATCATCAAACTTTAAAACAGCATAACTCCACAAATACTCAACCATTTTTATGGATTCAAGGCTCAATAGAATCAGCAAAACAAGGCCTACCTAAAGCATATCATAGTTTTGTAAATAGTGGAAGTCGAAAACTCACCAAACCTGCAAAACAGTTGAGATTCAAGGGTTGTTTGGCTGTTTTGAAGTGAAACAGTTGAAGCTTCAGCTGTGCTTTGATGAATGGCTAAAAGAGTTCGACCCAAGAAGGCTCAGAATGGCTTTAGATAACATTTGCCATGGAAGGATTCTTTGAAAACAGTGCTGGAAAGTGAGCTCCCAGTTGGTGAATGGTGCTGCAAATAACCTCCAAATGATGGCCAGATGATAGAACAACAAAGGAATCCTCGAGTTCTTTGGAAGTTTTTTGGTAAAAAAGCAAAGTGAGAAAAATGAGATTTGAGAGAAAGTGAAGAATTCTGTGATTTGAGGCTGCAACTAGGGTTTGTAAATGACAGAAAATCATCTTTATATTCTCTGTTTAAGAGTACAAATCAAAGTCCATGGAAATATGGGATAGAGTTGGTAAAAGTGTACTTTTCTTCCAATTTTCAAGCAAGTTGGCATGGGTGTATGTACTGCACGAATTTGACTTTGTAACATGACCAAAACCACATTTCTGAACTATTTCAATTGACCAAATGGTTTAAAAATGATTATTTTGAAAAGTCAAAATTCAACTCACTTGAAATTAATTAAGGCAAGTTCAAAAAGGCCATTTTGCATGGTGATGTTTTGGTGCATGAGGATGACATATTTGGAAAGATGAGGTCAAATGTGACTTGTTGGAAAAAACCCCACCAAATTTGGCCAAATGGTTTGAGAGATATGGCCTTTTGAAGTTCAAAAATTTCTGAAAATGATTCGATCATAACTTGCCAACCATACATGGGAATTGAGTGTTCTTGGACTTTTTGGGAATGGGAGAACAAGATCTTCAACTTTCATGTTGGGCAAAAATTCATTTGAAGCTTGTATCATGATGTAAGTTTGAGGATCAAGACTTTCCATTTTTGGTAAGTTTCAGTTACAGGTCCAGTTTCCCTTTTTTGGAAATTTCTTGTCTGGCTTCAAATTCTTCCATGATGATGTTTGACATGATATATGAGGCCTATTGGGACATGAATGAGACCTCTCAAACCAATTTCCATCATCAAATCACTGATTAAATGGACAGTTGACCAACAGTTGACTTTTAGGGTTTCTGTCTGATTGTGCATTGACTGATGACTTCTGAACATCCAATCCTTGACCAAAACTCTTCAAATGGATCCCCAAGCCATGTGAACATGTTGGACCAACCCTAGGGCCCTGGCTCAATGAAAAATGCACTTGCTTGCTTGACTGACTGATCTCCTGACCAGTTTGACCTAATTTCTTGATTGGCTTGTACTTGAGGCAAATGGGACAATGCAATGCTATGCAGTGGACCATGTTATGCTATGACCTAATATGAGAATGTATGTACAATGATAGGTGCAAATTTGAGGTGCTACAACTTCCACATAATCATCCTTCTTAATGACATTAT
Organism: Lathyrus oleraceus; assembly: GCF_024323335.1. Classification (NCBI taxonomy): domain Eukaryota; kingdom Viridiplantae; phylum Streptophyta; class Magnoliopsida; order Fabales; family Fabaceae; genus Lathyrus; species Lathyrus oleraceus. The sequence continues at coordinate 246,214,513 of NC_066579.1, forward strand.
CATTGTCAATGACATACTTACTAACATCCTGATTGGCTTCCATATTCAAGTCATATCTAGAGAGAGAGAGAGAGAGATAGAGATAGAGAGAGAGAGAGAGAGAGAGAGAGAAAGAGTATACAAGGATTTGTTTAGGTAGTTCCTTAATCGACCTCACTATGGGTATGTCTGCCCTTAATTCAAACTTGAATTAAGATAATGAAATTATCCTTACTTAGCAAAAGTAGAATATAAGAGAAATGTGCAATCCAACCCTACAAACCCTAAGTTTGATGTTGATTTTAACACTTTCTTTGATCTGAGCTTGATCAAGTAACCCAACAATGCCAATTTGATTCACCATCTCACGCTACTTCTTTGCAAGAAACTTCCACTCTTCAAAGCATTCACTGTATCGAATCCAAACTCCAAATTGTTATAACCCAAGATTTACCAATATGATCCACCATTTCACACTACTCCTTTGTTAGAAACCCCTCGTTCTCTAAAGCCTTCACTCGGTCGGATCCAAATTGTGTAATCTTGTCCAAAACCTTCAAATCCCTAATTGATATTGAAGGAAAACCCCAACTTGGTTTTCTTATTTTAAACCCTCAAAGATCTCAACCCAGATTACAATTCATCAACCTAAATTGGACGTTATCAACTGATTCTAGATGGCAGCCAAACAAAGAATGATTATGTGTAGTTTGTTTGTGTATATGCATAGATTGTAGGTTGAAGATGACGAGAACTCTTTGAAATCTAGGTTTCATGTAGGTTTACTCTAGAACCTTACTAGAAATGATGCATGCGTGAAGTATATATATGTATGCAAGTTGGAGGCAAAAGGAATGCAAAAGATTTGAAAAAGTCATGCATTTTTGGAAAAATGTGTTACATGTGTCAACCTATGTAAGTCATGTGTCGACCTGTTTGATGCATGTGTTGACCTGTATAGGTCATGTGTCAACATGTATATGTCACGTGTCAACACATACAAGTGACACATCAAATAGAGGCTATGGGATTTAAAAATTCCTTACATGTGTCAACCTGTAAAATATTTTTTCTTCTATGTGTCGACCTATAACACGTATGTGTCAATACATATATTGTTTTTCCCATTAAGTTTTTTTTAACGCATGATACCTTTTCTAACTCATTTCAAAATGCTTTTATGCTTCCTAATGCTAAGATGTACATTAAGACTCAGAGGATACCGTTCAATATACATAAACGCTAAAGTATCCTAGTTTTGATATCATATAAAATACATCTAACAGAAAGTTGCACTCACATACTCCCCCTTTTTGATGATGGAAAAACTTGAGATGATGTGTTTAGTGTCTTCATGAAGGCTCCCCCTGAATGTATTCATCTCAACTTCATCTTGCAGATGCTTCTCCCCCTTTGACAACATCAAAAAGAGATAAAGCAATCCATGAGAAGTATCTTATATCATACAATACCAATACAACACACATAGGCATTTGCAAAGATAAGAACATCAATAAAACAACACTCACATAGAATGATGTAAATATTGAAAATGCCTAAACATAAATAAAAGCATTTAAAGCAACAATATAACATGGTTGCTACAAATCATGCCAAATAACGTATACAATAAACAGGAAAGATGAAGGATACAATGTAATCAAAAACCCGTGAGTTTCTTCAAAAGCAACATGTGTACGTGACTTATACAATAAACCAGATTCTTAGTAAGACTTATAGTATTAGTATTATCACACTTAATCGAAACGCAACCAAGTTTTAAATTGTAGTCCAATAATAATTGCTTAAGCCAACGGATTTGTGCACAAGAAACACTATATTGCTTCTTATTATGCCAAGAAACAAAGCAACTTCCAAATAATTTGCAAGTACCACTAGTACTCTCCCTATCCGACATGTACCTCACGAAATCTAAATCAGAATAGCCTACTAAGCTATAAGCACTTCCTTTAGGATACAAAATAATGCGATTGAAGGTTTCATTATGATACCTCAAAATACTTTAACAATCTTAAAGTGGGAATCCATAGGTGATGCTTGATATCTAACACACATAAACATACTAAACATTGATATCAGACCTACTTACGGTTAAATAGAGTAAGGATCTGATTATACCTCGATACCTGGTTACATCGAAATCCATTCCTCTTTCGTCTTTGTCAATAAGCACATTTGAGGCCATTGGTGTTGTGATAATGTTTGAATCTTTTATCTCGAACTTCTTGAGAAGATCTAGATGTTGAAAAGTATATTTCCGGCAAATATTTTTATATCGTATCCACATAGATTGGTTGTTATTACCGCCGTTATATAATTGCAATCGTTATAAGTTTAAAATGTAACCAAGTTGTTTTGTTTGAATAGTTATCTTTTGAGTAAAATGACACTAAGGAAATAAAAATAGTTTTAATCAAATATAAAAGGCTTGGCAAGATTGGAGTTCACTATCCAAATTTCTTATGTTTCCTTAATGACAACTATATGGACTTAAAATTATTGATGATATTCAAGTATCCTCTCAATATCATTTATTTCTAAATGATATTGTGATAATCACTATATTAATTGTTAAATGATTTCTCTACCTAACTATCAATATAACACTCTTTAATGTTTGATACAAAAGAAGAGTAGTGTATAAATCTATTTCTACAACTTATTCACTACTTGGAAGCATATTTTAAGTCAAGACTTGAATAATCTTTCTCAACAATAACTCAAATCTGAATATTCAAAATAGGGCAAAAATATCATTCATTACATCAATAACCTTTTGTCACATACAAGAGTCAAGAGGAATACATAAACAATAAGGAATAGCTACTACCTCCAATCTTGACAAAGTGGGGTTTAGCTCCTCATCATCATATTTGACAGCAAAAAGAAATACAAAAGTAAGCTCTGTTTTTCTTCTCCAACTTGTGAATGAATTTTTCTTTTTTTCCATTCTGTTTTTTAAAGAGTTCATCCTTTCCTTAAATGTTTCATTTTGGTCTAAAACTTAAAAGTACTCTAAAAATGATACAAAACTGTCACACTTAAGTTGGGTTAAAAACATAACAATTGGCCCAAACCAAATATCAAGCTTGCTATTTTCGCAAGGTTCACGGCGCCAACCCTGGTCGCAGCGTGAACTGAAGCAATTTTAGCTTCTTTGCCTTGCAAGCTTCATTTAAACCATTTCTCCCAAGTTTTGTTCTTTAAATGCTTCCAAAATTCCATTGAAACTTCTTCCAAATTATGCTTATGCAATCCAATGCTCTCTTGTCCAAAAACTCTACAAAACTAACAAATACGTGAAATATCTACTCAAAACATAATCAATTAAACTTAATTGCATTTTTACTAAATTGGGAGGATAAAAGTGTGTAATTCAATAAGAAAATGGTAAAAGGGACCAATACAAATATATGAAAAGTAGTGATAATTGGTCCCTAACAACTCTCCCCAACTTATCATTTTGTTTGTCCCTAAACAAAAGTTTTCACCAAAACAACCAAAGTAATGAAACAATAGATTGAAACAAGGATTAACCAAAGAAATTCAAATGGTTCAAAAGTGTACGGCACTTTCTCAATCCACCTATCTCAATGCTAGACAAAACATGAATAAGAACAATGGTTGGGTGCAAATAACATACCAAGGAATTCAAAGCAATACATGTCAAAATTGAATCAAACTTACACACACATCATAATAATGATGAATAAACATGAAGGTTTTCTTTCACTCATCCAAATAATTAAATCAACAACAACTCGAATCATGCGGTCATCAAAGCAAATATTAAATCATGTGAAAAATGAGAATCAAGAGGTCTTTCAAAGGTTGTAATGTGGCTTGGGTTACAAGAAAGGATATGATTAAGAGAATTCAACAAAAATGCCTATCCTAAGGGAGCATTCCATAAATTCAATCTCAACAACAATTTCCGTTTTTTGATCCCAATCTTTCTTCTTTTCTTATTTTTCACATCCACACAACCATGAGCTTTCTTTTTGTTTTTTCTTTCTTTTCTTTTTCTTTGCTCCATAATTTCAAAGGTGACTTATTTTTCTTGTTTCTTTTCACACTTTCACCTTTTTTTTAAAACATCACTTTTCCAAGTTTTTAATCAACTCTTCTAATTTACTTTCCCCAACTTTAGATTTCAAGACCAAATTTATTCAATAATGCTCCCTACTTAGACATAGGCCAAAGATAAAATTTGCAAACAAACTCGGTTGAAGGTTCAATTGAAGCGAAAGAAATTAGGATTCATTTATTCACAAAATTTTCAATGGAATTTACACTTATCAATCAAATGAATCCTAAAACAAGCTCAAAGGGGTTAACTAAGGATCACTCCTCACAAGGTTAGTTGATTCAAAACTTTTTGGCCAAGTGGTTTTTCTCAATAACAAACAATGCCTCTATCATTTTCACAAATTTCACAAAAATAGATTAATGCATGATTTAGCATGATAAGAGTGAATTGAAATAATTTTCGGTCTCCCGCATTTAGTGTACAATGGAATGCTACCTCATAATTGGTTAAGTTCTACTTTGATTCAAAAATGACATGTATCTCAAGGAATTTATTATATGAAATTTGCAACACACCATCAAGCTACTCATGTTAAGTCTAGAAAGCGATAAAGTGTACCTTGAAATACCGACACCAATTCTTATCATCACCACTCAAAGTGTCCCACGCTTCCTTCCTTGCAAGCATTACTTGGTTCCTTCAAGCTTAACTTAAGAATAAGAAAAATTAAACAAACAAATGGGGCATACCAAAGTTCATTGCAACACACAATTAAATCTCACAAAATATCCATGCAATTAACAAACCAAAGTTTATGGTGAAACAAGAGCCACCAAAAGTACAATCATAATTAAAACATCAAACAATAATAGTAAAAAAAAATCAAAATAAAAATCTACTACTACTCAAAACAAAGTTCTCAATCTTCCTTATCATGTCCACCACCTACGGATCCAAGGACATCTTCCATCTCATTATCATGGGTCGCACCACCACCTCCTGCACCCCCCATAAATGCTGGCCTGCTCTTAGGCCAATTAGAATAAGCAGCATACTCCGCCTGGGACAGAAAAGTGCGGGCTTCGGGCGCAAGAAATGTATTCTGAAACTGCTGCTGCATAGCATCAAAAAGGAATGATTGAGACCTCCTAGAAGCCTAAAAACTCTCACAACAGTAGGTGGCGAACGCCATCTGATCAAAAGCTGGCGTACTACGGGCTCGGGGTCTAGAGGAAGAAGTGCCTGCTCCTTCAGCTCTATCCATTTGGCTCTGGCAAAACTTGTTCAAATAAGCATCATTAATTATACTGGTAATGGACAGGCGTACCTCATCCGGAATTGGCATATTTGCCTTTCGGCAAAGTCCCATAATCAGTCCCAGGTATGTTAGAACACCAGCTTCTCCACTGAAATTGGTTCCACTAGTCGCAACTTTCCGCATCTCCCCCACGATGATGGATGCCACATCCACTGGTTTACCAATCATGATATAGTACAAGAGGCATCCGACATCCAATGGAATGGTGGTACTATGGCTTCGTGGCCGAATATTGTTTAATAGAAGCACCAAGTAAGCCCTTGCTTCCAAGTTCAAATTCTCCCTCTTCCATGACTTCGGAAATCCCTGATCATTCAAATCATATGTCCTTCCCTCAAGGCACAAATGAGCACTCACGGTAGGAAGATCCCAATCATTGGCCATTTCTTTGGCACGATATTCACACCGCCCGTTATCCGCCAGAGTGAGGGGATTACCTAAATAAGAATTGATCGCATTCCTACTGAAGGTGATGATCTTTCCCCTCACCCTGGTTTGGTAATGAAAAGCTACTCCTTCCTCCAATTGAAGAGAATTGGCGTAGAATTCACGCACAATGTCATAGTTGATCTCTGGCTCCGGTTCACAAATTTTGTTCCATTTTCTCCTTTCAAAGTTTGCCACCAGCTTCCTATAATTTCCACCGGGTGACAAACGAATGAATCTTTCCGGTTGAATGGTCCTTTTAATCAATTTTTCAAATCTTTCCTCGTGCTCATCGCTAGTGAATCTTCGCACGGATCTTGAAGGACCAGAGCTCGTTGTTTTGGTACGTTTTGACATCTGCAATAAAATCAGAAACAACCATACAATAGCCATGAGTGAAGTTAACATCCATAATCCAAAAAAAATGAAACTGAGATTTTCCAGTTCGCGGCGCGATGGTCCGTTCGCGGCGCGAACCCTGCGAACCAGAAAAAATTAGCAGCCTCTAGGGTTCCTACTGCTCAAAAAATTGTTTAACAATGATACCACAAACCCTTACCCAATCCTAATTCGAATCATCTCTACACATGCAAGGTGAGTTTCAACAATTAAATCATTTTCTAACAAAACCCTAATTCACCTTAATGAGAAACAAAGAAGGAAAAGGAAGAAAGATTACACATACCTTTGTTAAGAGAAGGAGATTAAATTGATTCTTGCTAAAAAGTTTGGGATTTTTGAAATGGAGAGGGTTAATTTTTGAATTTTGAAGTGAGGTAGTGATAATGGTGAAGAGAAATAAGAAGTTTACAAAATATGAAGGAGATAGAAATAACACAAAACAGAACTTAAAAGGGCCTGCCACGTTCAATTCGCGGGGTGAATATTGTTCACGACGCCAACTTAAATTTTCCATTCAGTTCACGAAGCGAAGGCTGTTCGTGGGGCGAATTGAAGGAATTTTCAAAAAAATTCTGGAAATTGGACAGAACTCCTTTTTACTCTAGAAAACCAAAACAAAATAAATTTCACAACTGAATTAACAAAAATTGAAATGCAAGCTTACGACGTTGGGTTGCCTCCCAACAAACGCTTTGTTTAAGGTCGTTTTGAGCTCGACGATTCAATGACACTTCACGGTCCGGCGAGCGAAATGACACAGACATCTCGATTCACTTCTCCACTATGGTAGACTTTTAGTCTTTTCCCATTCGTAGTCCAGCTTTCTTGTGACTTTGGGTCCTCAACCACAATGGCTCCATAGTTTCGCACCTCCTTTACAACAAGCGGTCTCGACCACTTGGACTTTAACTTACCCGGAAACAACTTCAATCTTGAATTGAAAAGCAGCACCATTTGTCCAACTTTGAATTCTTTGTGACGGACCTTTCCATCATGGTACGCTTTCACTTTCTCCTTGTAAAGTTTGTTTGAATGGTAAGCATTGTTCCGTGATTCCTCCAATTCATGGAACTGTCCTTTTCTTTTCTCTCCAGCTAGAGTGGAGTCAAAGTTCAAGAATTTAAGAGCCCAGAGTGCTCTATGCTCCATTTCTACCAGGAGATGACAAGTCTTCCCATAAACCATCTGAAATGGAGTTAGTCCAATATGAGCTTTGTAGGCGGTACGATACGCCCACAAAGCTTCATCCAATTTTGATGACCAATCTTTTCTTGAACTCGAAACCGTTTTTTCAAGGATCCTCTTCACTTCTCTGTTTGAAACTTCTGTTTGACCATTTTCTTATGGATGGTAGGGATTAGTCACCTTATGCTTTACACCATAATGTTCTAAAACTTTTTCCAAAGGTGTATTGCAAAAATGTGATCCCCCATCGCTTATCAACACCCGAGGCACACCAAAACGTGAAAATATGTTTTTCTTTAAAAAATTTATCACGGTTTTGGAGTCGGCCTTAGGTGAAGCAATTGCTTCCACCCACTTCGACACATAGTCAACGACTACGAGGATATACTCATTAGAGAAGGAAGAGGGGAATAGGCCAACAAAATCAATGCCCCAACAATCAAAAACATCTACTTCCAACATGTTGGTTAGGGGCATTTCATCTCGTTTTCCTATCCCTCCGCTTCGTTGGCATGTGTCACAACTCTTTGCGTGTTCATGTGCGTCTTTAAACACGGACGACCAATAAAATCCCGCTTGGAGGACTTTAGTGGTTGTTTGCAAACCGCTATAATGACCTCCATACGAAGAGTTATGACAATGCCAAAGGATGTCTTTTGACTCTTCAAGTGTCACACACCTTCTTAAAATACTGTCCACACCCACTTTGAACAAATATGGGTCATCCCACACATAGTACTTTGCATCCGCTAAGAATTTCTTTCTTTGATTACTAGTGAGGTCTTCCGGTGTCAAACCGATTGCCTTATAATTAGCAAAATCGGTAAACCAAGGCCTCACTTGAATCGTATAAAACTTTTCATCAGAAAATTCTTCCCTTACTTCTTCTTCTTTATTTGTAATTTCCACATTAACCAAACGGGATAAATGATCCGCTACCAAGTTTTCGGAACCTTTTTTATCCCGGATTTCCAAATCAAATTCTTGTAATAACAAAATCCAATGAATTAATTTTGTTTGGAATCTGGCTTGGTTAGCAAATACTAGATTGCCGAATGGTCGGTGTACACTATAACTTTGGACCCGATCAAATAAGCTCTAAACTTTTCCAATGCATACACTATAGCTAGTAACTCCTTTTCAATTGTCGCATAATTGACTTGCGCCTCATTTAAAACTTTACTAGCATAGTGAATGGCATGAAAATTTTTAGCTCTTCTTTGACCCAAAACCGCATAATCGCTTGCATCACACATAAGTTCAAAATCAAGTGTCCAATTTGGTGCAACGATTATGGGTGCGGTGACTAACTTTTCTTTCAACTTAAGGAATGCTTTTAGACACGACTCATCGAAAAGAAATTGCGTACCTTTGTTGAGCAAATTACTCAAGGGCTTTGCTATCTTTGAGAAGTCCTTGATGAATCTTCGATAAAATCCGGCATGTCCAAGAAAGCTTCTTATTCCTTTGATGTTTGTTGGAGGTGGTAATTTTTCAATGACTTCCACCTTTGCTCTATCAACTTCTAGCCCTTCGGAAGAGATTTTGTGACCAATAACAACACCTTTGGTGACCATAAAATTGCATTTCTCCCAATTGAGCACTAACCTTTCCAACATTTGGTCCATGAAAGGTAGCGGGAAGTGATCTTTCCTTGTAGCTTGATTTAACCTCCTATAGTCAATGCACATCCTCCATCCGGTTACCGTTCTAGTTGGAATCAACTCATTTTTATCATTTTTGATAACCGTCATACCACCATTTTTTGGAACTACTTGCACCGGACTCACCCATTCACTATCGGAGATAGGATAAATCATTCCGGACTCCAAAAGTTTGACAACTTCTTTTCTCACCACTTCTTTCATTGATGGATTTAAGCGCCTTTGAGGTTGTGCAACGGGTTTGAAATTTTCTTCCATCATGATCTTATGCATACAATAGGCCGGACTAATACCCTTTAAATCGGATAATACCTACCCTATTGCACCTTTATTCTTTTTTAGCACTTGTATCAATTTATGCTCCTCTTTTTTGGAAAAGGCATTGCTAATGATCACCGGTTTAGTACAATCATCATCAAAGAACACATATTTCAAGTGTGAAGGTAGCATTTTCAACTCTAGTTTTGGCTCTTCCACTTTCTTTTTCACATCCAAGTCTTCATTTGTCTTCTCATGATAAGCAATCTCTCTACAAGACTCCACTTCATGCAAAATTGCTTCAATTTCTTTTTCTTCATTTTTGGTTAAAACATTGTAAGCTCTGATAAGAGATCTCTCTAACGGATTAGAAAAATGAACTTGGTTTGCAACCTCCACTATTTCCTCCTCGGTGGCATCGACTCGGAAAGAATCATTCTTGTCATTAGGATGCTTCATGGCCTCAAAAAGATTGAAAGTTACCTCTTCATCTTGCACTCTTACTTCCATGAGTCCATCATCAATGTCAATCATCATTCGGGCTGTTTTCATGAATGGTCTTCCAAGAATTAGAGGAACATCACGATCCTCATCCATGTCCACTATCACAAAATCTACCGGAAACAAGAATTTGTCCAGCTTCACTAGCATATCTTGAGCAACTCCATATGGTGAAATGGTAGACTTATCGGCTAGTTGTAAAGTCATCCTTGTAGATTTAATCTCAACATTCCCCAATCTTTTAACAATGGATAAGGGAACAAATTAATGCTAGATCCCAAGTCGATCAAACCATTACCAATGTAAGTGCCTCCAATGGTTACCGGTAAAATGACTCGGACCAGATCGAATTCCTTCCTTGGGAGAGTTTTTTGGATTATGGCGCTACAACGTGCATCAAGCAAGATTGTCTCGTCTTCCACATATCTCCTTTTCTTTGTGAGAATATCCTTCATGAACTTTGCATACCTTGGCATTTGCTCTAATGCGTCGGCAAATGGAATATTTATTTGAAGTTGCTTAAATATATCCATAAACCGTGCATAGTGTCTAGCATTATCCTTCTTTGATGGTGCGTGCGGATAAGGTAGATGTTGAGCTGGAATGGCACTCACTCCTTTGTCTCCTTTTTTCTTCTTTCTTGGCTCTGCTTCTTTCTTCTCATCCACTTCACCCTGCTGTTCTGCTGAGCCATTCTGTTTCAGCTCTTTTCGCGGCGCCAAAGGAGATCGCGGCGCGAACTGAACATTTTCTGCCTCTTTCTCCTTTTCACACTCCACGTCCTCATTTTCAGGTACAACATCCATATCATTCTCTATTGTAATCTCCTCACTTTTTCCACTTGCCAACTCTTTACCGCTTCTAGTAACAATTGCTTTACAATGCTCCTTTGGATTGGTTTGAGTGTTAGCGGAGAAGGAAGAGCCCGCGTGTTGTTCCGACAATTGCTTCGCAAGTTGGCCTACTTGATTCTCCAAATTTTTGATAGCTGCCTCATTGCTCTTTTGGTTTGCCATGGAGGCTTGCATGAATTGTGTGAGAGTGTCTTCTAGCTTTGATCTTCCGCCTTGCGATTGTTGTCCTTGAGAATTTGGATTTTGATATGGATTTTGTTGCTGAAAATTTTTGTTATTGAATCTTGATGGTTGATAGCCTTGGTTGTTCCTTTGATATGATTTATTGTGGGGTGGAGGTTGCCTTTAATAACCTTGATTTTGGTTATTCACATAACTCACTTCTTCCAATTGAGGACAATAACCGGTTGGATGATCTCCTTGACAAAGTTCACAACATGCTACTTGATGTATAGCTTGAGATCCTTGAATTTCCTTCATTTGTTGTGGAAGTTTGGACATTTGTTGAGTGAGCAACTCCACTTGTTGAGAAAGTAGCTTGTTTTGGGTAAGAATAACATCATTGGTATTTAATTCAATAACTCCCGGTTTCCTTTGTGAAGGACTACAATCATGTTGACTTTGACGATCATTGAGTGCCATCCGGTCAATAATGACTTTCGCCTCTTCCGCATTCTTTGACATAAGAGAGCCACCCACGGTAGCATCCAAAAGTGTCTTGTGAGTTGATTGAAGCCCATTTAGAAAAATATGAATTTGAGTGAGTTCATCAAACCCACGACCTTTGCATTTTCTCAACATTGACTTGAATCTTTCCCAAGCCTCGTTTAGAGACTCGTTGCTCCCTTGAGTGAATACCGCAATAGCCGTTTTGGTTTCCATGAATCGAGATTGGGGAAAATATCTTTCTAGAAACTTTTCTTCTAACAAATTCCAATCCGTCATCACTCTTGGTGCTTGATCAAGATACCACTCTTTTGCTTTCCCCACTAAGAAATGTGGGAACATTCTCTTGAATAATGCTTCTTCACCCGCTTCCTCTATTCCCGTAGAACCCGCAATCTCATAGAATTTGATGAGATGGGTATACGAATCTTCATGGTCCATTTCGGTGAATGGATTTTCATAAAGGAGTTGGAGGATTCCGGTCTTTATCTCTGTGTTTCTTCCACCACGAGCAAATTGGGCATTCCGCCTTGGACTATTAGCGGACATTTCGGTAGGAGTTTCATCCGCCATGCTTCCTTCACAAGTTTCTACACCCACTTCTTCGATTTGAACAAGTGAAGAAGTAGATACTTCTTCTCTCCGATTCCTCTCTTCAGCTAGTTTCCTTCTTCTTCGTGTTTTGCTATTGAGCTTTCGAAGTGTTCTTTCAATTTTGGGATCGAATTAAAATTGCTCCTCGGTAGCCTTTCCTCGCATGCACTAGAATCTACAAAACTAACAAACCAAGTGAAACACAAGAGTGATAGTAATAAAAAAACTTAGAACAATGAATTATTGCAATGCTTGTAATATCGAACACCAATCCCCGGCAACAACGCCAATTTGTTGAAAAGTATATTTCCGGTAAATACTTTTATATCGTATCCACAGAGATTGGTTGTTATTACCGCTGTTATATAATCCAATTGTTATAAGTTTAAAATGTAACCAAGTTTTTTTGTTTGAATAGTTATCTTTTGAGTAAAATGACACTAAGGCAATAAAAATAGTTTTAATCAAATATAAAAGGCTTGGCAAGATTGGAGTTCACTATCCAAATTTCTTATGTTTCCTTAATGACAACTATATGGACTTAAAATTATTGATGATATTCAAGTATCCTCTCAATATCATTTATTTGTAAATGATATTGTGATAATCACTATATTAATTGTTAAATGATTTCTCTACCTAACTATCAATATAACAATCTTTAATGTTTGCTACAAAAGAAGAGTAGTGTATAAATCTATTTCTACAACTTATTCACTACTTGAAAGCATATTTTAAGTCAAGACTTGAATAATCTTTCTCAACAATAACTCAAATCTGAATATTCAAAATAGGGCAAAAATATCATTCATTACATCAATAACCTTTTGTCACATACAAGAGTCAAGAGGAATACATAAACAATAAGGAATAGCTACTACCTCCAATCTTGAAAAAATGGGGTTTAGCTCTTCATCATCATATTTGACAGCAAAAAGAAATACAAAAGTAAGCTCTGTTTTTCTTCTCCAACTTGTGAATGAATTTTCCTTTTTTTCCATTTTGTTTTTTAAAGAGTTCATCCTTTCCTTAAATGTTTCATTTTGGTCTAAAACTGAAAAGTACTCTAAAAATGATACAAAACTGTCACACTTAAGTTGGGTTGAAAACATAACAATTGGCCCAAACCAAATATCAAGCTTGCTGTTTTCGCAAGGTTCACGGCGCCAACCCTGGTCGCGGCGCGAACTTAAGCAATTTTAGCTTCTTTGTCTTGTAAGCTTCATTTAAACCATTTCTCCCAAGTTTTGTTCTTCAAATGCTTCCAAAATGCCATTGAAACTTCTTCCAAATTATGCTTATGCAATCCAATTCTCTCGTGTCCAAAAACTCTACAAAACTAACAAATACATGAAATATCTACTCAAAACATAATCAATTCAACTTAATTGCATTTTTACTAAATTGCGAGGATAAAAGTGTGTAATTCAATAAGAAAATGGTAAAAGGGACCAATAAAAATATATGAAAATTAGTGATAATTGGTCCCTAACACTAGACAATACTTCGTTTAACTTATGAAAGTGCCTTTCTGCCTTGCTTGATTTGTAATCCTAAAAAGTATGTTAACTCTCCCATAAGTGACATCTCAAACTCCCCCTGCATCAAACTAGAAAATTCTCGATAAAGATATTCTTTAGTAGATCCAAAAATGATATCATCTACATAAATTTGAACTAAGAGAATATGTTTTTCCTTATGTCTTATAAACAAAGTGGTGTTGACTTTCCCATGATTGAATCCTTGTTTGATCAAAAATCCACTCAATCTCTCATACCAAACTCTAGGAGCTTATTTGAGATCATAAAAGGGCTCTTTTCAACTTAAAAATATGAGTAGGATTATCGGGATCCTCAAAACCCAGAGGTTGTGATATGTATACCTCTTCATTTATATGTCCATTTATAAAAGTAGACTTAACGTCCATTTGATAAAGCTTAAAGTTCATCTGGTAAAGCTTAAAATCCAGGTAGCATATGAATACCAAAAGGAGTATAATGGGTTTTAGGAGGGCTACAAGAGCATAAGTCTCCTCGTAGTTTATCCATTCAGCTTGATTATATCATTTTGCCGCTAACTTACCTTTATTTCTCATAATTACTCCATTTTTATTCATCTTGTTCCTAAATACCCATCTTGTGCCTGTGAGGTTTTACAACCGGACGCGGAACAAGGTCCCAAACGTCATTTATTTTAAATTGGATTAGTTCTTCTTGCATATCAAGTAACCATCCCTCGTCAAGTAAGGCATCAGATATGGATTTAGGTTCAATATGAGAAATGGAAGTAGAGTACTTACATAAATTGTTAACCTGTGACCTAGTACTTACTCCTCTTTTGATGTCTCTCAGGATTTAATCTAATAGATGATTCTTTGCGATTCTCCAATCTTGAGACAACTAGTTCGAGGTCTCTTATTTGTCATCCTCATATAAGTTGTCAAATTTTTATTTACTTCTAATGTCCTTATCTTATATTTTTATAAATTAGCTTATGTTTTATTAATAAAGTTGTCAAATTTAAGATTGACCTGTGATGAAGAACATGGACTTTATTTTGTCCTACAGTTGGTCCCAACTATTGGAAATTATGCCTCTTCCAAAGGTAAGAATACATATAGATTTGACATATGCATTTTTTAGTAGATACTACCAATCTGCAGTTGCATCATATGTTATTATGCTAATATGCAATATTTTCAAAGGATATGTATTTAATATGAAGATATTGTTTCTGATCTTGATATTTCTGATTTAGATTAAATGGATTTGTCCAACTGCTCCTACGTGGCCTGTAGTAGTATTTGATGGATTCCCTTGCATAACTTCTAAGGCTCATTCATTTTAATTTCTATAACATTCACATGAAAACAAACACGATTGCTCTTAGACAATCTTCCTTTGGTCGCCTCAAAAATTTGTTATGTATATTTTGTTTAGAGTTATTGTCATACCCCAATTCTGCCCCTCATTCTATAAATCAATACATGCATCATGACATTTGCATCATATACATATCATAGCATTCAACTCATCTCACACAATGCCTAAAATGTCATTCACAATAAATTTTTGAATCTATAAACAAACCGGTCAAACCGATTCTCAAATGTGTGTGTGAAGCTAGCGGAAATATACCCGAATGTATCGCACGCTCGAATATATAACAGAGTCACCATCGAACTTTATTTATCCCCAAAGGGAAGGGAAAACATCGATAAAACCCGGGGAGAGAGATATATTGGGTAAGGAAGTCGGTTATGCAAGGGGAAAGTATTAGCACCCCAAACATCCTTGGTACTCCAACCGTTTTGATTGTTCTCGCTCGAATAGGTGTTATATCTGAAGATTACTCGCAATAGAATGGGAAAAGGAAGATAAATGGATAAAGTGCTCGGTAAGGATTGGGGCCCTCATGCCTACGTATCCTCATAGTGCAATGAGGAATCCAGAGCTTCGTAGTTCAAGGAACTAGAGGCGTGAGGTGGAAATGAGTGTGATAGAAGGTATAGTCTGAACCAAAGAATAATGTTGTTGAACTCCAACAAGGGTGAAAAGATGAACTCAAGAGTAAGGTGGCTATTACCAATACGTGGACCAGCAGGCCGCCACTATAGGGTAAAGTCAGAAAGACGAAGAAATAAGTGTTTGGGCATAGTCTCAAACATCTCTTGGTTCACAAGGTGATGCAAGAAAGAGCACAAAAAAGTAGTGTTTTTGGCTCGAAGATAACTGGTATATCACATGGAGTGAAGGAAGGTAGAATATAAGTGTATCATGGAGATAAACGAAATGAAGTGACCAAAGTCACAAAATTGAATACTTGGTGACAAGTGACTGGAGAAGTATTGTTTGAAACCGAAAGGTGAAAGTATATTGGAATACATAAGAGAAATGGGATTCATACCATAGAGGGAAAAAGCTTTCACCGATACGTGGACTAGCAAGCCGCCACTATAGGGTGTATAGCCAAAAAAGGAGGAATTAAGTGTTTGAGGTTGTAGCCCAAACAACTCTAGGTAGAAAGGAGGACTACATTAGGTGTCCTAAAAGAATGTATATGGAATTCCAAAGAAAATGTATTTTGATGTCAAAGGAATAATGTGTCAATGGGTGAATGATTTATGATTGAAGGTAGATAATGGATCTTGAAAGATATGAGCGGTGCCCTAAGGCGAAGGAGGAATAGTTAAGAGTATGCTCGCCAAGGATTCGCATCCTCGTGCCTACCTATTCTCATAATGCAATGAGAAAGTCAGAGCAATCGTAGTTCGGAACCACGAGAGGAGAGACATTTTTCTAAGCAACGAGGACTCACAAGACAAACACCACTACAAGGAATGAATGTAGTACTGTAGTACAAAGAATAATATCACTTGTCGGGGAAACAAATAGTTCGAGATCAACGAAGGATAGTCTCTTGGATCTAAAGAGGATATAGACTCTGAATTGAAGAGCAAGGTAGGCATTTACTAATACGTGGACCAACAAGCCGCCACTATAGGGTAAAGCCAAAAAGAAAGACTGAATTAAGTGTTTGGGGTTGTAGCCCAAACAACTCTCGATTGAGGAGATGGACTGTCGTTAAGACATCCCAAAAGGATAGACAAGGAGTCCAAGGAGAAGATATGATTGATCTCAAAAAGATGATATTGATAGAACGAATGGAGAATGATTGATTGGGTAGCAATAGATAAGGTAGATCGATAAATAAGATAGCTCACGAAGAATCTGGATTCTCCTGCCTACGTACCCTTATAGTGCAATAAGAAATTCAAAGCTTTCGTAGTTCAGCCTACTAGGGCTGAAAATAAGGTGATTGGAGGCAAAAAGAGATGATTGAATGATTAGAATTGAAATGAATAGAAATGAATAGAATGATGAATGAAGTAAGAGAGTGAAGTGATAAGAGACTTGACAGTCGATTGATAACAATCACACTAAAGTCTATGAATAAGGGAGAACACTTTGAATATTTAGGGTATACGCCACATCCGCAAAGTCGCTCTAGACGAGGATAGGAGAGACTCTGTCTCATCATTCCCTATTACTTAAGGCTCGTAGCGCATGATACTTCTATTAACTGACAAGTTGCTGACAAAGAATCTTCATTGTTAATCTTTGTGTTGATGTTGATCTTCTGCGAAAAAGACTTGGTAGTTTAATCGATTCGTATTGCACTAAAGTCTATGAGTAAGGGTGAATGCTTTGAATATTTGGGGCATACGCCCCATACGCAAAGTCGCTCTAGACAAGGATAGGAGAGACCCCATCTCATCATTCCTTACTACTTGGCTCGTTTCGTACAATTTGAATTGTATTAACCAAGTGTTGACCTTTGATTTATCTTGTATAATCCACTGCTTGGTGTGACTGAGGATGCCTTGATTGAGAATTTTGACTTGAGGCTTCGAGCTCCATAGTTTGGAAGAAAAGTCTTATTAAGTGACCAAGGGTCTTTTGGTCACCTAATTTAGACTGTGGGGTTATACAAGTTCAAAGGATTTAATTGATCAAAATTGCTTTTGATCAATTTAATTATGGGTTTGATTTGATTGGAGAACTAGATTATTACCTAATCTAATGGTTAGAATTAATTACAAGCTAATCCTAAGGGTACATGCCATGGTTAGTCAAAAATTCGATTAAAAGTCCATGTTAAAATTCCTAAGGGAACATCTTATGGTTAAGTTTATAAGTTAAATTCTATTCCTAAAGGAGCATATGATTATATGAGTGAAAATGTCCAAAATTACCCCTAAAGGGTAAAATGGTCTTTTGACAAATTTTAACGAATCTAAAATTCTAATCATGAAAATTCTAGTTGAACTCCTAATTGATTCAATCAACCTAAATTCTAACAATCAAAATTAATCAATAAAACCAAATAACAAACAAAACAAATAAAATAGGAAGCCTTTGCAAAATAGAGGGTGTGTAGGCCTGATTTGGATGTGCAGGAAAAAAGAGAGCAAAATAGAGCTCAAATGCATGGACTTCAGGTGCCAAAGCCCAATGCTAATTAGATTTTTTCAGCCAAGGGATGCAGCAGGAAAATTGGGATAGTAGGGTGTGTAGCGGTGTATTCGTCGCTATATGATTTATTGATTAAACCATAAGCAAAGTATACAAAGAATCGAGTCGCCACCGCACTTTTATTTATCCAAAGGATTGGCTAAAAAGCGAACAAAAGCCTAAGAAGTTTTACACATAGAAAACTAATGAAAAGATCAGAGAATCTGGGTAAGGGGTAAATTACGCAATGGGAAGGTATTAGGCACCCATCACGTCCTAGGTACTCCTAGGGAGCCCTTTTCACACTTGTTGTATAAGAAAAAGTTTATTTGTTTATGACATATTGTGCAAACATGAATGGGAAGATGAGAAAAGAATGTACATTTTATTATTTTTGTGTTTGAACAGATGAACCCGTTGCCTACGTACCTTCCATCAAAGGTAAGGATCAAAACGCCGTAGTTCGGCTAAAAGATTTCCAAAATGTCAGTGGGTTCATTTTAAAACAAGAGCACTAAGGCTTTTCGTTACCAATGGGAGAAAACTCAACCTGAATCAACAATCCACCATGCGAGGACGGCTTCAACATACTAGTGAGGGGTTAACCCTATAATAAGTATGGAAGACTTACAATCAACTCACTAAGGATAAGGTAAGATTTACATAAACCACTATGGTAATTGAAACCTATGGCTAATGCATGAAAACATATCAACAAATGGACAAAGCCACAAAACAATTGAATGGGTGAAGTTAATTGATTTTGAGTATTCACAAAATATGGTCAAAGTATGATTAAGATTCAATTCAAAGAAGTATTATGAAATGGAGTTTGAAAAGTCAAGGACTTAGGGTCCAGGTTTCTAATTTGAAAAGAGATGAGAATGTTTGCACAACATGCATTTACAAGTTTTAAAAGCCAACAAGTGAAAAGGTTTTTTTTTGAAACAAAAAGGATGTGGATGAAGGGGTGTAAAACTTCCTAGAAGTTCACCTCTTGAAATCATATAAAAGATGATTCAAGTGTGTCCTTTGGAATGAAGCAACAAAGCAAGTAAGCAAATAAAAGCAAGGTGATACCGGATGCCATCAATGGACTTATACCAATCTCACAAACAAAAGCGGATATCGGATACCAATAAATGGATTTACACCAATCTCCTAAAACAAAACAATGATACCGGATGCCAATAAATGGACTTATTCCAATCTCACAAAGCAAAACAAAACAAAAGGGTGGATATCGGATGCCAATCAACTGGACTTATACCAATCTCCAAAGAATCAAGACATGGATGTCAGATGCCAATCTATCTGGACTTATACCAACCTCCAAAGGATGATCATAGGAGTACAAAGGCCAATAACATGGTCTTACAATTGCATCCTCACAAAGCAAACACAACAAAAAGATGGATGTCAGATGCCAATTTATCTGGACTTACTCTAATCTCCAACAGATGATCATGGGAAAACAAATGCCAACAACATGGACTTATAATTGCATCCTCACATACAACAAACAAAATAAAAGCACTAAACAAAGAGGACATGAGTGGCCAATGAAATGGTCTTACACTCAATCCCTTCCAAATCATAGGATCAATAGCCAATGAATGGACTTATAGTTGATTCCTCAATGGGCAAACTCAAACAAGTCACAAAGATATGAAATGATGATCATGCAATAATGAGCAATTAATGATGATAAATGCACAAGGGTATGCAAGCAAACATGTACATATGAATCAAGCAATCAATCAAACAAAGTCATTTAGCACACACTATAACCAAGCAATTAGGCTCAAGCAAGGGTTAGACTTTAAAGTCAACTGGAATGGGGTAAATGGTGCTCTTAACCTTAACATTGAGAGTTAAGGTGAAGCAGATGAAAGGATATGAGGGGTGTGCCTCATGGCTCTTATCCCTGGTCAAGGAGAGCATTGAATATCAGAAGGTGTGGGAGTTCAGAAAGTTGGAACTCTCTCCACAAGTTAATGACTCGATAGATCTTGGGCTTTTACTCACTATGCATCAACACATGTGGTGTGAGCAAGGTGAGTGACACACAGAATAGTAGGAGATGGACTACACATCTCTTCTATCTACCAATTGCCTTATCAAAAGGACTTTTCCTGCTTGGGGACAAAGATAAACAATCACAAACATTGCCTCTTAAGGAGGACTTCAGACAGGTGCCTGGCCAAGTAACAGGCCAGGTCTTCCAGACTACATGAAGAAGAAGATGTTATACCTCAATGCTAATGCTATCAAGCAAAGCAAAAGCAAGTTCACAAAGGAACTATAGCAACTAAGGTACCTGAAATCAATCAAATATAATCAGTATACCAATCACAAAGTCAAAACAGACAAGATAAGAACCAACAGTCAACACAATCAATCACATGTACAAAGCACAAACTCAAATCAAATGAGCTAGAGGCATCCTACAAAACAAATCAAGTTAGTCCATAACAATCAAATAAACCAAACTCAATCAACTTGAATTGATCTCCTTAAAGCAATTGCTTCTTAAACCTGAAAACAAACTCAAACATGAGAAGTAGACCACTAGGACAAGGCCTAGGGTCAAAGGAGGAGAAATAAACCAAAACAGAACATGAAAATTGACCAAAATCAAGATTAGTCAAATAAGAACAAAGTTCAATTGGTCTCATATCAAAACTATGCACCAAAATCATTTCACAAACAAATCATGCCAAAGTAAGCACATTGGAATCACATTGGAGTAAACAGAATGAACACAAGCATATCCAAACCAAAATGGCTCAATAAATTCCAAGAAAAATCATGCTTAAACAGAACACATTCAATGAGCAACAAACCAAAAATAATGGTATTTGGATAAAGGGAAGCAAGTCAATTAAAATCCCTAAGTCAAAGCATGTTCAAACAAGCTCATACAAGGCACTAAATCATGCATCAACTTCAAGCAAACATAAAACAGAAACCAAACATGATAAATGAATGAAACCAAAGCCATGGAAACCTTCAAGATGTCTATAATGCACATGAAAAATTTCAAGTCCATCCAATAAACACCAAGAATTTCACAACTCATATGATATCATGACTCACAAAAGGCTCACAATTGGTCAAACAGAAAATAAATTCTCAAAAAAATAGAAAATGCATTCCAAAATTCCAGGAAAATTCACAAACAAACTTAACATCCATAAGTATCATCATGCAAAAATTCAGATCATTTTGAGTTCATATGGCATGGTAACAAAAAACCACAAATAGGACAAGAAATGGTGTGACACACATTGTCATACCTCCAATGATTAGATCATATCTCACAATCCAGGAAGGCAAAAATCACAAACCATATACCAAAATGTTCATCGAAGTGTCTAGATTACACATGTAAAATTTCAAGAATTTTGGAGCAACCATCATGATTTCACAAATGAAATGGTGAGCTATGTGCAAGAAATGACATGTGAACATAAACCCTAGGCAATTATTTTTTTCAACCGTGCACAAATCTTGAAAAAATATCCATAAAAAAGTAGACATGATGATGAACAATTCACAAAAAATTCCAGGTGATTTGGATTTTTATTTCATGAGTTATGGATTTTTTAATATGATGAAAAATTAAAAATGATGAATGGAATCACATGAACATGATAAGCATAACATGAGGAAAATACACAAAGCCAAAATAGATGGATGCAGGAGGCCGGATTCGAACCGCGTATGAGTTTAAAAGTTGGCGCTCACTTAATGAAACGCACCGTTTCATTAAGTGAGGTGTCACGCGGTGAATGGTGCATGGCTACACAAACACGAAACACATGCAAAGCTAAGGCCAGGCGGATTGAAACGCGATCTGGAAACAAAACCTAATGTTCTTCATCACATTCATCATGTTCATCATCACCAAAATCCAAACTCCACAGAAATGCATAAAAATTATATCACTCGAATCATCTTGCATCACACATCACTAATCTAGCATTGATTTCATCTAATTTTACTCATATCAAAAGGATCGATCAAATTAAGTTTCAACTATCAAACATTCAAATCAACATAACTTCATTAATACTGCATGGTTTTCAAAGATTCAAAGCTCAGTGTTCTTATCATGATGAGATCTACAAGATGCATATCACAATTTTGAGAATCGGAGCAATCGAGTTCTAACCTTAATGATGATGCAGATCTTGATTCGTGCTCCTCAAGGCTTCAATTGTGAAAACAGATGCTCAATGATGCTAAGGAAGATGAATGGGTGCAAGATGTTAGCTCAACAATGCTTGAACACGAGGAAATCGCCAACTGCCATGTGAATGCTCAAGTTTCAACAGCTGCAATTCTTCAAGAATTCTCCAATATTTGCTTCAACAGATCTTCAATACTTCCTGCAGATGATGATTAGCACAAGAACAAGCAAAAGGAATGATGAAATTCGATGAAAAAAAGTTGAAGAAATTTGAGAGAATTTGAGATGAAAAGTGTTTGGATCTGAAATTGTGAATGTGTTGATGCAGAATTCTGTTATGATTAGGGTCTTATACTACCTGTTAATCACACTTGTTAAACATGATTAGCAACAATGCAATGGATTAGTGAAAATGATGGTTTATGCCAAAATGCCAAAATCACCCTTATGCATATGTAACCAATGGAACAGTGCGAAATTCAATTGAAGCAAGTCCAAAATTATGTTTTAAGGCAAATGCAATTGGTTTGGAGTAAAAATTATGCATACTTTTCAAAATCACTTTTTCCCACCAAAATTCAAAATGAAGTCAAGTGAAAAATGCACTTTTTGTGATGATTTTTAATGAAATGTGATGCATGATTATGATAGAGCATGTCAAATGGAGATTGCTCAAAAAAGAATCACATGAATAGGCCTTTTGGTGTGAAAGTTATCCCACTTTGAAGTTCAAAATTTCTTGACAATTATTTGATCATAACTTGCCAACCACACATGAGAAATTGATGTTCTTGGATTTTTTGGAAAGGTGAGAGCAAGATCTTCAACTTTCATGTTGGACAAAATTTGATTTGAAGCTTTCTTGATGATGTAAAGTTGAGGAGAAGACCTTTCCATTTTTGGCAGTTTGAAATTACAAGTCACTTACTATTTTTGGAAACTTTTTGTCTGACCTCAAATCCTTCAAGGTTGATGTTTGACATGTTATATGAGGCTTGTATGGACATGAATGAGACCTCTCAAACCATTTCCCACCATCAAATCCCTGATTTTATGCACAGTTGACCACAATTGACTTTACTAGGGTTTTGGTTGACTGAACAATGCTTTGATGAATTTCAAACCTCTACCACTTGAGATCTTGATTCAAAATGATATCACAAATCATATGAACTCTTTATGAATGATCATGGTGCCCAAATTCTTCAGAATGGCCACCATCTATGGCTCAACGAATGCCTTTGACTGACTTGACCTAATGGTTGCTTCATCTGCAAGTAACAAGGTTAGATGACAATATTTTTGTACTTTTGGGTTAGTAACCAAATGAAAAGCAATGATATACAAATATTGAACATGCTTGGTGATCAAGAACCACACTCACAATGTAACCCACCCACAAGAAAGGAGGCAAGGTGCACAATGATCCTTGAGGCAATGATATGATATGATATGATGCCATGAGGGATCTTAGGGACAAAATTGGGGTCTTACAGGGTGATGCATTGGGCTTTGAATGTGGCAAGCCCCAAATAGAAATAAGCCCAAAGCTTGAAAGTTGGCTTGGAAACAACCAACAAAAATTTGAATATGCATTGCGCGCCTATTCCATGGAAGCTCAGACCGCCGGCGCCAGAGCTCTACCGCGCCGAAAATCGCTTCTGGTGGTGGTGACTACCAGAAATGAAAAGCGGAAACACCTCCATCTTCGTCTCCATCTCCTGAACAAGGATCTACTCTCCAAATTCTCTAATTCTGTCCTAAATCCAATAATGAGACCAAATCCTTAAGAATCCCTAAGAACTTATATCTAACATACTCCTCCATGAACAAGATTCGAATCTCCTCATGATAAGGGTTTGCAATAACATGGTGTAATGTTCATCATAACAACCAAAATGCAATGAAAAAAGGACCTACCTCCGAAGCTAAGAATTGCTCCGGCGAGTGCTGATCGGAGAAGATGAAGACGAAAAATCACTTGTACAAATAGGTGAAGTATTGCCTTTATCTTCCTCTGACTTGCTTGTTTTATGAATCTTCTTCTTCAAAAATACTGTAGTATTGTAAGACCCAAATTTTGACCCTAAGATCCCTCATGGCATCATAACATTGCATTTGCAAAGCCTCAAGGATCATAAGCATCTTGGTTCCCCTTGCCTTTGGGTGGGACCTCTTGTGAGTGGTTTGAGATTACCAAGCATGCTTGAATTGTATATTATTGCTTTTCTCATTTTATTTACTAACCAAAAGCACAAAAATATGTCACTAACATCTTTTGTTTGTAGCTTGAGCAATCACAAGGTCAAGAGCTTCTATGAGATCATTTGTGCAGAGATATGGTCAAGAGAAGATGAAAGCAAGCATGGAAATGGTTCCCAAAGCTCTCATCCATCAAATATGCCTCCCTAGTATCTCAATTCATCATTTTGATCAAAGCAAGTCAAAGGGTTTGAGGTTTTGTTTCTCAAGGAAACCCTAAGTTCATCTGATCACCTACAATGCCTAGCTAGTGAAGCAACCTCATCCCATGGTCAAATACAATCAAGGGAAGTTCTCTAATTCATCATTTCATGCATATTTGAACTTATTTGAGTATCCTCAATTCATCAAGATATGGGTTGTGGACTTGGAAAGTTGATCAGTCAATTCATCTAACTATTTTGAAATGCACTAGGACCTAACTCTTTATGTATTGGTCAAATGGAGATGATCCCAAAATAAAAAATGTTCTTAAGGACAATATGAACAACTTTCATGTTCATCAAAATTTTATTTGAATCTTGGAAGGTCATCTCCCATTCCAAGACATTATAGGTCATTTTGACTGAAACCCTAATTTTAAGTCAACTTCACAAGAGCATAACTCATTCATTTGTTATGATTTTTAGGTGGGATCAAATGCATTGGAAAGCTTAAGATGTCTAATTCAAATGTTATATTGAACAAAATTTCATAATCTCAAAGGAAATACATGTGATAATGCAAAACATTATAGGTCACTTTGGACCAAATGCATTGAAAGGCAAAAAAGTCCAACTTCAAGTGCCCATAACTTATTCATCAAAAATCCAAATGATGCAAAATTTAAGTCCATTTTGATTTTATTGAAAAGATCTACAACTTTGATGTTGGAGGTTTTCCCATTTGGGGCTTGCATCATCAAAACAGAAGGGCATGAAGATGGTTCATTTTGACAAAATTCTCAAAGGCATGTTTTGCACTATGAACTTCATGGCATGTTTTCATAAATTTCCACACTTCAAATGAGTTTTTTTATCAACATAACATTTGTTCCTTATGTCAAGACCTTTCCAACCATTACCCACATGCCTATGTTTCAATTTTCCAAGTGGCATTTTCGAAGAGGGGAAGATTTTGGTGCAATTATGGAAACTTGTTTGAAACTCATTGCACACTCCAAACCAATTGCATGTACATGTCCATTTCAGCTCAATTATACTTCAGCTTGCATTTGGCATTGGATTTGGGCTCTCCATGCGCCTGTACAGGCCCATGCATGAAGGCCTTCAACTTTCATGCACACGAGTATTTCCTTGCCTTGCCTCCAATTCAGCTATAAATAGACATGCTATGCTTCATAATTCTGGAACCTAAAGGCGCCTGATATGCTGCACAACTGAATCCATAGCCA
Organism: Lathyrus oleraceus; assembly: GCF_024323335.1. Taxonomy (NCBI): domain Eukaryota; kingdom Viridiplantae; phylum Streptophyta; class Magnoliopsida; order Fabales; family Fabaceae; genus Lathyrus; species Lathyrus oleraceus. The sequence continues at coordinate 246,240,275 of NC_066579.1, forward strand.
TTACCAAAGGAACTAGTTCACATTTCATAAAATTTTCAGATTTGAAATTCAACTGAATTTGGTTGAATCTTTAGATCTAAAGTTCCTAGACCTTCCTCATATGATCCATTGAACTTCTGTTTTGCAAAAGGAAGCAAGGAAAAGAGCTCAAATCTTCACAATCCAAAGGTATGGTTCAACTGGTTTTTGCTTCGAATCTCCTTGTTCCATGATCTATTTGCCTGACCAATGTGTTTTCTGAAGTCCTCACCTGAGAGACAAGCCAGTAGTGGCTTTGATTTTATGTTTTGATGAATTTCAGTTCATGTACCTGGATTTTCCAACTCTGATTTCTCACTCCATAGAAACTTTGAGTATAATCCAAGGTTACATGGGTGATGTACATCACCCCAGCTTTCCAATGATATGAGGATCGCTCATTTTTATTAAGTTTTTAAAACCTGCAAATGTCACCAGAATCTTAATGCTCACCGGAGAAGACGGTGGCTCTGGCCACCGTCCCTTTACCAGATGGATTGTGGACCGTGTGATGGCATCTCCAGATCTAATCTTCACGCTTGGATCTTATGACTTTTTAAAATACCACGTGTTTCTCATTGACTCAAGCCTACCGTGAGCGCGCGCATGTGGAGCGTTTGATCAGCCACGTCAATTAATGAGGCTTGATCAGACGCTCCTGGTTCTTTCTCTTTTTCTAATTTCTGATTTTATTTCTTTTATTTCTTTTATTTTCAAAAATTCATAACTTCTTAATTTTAATTCCAAAAAATATGGGACCAATTGCATTCTTCTCCATTTAAATTCTAGTTTCTAAAAATGATTTTTAATATTTTTTATTTTGTCATTTGATTTTTTTTGTGAATTTTCTCTTTTCTGGTTATTTTTAATTCATTTTAAATAGTTTTTAATATTCAAAAAATACAAAAATATTTTCCTAACCTATTTGAATGATGATGGATCTATGAAAAATATTCTTATTAATTTTTTAATTGATTTGAGATTTATTTGAGATTTTAGTTCAATTAGGTTATTTTTATTCATTTTTAATTGATTAAAAATAGTTTCTGACTTTTAAAAATGCTGAATTTTTTTGTCAAACTTTGTTTGACCTTGTTGAACTTGGGATAAATCACTTGGACCTTTCAAGGTTGATTTGAAGTGATTTTGAAGTTTGACCTTTCTTTATTATTTTAATTCAAGTTTATTTTAAATATTAAAAAATGCCAAAAATATTTTGTTCATTTCTTGACTTCCAATCTTCATCTCACTTCTGTTTTTGATTATTTGACCATGATCCTCAATGTCATTGGTCAACACTTGTTGATTGGTACATTTTATTTCATTTAATGCACTTTATTTTTTTTTTCCTTTTTCCATTATTCATCTTCTTCTTCTTCTTTCTTATTTTTGATCAATGAGTTGAAGGTTGATAAGTTAGCATTGATTAGGGAGGTTTAATCTTCCTTGATTCAAATCTAATTCATCTTGATCAAATGGTCAAGTGAATGGCTTTCCATTAAGGATAGGTTGCTTCCTAAATCATGCAAAAGACTTAAACCAATACAAGATCAATTCTCTTCTTCTTTTTGGCATGGCCAGTTGTTGGAACTTGGTTCACTAATCAAGACTTCTAACTTGTGTTGTTTGCCTACATTATTATTGACCGGCCTCAGATAGTTGTGACTTCTACATAAGTCCAATTACGATTGCTTAACATAGCGCTAAATTTGCCTTATGGCACACTAACTACTAACACTAACTATTAACCATTAACCTTTACTTTTTGCACTTTACTTTTATGTAATTTACTATTCTTGTACATATTATCCATTTGTTTTTTCCTTTGCTCACTTGAGCACATGTTTATGTTAATGCAATTTGCCTTTTGCTCACTTGAGCACATAATTGTGTATATATTTTTGTGCTTGTGTTTTGTTTGATTGTTGTTGACCAAATGCAAAGAATTGGACAAAATGGACTTAGACTTTAGGACCTTCCCTATGCAAATTTGGAGTCAAAGAGCAACTAGGACTCATGCCTTTAGAGTGCTTAAATGTCAAAGAGCAACTAGGCCTCATGCCTTTAGAATGCTTAATATTGAAGATGACTTTGAAAGGACCAACTTCTAAACTCCTCTTGTCCATTCCTCATTTGTTTTTTATAGAACTTTTTTTGATTTGTGTGTTTTGTGCTAGGGATTCTAACATTGAGCCAAATTGAGGAACCATTACCATGAGCTTCCAAGAGAGAGAGATCCAAGATACCTTGGGGAGCTTTTCCAAGAATTCATTGATTGTTGATTGCTTGAGTTTACCATTATTGTGATTGCTTATTCCAAAGGATGGGAGCTACTTGGGTCATCAATATGATCTCAAGAGAGGAACTCCATGTGTGGTTTTGCTTCTTTATCCCTCACCTTTTGTATGCCTAGGACTTTAGCCATTCTTCTTCTTCCCTCCACTCTAACCCAAGCCAAAACTTTTGTGCAAACATTTAACAATTGTTTTCAACATTAGAAACCTAAGCCTTATGCTTTTGATTTTCAAACTTTCCTTTCTTAATACTTATTTTGAATTGAACTTCTAAATCAAATTTGATCATATTTTGTACATACTTTTCATTGGTAAATACCACTCATTCAAATACCTTTTTGTGGTTTCAATGGCCACCTTCTTAATCAAACTTTTCATAACCTTTAGCTATTAGGTTTGAGTTATCCTTGAGGTAGATGTGATACTCACCTATATCCTTAGTGATGGACAATGAGTCTTCCATGCTTATTATAGGGTTAACCCCTCACTAGCATGTTGAAGTTATCCTCACATGGTGGATTTGTGGTTTTGGGTTGAGTTTTCTCCCTTGGATAACAAAAGACCTTAAGGCTTTTGGACCAATCAATTCACCAACTCATTTTTTTTTGAGATTTTTACCCCGAACTACGAGGTTTTGATCCTAATCTTTTTTAAAGATGGTACGTAGGCAATGGGTTTATCCATCCAAACACAAAATGTAAATAAACTTGTATATTCTCTTCTCATCTCTTCAATCATGTTTGCACAGATAAATTTTTCACAAAATTCCAACCTTACAACCAATGTGAAAAGGGCTCCCTAGGAGTACCTAGGATGTTTTGGGTGCCTAACCCCTTCCCATTGTATAACCAACCCCCTTACCCAGATCTCTGACATTTTTACTAGTTTTTGATTCGATAAAACTTTTAGGTTTTTGTTCGCTTTCTAACCATTTCTTTGGATAAATAGAAGTGCGGTGGCGACTCGACTTGTATGGTTTACCTTAGATTTAGTCAATATCTCTAATGGTAACGAATACCCCGCTACAGAAAAGTGGCGACACTGCTGGGGACAAGATTTGCCTAGTGGGTTTTGCCTACTTTTCATATTGTGTTGTATATTGTTTTGTGACATATTTTTGTACAATTTGGGATTACTGTATTGTATGTAATGATTGATTTGCTTGAATATTAACTCCTTGTATGCTTGGTGATCTTCGTGAGATGAGTTCTATACCCAAACTCGAGTGCACTTAGGATAAGAGAATGGCATAGTCTTGTTGACTTGTGTGGAGTTATTCCTTAGCAAGTTGACTTGCAAGTCCATTCACTTGGTGGAGGTCATGTTGGGATCAATAATGTCACACAAGTAGTTGTGGTTAGACATTACTCTTTCCAATATAGACCTTAGAAGCCAAGGACCTCAGTTTACCAAGCCCATCTTGGCCTATTTTTAGGATGTAGTGCGAAAGTCGTTCAAGTGTAAGATTTGATGCGATTGTTACACGATACTACACTCATAAGAGTCTCTCTTGAGAATATTTTTGGAATACGAGTAGTCGTTTCTCCGATAATATCCGAAAGATGGGATGATGACTATGGGAACCTCTTGTAGAACATGTTTGGCAGGTTCAAACCCTAGTACACTCCCTTTGGGTGGTTCTAAACCAAGACTCTGTGCTCGTGACTTGCAACAAACCCTTGATTCATGGTTGATCCGTTCATGTATCCTTAATATCAATGGAACTTGGGTGTTGATAAGGTGTAAACCATAATCCACCAAAATGGATGATTGATATTAAGGAGAGTATGATCCATCCCATGACCTTTGTTTAGTGTGCTTTGCTTGATCCTTGAGTGTGTTTGTTGCATTCATGCACCAATTTGCATCCATATCATCAAAATAATAAGAAAATTTTCAAGGAACTTAAGAGGTCTATTTGCCAATTTCCAGACATGGAAAGACAAAGAAGGAATACAAAGAAGTACAGCTTCAGATAACCAGATTTGAAAGAACTAAGGAATTTGACATCTTATGTATTAGATCCCTTGGGTTTCAAGGCTCGTTTTGGGAAGCTTCTTCCTCTTCTGACTACTCAGGTTGATGAAGGATTGATGAGTGTATTGGTGCAGTTTTATGATCCTTTGTACCATTGCTTCACATTTCTGGATTTTCAGCTTTTTCCTATGCTTGAGGAGTATGCTTACCTTGTGGGCATACCTATTCTAGACCAGTTGCCGTTCAGTGGCTTGGAAAGTATTCCTACTTCTCGAGAGATAGCTGACATGTTGCATATAGATGAATCTCTGGTTGGTGCTCATATGACTACCAAAGGTGGAATTCAAGGTCTCCCTTCTGAGTTCCTCATTACTCAAGCTACTGTATATGGGAAGGCCATGAGTGAGGACGCCTTTGAGGCCATATTTGTACTTCTCATCTATGAGTTAGTGTTATTCCCCAACATCGACAAGTTTGTGGATGTGAACGCTATTAGGATTTTCTCTACTCTTAATCCCATTCCGACTCTGTTGGGTGACACTTATTTTTCTTTGCATATGAGGAATGCAAAGGGTGGTGGTGCCATTGTGTGCTGTTTGCCTCTGTTGTATAAGTGGTTTATTTCTCACTTACCACAGACGGTCGCCTTCAAGGAAAATAAAGGATGTCTATGGTGGTCCACGAGACTGATGTCTCTCACTAATGATGATATCTCTTGGTACAACCGTGTGTATGATGGTGTGCAGATTATTGACTCTTGTGGTGAATTCTCCAATGTACCTCTTCTTGCTACATGTGGTGGGATTAACTACAATCCTATTTTGGCACATCGTCAGCTTGGGTTCCCCCTAAAGGATAAACCCAATAACATTCTGTTAGAGGGTGTGTTCTTTCAGGAGGGTAAAGATCCCCAAGGCTTGAAGGGCAGGATGGTCCACGCTTGGCGCAAGATTCATAGGAAAGGAAGGAATGAGTTGGGTCCTAAGAATTGTGTCGCTTTGGAGCCTTACACTGCTTGGGTTAGGAAGAGAGCTTCCGAGTATCTCATGCCTTACGAGTATCCGAGACCTACACCTTTGGTTATGGCTGGGCCTTCAACCCTCCCTGACCAAGGAGTAGAGGAGTTGAGAGACGAAGACCGTTCACGTGCTTGGATTCGTGAACGAGAAGAGTTGCTTCAGTAGATTAAGGAGAAGGATGCTTTGATTGAGTTTCTTATGCATCAGGTTATTGATGATCCTAATGATGCATTGACTTCTCTACTTCCTCAGTCTTCTAAGTTTTGGAAGAGGAAGTACGATCGACTCGCCAAAGAGAAGGCAAATATGGAGGCAGCCTATGAGGAGGAGGTTAAGAGGCTTTGCGCATCTTATCTTCCTGTATCCCGAGCTTTGGATGATTGTTTTTAGGGATCCATAGGATGATTATTTTCCTTTTTTTTCTTGTATTTGGTTACCAATGCTGTACTCCTTTGGTGTGAAAATATATTTTCCAGATATTATTGATAAGATGTTTCCATATGTGATAAAAATGTAATATTTCCAAAATTTGCAAGTAGAGTTCTAAAGTTCCCCTGAAATAAAAAACAAATCATATGCACAAGCATTGCATGCATCATGTGCATAAGCAGGTTTTGCTCCAGACTTCTTGTCCTATGGTCTAACTCTGTGTTCTTCATTTATTTTGAAGACAAGCTGACTCACCGGTACTACACCAGAGCCAACTCTTCAAGATTGATGGATCATTTGGAACAAGAGAACAACGAGCTGAAGGAAGAGGTAGCCAGATTGACTGCCCTGATGGAATCATTCTTGGCTGCTCAGAGCCAGTCTTCTCCAGCACCCTCAACTCCTCCCCAGAGGACGGTCATTTCTGAGGTCGTAACCTCTACTGTGCCTGCTGCGACAACTCATTTTGCACCATCTATGCCAGCCGGATTCCCTTGGGGAATGCCCGCCAACTTTATGCCAGAGGGTTTTGCTCCAACTCTTGCTTCTTTGCCGGCATCTAGCCCGGTCATGTCCGTGCCACCTCCCGTCGTGCACACTTTACCAAGGGTTGAAGATACCATCTATCATTCTGAGCCATCTGAGGTCCCAGACGTTTATGAGAAGATGGACGACATGAAGGACCAATTTCTTGAGCTTCGCAAGGAACTGAAGACTTTAAAGGGGAAAGACCTCTTTGGTAAGAGTGCTGCTGAGTTGTGCCTTGTGCCCAACGTGAAAATCCCTATTAAATTCAAAGTGCCTGACTTTGAGAAGTATAAGGGAAACACATGTCCTCTCAGCCATCTTGTGATATATGCTCGCAAGATGTCGACGCAAACTGATAATGATCAACTGCTTATCCACTATTTCCAGGACAGTCTGTCCGGTGCCGCTCTCCGGTAGTACATGGGTTTGGAGAGTTCGAACATCCGTTCTTTCAACGACCTTGGTGAGGCTTTCGTCAAGAAATATAAATACAATGTAGATATGGCTCCTGACAGGGACCAATTGAGGGCGATGTCCCAGAAAGAGAAAGAGACATTCAAAGAATACGCCCAGAGGTGGCGCGAATTGGCAGCTCAGATAGTGCCACCCTTAGAGGAGAAAGAGATGACCAAGATCTTCTTGAAGACCTTGAGCTCGTTCTATTACGAGAGAATGATAGCCAGTGCTCCCTCAGACTTCACCGAGATGGTGAATATGGGGATGAGATTGGAAGAGGGGGTCCGAGAAGGACGCTTAACTCGAGAGGAAGGCTCTTCAGCAAAGAGATATGGAAACTTTGCAAAGAAGAAGGAGGGAGAGGCACACGCTGTGTCTTCCCATGTAAAAAGAAGACCCTCTGTGAAGAGGAAGATTGATCGCCCTGTCCATAATCAGCATCAGGTGGCTCATATAGCACCTGCTTTCAGGGAAGCTCAACATTATCAACAACCGCAAACTCAGCAATATCAGCAACAACAACAACGTCCACAACAGCAGGCCTACCAGCCTCGAAATAACAACAACAATGCCAACACCAGCTACGAGAGGAAGAGGGTCACCTTTGATCCAATTCCGATGACTTATGCTGAACTCTATCCATCGCTGATTGATAGAAAGTTAATCACTCCGCGAGACCCTCCCGCTGTACCTGCTAACCCTCAGTGGTGGTATAAGCCTGAGCTTCATTGTGTGTATCATTCCGGTGCTCCCGGACACGATGTGGAGAATTGTTATCCCTTGAAGACCAAGGTGCAAGACCTTGTGAGAAGCGGGATTTTGTTTTTCGAGGACGTAGGTCCGAATGTGAAGAAGAACCCATTGCCCGAGCATGGGAAGTCCGTTAATATGGTCCAGGGCTGTCCTGGCAAGTACAAAGTTAAATATGTCAGTCATATCCGGCAATCACTGGTTGAGTTGCATCGCTTGCTGTGTGACTATAGCCATTATGAGCATGACCATGATAGATGCAGAGACTGTTCTGTCAATCAGAGAGGATGTCGCCAGGTGCGCAGAGATGTTGGACGAAAGAGTCATTGAGATCCTTCAGAACAGAAATGTTGACGAAGATGCTCCCAAAGTCAATGTAATTTCTCCAGTATTCCGGATACCTGAGCCTGTTGTCATCAAGTATGATGGTAGCAAGCAGAAGGTTTCTCCATCTCTGACTATCAAGCCAGCCGGACCTATACCGTATTCCTCTGAGAAGGCGGTTCCTTATCGCTACAATGCTGTAGCAGTGGAGAATGGGAAAGAGGTGTCCTTGCCCTCCTCATCTGTTGTAAACATTGCTGACGTCAGTGGTTTGACCCGCAGCGGTCGTGTATTTTCAGCTCCGGTGAAGCCTTAAGTTGATGCTCGAGGAAGTATCGATACTGATTTTGTTGAACGCCCGATGGGGAATGCTGTGAGCATTCCAAATCCGGCACTTGTTGCTAAGCCCTCCTCTACGTTGAGAAATCCTGCTTCTGTTGGCCCGAGTGGCAATACGAAAGAAGATTGTGATGAGATGCTGAGGCTCATCAAAAGAAGCGAGTACAACGTTGTAGACCAGCTTCTACAAACGCCATCCAAAATATCTGTGTTATCACTACTATTGAATTCAGAACCACACCGAGAGGCTCTGCAAAAGATGTTGGATGTGGCGTACGTAGATCACGATGTCAAGCTAGAGCAGTTTGATAGCATTGTTGCAAATATCACCGCTTGTAACAATTTGAGTTTTTGTGACTCTGATCTCCCCGAGGAGGGAAGAGACCACAACTTGGCATTACATATATCTATGAGCTGCAAAGATGACACCATGTCCAATGTGTTGGTGGACACCGGGTCATCATTGAATGTATTTCCGAAAACCACTCTCGCGAAATTGTCATATCAGGGGCCTCCCATGAGGCAGAGTGGGGTAGTTGTGAAGGCTTTTGATGGGTCTCGCAAAACTGTGATTGGTGAGGTTGATCTCCCAGTCAAAATCGGACCAAGTAATTTCCAGATTACCTTCCAGGTTATGGACATTCACCCATCATATAACTGTCTCTTAGGCAGACCATGGATTCACGAGGTTGGCGCCGTGACATCCACCCTACACCAGAAACTGAAATTTTTAAAGAATAAGAAGCTGGTGGTGGTAGGGGGAGAAAAGGCTCTCCAGGTTAGCCATTTGTCTTCCTTCTCATATATAGATGTTGAGGATGAAGTTGGAACTCCCTTCCAAGATTTATCTATTGCTGAGCCTGTTGAGAAGAAAACTCCTTCATTTGCTTCCTACAAAGATGCGAAGTCGGCCATTGAGCATGGCATAACTGCTGGATTGGGGAAAATGATCAAGTTAGAAGACAACAATGTCGCAACCTGAAAAATACAGTGTGCGAAAAAACAATCGGCGAAAGAAAATGACAAAAGAGTCGCCACCGTGCGTTATTTATCCCAAAGGAGGGAAAGGAAACGCTCGAAGTAAACCTGAAAAGAGGAAAGGAAAAGACAAGGTCTCGCAACCAAATCTTGGGTTCGGGAGTCGGTTATGCGAAGGGAAGGTATTAGCACCCCTACGCATCCGTAGTACTCTACGGGATCCACTTTTGTAGTTCTCGTCTAAAGGGTGTGAGTTTATGTTGTGCTGTTTACTAAAAAAAGGGTTAAATGAAAATGACTCGCGCGGATGTCGCATCCACTGCATACGTATCTCATCTGAATATGAGAATCAGAGTCTTCGTAGCTCGGCTGACCTATGGGTTTGGGGGATGTGTGCTCGCTAAGACATCACATCTTATGCATACGTATCTCATCTGGAATGAGAATCAGAGCAAGCCGTAGTTCGGCTAACTACGGGGTTAAGGATTATGTTTTGGGGGCGGACGATGTTACTACGTAATCTACCAGATGCTCGACCTTTGGAGACTTACTCGCCTGTAGTAGAAGGAGTTAACGTGTTTTTAGGAGAAGAAAAATCAATGAAGGGTTAGGGTTTGGGATGCTCATGCAAAAAGGCAGTCCTTGACGAAAGAACCGCGCTACCTGGGGGGATACGAACACATACAAAACAAACATGTATAAAGTAAATGTGCCAACAAGGCAATCAGAATAAATCTCCCAAATGGTATCCCACAAGCAAAGTGGAATATCCAGCGAGCTATCCCTGCAAAAGTCATGTGAGCCTTCACAAAAACTCAACAAAAGGGTTAGTGAAACAAGATAAGGATTAGGAGAAAACATGCTATGACAAACGTAAGTCAGATTAGAGCAAAACAGTATGGTTTTTCATGGATAACAGTATGGTTTCAGAAACTTCAAACCCTGTGGCATACACTTCAGAAATTAAACGATTAAGCATTCAAGGCATTATTTATACATTCATACATAATTATGAACCCGTGGGCAAAAACCTAATGAAATTCATCCATCATACCTCAAACATTCAGAGTATTCAACTTCAAAGCATAAAGGTAATGGGAATAAGGGCAAACCTGATTGGAGAGATCGGTTGAAGTCAAATGGCACGACTGGATTTGCAAACCAATGTTAGGGTTTGCTTGAGCTGAAAGTGTGTGAGTCAGAATGAACCTTTCAGAGTTGCCTGGAGGTTGCTCTGAACTCTGTTAGCTCTTCTCTCACTATCTTTTTCCCCAGGGTTCTTCTCTCACTATCTTTTTCCCAGACAGGGTAATAGGAATAGAATTGCCTTTTGTTTCACTGAAACTCTGAATTTATAACCTGATTTTTGTGGACCTGTGGGCTCAAATGAGAGAGGTCCAAGTCCAAGATTTTTTCTTTTATTTATTTATTTTTTTTTTTTTTCGTTTTTCGTTTTTTTTTCGTTTTTTTTTCATTTTTTTTTTCATTTTTTTTTCATTTTTTTTTTCGTTTTCCGTTTTTTTTTTCAAAACACGTGGGCTTCGTCTAGCGAGCATGACAGCTCATGAACAAACCTTTGCTCCTTCAAGATTAACGTTTTGACTGACGAATAGACCCCTATTGGAAGTAACTCAAGTCTTTCCCTTGTGTTGACTGATCATCTAAATAGAGCCCACAAACTGTCCTGGATGATGTTCAAGCTTCTTGGATCCGATTCCGATTGCCATGATGAAATGCAAATGCTAAATGACATAAAAATGAATGCATGCATGAGGTGTAAAGCGTATGCTTCCAGGAAAAATGAAGGGTAAATTTTGGGGTATTACAGCTGTCCCTATTCAATCAACTGGAGACCTGGAAAGAAGATAGCAGCGGCTTTCGTGCTTTCAAGGTATCAAGGGAATGAATACAATAAAAGCCCGAAAATTTGCACTGAAGTGAAGTGAAGTAACAATGCCTGTCAGAATCGGCAAAGAGGTGGTCTTGAAAGAAGAATCCGTCTGGTACGGTGAGAGTCAGTCTAAATACCGAAAAAGAATGTTAACCTGGATACCAAAATAAATGGTAACACAAAAATAACCATGGCCTGAATGCCGTTCATTAGTCTGAATACTGGAAATGACTTCGATCTGAACATCGGGAGATATGAGATTATTAATATCGGTCTGAACACCGAGAGGCTGGCCTGAATGCCACAAGTTGCGTCGACCTGAACGTCGGAAACTTCTTCGATCTAAACATCGGAAAATTGGCCTGAATGCCACAAGTTGCATCGACCTGAATGTCGGAAACTTCTTCGATCTGAACATCGGAAAATTGGCCTGAACGCCACAAGTTGCATCGACCTGAACGTCGAAAACATTTTCAATCTGAACATCGGAAAATTGGCCTGAACGCCACAAGTTGCATCGACCTGAACGTCGGAAACTTCTTCGATCTGAACATCGGAAAACTGGCATGAATTCCACTTCGGTCTGAATACCGGAAACTTCATGCCTGTCAGCATCGGCAGAAATAGGAAACGATAATAGAGGCGGCGCATGGGCCAATGACACTTGCTGGGGATAACAAAGGTAAGTCATGAACAATCTTCAGTCTGAGTACTGGAAACAACTTCTGGCTTATCACTTGGGATACCGAGAATGTTTTATGCTTACATGCGTATGTTTGAATTTTTCAATGGTGTAATGCTCCATGAAAATGGAAATGCTACGCGATTTGGGAGGATGGAATGCAATATGATTTTACATTCATGGATGCGAAATGCTGGGGAGAATGCCAAGCTGAGGCAAGGGGATCTGCTGGGGAAATGATCACCATCTTCTGGACCCTGGCAAGGCTGCTGGAGATGCACAGCGCAAAGAACTTTGTGGGGAAATGACCCGCCACACGGTGTTCTAGCAATGACGAAATATCGAGATTCTGACTGGGGAGAGAACGACACTGAAAACCTGCTGTTGGGGAAAGCGATAGTGGTTCTGGCAACCACGATCTGCGAGAGATGATTCAGCAGGGGAAGCAAACACCGATACGGTACCGAGGTTCTGCTTCAAGGAAAGAAACCATGTATCTGGCATTGGGATTATCGATTTGGCCTCGAACTCTGAGGAGCAGCCGCTTCTGCTGGGAAGATACAGTCTGGCACTGTCAACTCCGCTGGGGGTATATAGTCTGACACTGTCAACTCTACTGGGGAGTGTATAATCTGAAACCACCGCTTGGGGGGAGGTACAGTGGTGAGAACCTGCTAGGGATTGAAGAATCCAACGCTCTGATCAGCTTTGCAGGGATAAGATATCGAATTCGTCTGTTGGCGAAAACATTCACGATCATCTGCAGGGGATTTTAAGGAAATGCCCCGAGGGTACCTGTTCTGAATAGACGATCTAAAGCACTTAAAATTTACAGCAATTTTAAATGTTTATTAAGCATGTACTTATAAAGCTCTTATGTGTCATGATGCAATGTTTATCAAAAAATTCGGACGTCATTTTTGCAAACAAAACAGAAAATGAAAATGAAAACAGAGATATACTGAATAACATGATTTTATTGATTGAATGGCCTATGAATAGGCATTTACATCAGGAAGCAATCCTTGGAAAGAGGTAATCGCACAACAGATAAAAACAAACATTAATCTAATGGCAATGTGAAATGGATTTCTATTGGGTTCCAATTCTGCTATGACTTGCTCGTCTTCAAGATCCTCCAGATGATCAGCTTTCTGAAAAGAGTGATTGGACTGTTTCCTATCCTTCAAAAGTTTCCAGTCATTGACACGAGATGAGATTCAGAACTACTCAGAACGCAGTCATTCGCTTAATCCCTAACTTTTGCCTAGATCGCCCTTTTCGGGTTTTCAATCCACCGGGATACCTATTTTTGCCTAAGTTGCCTTTTCAGGTTTTCAACTTACCGGGTGTACAATATTTTCACTTTTAATCCCTAATTTTTGCCCGAACCTTTTTCATTTTCTTGGTTCGCCGGGATGCCCATTTTTGCCTGGACTACTCTTTTTATTGTCCAGCGGATCTATTTCATGCGAAGTATTTTTTAACTGCGTCTGAGTTCACCGGGGAAGTGAAGTTTTCACCATCCATCGTTGCAAGCATTAAGGCCCCACCATCAAAAACCTTGGTGACAATATACGGTCCATCATAGTTAGGAGTCCACTTGCCCCTGTGATCTGTCTGAGGAGGAAGGATCCTTTTCAACACCAAATCTCCGACCTGGAAGCATCGAGGATGCACTTTCTGATCAAAGGCTCTCTTCATCCGACTCTGATACAACTGCCCATGACAAATGGCTGCCATTCGCTTCTCTTCGATAAGACTCAACTCATTGAACCTTGTCCGAATCCATTCAGCTTCGTCTAACTTGACATCCAACATGACTCTTAGAGAAGGAATCTCCACTTCAACAGGTAGGACTGCTTCCATACCATACACAAGGGAGTAAGGGGTTGCCCCGATCGATGTACGTACTGAAGTACGGTACCCATGCAAGGCGAAGGGTAGCATCTCATGCCAATCTCTGTACGTAACGACCATCTTCTGCACAATCTTCTTTATGTTCTTATTTGCCGCTTCAACAACACCATTCATCTTAGGGCGGTAAGGGGAAGAATTGTGATGCTGAATGTTGAAGTTCTGGCACAACTCCTTCATCATTTTGTTGTTGAGATTAGAACCATTATTAGTAATGATTCTTTCGGGAATCCCATAGCGATAAATGATTTCTTTCTTGATGAATCGGGCAACCACATGTCTGGTGACCTTCGCAAATGACGCTGCTTCGACCCACTTGGTGAAATAGTCGATGGCAACAAGGATGAAGCGATGCCCATTGGAAGCGGTCGGCTCAATCTTTCCAATCATATCGATGCCCCACATAGCGAAAGGCCACGACGAAGACATCACATTCAAAGGATTCGGCGGCACATGCACCTTATCAGCATAAATCTGGCATTTATGGCACTTCCGAGCATATTTGAAACAATCAGATTCCATGGTCATCCAGTAATATCCCGCTCTCAACAATTTCTTAGCCATTGCATGTCCGCCGGCATGAGTACCGAAGGAGCCTTCATGAACTTCCTGCATTAACATGTCTGCTTCGTGTCTATCCACGCATCTGAGCAAAACCATGTCGAAGTTCCTCTTATACAGCACATCGTCTTTGTTCAAGAAGAAACTGCCTGCCAATCTTCTCAAAGTCTTTCTATCATTGTTGAATGCCTCTGCAGGGTACTCTTGATTCTTCAAAAAGCGCTTGATGTCATGATACCAGGGCTTGTCGTCAACTACCAGTTCAGAAGCAAACACATACGCGACCCTATCAAGGCGCATCACGTCGATCTTGGGAGCATGGTTCCAACGGATCACCGTGATCATGGAGGATAGAGTAGCAAGAGCATCTGCCATCTGGTTCTCATCACGAGGTATATGGTACAGCTTTACTGTTGTGAAGAAAGTCAACAGTCTTCTCGTGTAATCTCTGTAGGGGACCAGAGTAGGCTGGAGAGTGTTCCAATCACCATTCACTTGATTGATTACCAGAGCTGAATCTCCGAAGATGTCCAAAGTCTTGATTCTCAAATCAATGGCTTGCTCAATACCCAAGATACAGGCTTCATACTCTGCTTCATTATTGGTGCACTCGAAAGTCAGACGAGCGGTGTGGGCACCTTTCAGAGTTGTAATGACAGCACCAATTCCACTTCCTCTAGAGTTGACGGCCCCATCAAACATTAAAGTCCACTTTTCGTCTGGATCAGGTCCCTCTTCAACAACTGGCTCTTCACAGTCTTTCATCTTGAGGAACATGATGTCTTCATTTGGAAAATCAAACTTCATCGGCTCATAATCTTCAACCGGCTGTTGAGCAAGATAGTCTGACAGAATACTCCCCTTGATGGATTTCTGGGAAGTATACTGGATGTCATACTCCGTCAGTACCATTTGCCAACGAGCAACTCTTCCGGTGAGAGCTGGCTTCTCAAATATATACTTGACTGGATCCATTTTGGAGATCAGTAAGGTTGTGTGAGACATCATGTATTGTCTCAATCGCTTAGCAGCCCATGCAAGTGCATAACATGTTTTTTCAAGCATTGAGTATCTCGACTCGCAATCTGTGAATTTCTTACTCAGGTAGTAGATGGCATGCTCTTTCCTACCTGTCTCGTCGTGTTGACCGAGAACACAACCCATGGAATTGTCTAGTGCTGTCAAATACATAATCAGCGGTCTCCCTAGGACTGGAGGCACAAGGATATGAGGATTCTGCAAATACTCTTTTATCTTCTCGAACACCCTTTGACAATCATCATTCCACTTGATAGCCTGATATTTTCTCAACAATTTGAATATTGGCTCACACGTGGCTGTTAGGTGAGAGATGAACCTTGCAATGTAGTTCAACCTCCCTAAGAAACCACGTACTTGTTTCTCTGTTCTTGGCTCAGGCATTTCCTGTATCACTTTCACTTTGGCCGGATCCCCCTCAATCCCTTTTCCGCTAACAACAAAACCCAGTAGTTTTCCATATCTCACCCCAAAAGTACACTTGTTCGGATTAAGCCTCAGCTTGAATTTCCTTAAACGCTCAAACAGTTTCTGCAAATTCACCAAATGTTCTTCTTCTGTCTGAGATTTGGCAATCATATCATCAACATAAACCTCGATTTCATGATGAATCATATCATGGAACAGAGTCACCATCGCTCGCTGATATGTTGCTCCAACATTTTTTAGACCACACAGCATCACCTTGTAGCAGAAGGTGCCCCATGGGGTTATGAATGTTGTCTTCTCTATGTCTTCTGGTGCCATCTTAATTTGATTATAGCCAGAAAAGCCATCCATGAAGGAGAATACCGAGAACTGAGCCGTGTTATCCACCAAAACGTCAATGTGAGGTAAGGGGAAATCATCTTTAGGACTAGCCCTGTTCAGATCCCGGTAGTCAACACACATCCGTACCTTTCCATCCTTCTTAGGTACCGGAACGATATTTGCAACCCATGGCGGATAATTTGTGACTGCTAGAAACCCTGCATCCAACTGTTTTTGCACTTCTTCCTTTATCTTGACAGCCATCTCTGGTCTTGTTCTTCTGAGCTTCTACTTGACCGGAGGACAACCTTCTTTGAGTGGCAAGCGATGTACCACGATGTCTGTGTCAAGCCCTGGCATGTCCTGATAAGACCAAGCGAAGATATCAACATACTCTTGCAGCAATTCAATCAACCCCTTCTTCACATTGTCTTTCAAAGCAGCCCCTATCTTGATTTCTCTCTTGGCGTCCTCGGTGCCGAGATTAATCACTTCAACAGACTCTTGATGCGGTTGAATGACCCTTTCCTCTTGTTTTAATAACCTGGTAAGTTCTTCAGGGAGTTCACAGTCTTCATCACCCTCTTCTTCATCTTGAAAGATTGGATTTTCAAAGTCGAAGCGAGCCATAGCAGAACCGTTATCAATAGGATCCGGTGATGTGCATCTGCATGAGTGATGGTATGTGCTTATGAGTGTGAAAAAAAAGTGGAAACTAAACAAAACATTGCCATTTTTTTTTGAAAAACTGCAAAAATAGAAAGACAGGGAACGAAATATTTGAATGCAAAAAGACGTCCTTTATTTATGATAAAAAATGCAAGTGTCACATAGATGAGCCATACAATGAGTCATTACGCCCTGGCGGAACGTAAGACTTGGATATGCATAAATAAACAAAGAAAATTACTCCTCCAGACAAGTGGCTTGGACAATCTCCTCAGAAGACCAATTGTTGATGACTTCACCTGGGATCCTCGGGCTCACCCAGTTATCGATGTCGCAATCAATATCCCCATCTTCATTGTTGACCGCAGAGACTAATTTGACTTCTCCTTCAACCATGTTAACGTTGGCTCCACCATGTTAGGGCATGGGATTGTTGACGACATTAGGAGCTGGTGCAAAGTTAACGGCCTTTGAATCAATGAGGTCCTGAACTACGTGCTTAAAAGCTTTGCAGTTCTCAATATTGTGGCCAGGTGCCCCAGAGTGGAAGCTACACCTAGCGTTGGCGTCATAACCCACCGGAAGCCTACCAACGGGAGGAGCCAGAGTGCGCAACTGCACAAGCTGTAGTTGTTGAAGACTAGAAAGCAACTGAGCGTACGACATTGGAAGAGTGTCGAAACGCCGGTCCATCATCCTTGGCCTCGGTTGATAGGCGGGTCTGTTACCCAATTGTTGTGGTTGGTACTGAGCTGGTTGACGCTGTGGTTGTTGTTGTTGTAGTGGTGCTGCAGCTGGAATGGTCACAGCCGCAACATACAGTTGTTGATGATAGTTCTGAAAGTTATTCCTCCGGTTACCCCTATTCTGATAAGAAGATATGGCACTTGCATCCCCTTCTCTCCTCTTCTGTCCCTGAATGAACGACTTCTTCACCCCTGATGAGGATCCACCTCCACTCTGGGTCTTGTATGTCCTCAGGTAATTCTCCACCCTCTCTCCGGTAGAGACTACATCAGCAAAATTGGAGGCATTGCAACCCACCAGGCGCTCCAAATAAGGTCCTGGCAGAGTGTTCATGAACATGTTAGCCATTTCCTTCTCCAACATAGGAGGTTGAACACGGGAAGCTGTTTCTCTCCAGCGTTGAGCGTATTCTCTGAAGCACTCATTGCTTTTAAGAGACAGATTTTGAAGTTGAGTTATGTCCGGAGCCATGTCTGCGTTATACTGATACTGCTTCACGAAAGCCTCAACCAAATCCCTCCAGCAACGGATGTGGGCTCTGTCCAGCCTCATATACCATTCTAGGGATGCCCCAGCTAGGCTGTCCTGGAAAAAGTACATAAGCAACTTTTCGTCATCGGAGTATGCAACCATTTTCCGGAAATAGGCTTGCACATGGGTCTTCGGGCAAGAGTTGCCATTGTATTTATCAAATATCGGGACCTTGAATTTCGGTGGCACTCTCACACCTAGGACCAGCCCCAAGTCACCAACATCTACTCCCAGAGGATTCTGTCCTTCCACTGCCTTCAACCTTTCTTCCAATCTTCTAAACATGGGGTCCACACCATGACCCATACCAAAGTCTTCCTGCAGCAGGGGGATTCCTCTGTATCATCTGCCTGAGCTCTTGCTGTCCCTGAGCCACCCCTTGAACCACATCCATGAATTGATTCATGCGAATTTTCATCTCGGCGAACTCTGCCTGTAGGCTTTTCATTACTCTCTCTGTTGGTTTCTGCGGGTACCGTACCGGTGAATGCCTGGGTCAGCTATCCTACTGATGGAACACCAAACAAACTAAGAACACTGTGGCGGTACCTGTTGTAACACGCCGATAAAAATAAGATAATTATTTAATTTAAGTTAATAATATATTTATTAATTTAATTAAATAATTGGAATATTATTGGAATTATTATTATTATTGGAATAATATAAATTGGAATAATAAAGTTGGAATATATATATAAAGAGTTCCATTTTGGTAAAAAGGGTTTTTTCACGTGAAAACCAGAGAAGCGACAGAAAGTGAGAAAAGGGCAAAGAGGAAGAGCAGGAGAAGAAGGTTGAAGAAGGAAGAGCTTGAAGCTAAAGGATTGCCGGATTAACTCAGGTAAGGGGGGTTTATCGTCGTTTAATGGGTATTATGGATTAACATGTAATGGGTAGTAATAAGCCGTTGAATTTACCCTAATTGGGATGATGAGTGCTGAAAAATTGTGATGAATAAGTTATGTTAAAGTTGTAATTGAATCTATAATTGGATGAGTTGTGATTTTCCGAACGTGTAGCTTTTTACGGAATTGGAATCGGAG
Source organism: Lathyrus oleraceus (assembly GCF_024323335.1). Taxonomy (NCBI): domain Eukaryota; kingdom Viridiplantae; phylum Streptophyta; class Magnoliopsida; order Fabales; family Fabaceae; genus Lathyrus; species Lathyrus oleraceus. Next base: position 246,259,219 of record NC_066579.1, read on the forward strand.
GTCCGGAAGTCCTCCAACGGCGGAAAATGCGGAGAATTCTGCATTCTGCTTCGCGTTAGCGCAGGAACAACTTTCTGTCTTGCGTTAACCGGTTAACCCAGGGTGTTAACCGGTTAACACTGTTATGAATTGTGAAAATATTGCTGTCTGTCTTGCGTTAACCGGTTAACCCAGGGTGTTAACCGGTTAACACTGTTGTGATTTATGAAAATTTGCTGTTCTGTTTGCGTTAACCGGTTAACCCAGGGTGTTAACCGGTTAACACTGTTAAAATGTGCCAGGAAGCGTGTTCTGTGTTGCGTTAACCGGTTAACCCAGGGCGTTAACCGGTTAACACTGTTGGAAAAGTGGAAAAACTGATATTTTAAATATTGTGAACAATTGAAGATTGGCCTATATTGGTGTATGATATAAGAGGAATCAATTTCCCGTTGTTTTGAGCAGTGTAGGTATTAGTAGAGTGTGCTAATACTGTGATTGATTATGTGGCATGACACAATATGATTCTGTGATAATTGTATTGATAATGTATGATGGTGTGCATAATGTTGTGAATATATCTATTATGTATGCTATTGTGAATGGACTGTTTATGACTTAGAGTGTGAGCATATGTCCATTGTGGATTGTTGATGTTGCATGCTAGGTGATTTAGCGTGCATAATATGGCCTTTATGGTGGTAGCTAATTCCCATGGCGAGGAATTAGTGAGTGAATTATTGTGGATTGTTGTTGATGTTTGCATGCTAGGTGATTTAGCGTGCATAGCATAGCCCTTGGGGTGGTAGCTAATTCCCATGGTGAGGAATTAGTGATGTGAGTCACTAGGTCTCAAATGAGTGGGACTAGTGAGCTTGGTAGCCGTATCTGGATTTGATCGGTGAGGTTGAACTATATGTTCACGAATAGTCGGTACCGCATGCATGGAGTCTCATTGCATAATGTATGTATGGCGTATAATATGAATGGATGTATTCCAATACTATACGTGTGTTTTGTGTTTGTGTTGAATATGATGGTGATTATGAGTTGGTGTTGCCGTTACCGAATGTGTGATCTGATTAGGGTGATGAAATGTGTTAATTTACTTAGCATTACATGATATTTTATAATGCTTATTATATCGATTGAGGAACTCACCCTTACAACTATGTTTTCAGGTAACGAGCAGTGATTGAGTAGAAGCTAGTGATTGGAGTCTAGCGTAGTTCATTAGTGAGTCATGCTCTGGTAGATGTAACATCGGGACGGGATGTTTTACTTGTTTCCATTTGGTTGTTGAACAACTTTACATGTAATGTGTTACATGGCTTGTATGATTGATTTGATCTTTATCCGCTGCGTATTATGCAATGTTTTATTTTGATAAATAAATGAGCATGACGAATTATTTTGATGAATGGTGTGAAGTGTCAGTGTGACACCCTTAACTGCATATCTACTCTGATTTATAATTGTTGAATTAATTAATTTGGGGTTTTTTTTAGAAGGGTGTTACATTAGTGGTATCAGAGCCTGGTTGGTCGAGTCGAGTCGTAATTATTCTGTTTCCCTGTATGTGATAGGTGTTGTGTAACCCTATCCGTACTTATTGTTTTAGCTTGTTGGGTTTTCAGAATAGAGATGGCTGGAAGAGGTAGAGACGATGCTGCGATTGCTGAGGCTCTGGGTATGCTAGCTGGAGTACTTGGAGGGAGTCCGAATGTTGTGGGATTGGGAGCTGCTCGTCAACTGAGTGAGTTCCAGAAGAACAATCCTCCAATGTTCAAGGGAGCATACGATCCAGATGGTGCTCAGAAGTGGTTGAAGGAGATCGAGAGGATCTTCCGAGTGACTGAGTGTGCCGATAACCAGAAGGTCAGGTTCGGTACGCATATGCTGTCAGAGGAAGCAGATGACTGGTGGGTTGCTGCCCGCACTGAGTTGGAAGCTGTTGGGAATGCTGAGATCACTTGGGCGGTGTTCAGAGAGAGATTCCTGAGGAAGTACTTTCCGGAGGATGTCAGAGGAAAGAAAGAGATAGAGTTCTTAGAATTGAAGCAGGGCAACCGGTCTGTTACTGAGTATGCTGCTAAGTTCACAGAGCTGTCGAAGTATTACACTCCCTATGATGAGGCTACTGGGGAATTTTCAAAATGTGTGAAGTTTGAGAACGGGTTACGTCCCGAGATCAAGCAGGCTATTGGGTATCAGAGGATCAGAGTGTTTTCTGACCTGGTTGACTGTTGCAGGATCTTTGAACAGGATACCAAGGCCAGAGCGGAGAGCTATCAGCAGAGGGTTGATAGGAAAGGCAAGAATTAGAATGATCGGGGGAAACCGTATGCAGCTGGCAAAGGTTTCCAGAGACAGAGTGGGATGAAGAGACCTAGTGGGGGAGACTCCAGTGCCCCTGCTAAGTGTTACAGATGTGGTCAGGCGGGACATCGTTTCCATGAGTGTACCAGTAATGAGAAGAAGTGTTTCAAGTGTGGAAAAGGTGGTCACTTGGCTGCAGAGTGCCGGTTGAAGACTATGACTTGTTTCAACTGTGGAGAGGTGGGTCATATCAGTCCGCAGTGTCCTAAGCCGAAGAAAGAGAACCAGTCGGGAGGCAAGGTCTTTGCTTTATCGGGTTCTGAGACTTTTGCAGATGATCGTTTGATCCGAGGTACATGTTATATTAATGGCTTTCCTCTTGTAGCTATTATTGACACAGGTGCGACTCATTCCTTTATATCTTTGGATTGTGCTGTGAAACTTAAATTAGAGATATCTGAGATGCATGGGAGTATGGTGATTGATACTCCTGCGAAGGGTTCAGTGACTACTACTTCAGTTTGTTTAAATTGTCCTTTGAATATTTTTGGTAGAGACTTTGGGATGGACCTTGTGTGTCTTCCCCTAGTGCAGATTGATGTTATCCTGGGTATGAACTGGTTGGTGTTTAACCGAGTTTATATCAACTGTTTTGATAAGACTGTAATCTTTCCTGAGATTGAGGAAGGAAAGAGTTTGTTTCTATCAGCAAGGCAGGTGAATGAGGCAGTAGCAGATGGGGCAGAGTTGTTTATGATGTTAGCGACTTTGGAGGCTAAAGATAAACTGGTGATTTGCGATCTAGCCGTGGTGTGTGATTTTCCTGATGTGTTTCCTGAAGAAGTGCATGAATTACCGCCAGAGCGTGAAGTTGAGTTCTCGATTGATTTGGTACCTGGTACTAGGCCGGTGTCGATGGCTCCGTACCGTATGTCTGCTGTTGAGTTAGCTGAATTGAAGAGTCAGCTGGAAGATCTGTTGGATAAGAAATTTATTCGTCCGAGTGTGTCACCGTGGGGTGCACCAGTGTTATTGGTTAAGAAGAAAGAAGGTACTATGAGGTTATGTGTGGACTACAGGCAACTGAATAAAGTGACGATCAAGAATCAGTATCCTTTGCCGAGGATTGATGATTTGATGGATCAGTTGGTTTGATAGAGCCGAAAGCGTCCAATGGACACAGATTTATTCTCGTAGCAATTGATTACTTCACTAAGTGGGTTGAAGCGGCATCATATGCAAATGTGACCAGGCAGGTGGTTGTGAAGTTTATCAAGAACCAACTCATATGCCGATATGGTGTGCCAGATAAGATCATTACTGATAATGGATCTAACCTGAACAACAAAATGATGAAAGAGCTGTGTAGTGAGTTCAAGATTGCGCATCATAATTCTTCTCCTTACAGACCCAAGATGAATGGGGCTGTTGAAGCTGCTAATAAGAATATCAAGAAAATTATCCAGAAGATGGTTGTCACGTACAAGGATTGGCATGAGATGCTGCCATTTGCTTTACATGGATATCGTACATCTGTCCGCACTTCAACAGGGGTAACCCCTTTTTCTCTTGTTTACGGCATGAAGGCTGTGCTCCCAGTAGAGGTGGAGATCCTATCAATGAGAGTCTTGATGGAAGCCAAGTTAACTAATGTTGAATGGGTTCAGAGTCGTTATGATCAATTGAATTTGATAGAAGAGAAGAGATTGACTGCCATGTGCCATGGTCAGTTATATCAGCAAAGGATGAAGAAAGCCTTTGATAAGAAGGTCAAGCCTCGTGTGTTCCGAGAAGGTGACCTTGTGCTCAAAAAAGTCTTGTCTTTTGCGCCCGATTCCAGGGGCAAGTGGACTCCAACCTATGAAGGTCCATATGTTGTTAAGAGAGCCTTTTCAGGCGGTGCATTGATACTTACAACTATGGATGGGGAGGATTTCACTCGACCTGTGAATTCAGATGCAGTCAAGAAATACTTCGCCTAAAAAAAAGAAGAAGAATAGCTCGCTAAGTTGAAAACCCGAAAGGGTGACTTAGGCAAAAATGAGCATCTCGGTGGATTGAAAACCCGAAAGGGCGATCCAGGCAAAAATTAGAGATATAAAAAATGAATACATGTATCCCGCTAGATTGAGTACCTCATCCTGGGGCAATCTAGGCAAAAAATAGGGATTTGGCAAGTAACTGCATCCTAACAAGACTTAGTTCTACAACTGTCATCCGTCAGAGATTCTCACTCGATCATCATCAACCAAAGCTTCAAATACATCGGATTCAGAATTGGTGGAGAAATGTTCATTATGTTAAAGGTAGCCCTCTTCCAATATATATCACCAATTTCAAATTTGAAAAGATCTATGGAGTCTTTCCATTTGTAGACTACCATTCCATCAAATAAATTTGAGCCTTTATCCAATTATTTGCAGTCTTATTTGTTTCCATTTCAACAAATGTTTTGCATGTTTTAATTGAAAAAATATCATTGTTTTAATCAAATTTTCATAATTTGTTTTTAAACAAAGTAAACATTCACAATGATGAGGGGATACTGAGGATGTCTTCAGTGCTCTCCCAAGGAGGGTAAGATTCTTGACAGGGTAAGACATTTGCCCCTATTCCTGGCTTGCTTATGTCCTCTTCCTCTGGGGCCTTTTGTTTTTTCCCCTAGCGGAGTGTGGAGAAGGATTATTCATCCCTCGTTCCTACAGTAGAGTGGTGATTCTGCCTCCTCAGCAGATTTGATCTCATTATTTGGGACAGTATTTGATGACCCTTGGAAACTTCTGATTTGGTGGTTGTTCCCCACAGAATTCCATGGCCCCCTCTGATGACTTCCCCAGTGGAGTGCTTCCTTGGTGGATTTCATTTGTATGATGATCTTTGCCCCCAGCTGGAATGTTTTGCTCATTCCCCTGCAGAGATCTCTGTGGTCCTGGATTTCTCTCTCGAGATGTAGTACCGGATGTTTGTGTACTTGTTCGCTGAACCTGTTTGTGTTAGAAATGTCTGTTTGTCAGCATTCATCATACATAAACCATGCATATATGCATATTGATAACATTCATGTCGCATTTTGTTTGACATATATCTTTGTTTGTTATCTCTTGTTTGAGGGTATTCATGTTCCCCAAGCAAGTGTTGGTGGTTGATCTCTCCATATAGTGTCAGCCCCATAAGCAGAAAGTGTTCATCTTTCCTTCCATATTCCCCACTGAGTTATACCCTCGTGGGTGATGGTTGCTTCTGTTCCCTCCCAACACATATATTGGGATGGAGTTCCTCATTGAGTTATATCCTCATAGGGACAAGTTTTGTTTCAGCATTGGCCTCTTTTGGTTGCTTCTTGCACTCCCCTGTGGTGTAAATGAATGATTGCTCAGTAACCAGTAATTATATACCTTATCCCCGGCGGAGTCTGTGGCCTTCTACCCTAGTACCGGTGGTTATAAGTACTATTTTTGTGGTTCTCTACCCTCATACTGGTAGTTGTAAGCCCTATTTCATCCCCTTGCAGAGTTAACTTTTTGCTCATCCTAACCGATGACAGTTACTTGTCCGTAGTTTTCTACCCAATATCCGGTAGATGTAATCCCCTACTTGACGGTTATCATTATCCAGTATTCGGTGTTAATATTCCCTCATCTTTTGGGTAATTGCTCTGATCAAGCAATATATCCCCAGTGAGTCATCTCCCGTCTACCCTGTGTTGTTGGTGACAATTGTTTCTCCCCTGGATTGGTCATTATTATATACCTAGTTTCGGTATCCCGATGCCTTTCTTTGTCGGTCGATTTATCCTTTATTAACCCAGTAACCGGTTGTGGATAATCTTCCATGCGAGTATGTTATCTATGTTCTGACGGTAATAGATGACATATCTCATGCACTCTTTGGTCGAAGCCTTTTGTTCTTCCCCGGTCGAGTAAGATTCGTATCCCTTTTTTGGAATCGAATGCCCATCCTATATTTGAGTTTGCTTTTAACCCTCTTTTGGATGATGAGTGTCTTAGGAATATTCCCCAAGTCACGCTTTGGTTGGTCACCTATTATATGCCCAGTAACCGGTATCCCTGGTGTTCCTTCCTCCCTGCTCCCTATTATGACTTTTTGTCCCTTTGCGGAGTCAGATTTTCCTGAGCTGAAGTATACCTTTTTAGGTCTTCCTCAGATGATTTCAGACGTTTGATATCTCTCACCTTTATACCGGTCTTAGATATATATTCTTCCCGAGCATGTTGTTCTCTCACCCTTATACTGGTGTTCAGATCATATGTCTCTTTGAGCTTATTACCCAGTAACCGGTAATACCTCATCATGTTGCTTCCTCAGAGGAGTTTTTGTTCTGGTTTTCCCCATCGAGGTCCCTTAGTGGATTCTCCCAGCCTGAGTCTGGATTTTTATCCGAAGTATCCATTATGGATAATTTCTGCTGTATTGGCATATTCCCCAATACACGCGCCTTCGAGTCAGCTCGGGTCTTTCCATTAACTTATCCCTTTTTGATTTTCTGCTCCCCAAGCTTTGAGTCGTGACCTGCTCACGCATCTTATTCCTTTTCTTATCCCCATGAGAGTCCTCAGAGTCTCTGTCCCATTGAGCGTACTACTCATATGGATTATCAGTTTCTCCTAATTTCTTTTCTTTCTTTGTGGACACATATCTCCACAGAGTATTACCTTTCGCATACATACATTTGCACCATGAGGTCTCTTAGGGACCAAAATTCGTCTCTCTGATATTATTTAAGCCCATTCTACCTCGTCGAGACGAAGATTTTAACCTTCACTTCTCCGGCTAGAATGACCTTAAATAGGGGCATCTGTAAGACCCCAATTTTGACCCTAAGATCCCTAATGGCATCATAACATTGCATTTGCAAAGCCTCAAGGATCATAAGCATCTTGGTTCACCTTGCCTTTGGGCGGGACCTCTTGTGAGTGGTTTGAGATCACCAAGCATGCTTGAATTGTATATCATTTCTTTTCTCATTTTATTTACTAACCAAAAGCACAAAAATATGTCACTAACATCTTTTGTTTGTAGCTTGAGCAATCACAAGGTCAAGAGCTTCTATGAGATCATTTGTGCAGAGATATGGTCAAGAGAAGATGAAATCAAGCATGGAAATGGTTCCCAAAGCTCTCATCCATCAAATATGCCTCCCTAGTATCTCAATTCATCATTTTGATCAAAGCAAGTCAAAGGGTTTGAGGTTTTGTTTCTCAAGGAAACCCTAAGTTCATCTGATCACCTACAATGCCTTGCTAGTGAAGCAACCTCAGCCCATGGTCAAATACAATCAAGGGAAGTTCTCTAATTCATCATTTCATGCATATTTGAACTTATTTGAGTGTCCTCAGTTCATCAAGATATGGGTTGTGGACTTGGAAAGTTGATCAGTCAATTCATCTGACTATTTTGAAATGCACTAGGACCTAACTTTTTATGTATTAGTCAAATGGAGATGATCCCAAAAGCAAAATTGTTCTTAAGGACAATATGAACAACTTTCATGTTCATCAAAATTTGATTTGAATCTTTTAAGGTCATCTCCCATTCCAAGACATTATAGGTCATTTTGACTGAAACCCTAATTTTGAGTCAACTTCACAAGAACATAACTCATTCATTTTTTATGATTTTTAGGTGGGATCAAATGAATTGGAAAGCTTAAGATGTCTAATTAAAATGTTATGTTGAATAAAATTTCATAATCGCAAAGGAAATACATGTGATAATGCAAAACATTATAGGTCACTTTGGACCAAATGCATTGAAAGGCAAAGAAGTCCAACTTCAAGTGCCCATAACTTCTTCATCAAAAATGCAAATGATGCAAAATTTAAGTCCATTTTGATTGTCTTGAAAATATCTACAACTTTGATGTTGGAGGTTTTCCAATTTGGGGCTTTCATAATCAAAACAGAAGGGTTTGAAGATGGTTCATTTTGACAAAATTCTCAAAGGCATGTTTTGCACTATGAACTTCATGGCCTGTTTTCATAAATTTCCACACTTCAAATGAGTTTTTTCTCAACATAATATTTGTTCCTTATTTCAAGACCTTTCCAACCATTACCCACATGCCTATGTTTCAATTTCCAAGTGGCATTTTCGAAGAGGGGAAGATTTTGGTGCAATTATGGAAACTTGTTTGAAACTCATTGCACACTCCAAACCAATTGCATGTACACGTCCATTTTAGCTCAATTATACTTCAGCTTGCATTTGGCATTGGATTTGGGCTCTCCATGCGCCTGTACAGGCCCATGCATGGAGGCCTTCAATTTTCATGCACACGAGTATTTCCTTGCCTTGCCTCCAATTCAGCTATAAATAGACATGCTATGCTTCATAATTCTGGAACCTAAAGGCGCCTGATATGCTGCACAACTGAATCCATAGCCATTACCAAAGGAACTAGTTCACATTTCATAAAATTTTCAGATCTGAAAATCAACTGAATTTGGTTGAATATTTAGATCTAAAGTTCCTAGACCTTCCTCATATGATCCATTGAACTTCTGTTTTGCAAAAGGAAGCAAGGAAAAGAGCTCAAATCTTCACAATCCAAAGGTATGGTTCAAATGGTTTTTGCTTCGAATCTCCTTGTTCCATGATCTATTTGCCTGGCCAATGTGTTTTCTGAAATCCTCACTTGAGAGGCAAGCCAGTGGTGGATTTGATTTTATGTTTTGATGAATTTCAGTTCATGTACCTGGATTTTCCAACTCTGATTTCTCACTCCATAGAAACTTTGAGTATAATCCAAGGTTACAGGGGTGATGTACATCACCCCAGCTTTCCAATGATATGAGGATCGCTCATTTTTATTAAGTTTTTAAAACCTACAAATGTCACCGGAATCTTCATGCTCACCGGAGAAGACGGTGGCTCTGGCCACCGTCCCTTTGCCAGATGGATTGTGGACCGTGTGATGGCATCTCCAGATCTAATCTCCACGCTTGGATCTTATGACTTTTTTAAATACCACGTGTTTCTCATTGACTCAAGCCTACAGTGAGCGCGCGCATGTGGAGCATTTGATCAGCCACATCAATTAATGAGGCTTGATCAGACGCTCCTGGTTTTTTCTCTTTTTCTAATTTCTGATTTTATTTCTTTTATTTCCTTTATTTTCAAAAATTCATAACTTCTTCATTTTAGTTCCAAAAAATATGGGACCAATTGCATTCTTCTCCATTTAAATTCTAGTTTCTAAAAATGATTTTTAATATTTTTTATTTTGTCATTTGATATTTTTTGTGAATTTTCTCTTTTTTGATTATTTTTAATTCATTTTAAATAGTTTTTAATATTCAAAAAATACAAAAATATTTTCCTAACCTATTTGAATGATGATGGATCTATGAAAAATATTCTCATCAATTTTTTAATTGATTTGAGATTTATTTGAGATTTTAGTTCAATTAGGTTATTTTTATTCATTTTTAATTGATTAAAAATAGTTCCTGACTTTTAAAAATGCTGAATTTTTTTTGTCAAACTTTGTTTGACCTTGTTGAACTTGGGATAAATCACTTGGACCTTTCAAGGTTGATTTGAAGTGATTTTGAAGTTTGACCTTTCTTTATTATTTTAATTCAAGTTTATTTTAAATATTAAAAAATGCCAAAAATATTTTGTTCATTTCTTGACTTCCAATCTTCATCTCACTTATGTTTTTGATTGTTTGACCATGATCCTCAATGTCATTGGTCAACACTTGTTAATTGGTACATTTTATTTCATTTAATGCACTTTGTTTTTTTCCTTTTTCCATTATTCATCTTCTTCTTCTACTTTCTTCTTTTTGATCAATGAGTTGAAGGTTTATAAGTTAGCATTGATTAGGGAGGTTTAATCTTCCTTGATTCAAATCTAATTCATCTTGATCAAATGATCAAGTGAATGGCTTTGCATTAAGGATAGATTGCTTCCTAAATCATACAAAAGACTTAAACCAATACAAGATCAATTCTCTTCTTCTTTTTGGCATGGCCAGTTGTTGGAACTTGGTTCACTAATCAAGACTTCTAACTTGTGTTGTTTGCCTACATTATTATTGACCGGCCTCAGATAGTTTTGACTTCTACATAAGTCTAATTACGATTGCTTAACATAGCGCAAAATTTGCCTTATGGCACACTAACTACTAACACTAACTATTAACCATTAACCTTTACTTTTTGCACTTTACTTTTATGCAATTTACTATTCTTGTACATATTATCCATTTGTTTTTTCCTTTGCTCACTTGAGCACATGTTTATGTTAATGCAATTTGCCTTTTGCTCACTTGAGCACATAATTGTGTATATATTTTTGTGCTTGTGTTTTGTTTGATTGTTGTTGACCAAATGCAAAGAATTGGACAAAATGGACTTAGACTTTAGGACCTTTCCTATGCAAATTTGGAGTCAAAGAGCAATTAGGCCTCATGCCTTTAGAGTGCTTAAATGTCAAAGAGCAACTAGGCCTCATGCCTTTAGAATGCTTAATATTGAAGATGACTTTGAAAGGACCAACTTCTAAACTCCTCTTGTCCATTCCTCATTTGTTTTTTATAGAACTTTTTTTGATGTGTGTGTTTTGTGCTAGGGATTCCAACATTGAGCCAAATTGAGGAACCATTACCATTATTGTGATTGGTTATTCCAAAGGATGGGAGCTACTTGGGTCATCAATATGATCTCAAGAGAGGAACTCCATGTGTGGTTTTGCTTCTTTATCCCTCACCTTTTGTATGCCTAGGACTTTAGCCATTCTTCTTCTTCTCTCCACTCTAACCCAAGCCAAAACTTTTGTGCAAACATTTAACAATTGTTTTCAACATTAGAAACCTAAGCCTTATGCTTTTGATTTTCAAACTTTCCTTAATACTTATTATGAATTGAACTTCTAAATCAACTTTGATCATATTTTGTACATACTTTTCATTGGTAAATACCACTCATTCAAATACCTTTTTGTGGTTTCAATGGCCACCTTCTTAATCAAACTTTTCATAACCTTTAGCTATTAGGTTTGAGTTATCCTTGAGGTAGATGTGATACTCACCTATATCCTTAGTGATGGACAATGAGTCTTCCATGCTTATTATAGGGTTAACCCCTCACTAGCATGTTGAAGCTATCTGTAGCGGTGTATTCGTCACTTTATGATTTATTGATTAAATCAAAAGCAAAGCATACAAAGAATCGAGTCGCCACCGCACTTTTATTTATCCAAAGGAATGGCTAAAAAGCGAACAAAAGCCTAAGAAGTTTTACACATAGAAAACCAATGAAAAGATCAGAGATCTGGGTAAGAGGTTAATTACGCAATGGGAAGGTGTTAGGCACCCAAAACGTCCTAGGTACTCCTAGGGAGCCCTTTTCACAACTTGTTGTATGAAATGTTATTTGTTTATGAAATATTTATTGTGCAAACATGGATTGAAGGGATGAGAAAAGAATATACAAGTTATTATTTTTGTGTTTGAACGGATGAACCCGTTGCCTACGTACCTTTCCATGAAAGGTAAGGATCAAAACGCCGTAGTTCGGCTAAAAGATTTCCAAAATATGAGTGGATTGATTTTAAACAAAAGCCCTAAGGTATTTCGTTATCCACGGGAGAAAACTCAACCTTATACAAACAACAAGTCCACCATGTGAGAAAAGCTTTAACTCGCTAGTGAGGGGTTAACCCTATAATAAGCAAGGAAGTCTTACAATTCAATCACTAAGGACAAAAGGTGAGATTAACATCAACCAACTAGGATAAATCAAACCTATGGCTAATGCATGAAAACTTATCAAGAATGGACAAAGCCACAAAACAATTGAATGAGTGAAATTAACCAATTAGGATTATTCACAAAAGTGGTCAAAGTATGATTAGAATTCAATTCAAAAGAAGTATTATGAAAATGAAGTTTGAAAATCAAAGGCCTAAAGCCTAGGTTTCTAATTTGAAAAGAAATGAAAATGTTTGCACAATAATTTTCTTGTTTTGGGTTAACATGCAAATGGAGGTTTAAAGAAACAAAAGGTGGGAGGGTGAGGAAGCAAAACTTCTTAGATGTTCACCTCTTGAGATCATATGTAAATGATTCAAGTGATTCTTTTGGAATAGGCAACAATGCAAATAACAGATGGACAAAGTAAATGGATATCGGATGCCAATCAATGGACTTATTCCAATCTCACAAAACAAAATGGATACCGGAAGCCAATCAATGGACTTACACCAATCTCCTAAAACAAAGAAAACAATGATACCAGATGCCAATAAATGGACTTATACTAGTCTCACAAAACAAAATGGATACCGGATGCCAATCAATGGACTTATACCAATCTCCTAAAACAAAACAATGATACCAGATGCCAATAAATGGACTTATACTAGTCTCACAAAACAAAATGGATACCGGATGCCAATCAATGGACTTATTCCAATCTCCCAAAACAAAACAAAAAACAAGGATACCAGATGCCAATCAATGGACTTATTCCAATCTCCCAAAACAAAAAAAATAACAAGGATACCAGATGCCAATCAATGGACTTATTCCAGTCTCCCACCATATCATAGGAAACAACTGCCAATCAATGGACTTATGCTTGCCTCCTCCATGGACAAAACAAAGTGTTGCAAAATAATTAGCAATGGTTATGGAATGATACAAGTGATGATGATAAATGCACAAAGGCACACTCAAGTAAATATGCACAGATGAATCAAGTAAGCAGACAACCAAGTCAATTAGCACACACTATATACAATCAATTAGGCTCAAGCAAGGTTAGGATTTACAGCCAACTGGAATGGGGTATTTTGAGCTCTTAACCCTAACATTGAGAGTTAGGGTGAAGCAGATGAAATGGAGATGAGGGGTGTGCCTCATAGCTCTTATCCCTGGTCAGGGAGAACTTTGATCAATGGAAAGTATGGGAGTTCAGAAAGTTGGAACTCTTCTCCACAAATGGACTCTATAAGATCTTGGGTTATTATTCACAATGCATCAACACATTGTGTGAGCAAAGTGAATGACACACTGAGTAGCAGGAGATGGATTACACATCTCTTTTATCTGCCAATTGCCTCATAAGAGGACTTTTCCTACTTGGCACAAAAATTAAACAATCACAAGTATTGCCTCTTAAGGAGGACTTCAGACAGGTGCCTACCAATAACAGTAGGTCTTCCAGACTACATGAAGATTAGAGATTATACCGAAGTGGTTAAGCAACCAAGCAAAGCAAAGTTCACAATGAACTTAAAGCAACTTAAGTACCTGTGGAAACAACTAAGCAAATCAGTATAAAACTCAGACAATCAGATAACAATCAATAAGCAACAGATGATCTTAATGTACAAAAGGTGTAAGCCAAAGGCAAACACAAATGAGTGAGCATCATCCTACAAAACACACAATGTTAGTAATCACAAGCAAACATCAATATTCACATCATGAAGCATCACCAATTATGCAACTTGAATGCTCAACCTGAAATCAAAGCTCAAACATAAGCAACAAACCACTAGGTCCAAGCCTAGGCTCAAAGATGGAGAAAAAAATTCAAAACAGGAGCTTAAATTTAACATGAATCAACTTTGATCACATCTTGACACATTCCAAAAGGTCTCATATCAAAATCATTAACCAAAAGCATTTCATGATCAAGTGAAGTTCAAGGCAATTTCAAAGCTCAAATGTGATCAACCAGAATGAAAAATGCAAATCAAATCAGAAATAATTCAAATAATTCTGAGAAAATTCATGATCAATCAAGACATTCATAATATGCATCACACAAAAAATCAGAAGCATTGGACATCATTTGGCATGGCAAACTCATCATACAAGTTGAACATCAAAAGGTGTGACACAAATTGTCACACCAACTTAGCACAATCATAAAACAACAATGGAACATAGGAAAAATACCAAACGAAAACCAAAATGTCAAGCAATGTGTCTAGTCTCATCATGCAAAATTTCAAAGCCATTGGATAAGAAACAATCATTTCACAAAGGTATAAGCATGGCAAGGTCAAAATAAGACATATGATCAATCATTCTAGCACAAAAAATTATCCAGCCAAGCACAACTTGTAAAATCATGATGATAAAAAACAAGAGAGAACAAGGATCACAATGCAAAAAACCTGGTATTTTTTGGATGAGTTTTCAAATTGATATGAATTTTCTAAGTTGAAGAAAAAAATAAAAAAATGAAATGGACATGTAATATGAAATGTGGAGGGAAAAGAGAAAAATAGTGAAGCATTTGAAATTTTTACACAGCCAGGAATCGAAGTCAGTACATATTCAAATATGCGTGCGCCTTGAAACGACATCGTTTTAACTCAAACCCTAGCGCGCCAAAGGATTTCGTAGCTAAATTTGAAAATCGTAGCAAAATCGAAGCAGATTCGCAGCTAATCTGGAAACGATGAAGGTTCAAAGGTTGAAGATGAAGATCATCATGATCTTCATCTGGATTTTCCAGATTTTCAAAAATGTGTCCAGAAATTAAAATTAAGCATAGCATTCGAATCATCATGCAGTGTACAATCAAGATCCATAATCATTTCATGCAGAAACATCAAAACACGCATGGATCGAAGAAAAATAAAGTTCAACATCAAAACTTCAATGAATCATATCTAGCTCAAAACAACATCAATTTGCACGATTCAAAGCTCAAAATGATCAGCAAACTTAGATCTACAACATCATGGCAAGGAAATTCAAAATTAAGAGATTCGATTTGTAACCTCTTGAAGAGCAGAAGTTGGAATCCACACGATCTGCAACTTGTAATGCTTCAATTCTACTTTCCAATGCTCATGGAGTTGATTGATGGAGAGAATGTAGTTCAAACACACTTGAATTTAACAGAATTTGAAATCACCATGAATGCTTCCATCTTCGAGTATGCTTCAATATGGCACTGTTTCTCTTGGTTCCACGTCCAATTCTTCTCAAGAACACTTCAGGATCATGAATCAAGCAATGGAATGTGCTTTTGTTTGAAGAAATTGCAAAAACGTTTTAGAGAAAAGTTTGAAGAATTTGGATCTAGATCTGAAAAAATGAATGTTCCTCCCTGAAAACAGTTATGATTACTCTTATATATGCCTTGCTAATTATACTGTAATCATGTTTAAGCCAAATGCTAAGTGAGATTAACCAAATGAGGTGTATGTGCAAAAATGGTTTTTCACCTTATGCATGGAATGCATGTGTGAACAGTACACGAATTTGATTTATTTTCACTTAAAATCCAATTTTGAAACCAATGGCAATGGCAAAAAGTTCAAACCATGCACCAAATTTAAATTTTGAGATTTCCCTCCAAAAAGCCAATGAATTAACAAGTGCTTATGTGATGACAATTCATGTAATGTGATGCATGGTTTGGAAATTAGAGGTCAAGAGGAGAAAATTGCAAAAAGAACCACTCATTTTGGAGCTTTGGTTGAAAAGTTATGTCCATTTGAAGTTCCATGCACACTTTGCCATGTTTTGATCATATCTCCTTAACCACACATGAGAAATTGATGATCTTGAACTTTTTGGAAATGGGAGAGAAAGATCTATAACTTTCATGTTCAACAAAATTTCATTTGAAGCTTTCTTGATGATGTAATTTGAAGTTGAAGTTGGTCCAAAATCTTTCCATTTTTGGAAAGTTCAAATTATGGGTCACTTGCTATTTTTGGAAATTTTTGACTGGACCTCAAATTCTTCAATGTGAATGTTTGAAATGTCAAATGAGACTTGTTTGAACATGAATGAAGTATTTCTAATCACTTCCCACCTCCAAATCCACAGTTGACTTTGCAGTTGACTTTCTAGGCCTTCAGTTGACTGGGAAATGTTCTGATGAAATTCAAGCCTCTACCACTTGGGATTTTGCTTCAAAATGACATCATAGCTCATGTGAACTCTTGTGAATGATTGTGGGGTCCAAATTTCAAGAATGACCACCATCTATTGCTCAATGATTACTTTTGATACCTTGGCCTGTTATTGCTTCATTTGGAAGACAAAGGTTAGATGACATATTTTTGTACTTTTGGTTAGTGATAAAAGAAAAGCAAGGATGTACAAATGCAATGAATGCTTGGTGATCAAGAATCACTCTCAAAAAGATGACCCACCCAAAGGGAAGGCAACAAGGTGTCCAATGATCCTTGAGGCAATGAAATGATATGGTATGATGCCATGAGGGATCTTAGGGACAAAATTGGGGTCTTACAGATGCCCCTATTTAAGGTCATTCTAGCCGGAGAAGTGAAGGTTAAAATCTTCATCTCGACGCGGTAGAATGGGCTTAAATAACAGTAATGAGACAAATTTTGGTCCCTAAGAGACCTCATGATGCAAATGTATGCATGCAAAAGAAACAAACTCTGTGGGGAATACCGGTCCACAAAGAAAAGACGATCCATCGGAGTAATACACTCACCAGGAACAGAGACTCTAACAGGACTCTCATGGGGATAAAGAAAAAAAATGCATGAGCAGGACACGACTCTGAATTAGGGTAAAACTGACACTGCGTGAACAGGACACGACTGGACTAGAGACCTCACTGGGGAGTAGAGGACTCAAACTGGGGAAAAGAAGAATTCCAAAAGAAGACACATCCATTGGAAAGACTCAAGCTGACTCAAACTATCCACGAAGGATACTTCGGATGAAAATCCGGACTCGGACTGGGGAAAGATCCACACAGAACCTCCCTGCCGAGGAAAACTGCATATATTAGGGAACACGCCAATACAACAAAAGGGTAAAATCACAACGGAAACTCCACTGGGGAATGTCTAACAAAGAGACTCTCCTGGAGAAAAACTGCAAGATGAGGTGTTACCGGCTACCGGGTAACAAACTCAAAGAGACATGTGATCTAAACACCGGTTACTGGGTGAAAGAACAACAAGCTCAGGAAGAATGAATATCTAAGACTGGTATAAGGGTGAGAGATATCAATCAACCAAACATCTGAGAAAGACCTGAAAAAGGTACATCAACTCAGGAAAATCTGACTCTACAGGGGACCGAGGTCATAATAGGTCATAATATGCCAAGACACTCATCATCCGAAAGGAGGGCTTGAAAAAGCAAATCGACTTACAGGATGGATATTCGACTCCGCGACGGGAAAACAAATCTTACTCAGATGGGGAAAAACCCAAAGAGCGCATGAGATATAATATCCATTACCGTCAGAACGTGGATAGTATACTCGCATGAGATATATTATCTATTACCGTCAGAACGTAGATAATATACTCGAAAAGGAAGAGACACCAGAGATACCGGTTACTGGGTATATAATAGGTGACCTACCGAAAACGTGAATTGGGTTTTACTGCCAAGACACTCATCATCCTGAAGAGAGCAAAACGCAAACTTATCAAAGGATGGATATTCGATTCTACAAAGAATACGAATCTTACTCCGCTGGGGAAAATCAACAAAGGATTCCAACCAAAGAGTGAATGAGATATATTATTCATTACCGTCAGAACGTGAATAATACACTCGAAAAGGAAGAACAAAGAATATCCGATTCCACAAAGGGACACGAATCCTACTCGACTGGGGAAACACAACAGGCTTCGACTGAAGAGTGCATGAGATATATTATCCATTACCGTCAGAACGTGGATAACATACTCGCATGGGAGATTATCCACAACCGGTTACTGGGTTAATAAAGGATAAATCAACCGAAAAGAAAGGCATCGGGATACCAAAACTAGGTATATAAAGATGATCAATCAAAGGGAGCAACAACCATTACCGGCAAAAGGGTAAATGAAAGATGACTCACTAGGGTTACATTGATAAACATCAATGATCCGGGGAACAAATCACTGGCATACGGTGAAAGGACCCGCTGAGGATAAAATTGCTAGCATCCGACAATTATCCACAAGGAAAGGTCTACTGGGGATACAACTGCTAGCATACAGCAATTGCCCAGAAGAAAGAGGGAATATCAACATCGAATACTGGATGAAGATAACCACAAAGAGTAACCATCATCGGTTAGGATGAATAACAAGGTTAACTCTACAAAGGGGAGAAATTAGGATTTACAACTACCGAATACGGGGTAGAAGACCAAAACTCTGGCTGAGGATAAAATTGCTAGCATACGGAAATTATCCACAAGAAAGCCCAGACTCCACTAGGGAGACAACAACAACATAGGATTTACAACTACCGAATACTGGGTAGAAGACCACAAAATCCACCATCAACCAGAATAAACCACAACGGCTACCTCTGCTAGGGGATAAAAGTAGGATTTATAACTACCGAATACGTGGTAGAAAACCAACAACTCTCTGCGTGGGGAATGAAAGAATCACAACTCCGCACGGGAAACAAAATAGGGTTTATAACAAACCATCAACTCCTGAGGAGCAAGAAGAAATGATAGGGTTTACGACTACCGAATACGGGGTAGAAGACCATCGACTCTTGTTGAGGAAAGAAAAGTTCACCAACACCTATTCCACAAAAGGGAAAAAAGGTATACATGATTTACAACTACCGGGTATTAGGTAGAAAACCAACAAATCTCCTGAGGAATAAAAGGTATATAACCACAAATTCCGCCAAGAGGAGGGAACATAGGACTTACAACTACCGGTTACTGGGTAGAGGCCCAAACTCCGCTGGGGATAAAAAGAATTATTGCCGGTTACTGGGCAATTCATTCATTTATTCCACAGGGAAGCACAAGAGACAGTTGAAAAAAAAATGCCAATTCAGGATCAAACCAAAAAGGCAAACTGAATCAAGACTCGTCCTATTAAGGATATAACTCAATAGGAAGATCCATCCCAATATGTGTGTTGGGAGGAAATGGAAACAACCGTCATCCACGAGGATATATCTCAGTGGGGAATTGCAGAAGGAAAGACAGACACTTTTTGCTTATGGGGCTGACTCTATATTGAGAGATTAAACACCCGACATCTACTCGGGAAGATCTATTGGAGAGATCTATATCATCACTAGCAGAAGACAACAAACAAAAGATATATGGCAAAAAAATGCAACATGAATATCTGAATGTTGAAAGTATGCATGAATATGCGTGATTTATGTTTGATGAATGCTGACAAAACAGACATTTCTAACACAAACAGGCCCAGGAACCAAAACGCCCGGTACTACACTTCCAGAGGAAAATCCAAGGAAAGCCAATCTGCTGGAGATCTGACTGCTAAAAAGCAAAGATCTGCGGGGAAGCAAGAGATCAGAGATAAAGAAATCACAAAATCTCTGAGTGATGGATCATCAATCAACCCAACTGGGGAACAGAAGTTCACTGCACAAGCAAGAACTGCTGAAGAGAACAGAACACACAAGTAGAATCCGGCTGCATAAGCAACTCTACCGGGGATACTGTCAGCCACTCCATTGGGGATAAACCCACTGAGGGAAAATAGATCACACAAGTAGATTCTGCCACAAGCCACTATACTGGGATCAAAAGCATCAGGAAATCAACCAAATCTATGGATGATAGATCACCAACCAACCCATTTAGGGAACAGAAGCTTACAACAGGCAGAAACTGCCACAAAAGCAACTCTGTTGAGGAAACCACCTCTATTGGGGATACTGCAGGGAAATCACGAAACTTCTGCAGGGAAACAATCACAGACACAATCCACCGTACCACAAATCTACTGGCGAATTATCTGAGGAAGAGAAGGAGAACTGGTGATCAACCACCAAATGCTGAACCTTCCAAGAAGAAACTACCCACTTGCTGGGGAGGAAATAATCACTGCTCTGTTGAAGGGACAAGAGGTGAAAACCTCAACAAGCACGTTGATGGGGAGAGATAGCATAAATGAAGTATATCATGCCAACAACTCCGCTGGCGACTATACTGAGGAAACAGCCGAAGTACCGGGATATCAATCCACTAACGACCGAATCTTCCAAAAGGAAAGCACCCATACTGGGGAGAGAATATTGTTGGAGAGGATTTTGAAGTTCTTCAACAAATACTCTGGTTAGGGAAAAAAATCTCAACAGAAGCTCTGCTTGGGGAACAACCCCACCAACACTCTGGAGAAAAGAGGATACAACCAAGCCAAGAATATGAACAAATGTCTTACCCTATTGGAAATCATGCCACCCTTGGGAGAGCACTGAGAAATTCTTAAGTATCCTTTCATCATTGTGAATGTTCACTTCGTTTAAAACAAAAATTTGAAACAATTTTATTTGTTTAAATAATGACATTTTATCAATTAAAACATGCAAAACATTTGTTGAATTGAAACAAATAAGAGTGCAAATAATTGGATAAAAGCTCAAATTGATTTGATGGAATGGTAGCCTGCAAATGGCAAGACTCCATAGATCTGTACAAATTTGAAATCAGTGATATATATTGGAAGAGGGCTACATTGAACATAATGATCTTTTCTCTACCAATTTGAATCTCGATGTATTCAAAGCTTCAGTTGACGACGAATCGAGAATCTCTGATGAACAGACAGCTGCGGAACAGAAAGTCTTGTCAGGATGCAGTTACTTGCCATATCCCTAATTTTTTGCTTAGATTGCCCCAGGGTGAGGTACTCAATCCAGCGGGATGCAAATTCACTTTTTTTTTATGTCTCTAACTTTTGCCTGGATCGCCCTTTCGGGTTCTCCACCGAGACGCTCATTTTTGCCTAAGCCGCCCTTTCGGGTCTTCAACTTAGCGAGCTATTATGTTTTTTCTTATACTTCTTTTTTTTTAGGCAAAATATTTCTTGACTGCATCTGAATTCACAGGACGAGTGAAATCCTCCCCATCCATTGTTGTAAGCATCAAAGCTCCGCCTGAAAAGGCTCTCTTAACAACATATGGACCTTCATAGTTTGGAGTCCACTTGCCCCTGGAATCGGGCGCGAAAGACAAAACTTTCTTGAGCATGAGGTCACCTTCTCGGAACACACGAGGCTTGACCTTCTTATCGAATGCTTTCTTCATTCTCTGCTGATATAACTGACCATGGCACATGGCAGTCAATCGCTTCTCTTCAATCAAATTCAACTAGTCATAACGACTCTGAATCCATTCAGCATCAGTCAACTTGGCTTCCATCAAGACTCTCATTGATGGGATCTCCACCTCTACTGGGAGAACAGCCTCCATGCCGTAAACAAGAGAGAAAGGGGTTGCCCCTGTTGAAGTGCGGACAGATGTACGATACCCATGCAAAGCAAATGGCAGCATCTCATGCCAATCTTTGTACATAACTGTCATCTTCTGGATAATCTTCTTGATATTCTTGTTAGCAGCTTCAACAGCCCCATTCATCTTTGGTCTGTAAGGAGAGGAATTATGGTGTGCAATCTTGAACTCAGCGCACAACTCTTCCATCATCTTATTATTCAGATTAGATCCATTATCAGTAATGATCTTATCTGGCACACCATAACGGCAAATCATCTGATTTTTGATAAACTTCACGACCACCTGCCTGGTCACATTCGCATACGAAGCGGCTTCAACCCATTTGGTGAAGTAATCAATTGCTACGAGAATAAACCTGTGTCCGTTAGACGCTTTCGGTTCAATCATGCCAATCATGTCGATTCCCCACATAGAGAAAGGCCATGGTGATGAAATCACATTCAGAAGTGTCGGAGGAATATGAATCTTATCCGCATAAATCTGACACTTGTGGCATTTCTTCACATATTTGCAGCAGTCAGACTCCATTGTCAGCCAATAGTAGCCTGCTCTCAACATCTTTCTAGCCATGGCATGTCCATTGGAATGAGTACCAAATGAACCCTCATGGACCTCAGTCATCAACAGGTTTGCTTCGTGTCTATCCACGCATCTGAGCAAAACCATATCAAAATTTCTCTTATAAAGCACTTCACCACTGAGTTAGAAACTGCCTGACAACCTTCTCAAAGTTTTCCTGTCTTTCACAGATGCCCCAGGCGGGTAGACCTGGTTCTGAAGGAAATTCTTGATATCAAAATACCAAGGCTTGTCATCATTCATTTCTTCAACTGCAAATACGTGAGCTGGTCTATCCAAGCGCATCACGGTAATATTGGGAACTTCATTCCAATACTTGACCACAATCATGGAAGCAAGCGTAGCGAGAGCATCTGCCATCCGATTATCCTCTCGAGGAATATGATGAAAGTCAACTTCAGTAAAGAACGTTGAAATCCTCCTCGCATAATCTCTATACGGAATGAGACCAGGTTGATTCGTCTCCCATTCACCCTTGATCTGATTGACAACCAGGGCCGAATCACCATACACATCAAGATGCTTGATTCTCAAATCAATGCATTCTTCCAATCCCATAATACAGGCTTCGTACTCAGCCATGTTATTCGTGCATTTGAAAGCTAGCCTTGCTGTAAACAGAATATGTGTGCCATGAGGAGTAATGATTACTGCCCTAATTCCATTTCCGTACTGATTCACAGTGCCATCAAACACCATCGTCCATCTAGAACTAGGTTCCGGACCTTCATCAAGTGTAGGCTCATCACAATCTTTCATTTTCAAATACAGAATCTCCTCATCTGGGAAGTCGTACTGATCAGACTGATGATCCTCAATCGGCTGGTGGGCCAAATGGTCAGCCAAGATACTACCTTTGATAGCTTTCTGAGCTCGATACTCGATATCATACTCAGACAACAACATCTGCCAACGGGTAATCCTCCCAGTTAAAGCAGGCTTCTCGAAAATATACTTGATTGGATCCATTCTGGATATCAACCAAGTTGTATGATTTATTATGTACTGGCGTAAACGCTTAGCAGCCCAAGCCAAAGCACATCACGTCTTCTCAAGCATCGAATATCGAGACTCACAATCAGTAAACTTCTTACTGAGGTAGTAGATAGCAAATTCCTTCTTCCCTGATTCGTCTTGCTGACCCAGTACACAACCCATCGAGTCTTCAAGAACAGTTAGATACATGATCAGAGGTCTTCCTTCTACAGGCAGAGACAAGATCGGAGGTTCAGAGAAATATTCTTTGATATTGTCAAAAGCTTTCTGGCAATCCTCGGTCCAATCATGACATTGATCTTTCCGGAGGAGCTTGAATATCGGCGCACATGTGGCAGTCAAGTGGGATATTGTCGCATTACGCGAAAAACCGGCGGGAAAACGAAACAACAGAGCCGCCACCGTGCGTTATTTATCCCAAAAGAGGGAAAGGAAACGCTCGAAGTAAACCTGGAAAAGACATGGTCTCGCGACCAGAGAAAGATGGGATCGGGAGTCGGTTATGCGAATGGAAGGTATTAGCACCCCTACGCATCCGTCGTACTCGACGGGATCCACGCACAAAAGAAAGGATAAGGTTGCTAAAGACTGCTCAAACAAACTGCACACACAGGCTGAAAGGAGACACAGAAAGACAAAAGAAACTAACTCGGCAGGACATTGCATCCTGGGCCTACGTAGTCTGTCAGGCACAGACATCAGAGTCGACGTAGTTCGGGACAGGGGGAAACGTGCTCGCTAGGATGTCGCATCCTATGCATACGTATCTTCTCTGACTGGAGAAGAATCAGAGCACTCGTAGCTCGGCTAACGCACGCCAAACAAAACCACACAGGAAACTGACTGCCAATCGCTGGGCTTACGTCAGACTCCACACAAAACAGGCAAACATGGAAACCGAATGCCGATCGCTGGACTTACATCAGACTCCGAACCAACAAACACACACACAGGAAACCGACTGCCAATTGCTGGACTTATGTCAGACTCCAACAAGCAAATAAGACACAGGAAACCAACTGCCAATCGCTGGACTTACGTCAGACTCCAAACGCAAACAAAAGGGTTGAAAAAGAAAAAAAAGGGCGCCCGGAGAGATCAGCTCATCTCCTGCCTATGTACCTCATCTGGTATGAGGATCAGGGCGACGTAGTTCCCCTTAACAGGGAAAGAACTTCTAACCTAACCAGAGACTGGGAAATGACAAACTAGAAGGGAGTCTGACTCGAGCCTAATAGTTATCATGTAAATTCACCATGGACCTAGGTTACGGTTTCTATATAACTTGCACAGGGAGTAAGCTATCCTAAACAGCACAGGCAAATACATACAAGCACAAAAAGCAAGCACACACACTATATGCACACAATTGGGCTCATACAAGGTTAGGCTGTGAAACACAAGCCAACTGGAATCGGGTGTAGTTAGCTCTTAACCCTAACATTGAGAGTTAGGGTGAAGCAGATGAAATGGGAAGTGAGGGTAAGACCTCACAGCTCTTATCCCTGGCCTGGGAGAGCTTCAGACAAATGAAAGTGCGGGAGTTCAGAAAGTAGGAACTCTTCTCCACATATGACTGACACAACAAAGATCTTGGGTGTCATACGGTGAACTGACTTTGGTGTTTTGCTTTGGAAAGCAAATGTCGCGGATAGCAAGAGTCGCCACCGACTTTTCTTTTATCCCATAGGAAAGGTGGAAAAGAACAGGAAAGACCTTAATTAGATTTTGGGTTCGGGAGGTACATTATACAAAGGGAAGGTATTAGCACCCTTTGTATCCATGGTTATCCATGGGCTCTTAATTGCTTGATCACTTATGTTTGTCTGAAAAAAGTGTTTGTGGATTGCTTAAAAAATGTTTTGAAAAGAGAGTTTAACTTTGTAATGATTCTTGTACGAATGTATACAAAGTATTTATCTCGTTTAATTTTGAAAGCGGTTTAGAAAAATATAACTTGGCAATGATTCTAGTACGAATGTATGCCAAGTGGTGATTTTCTAGTAGCTGCAAAGTGTGAGGTATGAAAAATGTTTTAGGTTGTGAGCCAGCGATTAAGAGTTATACCTACCCAAGGTCTTTATGGGCATTTCCTATCCTTATGAGGGTAAAACTGTCCTTACTATTGAGAAGTAAGTAGTCTTATCCCTTTGGATGTAAAGGGGTCATCATAGGGTCATCGATTGGTCATTGAAGGCAACATTTGTAAGGATACCTTAGCATTCGAAGGGACAATCATCATTTAACCGTAGGTTACAACGACGGGTCATCGAGGGACAAAATCATATATTCGCAGGCAACATCCGAGGGACGATGATTTATTTTATAGGGACATGATGAGTTAATCGAAGGATCTTTGCTAAATGTATCCCCACATTCGCGGGACATGACCATAATACTCGAATACCGTAAGGCAACAAAGAGAGGTCCGAGATCACCTATTCAAAGGCAATATTTTATAATCAATTAGTTAGTTGTAATCAATTAGGGAATTAGGTCCACGTTATAATCAATTAGGTAATTAGGGTGAATCTCCACAAGGGTATCCCACAAATAAAGTGGAATACCTAGCAAGCTACCTTCTCGGGAGTATGCGAACCCTTACAAAATTTAGCAAACAGGTCAGAATACCAAATCAAGGTGCGGTCAAGAGTTGCACCCAACAAAAGGCATCACAACAGAAATAGTGTTAGGTGAATAATGTATGATTACAATAAAACATGTCAGATAAGCAAAAATCAGAACGAAAAAATCAGCGATTGTCACGTTCGCTCCTGCCTCGCCTAGCGACGACTTGGCGAATGCTCGCTACATGCTCGCTTAGCGATGTGCTAGCGAGCGGCTGCGGGTTCTGGTTTTAATAACAGTACATGTCCAGAAAGCTCCAAACCCTATGGCATCCATCATAGAAATTACATGGTTAAACGTTCAAGACATTCATACATACTTAAATTCACATGCAAGACTTAAGATATTTTTCTAAATTCAATCATAATGCCACATGCAAATTAAGAACATAAAGCGGTAATAGTAATGAAAACCTGTTTGCAATTGAATTGCAACCTTGAATTGGCAAGTCACTCTTAGGGTTGGCACCGGATTGAGTTGGGCGGAGATAACCTTGGTGCAGATGAGTTTCCTTCAGGGTTGCTCTAAATTCTCTGGGTTAGCCTCCAGGGTTTGCTGTGCCTTCTCTCTATCTCCCGTTTTTCGTTTTTTTTCTTCTGAATAAGGTCCTTGGTATTTATAATAGTTTTTGTGACCTAATGGGCTCAGAATGAAGCCCAAAAATTCTGGTATTCGCAAGCTTCGCTAGGCGAGTGGCGTAGCAAAGGGTTCCCTAGGCGAAGGAGTTGCTCGCCTAGCGAGCATGCCAGTCTGGGCCATTTTCTGGATTTGGCCATCTGTGAGCTGTGTCTTTGTTCCTTTAAGGTCAATGCCTTGGAAAATACGTTGGAGTGCCTTAAAAAATGCCTTGTAACATTAACGGGCAAATTTTGGGGTATGACAGCTGCCCTGTTCAATATTCTTGAACCGAGAGAGTTAGAATGGTGTGTACGCCATTCGTGGTCTGGAGGTGGAAGATTATTGAACACTTAGAATGCCCCAAAATTTTCACTTGTTAATCAACAGTTAGTCTTGATGAAGATGGGCTTAAAGATGCCATCCAGGAAGTTTGATGATGAGAGCTTCAGAGTGCGTCGTACATTAGACGATATATGAAGACATGGGTCTCATACCGGGTCATGCGCTAGACCTGTAAAGACAAAGTCTCATACACATACGATGTCAAGTTTCGATGATGACAAAAGACCATCATGCAAGTCTACGAACAAATGCATCACATTACTCACCATATCCTTTTCACGTTATCCTAAAGCTATTATGATCATTAAAGACATACAAACAAAGCGTGATCATGACCATATATATAAAATTCACTAACCATAGTTTTTCTGCAGATTTCATGGCTTTGAGTCGACCATAGGGGTCAGCTCAAAGCCCACGGGTCGGCGCAAGGGCTCTGCCCAAACTGGTGGGAGTCAGCGCAAGAACCCTATGCGTCGACGCATAAGGTCGACGCTTAACTCACGGGTCGGCGCAAAAATCCCTTGCGTCGACGCATGCAGTCAGCGCGTGCCCCACGGGTCAGCGTGCGCTGACCCTATGGTCGACCGTTCGCGCGCAAATTCAATTTTCTGAGTTATTTCAAAGTTTAAATTTCTGTTCTGTCTGTTTGGTTTTGTCTGTTACTATAAATAGAAGCAAAAACACTTCTATTAACTAACATTTGAATTTTTGAGTACAAGTGTTCAAGGAAACAAGAAAGAGTGAAATAGTTGTCAAAGATTCATCATCTTCATCTTCAACAGTCCAAAAATTCATCAACTGCACACAATAACTTTTGATGCAAATTTGTGACAGTTTGAAGGTGATAAGGTTCGAGGTAGCGATTGAAGAATCGGGTTCGAGTTGAAGTCTTGACAGGTTCTTTCTTGAATAAAACCATTAGGGTTTTATCCTCCAATACCGGTTTGCGTTTGGGGGTTTTTGGACGGGTTGCTTCATTATCATTCAGCTGAGCGAAGGTAACTGATAAGAGAAAGTCTTCATCAGTTTAGTAGCGGGGTCGGTGATTGAGCAGTGAAGAATCCGGGTTTGATTGTTCTTGTTCGTGATCAGCCGGGCCAAGGGATTGAAGAACGGAAGGTTCATCAACGAGCGGCAGGAAACGGAGGTCAAACATCAACAATCAAAGGTCTTGATTCATCTTGAATCAAGGGGAAAGGAGAAGAAGTATCATTCAACATATTGCGAAATTCTGTTGTTTACATACTCTGCACTCCTTGTAAAAACGATTAAACATCACAGGTTATATCTATTGATCATCTCAATTCTAATTTTAGAATTGAGGGCAGACGTACCCCGAAGCGAGGACGGCGGGGGAACTGCCTCATCAAATCTCTGTCTTCTTTAAATTTTCTGCACAAGTTAATTTTCAGCTTAAAATTTAAGTGATTTTAGTTTAAGCAATTTTCTGACAAACATTGATTTAAGTTGAGAAAGTGGTGCAAACTGTTGTTGGAATACTAAGTACAATAACATATTGTACTAGGAAAAATCGTATCACTTACTTAACTCAAAAATCACTTGGAGTGCTTGTGCACACCAAGTGTTTGTAATATTGCCTAAGCTAAAATTACCTTAAGTTTTCTCTTTGGTATTTTGACTCATTGGAACTAGGCTTGTAAATAAGTGATCTAGATAATTGATTGTGCTTTGTGTGTAGTGAATTGTATCTCTTCTAATCAAATAATCCATTCGCTTAACGCATATCCGGTTTTCCAATAACGGTTCGTTTTAGACTAATTTTCCTCGGCAGCTTCCGCACCTAAAAACATTTTTAAACCAATTTTTCTTTTAAATTGGTAGCGCCGACTAAAGTTTTTAATTGGGATCTATTCAACCCCCCCTTCTAGATCCGTGCCATAGTCTAACAAGTGGTATCAGGAGCTCCGGTTTATTCCGTGCTTCAAAATATAACTTTGATAGAAAATGGCTAACGAACCTAAAGGGGCTTATAATAGAGCTCCCGTTTTCAATGGTGAAAATTATAGTTATTGGAAAGACTGTATGCGGGTGCACATAAATTCCATAGATAGAAAAATATGGAATGTTATTCTCAATGGTCCAATTGAAATAACCATGACCAATGAGAATAATGAAATAGTGCCTAAGCCTGAAGCACAATGGACCGATGATGATGAAAAGAAATACAACTATGATTGGAAAGCCAAAAACATCTTAATCTCCTCATTAGGGGTAGACGAATACTATCGTGTATCCCATTGCCCTACTGCTAAGGCCATGTGGGATTCACTTCAAATTGCCCATGAGGGGACGAACGATGTTAAATTGGCTAGAATCAATACACTAACGCAAGAGTTTGATCTCTTTTTCATGGAGCAAGGGGAAACCATTGCCGACATGCAAAAGAGATTCACTCATCTAATCAATCGATTACATTCACTAGGTAAACCTATTTCCAATGATGTTGCTACTAATAAAATCTTAAGATGTCTTAACAGGGAATGGCAGCCAAAAGTGACCGCCATCAAAGAGGCAAACGATCTTACCATTTTGGACTTAACAACATTGTTCGGCAAACTACAAGAGCACGAACAAGTTCTATTAAGCTTGGAACAACATGAAAGGAAAGATAAGAAAGACAAAGCCAAGGTGAGCGAAAAGAAATCAATTGCTCTAAAGACTTCCTCCTCAAAGTCTCAAGCAAAAGAGCAAAGTGATTATTCTACGAGTGACGAAGAAGAAGAGGACAAGAGTGAAGATATGGGGCTGTTCGTCAAACGCTACAACCGTTACGTGAGAAAGAACGGCATCCAACATTCCGAGAAAAACTTAGTTAACTTCCGGAAGCAATCTAGGTTCTCCAAAAATGATGACTCCAAAGGAAAAACAACTAGAGGGTCGTGCTACAAGTGTGGAAAGCCGGGTCACTACAAACCGGACTGTCCGATGAATAAAAAGGCAAAAGAAAAAGATTCATACAAATCACATAAGAAACCATCAAAGCCAAGGAGGGCATACATTGCTTGGGAAAGCGATAGCGACTCCTCCGATGATGAAAGCTCAAGTGATGAAGATGAAAATGCAAATCTATGTCTCTCTGCTCATCAAAAGAATAAGAAGAAACAGGTACGACATGCTAAATATGAAAATTCCTCTAGTATGTCTCATCATGAACTGCAAACTGTTTTTGAAACTCTCCACTGCGAAGCAAAAGAAGCCTTTAAAAGGCTTGCCTCAAATAAGAAAATTTTCTCTCATTTAGAACAAAAAATTCAAGAATCCGAAAGGAAACTTGAGGCACTTAAGGCTTCTATAGTGGAAAGCACAAAAACTAGCTATGAGGACCTTAAAAGTAGAATGATGAACTTTGGGTGTGATACTTGTTACATTTGGCAAAGTGAAGTAAGGAACCTAAAAGCCAAACTTAACAAGGCTCTTGAGCCCAAGATTACTTTTGCTATTGATAAATCAAATTTTCGAACAAGTATGGTTAATCCATATCAAAAGTACAAATATGTTATAAAGGATGAAGATAGCAAAAGTAATCAAAATGAAAAGTTCTCTTGTCTTTATTGTTGCAAGAAGGGTCATTCCATTGCTAAGTGTAGATTTAGGAGATTTTTAGTTCCTAAAGGCATTTATCAATGGATGCCCAAATGCAACCAATTTGCTTCTCACCACTCAGGACCCAATAAGCCATTGGGTACCTCCTTTTGTTAATTATCTTATCACAGGTACAATGCCTCGAGACTACCGAGAGAAGATGGGTTCTCGATAGTGGATGCTCAAGGCATATGTCAGGTGACATATCTCTCTTCATTGACTTCGTGGCTAAGAAGAAGGGATATGTAACTTATGGTGACAATAACCGAGGAGCAATACTTGGTAAAGGTAGTGTAGGTAATCCCTCTTCCACTACTATTTCTGACGTATTGCTTGTCGAAGGTCTTAAACATAACCTACTTAGCATCAGCCAGTTATGCGACAAAGGATACAATGTATCGTTTTCAAAAGATTGTTGCAAAATTGTGCATACTGATGATAAGAAGAGCATGTTTAATGGTCTTCGTGTGAACAATGTCTATATGCTTGACTTAAATGAAGTGTCGTTAACAAGTGACAAATGTCTTGTAACAATGAATGAAGATTCATGGTTATGGCATCGACGTTTAGCACATGTTAATTTCGACTTACTTAACAAAATAGTCTCAAAAGATCTAGTCCTAGGTCTCCCCAAAATTAAGTTCACCAAGGATCACCTTTGTGATGCTTGTCAAAAGGGGAAGCAAACGAGGATCTCTTTTAAATCCAAAAACATCGTTTCAACAACGAGACCTCTCGAGCTTCTCCATATGGATTTATTTGGGCCATCTAGGATTAAGAGTCTAGGAGGAAACTATTACGGTTTCGTAATAGTGGACGACTTTTCTCGATTTTGTTGGACTATTTTCTTAGTAAGTAAGAGTGACACATTCGCCGCCTTTGAACGATTTGCTAAGCTTTCTCAAAATAAACTAAACACAAACATTGTTGCAATTAGAAGCGATCATGGAGGTGAATTTGAAAATCACCTATTTGAAGAATATTGCGGTAACCATGGCATTGATCATAACTTCTCCGCTCCACGCACTCCTCAACAAAATGGGGTTGTGGAGCGTAAAAATCGAATTTTGGAAGAATTGGGAAGAACAATGATCAATGAAAGTGGCTTACCAAAATATTTTTGGGCCGACGCCATTAGTACGGCGTGTTACGTTTTGAATAGGGTGCTCATTCGCCCCATTCTTAACAAAACACCGTATGAACTTTTAAAAGGGCGAAAGCCAAATGTCTCTCACCTTCATGTCTTTGGTTGCAAATGCTTTGTGTTAAACAATGGAAAGGAAAACTTAGGGAAATTTGATTCCAAGGCCGACGAAGGTATCTTCCTCGGATACTCTCAATCTAGCAAAGCATATAGAATTTACAACAAGCGATTACTTACAGTAGAAGAGTCTGTGCATGTTACCTTTGATGAATCCAATCCGAGAAACGTCGGAAAGGATAGTATTTTTCATGGTGCAGGTACATCTACCAAAGACATCCTCAATGATGGCGAGCCGGGGATTGATCAACCCGACACAATCAAAATTGAGGAGGACAAAGATGTACACCATGATGAAACAGAAGTAGATCATCCGCCTTCAAACAATGATCTTCCTCAAGCTTGGAAGTCTTCCAAAGACCATCCAATCGACAACATTATCGGAGATATCTCAAAGGGTGTAACAACTCGGTCTAAGATAAGTAATTTCTGTTATCACTTCGCTTTCGTTTCGCAGATGGAACCTAAAAACCCTAAAGAAGCCCTACTCGATGAACACTGGTTTTTATCAATGCAGGAGGAACTTAATCAGTTCACCAGAAATGAGGTTTGGGACCTTGTCCCTCCTCCGCGAGATCATCGAGTAATCGGCACCCGATGGGTGTTTAGGAACAAGCTGGACGAAAACGGGGTAATAACCCGTAATAAGGCGCGTTTAGTCGCGCAAGGGTATAACCAAGAGGAAGGCATCGACTATGAGGAAACTTATGCGCCGGTTGCCCGACTCGAGGCTATACGCCTTCTCCTTGCCTTCGCTTGTGCAAAGGATTTTAAGCTATTTCAAATGGATGTAAAAAGTGCCTTCCTTAACGGTCACATAAATGAAGAAGTGTATGTCGCACAACCTCCGGGTTTCGAATCCCATGAGTATCCTGATCATGTTTATAAGCTAAAAAGGGCTTTGTACGGCCTCAAACAAGCTCCTAGAGCTTGGTATGAGAGACTAAGCAAGTTCCTATTAGATCAAGGTTACTCAAGAGGAAAGGTTGACACAACCCTCTTCATTAAACGTCAAGGAAAGCACTTGATACTAGTGCAAATTTATGTGGATGATATCATTTTTGGATCTACTAACATGAAACTTGTGAGAGAGTTCTCTGACCTTATGCAGGGTGAGTTCGAGATGAGTATGATGGGGGAGCTCACATACTTCCTCGGTCTACAAATCAAACAGCTCAAAGAAGGAACTTTCGTGAGCCAGACAAAGTATTGTTTGGACCTTATCAAGAGATTTGACATGGCAAAAGCTAAGGCCATAGACACCCCCATGCCTACGTGTACCAACTTGAACAAAGACGAAGACGGTAAGGAAGTAGATGTAAAACGGTATAGAGGTATGATTGGTTCACTCCTTTATCTTACTGCTTCTCGTCCCGATATTATGTTTAGTGTTTGCATGTGTGCAAGATACCAATCATGTCCCAAGGAATCCCATTTAAAAGCCGTTAAACGGATACTTCGATATTTATCCGGTACTCCGAAATACGGACTATGGTATTCCAAAGGTAATGATTGTTCTTTGGTAGGTTTTTCCGATTCCGACTTTGCCGGTTGTAAATCGGATAGGAAAAGCACAAGTGGCACTTGTCATCTATTTTCAAACTCTTTGGTTAGTTGGCACAGCAAGAAACAAGTTTCTGTCGCTTTGTCAACCGCCGAAGCTGAATACGTTGCAGCCGGTAGTTGCTGTGCCCAAATCTTATGGATTAAGCAACAACTATTGGATTTTAACCTAAAACTGGAACGTATTCCCATATTTTGTGACAACACGAGTGCTATTAACCTAACCAAAAATCCTGTGCTACACTCTCGCACTAAGCATATCGAAATTCGACACCACTTTCTTCGGGATCATGTAGAGAAAGGTGACATCGTGTTTGAACACGTAAACACTGAAAATCAACTAGCGGACATTTTCACAAAGCCGCTAGCAAATGAACCTTTCTTTCATATTCGTCGAGAACTTGGCATCCTTGATATTTCGGAACGGGCAGTCTAAACTGCTGTTTACATTCTCCCATCTTAAGCCTTAATACTGTACTTCTAACAAATTTCTGTTGTTGCAAGCACATGTCTAATGTTCACTAAGTCACTGTGGTATTAAGGTGATATCGTTCCTTTCTCTATATCTCTGCTAAAGCTCATGACTTCAAAATTTCATCTCAAAATGATGTGGTTTATATATATATTCCCTTAATATATCCATTTGGTTGTGTATTGCTGTATATATTGTTGCTTATGCATCAAACTAGTCATTGCATGTGGTAAACAGTGGAAAATGAAAATTTGTACAGTATGAGTCGACCGCACCAGGGTATGGTCGACGCATGAAAATTAATTTCTGCATATTTTCAAAAATCAAACAGTATGCGTCGACGCATACAGGGGTATGGTCGACGCATCGCTCGAAAAATTCCGTTTTTCTGCAGAAAAATTTGAATCATCACTCATGCATTCCATCATTAACCGTGCATTTACACTCCTCACCCTTCCAACTACCCACTACATTGTAACCTGCACCTACCCACTAGCTAGTGCTCTATATTCTTCCATCTTCCCAAAACCCTAACCTTTCCACTATAAATTGGGAAAAATCCTTCTCTTGAAAAATCACTCTCAAAACCCTCATTAAACCTTCTCTATACATCCAAACACTCTATCTCAAACCCACTCAAATGGCTTCTTCATCACGCAGACCTTCCGGCAAGAGACCACGTGAATCATCTGGTGTATCTCTTCCCATATCTGCCGTATCTCTCGTTCCACCTGCTCGTGTTGAAACCTACAACCAAGACATCGGTAAACGAAGTGTTGTGCAACAACATGCGTTCTACAGACTTGAAGTTGACCGTATGCACTTACCGGAAGTTTTGGCTCTGCTGAAGCATCAAGGTCTCCTAAATTTCTTGGAGTGCAACTCTCAATACAGTGAAGACCTTGTCCGAGTCTTCTACTCCGGTCTTCATGAGAAGTTTCGCGGACACAAACTCTCCTCCAAAGTTGGCTCTGTTAAGGTATCAGTTAAATCAAACTTTTGGAATAGATATTTTGACTTGTCTGTGGATGATGCCGGAAACTCCCTGCCTGAGGTGACTGATACTCACCACATTGATGGCTATGAATTTAAGCGCGCATTAAATGACATGTTGGTACGGCCATATTCTGATGATTTTGTGCAGAGTGACATGTTCCCACGAACCGTCACTGCCGGCAAACTGAACGCCGGGGAAAGGATTCTTCAGTGGGTTGTCTCACGCATCCTGCGGCCCAAGAAGGGCGGTCTCTCCAGAGTCGAACAGCCCGAAGTTCATTTGATCTATATTCTGAAAAATAAGATACAGATCAACTGGCCATACTACATTGCCAGTAGAATGTATAATCTTAGGGATTCCGGACGAGGAACTGCTCTCGCCTACGGATCGTTCATCCAAGAAATCCTCACATCAGCAAATGTTAGCCATCCGTCCTTCCCGTTAACATCAATCACACCTGACAAAGAGTTTAGCACAAAGACCATGTCTATGATGGGTTATCTATGGTGCAAGGAGCGGAAGCAATATAAGTTTGTTAGAAGATCAAATATTCCTGTAAGGGATGACAGTGATGATAGTGAAGATCAAGAAGATGGAGTGGAAAGAGAACAAGAAGAAGAAGCAGAAGAAGAACAAGAAATAAGGCACGATGATGCTTTCATTGGTGGAGATGAAAGTCCTCCACCAGTTGACACGCATGACCACTCCGGCTCTGCTTGGGTACAGCAGCCGGATACATATGAAGAAGATGCTCCACAGTGGGGTGGCTGGGGTGAATGGCAACATTCAGGTTGGACAACTCAACGTGAATTTTACCAGCCATATCACCAGGTTGAGGAAGAACTTCCTCCATCCCCTCCACATCAAGCTGATTCTTCAGAGCTGTTGGCGATGATGCAAAGCATGCAGCTTGCCCAACAAACATTCATGCAATCTCAAGATGACCGACTTGCTCAAATTAACAGTCAACTTCAGACCCAAAATGAGCGGCTCGACAATCTCTCCACAAGCCTAAATGAACGGTATGCAGATTTGGATCGGCAAGTCACCGGTAGTCTTAGGCATCTGGAAGGTGTTACTGATTATCTAGAAACTCTGGCTGACCCCAGCAGAAATCCAGGCGTATGCTACCATCCTGGACACCGTCACTTAAGACAATAGCCATTCATATGCACTTTACATGTTGCTTGTTGTTTTTGCATGTATTTTGTTGTTGTTTTGCCTGTTTATGCACCACAACTTCATTATGTATTTTCTCATTCGTAATTAATGACTAGTGTTAAGAAATGATATATGTGTGATATTATTTCGTTGGTATCTACTACTGCCTGTGAATTTATCGTTGCAACCTTGAATAATTACTCTGTCTCTCTTTTTGATGTTGTCAAAGGGGGAGAAAAATGCTGACATTGCTGACAAACTAACAGTCTGACAAACTGCAAATGGCCTTAGATTACAAAAGAAAGGGGGAGTGTGCAAAATGTGTCAATGCTGCATGATGTTCGTCACGCTGAGTTATACGGGTTGTCATCATCAAAAAGGGGGAGTATGTAAAGACAAAGTCTCATACACATACGATGTCAAGTTTCGATGATGACAAAAGACCATCATGCAAGTCTACGAACAAATGCATCACATTACTCACCATATCCTTTTCACGTTATCCTAAAGCTATTATGATCATTAAAGACATACAAACAAAGCGTGATCATGACCATATATATAAAATTCACTAACCATAGTTTTTCTGCAGATTTCATGGCTTTGAGTCGACCATAGGGGTCAGCTCAAAGCCCACGGGTCGGCGCAAGGGCTCTGCCCAAACTGGTGGGAGTCAGCGCAAGAACCCTATGCGTCGACGCATAAGGTCGACGCTTAACTCACGGGTCGGCGCAAAAATCCCTTGCGTCGACGCATGCAGTCAGCGCGTGCCCCACGGGTCAGCGTGCGCTGACCCTATGGTCGACCGTTCGCGCGCAAATTCAATTTTCTGAGTTATTTCAAAGTTTAAATTTCTGTTCTGTCTGTTTGGTTTTGTCTGTTACTATAAATAGAAGCAAAAACACTTCTATTAACTAACATTTGAATTTTTGAGTACAAGTGTTCAAGGAAACAAGAAAGAGTGAAATAGTTGTCAAAGATTCATCATCTTCATCTTCAACAGTCCAAAAATTCATCAACTGCACACAATAACTTTTGATGCAAATTTGTGACAGTTTGAAGGTGATAAGGTTCGAGGTAGCGATTGAAGAATCGGGTTCGAGTTGAAGTCTTGACAGGTTCTTTCTTGAATAAAACCATTAGGGTTTTATCCTCCAATACCGGTTTGCGTTTGGGGGTTTTTGGACGGGTTGCTTCATTATCATTCAGCTGAGCGAAGGTAACTGATAAGAGAAAGTCTTCATCAGTTTAGTAGCGGGGTCGGTGATTGAGCAGTGAAGAATCCGGGTTTGATTGTTCTTGTTCGTGATCAGCCGGGCCAAGGGATTGAAGAACGGAAGGTTCATCAACGAGCGGCAGGAAACGGAGGTCAAACATCAACAATCAAAGGTCTTGATTCATCTTGAATCAAGGGGAAAGGAGAAGAAGTATCATTCAACATATTGCGAAATTCTGTTGTTTACATACTCTGCACTCCTTGTAAAAACGATTAAACATCACAGGTTATATCTATTGATCATCTCAATTCTAATTTTAGAATTGAGGGCAGACGTACCCCGAAGCGAGGACGGCGGGGGAACTGCCTCATCAAATCTCTGTCTTCTTTAAATTTTCTGCACAAGTTAATTTTCAGCTTAAAATTTAAGTGATTTTAGTTTAAGCAATTTTCTGACAAACATTGATTTAAGTTGAGAAAGTGGTGCAAACTGTTGTTGGAATACTAAGTACAATAACATATTGTACTAGGAAAAATCGT
Organism: Lathyrus oleraceus; assembly: GCF_024323335.1. Lineage (NCBI taxonomy): Eukaryota > Viridiplantae > Streptophyta > Magnoliopsida > Fabales > Fabaceae > Lathyrus > Lathyrus oleraceus. The sequence continues at coordinate 246,296,722 of NC_066579.1, forward strand.
ATCACTTACTTAACTCAAAAATCACTTGGAGTGCTTGTGCACACCAAGTGTTTGTAATATTGCCTAAGCTAAAATTACCTTAAGTTTTCTCTTTGGTATTTTGACTCATTGGAACTAGGCTTGTAAATAAGTGATCTAGATAATTGATTGTGCTTTGTGTGTAGTGAATTGTATCTCTTCTAATCAAATAATCCATTCGCTTAACGCATATCCGGTTTTCCAATAACGGTTCGTTTTAGACTAATTTTCCTCGGCAGCTTCCGCACCTAAAAACATTTTTAAACCAATTTTTCTTTTAAATTGGTAGCGCCGACTAAAGTTTTTAATTGGGATCTATTCAACCCCCCCTTCTAGATCCGTGCCATAGTCTAACAAGACCGTATAGTGAGTCATCCATTAGGCTGTCGACTTCGCTGGGGAGTCAGAGTGTGTTATACGTTGCTGGGGATAAGGGATCAGAATGGATCATACGCTAGACCGTATCTGAATAGCAGAGTGAGTTGTCCCTTAGGCGGTGACTTCACTGAGGATGAAAGATCAGAATGGATCGTACGCTAGATTGTATCCGAGTTGCAGAATGAGTTGTCCATCAGGCTGTATCTGAGGATGAAAGGGTAGTCGTACGCTAGACCATGTTTCAGAATGTACCGTATGCTGGGTAGCATCGGAGGAATAAAGATCAGAATGGACCATACGCTAGATCGTATTTGAGGGGTGAACATCCAAATGGGTCGTACGCTAGACCGTATTGGAGCAGTTGGAGGAACCATACGTTAGGCTGAATCAGAATGAACCGTACGTTAGGCTATATCTGACAATATTTGTACATGTTGGATTTGCAATAAATGTCTGGGACGGGCTTAAAGATGCCACCATTAGGAGAATATCAGAGTGCTTGTCCGAACGGATGTTCATGTGGATTATATCTGAAAGATGTAAATGTAATCGATAAAGATGTCCGTCTGAATGGATCTTTATTTTGACTGTATCCGGAGGATAATTAACCTGAACAATAAAGTTAGCTTTATGCCATGTCATGATGCATGATATATTTTATGAATGTGAACAATGTATGCATGCGTATGCTGTGAAATGATGTAATGAATGAATTATGCGTCTGAAAAGTTTTTCCCGGCGACTCCTTGGGGAAAATAAATCCCCATCTTCTGGTTGGAGATACTTGTATTGATGACCCTTTCTTAGCTGGGGATACTTGATTTCTGTCTGATGGTGGAAACACTCAACAGAGCCTGGCTGGGGACGGAAGAGATGACCATTCTGTCTGGTGATGCCAACCTCTTCTGGGAAATAACTGGTTTTTGTTGGGGAATAGAATTAGCAACCGGATTCATTGGAACGCATGGTTAGACCTTCTCCTCGATCCTGAAGTCTTTTGTAATTGCTATTTCCGTTTTATGCATGTATTTTTGATAAACATCGATCATATTCAAATGCATATACCAATTCAATCTAAATCAATGGACGTTTACGCAAACAAAACAGAGAAAGTAAAACAAAAGCATTTTTTTTTTTGGAAACAAAATTGTATTGACTTTGAAAGAGGGCCTATAAACAGGCAATTTGTGTACAAGGAGACAGAAATCCTAGTAAGAGGAAATTGCCAAGAAAACGAAGAGAAAGCTATGCAGAAAAAGTCCTATTGATTTTAATTCCACTACTGCCATTATGTCTTCAAGCCTCTCATCTCCTGCTGTCGGATAAAAATGATTGGCTTGTTCAGTCCCTTTGACTTGGGTGAAGCTGATCGAGAACGGGACATAGTCATACGCTTTAATCCCTAATTTTTGCCTGGACCGCCTTTTCAGGTTTTCAGTCCACCAGGATACCCTTTTTTGCCCAAGCCGCCTTTTCAGGTTTTCGACTTGCCGGGTGTACATTTTTACATGTTTATCCCTAATTTTTGCCCGAACCCTTTTGGTTCGCCGGGATGCCCTTACTTTTGCCTAGGTACGTCGACCTAGCGGGTCTCTTTTATGCGTAGTATTTTTTGACTATGTCTGCATTCACGGGATGTGGGAAGTCTTCGCCATCTATTGTAGCAAGTATCATGGCTCCACCAGAGAACACCTTCTTAACTACAAATGGCCCTTCGTATGTGGGAGTCCATTTGCCTCTGGGATCACCTTGTGGTAGAATGATACGCTTTATTACCAAGTCGCCAATTTGATACACCTGTCTCTTGACCTTTTTGTTAAATGCTTGGGTCATGCGCTTCTGATATATCTGCCCATGACAAACAACCGCGAGTCTCTTTTCATCAATCAAATTTATCTGATCGAGTCGAGTCTGAATCCATTCATCCTCATCTAAGCTTGCCTCTTTCATGATTCTTAGAGAGGGAATCTGAACTTCCACTGGTAAAACCGCTTCCATTCCATAGACCAAAGAGAAAGGAGTTGCCCCTGTCGAAGTGCGCACTGAAGTGCGATAACCATGAAGAGCAAAGGGTAACATCTCATGCCAGTCTTTGTATGTTACCGTCATCTTTTGTATGATCTTCTTGATATTCTTATTAGCAGCCTCCACGGCGCCATTCATCTTTGGCCGGTACGGAGAAGAGTTATGGTGTTTTATTTTGAATTGCGTGAAGAGTTCAGTAATCATCTTGTTGTTCTTCCGGAGAGAGCGGGTTTCTCAGATGTATATAAGATCCATCTTAGAAATCAATAAAGTGGTATGATTCAACATATACTGTCTTAGTCGGCGAGCAGCCCAAGCCAAAGCACAACAAGTTTTCTCGAGCTGCGAGTATCTTGTTTCACAGTCGGTACCTTTTGCTAAGGTAGTATATTGCATGCTCTTTTCGACCAGACTCGTCATGTTGCCCCAACACACACCCCATTGAATTTTCTAACACAGTCAAATACATGATTAGAGGTCTTCCTTCAACTGGTGGCATAAGAATTGGAAGTTCTTAGAGATACTTCTCGATTTTGTCTAAAGCTTCTTGACATTCATCATTCCATATTATCTCTTGATTTTTCCAGCGAAAACCTCTACATAGTCATGTAACATCTGAATCAATCTTTCTTTGACACTGTTTTCCAAGCCTGCTCCTATTTTGACTTCTTCCTTGTCTACTTCAGTACCCAGATTTACAATTTTAATTGATTCCTCATGCGGCTGTATGGTCTTTTCTTCTTTCAGTAACAGTCTGGCAAGTTCTCCAGGGACTTCACAATCTTCCTCACTTCCATCCTCGGCTTGGTAGATCGGATTTTCAAAGTCATAATGAACAATAGCAGAGTTACTATCAACAGGATCCAGAGTGGATATGGATCGGCAATTTGTTACGTGAGTATGTGTGAGAAAACATAGCTTGTTTAAAAGATGACAGGAAAGATAAAGAGCGCAATATTTGAATGCAAAAAAAAGGTCCATTGATTTATTGAATGTGAATATGCTTATGAAAATGACAAAACCTTTAACAAAATTTAATACATTAAAATAAGCAATAACAATTACTCCTGACTAAAGGAAATCAGGATAGTGTCCTCAGCCTTCCAATTGTCGAGTCCGTCACCAATTGTTAGGAAAATCCAGCTATCCAAGTCACAATCGTCATCAACATCTTCCACAGCATTGACAGTCTTGTCAAGATTAGGCAGAGGGGCAGTGATGTCATTAGGAGTCTCCGGAGGATCGGAGGTGGCCGCCTGTATCTTTCCACTTCGAATGCCGCGTTCAACATGCTCACCTGTTAATATAAGTTCAGTGAAACCCGATGAGGAACTTCTCAATAGATGGCTGTAGAATGGGCCAGTCAGTGTGCTCATGAACATGTCCACTAATTCTCGATCAGTCATAGGGGGTTTGACTCTGCCAGCCAAATCTCTCCATTTTTGAGCATATTCTTTGAAGCTTTCCTTAGAGCCCATAGTCATATTCTGCAACTGTAGCCGAGTAGGCGCCAATTCAGAATTATACTGGTAATGCTTGTAGAAAGCTGTCGCTAAATCAGTCCAGGTGCGGATGTTAGAGCTCTCGAGCTGATAATACCACTCTAACTGTGTGCCAGACAGACTCTCTTGGAAGAAATGGATCCATAGCTTCCTATCAGTGGTATAGGGCTGAATCTTTCTCACATAAGCTCTCAGATGTATCTGAGGACAAGATGCACCATCGTATTTAGTGAAAGTAGGGATCTTGAATTTGCGAGGAATGACCACATAAGAGACTAGACCCAAGCTTTCGAAATCTAGACCGGGCGCCTTCTGACCCTCCATAGCTAGCATGCGTTCTTCCAGCAACTTATACTTATCATCTTTTGGAGAGTACTGTTCATTTTCATAATCTTCATCGCCGTCCTCATGGTTGAAGAGGTCAACATTCTCCTCTTCCAAATCATTCTCTGTCTCCTCTTCTTGATCCTTCGGAATTCTAATCTTGACTCCTGCAGCCTGTCCTTTGAGCCTTCTCCCCAGGTTAATGTAACTCACAGGTTTCTTGTCTTTCTTCTTCTCGAGCAATAGAGCCTTCAGTTCCTCCTGCCCCTTGGATAAGTTCAAGATCATCTCCTGGAATTGAGCATTTTGAGCCTGGAGATCTTTGACAGTTTGTTCTAGGTCCATTTTTCTATTTAGAAGGAAGACCATGAGAATATTGATCCTTTAGAATACCTGTTATGCAATGTTATGTTATGCTATGCAATGTATGAAATGTTTTCAAGGACTTCTGGAATTTAACTTTGCGTAAACCACCAAAAAGAGGGAAACTTTTATTAATAATTTCTTTAATCAATGTTCATTACAAAAGGAAATAATAAAAATACAATGAAAGCTCAAGTCTCCCAGGGACGGCTTCTTTTTGGGCGAAGATATGCATTGAGTCTTCGTTCCTCATTAAGCTGGCTGGTGAGCTCTAATACTTTCTTCCTTTCTGCGACGAACTAAGTCTCAAAAGTATCCCTTTCCTCTCTCAACTGGATCCAGGATCTCTTTAGTTCTTCAACATTGGTAGGCATATCTGGATAAGGAATGATCTGAGGAGTACCTCCTTCAACTTCTGGTTCAACAATCAGCGGTCCGACTGCAAGATATGGCATGCCAAGTTCACGAGCTCTTGCGCGTACCCATCTGAGATAAGGTTCCATAGGAATAGAGTTTTTCTGTCCTAAAACGCTTCTTTTCACCATGCCCCAAGCTCGTACAAATCTTTGACGGAGCCCTTGGGAATCGTTGTCATAGTCAAACACAGTGCCTTGGATAATTATTTCATGTGGACCACCTCTTCGAGCACAACCAAACTGGCGTAGGGCTAAAGCAGGATTATAAGTAATACCTCCCCTCATACCCATGAGGGGTACATTAGAGAAATCTCCACAACGGTCAATGAGGATAACATTTTCTTCGAGGTGAGGACACCAACGGATGTCTGAATGGGAGAGTGACATTATCCTTTGAGACCATTTCAAATTCTGCTCATTCTTCAAGACTGATTGAGGAAGGTGCGAAATAAACCACCTAGATAATAAAGGTATGCAACACATGAGAGTCCCTTGCCTTTTCATAGTACGGGTGTGAAGGGAATGCAAAATGTCTCCAAGCAAGGTAGGCACAGGGTTATGAGTGAGAAATATCTTAATAGCATTTATGCCTATGAATTGGTCGAGATTAGGAAATAACACCAAACCATAGATTAGTAATGCTAGAACATCTTCGCAAGCATGGATATTCATAACCTTTAGGAATTCTCGGGCCTTATTTATCAGAAATTTGGCAAGTAAACCCTTAATTCCACTTCTTGTTACCCAATTGGTTTCAATGTCTGACTTTGTCATGTGTAAAGCTGCGGCAACTTCTTCAGACTTCGGAGTCCTTTCTAAACCACTGAAAGGTATTTGATCAAGGATAGGTATCCCAAGCAGCCTGGAAAACTCTTCTAATGTGGGTACCAACTGATAATCTGGAAATGTGAAGCAATGATGTTTAGGATCGAAGAACTGGAATAGAACTCTCATCATATCTTCTTTGAAACCAGTGGTAACCAAATTGAGGAGAGAACCATGTTTCTTGATGAACTGAGCCTGATCGGGAAGTTCTGACACTAAATCCTTGAGTTGAGGAGAGATGGCTACAAAATTGATTCGGATGGTCTTCCTGGGAGCCATAGCCTTACAAAACAGAGCAACGTTAAATCCCTAAGTCCTTGAAATGATTAGTGCAATGTCATGATGTTATGATGTTATGATGTTATGATGTTATGATGTTAAGTAAATAAACAAGCACAAACAAGTCACACAACAATCATTCCTAAGTTTTAAGGCTTGCATGAGTTCCATAGGTAAGTACCCTCCCCACTGAAGTTTGGTTGGTTCAACCTGTCCTAGAATAGTAACCGGGTTCTAGAAGGATCTCAAATCATTGACCTTCCTTTAAGTCCACTTCAGTGCAACACCAAGTGGTTGACCGAAGCTTCCCTAAAGTCCAATCTCAAAGAGTGTAGTATCGAGTCTCAACCAACCCCAGTCGGAACCGAAGTCAGTTATCTCACTACTTTCTAATGGCTAGGATGAGTCAATTAGGGTTCTAAAGGTCTGGTTAATGCTTTTGATGACACCACGCGGAAGCCAAATTTTTCCTCAAGTAAACATGAGGAACATCAGGACATCCAAAGTGTCACATTAACCGTAACCATCATTTTGACCATTCCAGTATACGCCGGATAGTCGCGATGATCTTTTGCTACTTACCTAAGGTACACTAGATCCGGGTGTAGGATCTTTCACTCAAGCATAAAATACCCAAGCAATCCCTTAAAAGTAAATCAGACAATTTGAATAAGTGATCTTGTTTTTAAGGTAACCTCTCTTTAATAGTGTCCCCAGCAGAGTCGCCAGTTCTGTCATACGGTGAACTAACTTTGGTGTTTTGCTTTGGAAAACAAATGTCGTGGATAGCAAGAGTCGCCACCGACTTTTGTAAGGATATCTTAGCATTCGAAGGGACAATCATTATTTAACCGTAGGTTACAACGACGGGTCATCGAGGGACAAAATCATATATTCGCAGGCAACATCCGAGGGACGATGATTTATTTTATAGGGACATGATGAGTTAATCGAAGGATCTTTGCTAAATGTATCCCCACATTCGCGGGACATGACCATAATACTCGAATACCGTAAGGCAACAAAGAGAGGTCCGAGATCACCTATTCAAAGGCAATATTTTATAATCAATTAGTTAGTTGTAATCAATTAGGGAATTAGGTCCACGTTATAATCAATTAGGTAATTAGGGTGAATCTCCACAAGGGTATCCCACAAATAAAGTGGAATACCTAGCAAGCTACCTTCTCGGGAGTATTCGAACCCTTACAGAATTCAGCAAACAGGTCAGAATACCAAATCAAGGTGCGGTCAAGAGTTGCACCCAACAAAAGGCATCACAACAGAAATAGTGTTAGGTGAATAATGTATGATTACAATAAAACATGTCAGATAAGCAAAAATCAGAACGAAAAAATCAGCGACTGTCACGTCCGCTCCTGCCTCGCCTAGCGACGGCTTGGCGAATGCTCGCTACATGCTCGCTTAGCGATGTGCTAGCGAGCGGCTGCGGGTTCTGGTTTTAATAACAGTACAATTCCAAAAAGCTCCAAACCCTATGGCATCCATCATAGAAATTACATGGTTAAACGTTCAAGACATTCATACATACTTAAATTCACATGCAAGACTTAAGATATTTTTATAAATTCAATCATAATGCCACATGCAAATTAAGAACATAAAGCGGTAATAGTAATGCAAACCTGTTTGCAATTGAATTGCAACCTTGAATTGGCAAGTCACTCTTAGGGTTGGCGCCGGATTGAGTTGGGCGGAGATAACCTTGGTGCAGATGAGTTTCCTTCAGGGTTGCTCTGAATTCTTTGGGTTAGCCTCCAGGGTTTGCTGTGCCTTCTCTCTATCTCCCGTTTTTCGTTTTTTTTTCTGAATGAGGTCCTTGGTATTTATAATAGTTTTTGTGACCTAATGGGCTCAGAATGAAGCCCAAAAATTCTGGTATTCGCAAGCTTCGCTAGGCGAAGGAGTTGCTCGCCTAGCGAGCATGCCAGTCTGAGCCATTTTCTGGATTTGGCCATCTGTGAGCTGGGTCTTTGTTCCTTTAAGGTCAATGCCTTGGAAAATACGTTGGAGTGCCTTAAAAAATGCCTTGTAACATTAACGGGCAAATTTTGGGGTATGACATTGGGTTAATATCCACAATGCATCAACACATAATGTGAGCAAAGTGGATGACACACTGAATAGCAAAAGATGGATTACACATCTCTTTTATCTGCCAATTGCCTCCTAAGAGGTCTTTACCTGCTTGGCACAAAAGTAAACAAACACAAGCATTGCCTCTAAAGGAGGGCTTCAGACAGGTGCCTGCCCACATAACAGGACAGGTCTTCCAGACTACATGAAGTCAGAGAGTTATACCTCAATGGTTAAGCAACCAAGCAAAGCAAAAGCAAGTTCAAAAGAACTCAAAGCAACTTAGGTACCTGAAAAAAATCTAACCCAATCAGTATACAAGTCAAACAAACAAACAGACAGTCGATCACACAATCAGACAGATAAGCAAGCAATGCAACAATGAGCAAGGCACAAGCTATTAAGCCCCTTGATCTCAAAACCTACAAAACAAATCAAGGTTAGCCAACATCTAGAACAAACATCAATGCTCAAGTGAGGAAGCATCATCAACTATAGACTTGGATGTGTAAACCTGAAATCAAAGCTCAACTGTGAGTCACAAACCACTAGGTCAAGGCCTAGGGTCAAAGATGGAGAAAACATTCAACACAGAACATGAAATTTAACATGAAGCAACTTCATTCAATAAAGAACACAATACAAAAGGTCCCATATCAATATCATTAACCAAATTCATTTAATGAATCAAACATGACAAGGTATGCAAGTTGTAACCACATTGTGACATCAGAATGAACAAATGCACATTAAATCCAAAATGATTCAAATAATATTGGAAAAATTCATGAGTAAACATAACATACAACATGATCATCACACAAAAAGTTAGAGGCATTGGACATCATTAGGCATGGAAATCACATAGCTTAAGTCAAGGCAAGCACAACAAGCTCATATGTGACACCAATTGTCACATCAACTTAGCATAGGCATAAAACAGAGATAGATTATGGTAAAAACCTCAAACCAAAGCCAAAACAACACTCATCATGTCTAGAAATAGTGTGCAAAATTTCACATTCATTGGATAATCCACAAGCATTTCACAATCAAATAAAGTTCAAGGCAATTTGGAAGCTCAAATGTGACCATCCAGAATGGAAAAATCTCAATTAAATCATAAATAACCCCAAAAATTCCAATAAAAATCATGAGCAATCAAAACATCCATATCAAGCATCATACAAAAAATCAAGGCAATTGGAATTCATTTGGCAAGGCAAACACATCACATAAGATGAACAAGCAAAGGTGTGACACAAATTGTCACACCTACCTTAACATGACCATAAAACAGCAATGACACATGATAAAAATACCAAATCAACACCATAATTTCAAGCAAGATGTCTAGTTATAGCATGCAAAATTTCATGAGCATTGGGCAAGAATCAAGCATTTCACAAATGATATGGCAAGGCAATGTCAAGAATGGACATGTATTCAATCTCCTTAGGCAAAATAATTTCCAGTCCAGGCACAATTTATGAAAAAATGATCAAAACAAAGTAGACAAAAAATGCAACATAATGCAAAAAACCACATAATTTTTGGATCAATTTTCAATTTGTTGTGATTTTCTAAAGATGATGAAAAATTAAAAAAGGAGTATGAAGCATAGCATGGACATATGTGGAATAAAGAAAACAATGCAAATGGAACATGCTCTGGCCAGGGATCGAACCATGTGCACTTTCAAATGACCTAGCGCGCCAAGCAAAACGACTACGTTTCACCAGGTCAAACCCTAAGCGCGCGCTTCAAATATTCAAAAAATCCGCAGGAAACGCTATGCGTTCCGCAGGCAAATGCCATGCGTTTCGTGGCAAATTTCGCAGGAAATTCCATAAGTAAACTGGAAACTGAAGAACATGATGAACACGATGAAGTTCTTCATCCAGATTTCCAGAATTTCTCAAAACGTTCCAGAAATCCACAAACAATACACCAAACGATTTGTCATGCATCATACATCAAAGATCAATAATCATTTCATGGAAAACAACATCAAATGCATGGATCGAAGGAAATAAAAAAACCACATCCAAACTTGAATCACATGGATCTTTGCGTACAGTGCATCATTTTAGCTCATTCAAAGCTTAAATTACTCAGCATACAATGAACTACAAGAATATCACAACAATTTTGAGAATTAAAGAGGTCGAAAAAGTGACCTCTTGATGAACAGCTGCTGGATTCACGTGCTTCTAGGCTTGGCAATGCTTCAATCCTGCTCCAATATATACTTCTTGTAGTGAATGATGATGAAATGGATGCCTGAAGGTACACGAAGCTTGCTCAATCTTCACTTGCCATGGAAGCTTCAACTCTTGAACATGAACAAAACAGCCACGATTTCTCTTGAATCTTGATCCAAATATGCTCAACAATACCTCAGGATGATGAATGAATCAAGGAAGAATGCTTGTGTTTGCAGAATTTTGGAGAAAAAAGTGAGAGAGAATTTTGAGAATTTTGGAAAACCTAGATCTAGAATTGGTAATTGTGATGAAATAGTTAGGATTAAGGCTTTATAGTCCATGCTAAACATGATTAGGAAAGGATTAGGGCAAATGCAAATAAGTTTAAGGACTTTGTGGTGTAAGTGCAAAATATCAATTTTATGCTCCATGCACCCTCATGCACGTGAACAGTGCATGTTCTTGGTTCAAAATGACTTAAAAACCTTCCATGCACATGTTGGAAATGATTTGGTATGCTCATGTTACACCAAAATGAATTTATGAAATTTTCCACCAAAATCTTCATGATTGAACCAATGCCATGCAAATGAGATTTCATGCCAAATGATTCCATGCTTGGAAAATACATGTTACAAGGATCAATGTGCAAAAAGATCCACTCAAATTGGACTTTTGGTTTGAAAGTTATGCCCATTTGAATCTTCAAGTACACCTTGCCATGTTTTGATCATATCTCTCCAACCATACATGAAAAATTCGTGATCTTGGACTTTTTGGAAATGGGAGAGAAAGATCTACAACTTTCATGTTGGACAAAATTTCATTTGAATCTTTCTTGATGATGTAATCTTGAGTGGAAAACCTTTCCATTTTTGGCAAATTCAAATTACAGGTCACCTGCTATTTTTGGAAAGTCTTGATCTGACTTCAAATCCTTCAATGTTGATGTTTGAAATGTCAAATGAGACTTGTTGGCACATGAATGAGGCATCTCTAACCATCTCCCACCTTCAAATCCATAGTTGAACTGACAGTTGACTTCTGTTGACTTTTTAGGGTTTCAGATGATTTGCACATTGACTGATGAGCTTTGAACCTTCAATCTTTGGCCAAACCACTTCAAAATGATCCTTGGGTCACATGAACTCATTGTACCAACCCTAGGGCTTTGATCTCATGGAAAATGCACTTGTTGTCTTGCACAATTGAATCTCCTGACCAGTCTTACCTGATGACTTGGTGGACCATGCAATGAACCATGCAATGTTAATGACCTAAAATGAAAATGTATATACAAATGGGAGGTGCAAATTTGAGGTGCTACAACTGCCCCTATTCAATCAACTGGGAACCTGAACGGATGAGAGCAACGGCTGTCAGACCTTCAAGGTAAACAGGGATTGAATACCGAAGAACCGTAAAAATTTGCACTCTGCGGGGATCCAAGAAAGGAAAATTCACCAACGGGAGCTTCCACTGGGATCTGATATTTGTCACTGAACCAGTCAAGATGTTTACCAATGACTCCACTGGGGATTTTGATTTTTCAGAAAAGGAACCACGACCCGTCATTGAAGGATGATGGATGGAAATAGAAATCACAACTAGACGCCAACGTACGACTAGGAAAAACTCGACGTTTATCGAAACCAACGGAGAGGTGACCAGACATCAACAGATGAATGGAAGGAAAGGGATACAACCAGACGTCAACGGACGAATGGGAAAAACTCAACGTTTATTGAAACCAACGGAGAGGTGACCAGACATCAACGGATGAATGGGAAAGACTCGACCGGACGTCAACGGACGAACGGAAGAAGCTCGACGTTTATCGACACCAACAGAGAGGTGACCAGACATCAACGGATGAATGGGAAAGACTTGACCAGACGTCAACGGACGAACGGGAGAAGCTCGACGTTTATCGACACCAACGGAGAGGTGACCAGACATCAACAGATGAACTGGGAAGACTCGACCAAACATCAACGGATGCAAGGGAGGAACTCGACGTTTATCGACACCAACGGAGAGGTGACCAGATATCAACGGATGAACTGGGAAGACTCGACCGGACGTCAACGGACGAATAGGAAAAACTCGACGTTTATCGAAACCAACAGAGAGGTGACCAGACATCAACGAATGAACTGGAGAAAGCGATGCAACTATACGTCAACGGACGAATAGGAAAAACTCAACGTTTTTCGAAACCAACGGAGAGGTGACCAGACATCAACGGATGAATGGGAAAGACTCGACCAAACATCAACGGATGAAAGGGAAAGACTCGACCAAACATCAACGAATGAAAGGGAGAAGCTCGACGTTTATCGACACCAACGGAGAGGTGACTCCTGGGGAAGGGTACAACTATACATCAACAGACGAATAGGAAAAACTCAGTGTTTATCGACACCAACGGAGAGGTGAATCACTTCACTAGGGAAGGAGAAAGATATTACGAACATCGAAAGATGATGTCTACCGACATCAACAAAGAAGACTAGACATTGACCGATGACTGGGGAGGACTCGCTGCTTACCGACACCGAAAGAATGGGGTTTACCGACACCAAAGAAAGAACACACACGAGTGTTGACATGACACTTACCGGTATCACAGGGACGACATCTACATATGTCAGGGCAAGGCTAAACACTTGCTGGGGGCCTCACTGGGGAGAATCAACCTGAAATGCTATCTGTCAAGAGAAATTGTAGCAAATGTGCCGTACAGATGTTGAACATGAAGGAGAATTGCGACCCAAAGCGCAGCGGAAATTAAAAAATTCTCCTTTAGAGATCCTTACGAATGGTCATGATCAGTGATAGAATATTTACCTCTTATGACGGTTGAAACCTTTGGTGAAGATCTCTTCTGACGATCAAAACCCTTTGATGCAGATCTCTTGTGACGATCAAACCCTTTGATGCAGATCCACTAAACGATCACGAACGTTGAACGATGACAACGTCTCTACTCAGTCCACACGAACGGTTTCCTTCAATCTCAGTGCTAGCTGGTACGAATGAAGGCTTTGAGTAAGAGAGAGAGAGAGAGAGAGAAAACGAAAAGAATGCAACCGCCAAATTTTGCTTCTGCACAAGGGTTCTATTTATAGAACCACTTGTGTGGGCTTCAAGCTAGAAGCCCACTTAAGTGTATTTTGGCCCATATCTTATAATATGCCCAAAATCACTTAAGCCCATGGTACCTTACCATATTTCGTATTCTACTCAAGAACACCGTACCTTACGATGTTCCATAACTCACTTAAGGGCACCGTACCTTACGGTATTCCTTAGTTATCCTATCTCTCATCAATCCGTCCTTTGTGTGTGACCCTGTAGGTTTTCGCGGCGTTGGCAATTATATTAAATCATGTATTTAACATAATAAACAGTGAGCGGTATCTAGCAACACATCACTGCTACCCAAGACACGAAAATGTCATGTGATCTGACAATTCCTTCTGTGATAATACTTATGTGTATAATTACCCTTTTGCCCTTATGTCTATATTGAACACAAGGTATAGACCGTGTCATCCTTGTCTAGTTCAATATTGGGCCCATAGACATTTATCCTGTTACGCAGGATGGGCAAATTCCATCTAGGACACTCATGTCCCTCAGCATGCTTTGTGGAGTACCCATTAACTGTCTTTATGGTCATCCAGTTACGGACAACGTTGGATCAGCAATAAAACACTCGACTCTACATCTAGGATCCATAGTGGTTTCAGGTCGAAGAGTGGAATACACTATTATCACCATGAGAATAACTTATGACACTTTGCATAACTTTCTATATAGTATTCTCATAGCGGGTCAATCCGGTATAAATATTACTCTTAATATTCATACCTATGTTTAAGACTTGATAACCCTTTATCCATGATCCATGAGATGTGATCATCAGTCTACAAACATAATAGTCTTAATGCTTTAATGTTATCCCACTTCACACTAAAGCTCGACTACGGATACTTTAAGAATAGTGTCCTTATGTTTAATGTGATCTCATGATTAAGTCATACTTGATACATTAAACAGACTAGCTATTCTAGGGACTTTATTAAACAAACGTAATAAATAAAAAGCCTTTTATTATTAATAAATAATTCGATACAAGTACCAAAAGTATTGGCCTCTAGGGCTTACACCAACAATCTCCCACTAGCACTAGAGCCAATCAGGCATACCCTTAATACCCATAGATCTAGTATGGCCATCATGCTTCTGCTGCGCAAGAGGCTTTGTCAGTGGGTCAGCAATATTGTCAAGTGTAGGTACTCTGCATATTTTCACATCTCCTCTATCTATTATCTCTCGAATGAGATGATAACGCCTAAGTATGTGTTTGGATCGTTGGTGAGATCTAGGCTCCTTAGCTTGTGCGATAGCACCATTGTTATCACAGTAGAGACCAATGGGATCCACAATGCTAGGGACTATGCCAAGTTCACTAATGAACTTTTTGATCCAAACAGCTTCCTTTGCTGCACTTGAGGCAGCAATATACTCGGCCTCGGTTGTAGAATCAGCAACTGTATCTTGCTTTGAACTTTTCCAGCTTACAGCGCCACTGTTTAAGCAAAACACATAACCAGATTGCGATCTAAAGTCATCCTTATCTGTCTGGAAGCTAGCATCGGTGTATCCAATTACAGCCAACTCTTCCTGACCTCCATATATCAAGAATGAGTCCTTAGTCCTTCTTAAATACTTAAGGATATTCTTGACAGCTACCCAGTGAGCATCACCAGGATCAGATTGGTACCTACTCGTTGCACTTAAAGCATACGAGACATCTGGTCGAGTACATAACATGGCATACATGATAGATCCTATTGCAGATGCATATGGAATCTTATTCATGCGATCCCTTTCTTCCTTAGTTAAAGGGGATTGTGTTTTTGATAGACACAGGCCATGTTGCATAGGTATGAATCCTTTCTGGGAATCATGCATATTAAAGCGTCTCAACACTTTGTCTATGTATGTACTCTGACTTAGGCCAAGCAGTTTTTGTGATCTATCTCTATAGATTCTGATTCCTAATATATAGGCTGCTTCACCTAGGTCCTTCATAGAAAAGCATTTCCCCAACCAAGACTTTACTTGTTGTAGGGTAGGGATATCGTTTCCAATGAGTAATATGTCATCTACATATAATACCAGGAAAACGATCATGCTCCCACTAACCTTCTTGTAGACACAAGGCTCATCTTCGTTCTTGATGAATCCATATTGTTTTACTGTTTCATCAAAACGAAGATTCCAGCTTCTGGAAGCTTGCTTCAATCCATAGATTGATCTTTGTAACTTACATATCTTTTGGGCTTCCTCTGGTATGTCAAATCCTTCAGGCTGTGTCATATACACATCCTCAAGAAGATTTCCATTAAGGAAAGCAGTTTTGACATCCATCTGCCATATTTCATAATCATGATATGCAGCGATAGCAAGTAAAATCCGAACAGATTTAAGCATTGCAACTGGTGAAAAGGTTTCATCATAGTCAATCCCATAAATTTGTTTATATCCTTTTGCAACCAGTCTTGCCTTATAGGTATGTACCTTACCATCCATGTCAGTCTTCTTTTTGAAGACCCACTTGCATCCTATAGGGTTAACTCCTACAGGAGGTTCTACCAAGGTCCAAACTTGGTTTGTGTACATGGAATCCATTTCAGATTTCATGGCTTCTAGCCACTTCTCAGACTCGGGACCAGTTATGGCCTCTTGGTAGGTCACAGGCTCATCTTGATCCATGAGTAATACATCACCTTGATCAGTTATGAGATATCCATATCTCTCAGGTAGTTGACGTATCCTGCTTGACCTACGCTGGTTTTGTTCTACTTGAGCAGGTTGCTCTTCCACAACTTCTTGTGTTTCCTGCTCTAATTCCTCCATAGGTGTATCTATGCTTTGTGATTCTTGAATTTCTTCAAGCTCTACTTTCCTCCCACTGGTTCCTTTGGAAATAAAATCCTTTTCTAGGAAAACTCCAGTTCGAGCGACAAACACTTTGCCCTCAGAAGGATTGTAGAAGTAATACCCTTTTGTTTCTTTAGGATATCCCACAAATAAGCATTTATCAGATTTGGGCTCAAGCTTAGTTGAAATTTGTCGTTTCACATAAACCTCACAACCCCAAATCTTCATGTAAGACATATGTGGTTTCTTACCACTCCATATCTCATATGGTGTCTTATCAACCTTCTTGGATGGAACACGGTTAAGTGTGTAAGCTGCTGTCAATAGTGCATGTCCCCAAAAGGAGTTTGGAAGATCTGCGTGACTCATCATGGATCGGACCATGTCTAACAGGGTTCGATTTCTTCTCTCAGATACACCATTCCATTGGGGTGTTCCAGGAGGAGTAAGTTGGGATAGGATCCCACACTCTTTCAGATGGTCATCAAACTCTAGGCTTAAATACTCACCACCTCGATCTGATCGAAGAGTTTTAATATTCTTACCTAATTGGTTTTGTACTTCATGCTTGAATTCCTTAAACTTTTCAAAGGACTCTGATTTGTGTTTCATTAAATACACATAACCATATCTACTGAAATCATCAGTGAATGTGATGAAGTACTGAAAACCTCCTCTGGCTGGTATGTTCAGTGGTCCACATACATCAGTATGTATGAGGGCCAAAAGATCATTAGCTCTTTCACTTTTTCCTGTGAATGGAGATTTTGTCATCTTTCCAATTAAACAAGATCTGCATGTCTCATATGATTCATAATCAAAAGAGTCCAAGAGTCCATCTTTATGGAGTTTGGAAATGCGTTTCTCATTTATGTGGCCTAATCGACAATGCCAAAGGTAAGTTGGATTTAACTCATTAGGTTTCATCCTTTTAGTATTAATGTTATATATAGGCATTTCGAGATCAAGGACATATAGTCCATTGCTCATTTGTGCAGTAGCATAGAATATATCATTCAAATAAATTGAGCAACAATTGTTCTTTATTATAAATGAAAAACCAAACTTGTCCAAACAAGAAATGGAAATAATATTCCTGCTAATTGCGGGTACATAATAGCAGTTCTCTAACTGAATTATTAAACCACTAGGTAAAGTTAATACATAAGTTCCTACGGCTAAAGCAGCAACCTTTGCTCCATTGCCAACTCGTAGGTCAACTTCACCTTTTGCCAAATCTCTACTTCTTTTTAGCCCCTGCACATTTGTACAAATGTGAGAACCGCATCCAGTATCTAATATCCATGATGCAGAAGTAGATAAATTTATTTCAATAACAAAAATACCTGAAGTTGAAATCTCTACTCCATTCTTCGTATCTTCCAGGTACTTTGGGCAGTTTCTCTTCCAGTGTCCGGTCTTACCGCAATGGAAGCAGGTGCCTGCCTTTGCTATGCCTCCAGTAGGCTTCAAAGCAGCAACAGTGGGTCTGGGTTTGGCAACTTCCTTGCCTTTCCCTTTATCACCCTGCTTGGTGGGCCTTTTGTTCTGTCTCTTTCCATTTCTGATCATCAGAATGGACTTCCCTTTTGTCTTCAGATTCTGTTCAGCTGTTCTTAACATGCCTAGCAGTCCAGGAAGAGATTCATCCATATCATTCATATTGAAATTTAGGACAAATTGACTGAATCTATCTGGCAACGATTGCAAGATCAAATCAGTCGCAAGTTCCTTTCCGAGGGGAAAACCCAACCTTTCAAGGTTTTCCACATACCCAATCATCTTGAGCACATGGGGACTTACAGGGGCTCCCTCAGCTAACTTGCTTTGAAAAAGGGCTTTTGAAACTTCAAACCTCTCATGCCTTGCTTGCTCTTGATAGAGCAACTTCAGGTGTTCGATCATATCGAACGCTGACATGTTCTCATGTTGCTTTTGCAATTCTGAGTTCATGGTAGCTAGCATGAGACAAGCAGTTTCATTGGCATCATCGACATGCTTCTTATAAGCATCTCTTTCTGCCTTAGGTGCAGAACTAGGAGGTTCCTCTTCAGGAACAGGAGTCTCCAAGACATACAGCTTTTTATCATGTTTGAGGACAATCCTCAGGTTTCGGTGCCAATCCAGAAAATTTGTCCCAGACAATTTTTCCTTGTCAAGGATTGATCGCAAGATGTTGTTAGAGGTGTTTGTTGTCATGGTTATCTACATAAGGATTAAGAAAATATTAGTATCATTGACATATTTAATTAGGCCTTTAATCAAATATGCTCCCACTATTTTACTCAAAACAAATGACCCTCATCATTTGATTCGGAAAATCCCGTTGGAAGATTTTCTAGTGGGTCGAGATCCATATTTCACTTCGTTCTAAGTCCGCGTAGGCGGATTACACAGAACTAGGTTATTTAGGTAGGAACTCCTTCCAATTGTATCTCATACAACTCTCGAAAATTTCAGTTGGGTGAATAACTCCTTATTCCAATCCATCATATGGATCATTCCCAACTCTTGCTTCTAAAACATATATGATATTATTATAATCAAGTTTGACCCATTGTCTTAGCAGTTGGATATTACAATTATCCCATCGCACCTTACTAATATAGAACATGCACCTCGCTTTGGCGAAACCTACATTATCCGATACTAGTCTTGATGAGTGCTAAAACTTGGAAAGCAAACATATATCATAATTTGTTTAGTTAAGTTTGACCCATTGTTTTAGCAGTTGGATATTACAATTATCCCATCGCACCTTACCAATATAGAACATGCACCTCGCTTTGGCGAAACCTACATTATTCGATACTAGTCTTGATGAGTGCTAAAACTTGGAAAGCATAAACTTAATATTTTAGTTTGAGGGAATTGCAATTGTTATGATCTCACCGGCTTGTTTATCATATAAATCGTCTCTCACATGCATCAACATACATTCACATGCATCAACATACATACACAATGAAACAGTTATGGCCCCTAGCGCAATTGTTCTCCCAAGCCAATGAGAGAACCTAAGCTAACCTAATAACGATCTAAGCTTCTCCAAGCAAGATCTTCAAGGTTGTCCTCCTTTAGTATTGAATTCTTCTCTAAGCTTTTCCAATCAGCGGACGGGGTCAAGGGGCAGCGCCCTTGCGGGGTTGGGGGGGCAGCGCCCCTGTCCAAAATTTTAATGAACAATTCATTTGAAATGGACATTGTTTTGCATGAACACAACCCTTGCGTAGTCACAAAACAGGAACCCCAAAATTTTTGACTCTGGGAGTGTGACGACCGTCACAGGAGTGTGACGACCGTCACAGGCAATGTGAGTGTAACGACCGTCATGGG
Organism: Lathyrus oleraceus; assembly: GCF_024323335.1. Lineage (NCBI taxonomy): Eukaryota > Viridiplantae > Streptophyta > Magnoliopsida > Fabales > Fabaceae > Lathyrus > Lathyrus oleraceus. Next base: position 246,316,447 of record NC_066579.1, read on the forward strand.
TGTGTTACGACCGTCACACATCTAGTTTGTTACGCCTGTTACGCTCGTCATACGAGCTTCACGCAGCCAAAGTAACAAACTTTGAAACAGTCAACACGCTCGTCACACGAGCTTCACGCAGCCAAAGTAACAAACTTTGAAACAGTCAACACGCTTTCCAAAAGCCCTAATTCACAACTCTTTGACGGCACAACCCTTGCGCCGTCACCAACCCTAATGCGCCAATTTCATACCGTCAAACACACCTCGATTGTTGATTCAGTATGATTGATCAACAGGTCATTGCTTCACCATACTAATGTCGGATTCCGAAGCAAATGACCATTGATCGCTCAAAGGAAAACAATCATTTAGTGTTCGAATGAATGAAACAGAAACAGTATATCACATATACCGTACTTTGCATTAGGATTACTTATATCATATATAAGTTGATCGGTCTCAATTGTGTAACCTATGGACGATCGATGTATCGCTGCTTCACCATACTAATGTCGGATTCCGAAGCATAGTCAACATCAATCATCCAACTCGTACACTCATGATGCCAAATTTAATTGCCCGTTTAATTAATTGATTCATTCTGTCTTTTAATCATATTAATACAGAAATTAAACACCTATCCGATTCATGGTTTCGTAAGTGGCTCTGATACCACTGAAGGAGAATTGCGACCCAAAGCGCAGCGGAAATTAAAAAATTCTCCTTTAGAGATCCTTACGAATGGTCATGATCAGTGATAGAATATTTACCTCTTATGACGGTTGAAACCTTTGGTGAAGATCTCTTCTGACGATCAAAACCCTTTGATGCAGATCTCTTGTGACGATCAAACCCTTTGATGCAGATCCACTAAACGATCACGAACGTTGAACGATGACAACGTCTCTACTCAGTCCACACGAACGGTTTCCTTCAATCTCAGTGCTAGCTGGTACGAATGAAGGCTTTGAGTAAGAGAGAGAGAGAGAGAGAGAGAGAAAACGAAAAGAATGCAACCGCCAAATTTTGCTTCTGCACAAGGGTTCTATTTATAGAACCACTTGTGTGGGCTTCAAGCTAGAAGCCCACTTAAGTGTATTTTGGCCCATATCTTATAATATGCCCAAAATCACTTAAGCCCATGGTACCTTACCATATTTCGTATTCTACTCAAGAACACCGTACCTTACGATGTTCCATAACTCACTTAAGGGCACCGTACCTTACGGTATTCCTTAGTTATCCTATCTCTCATCAATCCGTCCTTTGTGTGTGACCCTGTAGGTTTTCGCGGCGTTGGCAATTATATTAAATCATGTATTTAACATAATAAACAGTGAGCGGTATCTAGCAACACATCACTGCTACCCAAGACACGAAAATGTCATGTGATCTGACAATTCCTTCTGTGATAATACTTATGTGTATAATTACCCTTTTGCCCTTATGTCTATATTGAACACAAGGTATAGACCGTGTCATCCTTGTCTAGTTCAATATTGGGCCCATAGACATTTATCCTGTTACGCAGGATGGGCAAATTCCATCTAGGACACTCATGTCCCTCAGCATGCTTTGTGGAGTACCCATTAACTGTCTTTATGGTCATCCAGTTACGGACAACGTTGGATCAGCAATAAAACACTCGACTCTACATCTAGGATCCATAGTGGTTTCAGGTCGAAGAGTGGAATACACTATTATCACCATGAGAATAACTTATGACACTTTGCATAACTTTCTATATAGTATTCTCATAGCGGGTCAATCCGGTATAAATATTACTCTTAATATTCATACCTATGTTTAAGACTTGATAACCCTTTATCCATGATCCATGAGATGTGATCATCAGTCTACAAACATAATAGTCTTAATGCTTTAATGTTATCCCACTTCACACTAAAGCTCGACTACGGATACTTTAAGAATAGTGTCCTTATGTTTAATGTGATCTCATGATTAAGTCATACTTGATACATTAAACAGACTAGCTATTCTAGGGACTTTATTAAACAAACGTAATAAATAAAAAGCCTTTTATTATTAATAAATAATTCGATACAAGTACCAAAAGTATTGGCCTCTAGGGCTTACACCAACAGAACAACGATCCGCCTCTGCCGGGGATATGGTCTGACTGGGTTTAACACATGAATGCATATGTTTGAATTTTTCTATGGCGTAATGCTCCATATTGAATGGAAATGCTACGCGTTTTGAGGATGCAATGATCACTACATGCAAAATGCCAATGACGAACTCCTGCCGGGGAGCAAACAGATCAAATACTCCAACTCTGTGGGGAGACTCCGTCTGAGGAATACTGCGGGGAGTAATACCAACTTCTCACTCATGCCGGAAAATAGCACTACTGCTGGGGAAAGGATCCCAATCCATACGGGGACTCTGCTAGGGAAACAACCAAAGCGACCTCGCTGGGGAGAGATGCCAATCCAATCAACAGGTAGGATAAACTCTGCTGAAGATAATTTTCACTGAACCTGATCCACTCGGGGAACCTGCTGGGGAAAACCATCAACACAAACCTCTGCTCGGGAGATCTGCTAGGGGAACACATCACCACCCTGATGGGGAAAGGCATTCACAACTCTCCTGAGGAAAAGCATAACTCTGTTGGGGAAATAATATACCAGACCCCACTGGGGATAGACATGCATAACCCTGCCGGGAAAAAGCGTTCACGACCACGCTGGGAATAACAGTACTTCAAACCAAACTGCTGAGGAATAAAACCACTCCACTGACACCTCCGCTGGGGATACAACATCCATAACCCTGCCGGGAAAAAGCGTTCACGACCACGCTGGGAATAGCAGTACTTCAAACCAAACTGCTGGGGAATAAAACCACTCCACTGACACCTCTGATGGGGATACAACATCCTTCCAATCCGGTGGGGATTAACAATCTCTAGCTCTGTGGGGAAATGCCAGCTTTCAGCCTAGCTGGGGACTTAACAATCTTTAGCTCTGCTGGGGACAGAAGGCACTATCCACAGACGTCTCTGCAGGGGATAAGAATAGTTCTGATAGCTTTCAGACTTGCTTGGGGAAACAGCCACTAACAAGCCTGTTGGGGAATCAACCGTGGCTTAACTGCTTCAGCCGGGAATCAAAAGGTAATAACCTGCAAAATAGCACGACAAACATGCCCCAGGGGTTGCATGGACAAGATACGCTCAAGTGTCCTCAATATTCAAAATGATTTTCAAATGTTTTATCTTTCTGCACGTTATTGTCTAGCCTTCATGTTTTCATATGCAATGTTTATCAAAAATTCGGACGTTTTTGCAAACAAAACAGTAAAATAAAAACAAGAGAGCAATTTATCTAAATAACGACTTTTATTGATTGAAAATGGGCCTGAAAAGGCGGATACATCGGGAAGCAATTCCTAGAAATAGGTAATTGTGCACAAAAGGAAAAACCTATCCTAATGGCAATGTGAACACGGCATCCACTATTTCCCAATTCTGTTATAACTCACAGATCATCAGCTTTCCTCCCAACTTCCTTGCTTTTTGAGAAGAACGACTGGACCGATCACATCTTTCGAGATGGTAGACGACGAAGCGCGATGAAGTACAGATAACTCAGACTGTAGTCTTCGCTTTAATCCCTCTTTTGCCTGGATCGCCCTTTCGGGTTTTCAATCCACCGGGATACCCATTTTTGCCTAAGCCGCCCTTGCGGGTTTTCGACTTACCGGGTGTACAAATTCTTTTCACTTTTATCCCTAACTTTTTCCCGAACCTTTCTCTTTTTTTTTTTGGTTCGCCGGGATGCCCTTTTTTGCCTGGACTCTTTTATTCTTTTTGTCCAGCGGGTCAATTTATGCGAAGTATTTTTTGACTACATCTAAGTTAACAAGGGACGGGAAATCTTCACCATCCATAGTTGTAAGCATCAAGGCTCCACCGGAGAAGACCTTCTTAACAACATATGGACCTTCATAATTAGGAGTCCACTTGCCCCTGTTATCTGTACCGGGAGGAAGGATCCTCTTCAAAACTAGATCACCAGTTTGATAGCTTCGAGGACGCACTTTCTGATCAAAGGCTCTCTTCATCCTTCTCTGATACAACTGCCCATTGTCGCAGCCTGAAAAATACAGAGGTGCGAAAAAACAACCGGCGAGAAAGAAATGACAGAAGAGTCGCCACCGTGCGTTATTTATCCCAAAGGAGGGAAAGGAAACGCTCGAAGTAAACCTGGAGAAAAGGAAAGGAAAAGGTCTCACAACCAAATCTTGGGTTCGGGAGTCGATTATGCGAAGGGAAGGTATTAGCACCCCTACGCATTCGTAGTACTCTACGGGATCCACTCTTGTTGTTTCTTGTCTAAAGGGTGTGTGTTTATCTAATGTACTATTTACTAAAAGGAAGGGTCAAAGAAAATGACTCGCACGGATGTCGCATCCACTGCATACGTATCTCATCTGAATATGAGAATCAGAGTCTTTGTAGCTCGGGTTCCTATGGGTTAAGGGTAATTGTGCTCGCTAAGACATCGCGTCTTATGCCTACGTATCTCATCCGGAATGAGAATCAGAGCAAAAACGTAGTTCAGCTAACTACGGGAATAAGGGTCTCGATTGCAACTAGGGCAAGAGAAAGGGAAAGTCTCGATCGCAACGAGGGCGAAAGAAAGGATCGCAACAAGGGCGAAAGCAAACAAGGATTAGTTGTTAGTCGTTAGTCAAACTCGGCAAGACATCGCATCTTGTGCCTACGTATCTCATCTGAACATGAGAATCAGAGTTGCCGTAGTTCGGCTACATAGGGCTTGCCATCTGAATATGGACTTACAAAGGAAGACACCAGTTGTGTCAAAGGAGAGTGGGCAATGTGTTCACGTCCTAGCAGCAGGTGTCGCAGCTCGCTGAATCGAGTCTTAGGCAGTTACCTCTTTGCAATAGGATGGATTGACATGCCACAAGATCGGAGACGCTCAGAAAGGTCTAGAAGTGGGGGAGCTCTGCCCTAGAGTTGTCATGCAATATGTACTTAAGTGTTAGGATTTACAAATGGGAATATCTACCCAATGTTAGCATGCAAAGAATATGGGAATCCTACCTATGTTATCATACAAAAGAATAAGGGAATCCTACCTATGTTATCATACAAAAGGATATGGGAATCTTACCTATGTTATCATACAAAAGGATATGAGAATCTTACCTATGTTATCATACAAAAGGTTCTATCTAATGGGTGCTACCTAATCGGAACAAGAATTGACGAGTGGAGCAAGGAGAGGTGCTAGGGATAAGGGTAGATGGCGATGCACGAAGCAATCGACTTACAAGGTTGATGGCGATGCATAAAGCAATCGACTTACAAGGTTGATGGCGATGCATAAAGCAATCGACTTACAAAAGGGTGGATGAATACGTGCTGGTTCTGTTAGGTTTTGAAAAAATGATTACTCGACGTTGGATCGAGGTTTTGATCTTGTTTTGAAATGGTTATCGAATGTTCATTTTAATTCTTGTAATAACAGATGAATAAAGAATGAAAGAATAAATATTATACAATTCATGGGAGAGGGATACATTTGTTATGAATGGGGATTCAAAGTATTGGAATAATTAAATCGGGTCCAAACAATAAATAATGCAATGTATGAGTGTAAGTGCAAAGGAACCGGCTCATTGTAAGAAAGCCCAAGAGTAAGCTATGTGAGGTTGATGGCGATGCTTAAAAAGCAATCGACTTACAAGGGTGTGAAAATGGGCTCGATATTAAATCGAGAAAAATATGATTTTTATAAGTTTAAAAATGGTTTTGAATGAATGATGAAATTAAAATAAAAAATAAAAAAATAAATTTGCATTATTAACAAATGAAACTATGAGTATAATAAAGGCATAAACATTAAAAGAAATGAAAATGCTAAAAGAAAATAAAATAGCTAAAAGAAATAAAATGCCAAAAAAATGCCACACATGAGTATTGAACCCACCCCACTCAAGACTATTGTAGCGGTGTATTCGTCGCTATATGATTTATTGATTAAATCATAAGCAAAGCATACAATGAATTCGAGTCGCCACCGCACTTTCATTTATCCAAAGGACTGGCTAAAAAGCGAACAAAAGCCTAAGAAGTTTTACACGTAGAAAACTAATAAAAAGATCAGAGAGTCTGGGTAAGGGGTAAATTACGCAATGGGAAGGTGTTAAGCACCCACTACGTCCTAGGTACTCCTAGGGAGCCCTTTTCACACTTGTTGTATAAAATTGTTATTTGTTATGACATATTTATTGTGCAAACATGATTGGGATGATGAGAAGAGAATATACAATTTTTATTATTTTTGTGTTCGAACGGATGAACCCGTTGCCTACGTACCTTCCATCAAAGGTAAGGATCAAAACGCCGTAGTTCGGCTAAAAGATTTCCAAAATATGAGTGGATTCAATTTTAAACACAAGCCTTAAGGTCTTACGTTATCCACGGGAGAAAACTCAACCTTATACAAACAACAAGTCCACCATGTGAGAAAAGCTTCAACTTGCTAGTGAGGGGTTAACCCTATAATAAGCAAGGAAGACTTACAATTCAATCAACTAAGGACAAATAGGTGAGATTGACATCAACCAACTAGGATAAATCAAACCTATGGCTAATGTATGAAAACTTAACAAGAATGGACAAAGCCACAAAACAATTGAATGGGTGAAGTTAATTGATTATGATTATTCACAAAAGGAGAGTCAAAGTATGATTAAAGATTGATTCAAAGAAGTATTATGAAAGGGAGTTTGAAAAAGTCAAGGACTTGGGTCCAGGTTTTTGATTTGAAAACATGAAAATGTTTGCACAATATCTATCTCAAGTTTGAAAGTAATGTGTGAAAAGGTTTAGGACATAATGGGGATGAATGGATGAAAATGGATTGTAAAACTTCCTAGAATGTTCACCTCTTGAAATCATATTGAAGATGACTCAAGTGTGTCCTTTGGAATAGGCAATGAGCAATAACAAACAAGCAAAGCAAAGGAAGAAAGGCAACAAAAGCGGATACCGGATGCCAATTACTGGACTTATACCAATCTCCTAAAACAGAACTGGATATCAGAGGCCACTCCATGGACTTATACTAATCTCCTCAACAAAGAAATAAAAGGTGGATACCGGATGCCAATCTATCTGGACTTATACCAATCTCCAACAACAAAGCAAACACTTGGATGTCAGATGCCAATCTATCTGGGCTTACTCTAACCTCCAACATATGATCATAGGAAAGCAAATGCCAAATTACACGGACTTACAATTGCATCCTCACATAAATTAAACAAATTCATCAAGCAAAGAGAAGATGAGTGGCCAATGAAATAGTCTTATACTCACTTCCATATCATAGGAACAATGGCCAATGAATGGTCTTACAATTATCCTCAATGGGTAATCAACAAAGATATGTCATAAAGACAGAGGGAATGATCATGCACTAATGAGCAATTAATGATGATAAATGCATAAAGCATGCAAGCAAACATGTGCATATGAAGTAAGCAATCAATCAATCAAAGGCATTCAGCACACACTATGACCAAGCAATTAGGCTCATACAAAAGGGTAGGCATTAAAGCCAACTGGAATAGGGTTACTGGTGCTCTTAACCTTGACATTGAGAGCCAAGGTGAAGCAGATGAAAGGATATGAGGGGTGTGCCTCATGCTCTTATCCCTGGTCAGGGAGAGCTTTGAATATCAGAAGGTGTGGGAGTTCAGAAAGTAGGAACTCTCTCCACAGATTATTGACTTGATTGATCTTGGGTTTTTACTCACTATGCATCAACACATGTGGTGTGAGCAAGATGAGTGACACACAGAATAGTAGGAGATAGGTTACATATCTCTTGGATTCTACCAATTGCCTTATTCAAAGGACTTTTCCTGCTTGGGACAAATGTAAACACACACAAGCATTGCCTCTTAAGGAGGACTTCAGACAGTTGCCTGGCCAAGTAACAGGCCGGGTCTTCCAGACTACATGAAGATAAGAAGTTATACCTCAATGCAAATTGCTATTAAGCAAAGCAAAGCAAGTTCTTAAAGAACTATAAGCAACTAAAGGTACCTGAAACCAGTCAAACAACATCAGTATACAATTCAAAGTTAAATCAAAATGAGATAGAGATCAATAGTCAACACAATCAGTTAAATGTGCAATGCACAAGGCTCAAAGCATGTGAGCCAAGCAACCTACAAAACAAACAAGTTAGTTCATGATAATCAATCAAGCTCATTCAATTTGTAATGATCTCTTTGAAACATTTGTTGCTTAACCTGAAACAACAAACTTAAACATGAGCAACATGACCACTAGGACAAGCCTAGGGTAAAAAAGAGATAAGAAAGTCAAAACAGCAAGTGACAAGTGTCCAAAATCAAGTTCAAACAATCAAGAAACAAACTCAATTGGTTTCATGTTCATATCAATCATCATCATCACTTCATGAGCAAATTAGGTCAAAGCATGGCATATAGAAGCTCAAAGAAGTCAACAGAATGATTTAGCTCAAAACCAATCTCAAATATTTCAATAAATTATCAAATAATTCATGCTCAAACATAATCCATAACATGATAATCATATCAAATTTCAGCTCATTTGGATCAAGGGAAGTAGGTCAACAAAAATCAGAAAGGCAAGGCAAGTTCAAGCATGCTCAAAGAAGTCAACCAAACATGCACCAACTTCAATAAATCATAAAACAGTGACAACATATGAGAAATGAATGGGACTAAAACCATGACAAAGCTTAAGATGTCTACTAATCACATGTCAAATTTCAAGTCCATCCAATTAAGCATGAGAATTTCACAAATCAAATGAGAACATGTGTCACAAAATGTCAACATATGACCAAACAGGGGAGAAAATCCCAAACAAATAGGAAATGCTATTAATAATCCCAGAAAAAGTCACATGTAAACTGGACATCCACAAGTATGTTCATGCAAAAATTCAAACCAATTTGAGTTCAAGAAGTATGGTAATTAAAATCATGAAGTTGGACATGAATGGTGTGACACAAATTGTCACACCCCTAATCAAAAAATCATATCTCAATAACCAGCAATGATAAATTCACAAACTCTACACCAAAATCACCATAAACATATCTAGTTTAAGCACAAAAAATTTCAGGGGCATTGGATAAGGTATCATCATTTCACAATCAATTTGGTGAGACATGCACAAAATGGACAACATGAACAATCCCTAGCACATTTTAAAATCCTCACATGCAAAAATCTGGAAAAATCATGATAAAAAACTAGAGGTCTTGAGGATCATTTTTCAAAAAATCCCATGAAATTTGGATCAAAATTGATTGACTTATGATTTTTATAAGTTGGTGTCACAAAATGAAATAAAAATTAAAAGATAAAATGGTTTAATGGAATTAATAAGCGACCGGTGGCATAATGGTAATATTGGGGTCCCTTAAGTGAAACACACCGTTTCACTTAAGGAGGTGTCATGTTCCTATTGGTGCATGGCAATCAAACAGTGTCTCGCATGCAAAAAACACAAGCCAACATCCAAAACACGATTCCAAAAGATCAAACAGGTTCTGGGTTTTAAAAACAATTAGGGTTTTGTGCTACAGTGGCCAGCTCATGAACACGAAGAGCATTTGTCCCAGATTTGGACAACAAGCATACCAATTAACTCAGCAAACAATGCACAACAATATTCCAACAACCCTTTTCATTAAATCGAGCTATCATGAATGAATCGAGCAGAAACATATTCGAATATGAAACTTTAAAACCAAATTTCTCACTCAATACACAACCATTTTACACGATTTAAAGTTCAACAAGATCAGCATGAAAAGGTCTATTCAAAGCATAGTATGATTTTAAGAATGGAGAGATTCGAATTCTTACTTGATTTGGAAGGCAGTGATGAAACAGTTGTGATTTGGCTATGATGTGTAGAAACAGATGCACTATGTTGTTTGTATTGATGAATGGTCGAGGAATTCTAGCTCAACAACCTTCGAGACAGCTCCAAACTAAATCCGCCATGGAAGAACCCTTGATGCAACAGTGCTGGCAAGGGCTTTACAACTGTGGTTTCAGGCTTGCAAAAGGTTCCAAGAGGTTGGTATGTGATGGAACAAACAAACCCAGCTCGAGTTCTTTGGAGTTTTTTTCAGAAAAAGTTCAAGATGAAGAATTGATTGTTTTGAGAGCAAGAGAGTTTTTGATCTATTTTGTAAAAGTGGCTAGGGTTTTCAGCAGAAAATGTTCCATATATACCCTATTTAGTGTTTGTAAGCTTGGTTAATTATGTGGTAATTGGAATTTGTTTAATGAAGTGTGTTTGGTCATTAGTGAAATTCCACTCATGCTGCATGTCCATGTGCTACAGCTGCGAATTGGGCCTTAGACAATCTCCAAATATCATTTCAGAACTTTGGCAAGTGGTAAAATGCATAGCAAATGCTTAATTTGAAAACTCATTTTTTCACCTCACTTAATTTAATTCAAGTCACTTGGAAAAAGGCCATTTTGATTGGTAGGTTTTTGGTGAATTGTGATGAAAGATTTGGATAGAGCACATCAAATATGACTTGTAGCAAAAAACCTCACTCAATTTGGCCAAATGGTTTGGAAGATATGGCACTTTGAAGTTCAAAATTTTTTGAGAATGATTTGATCATAACTTGCCAACCATAAATGGGAATTGAGTGTTCTTGGACTTTTTGAAAATGGGAGAACAAGATATTCAAGTTTTATGTTGGACAAAAATTCATTTGAAGCTTGTATGATGAATTAATGTTGGGGAGCAAGACTTTCCATTTTTGGCAAATTCCAATTACACGTCAACTTTCTATTTTGGGAAATTTCTTGTCTGACTTCAAAATCTTCACTGTGGATGTTTGACATGTTATATGACGCTTATATGGACATGAATGAGACCTCTCAGACCAATTCCCACCATCAAATCACTGATTAAATGCACAGTTGACCAAGGTTGACTTCAGTTGACTTTGCTAGGGTTTTGCTTGACTGAACCATGTTCTGATGAATTCCAAACCCCTACCACTTGATATCTTGATTTAAAATGATGTCACAACTCATATGAACTCTTGATGAATGATCATGGTGCCCAAATTCTGCATGAATGGCCACCATCTATCTCAATGACTGACTTTGACTGATTTGACCTAATTGGCTTCATCTGCAAGTAACATGGTTAGATGACAATATTTTTGTACTTTTGGTCAATAGACAGATGAAAGGCAATGATATACAAATGCAATACATGCTTGGTGATCAAGAACCACACTCACAAGATAACCACCCACTAGGAGGGAAACAAAGGTATGCAATGATCCTTGAGGCCATGATATGATATGATATAGGCCATGAGGGATCTTAGGGCCAAAATTGGGGTCTTACAGATGCCCCTATTTAAGGTCATTCTAGCCGGAGAAGTGAAGTTTAGAAATCTTCATCTTGACGCGGTAGAATGGGCTTAAATAACAGTAATGAGACAAATTTTGGTCCCTAAGAGACCTCATGATGCAAATGTATGTATGCAAAAGACACAAACTCTGTGGGGAATATGGTTCACACAGAAGAAAAGACGATCCATCGGAGTAATACACTCACCAGGAACAGAGACTTTAACAAAGCTCTTGTTGGGGATAAACAAGACTGATACAGCGTGAACAAAACACGATTCTGATTAGGGAATAACAGAAATCAGACTGGAGACCTCACTGGGGAGTGAAGGACTCACACTGGGGAAAAGAAAATTCCAAAGGAAAAACATCCATTGGAGAGACACAAGCTGACTCCTGGGAAGAAGCAACAGGAAACTCCACGGAGGAAGCACCAAAGAATGAGATGTTACCGGTATAAGGGCAACAAAACTCAGGAGGAATGAATATCTAAGACCGGTATAAGGGTGAGAGATATCAATCAACCAAACATCTGAGAAAGACCTGAAAAAGGTACAATAAACTCAGGAAAATCTGACTCCACAAGGGACCAAGGTCATAATAGGGAGCAGAAAGGAAGGAACACCAGGGATACCGAGGTATATAATAGGTGACCGACCGAAACGTGAATTGGTATATATGCCAAAACACTCATCATCCGAAAGGAGGGCTTGAAGAAGCAAATCGACTTACGGGATGGACATTCGAATCCACAACGGGAAAACGAACCTTACTCAACTGGGGACACAAACCCAAAGAGTGCATGAGATATAATATCCATTACCGGCAGACCGTGGATAAGAATACTCGTATGAGATATATTATCTATTACCGTCAGAACGTAGATAATAAACTCGCATGGTAAGAAACACCAGAGATACCGAAGTATATAATAGGTGATCTACTGAAAACGTGTATTGGTATATATGCCAAAACACTCATCATCCGAAACACAAACTGGTTAAAGGATGGATATTCGATTCTACAAAGAATACGAATCTTGCTCAGCTGGGGAAAATCAACAAAGGATTCCAACTAAAGAGCGCATGAGACATATTATTCATTACCGGCAGACCGTGAATAATATACTCGAAAGGCAAAGACACCAGAGATACCGAAGTATATAATAGGTGACTAACCAAAAAGAGAGACAATCGATACCAAGCATCCGGGTAAACGAAAGACGACTCAAAGGGATAAATTGCAAGCATCCGGCAATTATCCAACAACAAAAATTATCCGACTCCGCAAAGGGAAGTAACGAAACTTACTCGACCAGGGAAACACAAAAGGCTTCGACTGAAGAGTGCATGAGATATATTATTCATTACCGGCAGACCGTGAATAATATACTCGCATGGAAGATTATCCACAACCGGTATAAGGGTTAATAAAGGATAAATCGACCAAAAAGAAAGGTATCGGGATACCAAACTAGGTATATAATGATGACCAATCAAAAGGAGCAACAGACATTACCAACAAGAGGGTAAATGAAAGGCGATCTGCTGAGAATTCACTGGTGAGAATCAACGATCCGGGGATGAATTGCATAAACAACAATTATCCACAACGACAAGCTGGGGATATATTGATGTCAATCAACTATCCGGGGAATGCAATCACTGACAAACGGTGAAGGGACCCGCTGGGGATAAATTGCAAGCATCCGGCAATTATCCAACTGTACCACAAGGCACAAACTCCGCTGGGGAGAAACATCAACACTTGGGATTTTACATCTACCGAATACGGGGTAGAAGACCACAAACTCAACTGGGGATAGAAATCACCACAGGGAGACACCAACTCTGTCAGGGATAAAACCACAACAACAGAAATCCACTTACAACCAAGACGAACCACAAAGGTTATCTTTGCTAGGGAAAAAGAGATAGGGCTTACAACTACCGAATACGGGGTAATAGCCATACTCTGGTGGGGATAAATATGAATTAGGATTTACATCTACCGAATACGGGGTAGAAGACCAAAAACACTGCGTGGGGATAGAACAAATCACAAATCCGCACGGGAAACCAAAAATAGGGTTTATAACAAACCACAAACTCTGCTGGAGAGTAAGAAACAGGATTTACGACTACCGACTACTAGGTGTAGCACCTCAAATTTGCACCCATCATTGTACATACCATATCATATTAGGTCATATCATATCATGGTCCATTGCATAGCATTTGCATTGTCCCCAGTTGCCTCAAGAGCAAGCAAGCAAAGAATTAGGTCAAACTGATCAGGAGATCAGTCAACCAATCAAGCAAGGGTGTTTCTCAAGGAGCCAAGGCCCTAGGGTTTGCCCATCAAGTTCACATGACTTGGAGGTCCATTTGAAGTGTTCAAGTCAAGGGTTGAAGGCTCAAAGGTCATCAGTCAATGCATAGCCAGGCAAAAACCCTAGACAGTTAACAGTCAGTCAAAACAGTGGATGGTGGCCATTCTTGTGGAATTTGGGCACGATGATCAATAATCAAGAGTCCACACAACTTGGGTCATCATTTGAAGTCAAGGTCTCAAGGAATTAGGGTTTGGAATTCATCAGAAGTGCACAGTCAGTCCAAAACCCTAGAAAAGTCAAAGTTGGTCAACTGTGGTTGATTCTTTGGTTTTGATGGGTGGAAATGGTTTGAGAGAGCTTATTCATGTCCCAATAGGCCTCATGTGTCATGGCAATCAACATCATTGAAGAATTTGAAGCCAAACAGAAAATTTCCAAAAATAGAAACTGGACCTGTAATTTTAAATGCCAAAAATGGAAACTTCTTGATCCCAAACTTACATCATGATACAAGCTTCAAATGAATTTTTGCCCAACATGAAAGTTGAAGATCTTGTTTTCCCATTTTCAAAAAGTCCAAGAACTCTCAATTCCCATGCATGGTTTGCAAGTTATGGTCAAATCATTTTCACAAAATTTGTGAACTTCAACAAGCCATATCTCATGAACCATAAGGCCAAATTTGGTGGGGTTTTTTTTCCTACAAACCACATTTTTCCTCCTCTTTCCAAAAATATAAATTTCATCCTCCAAAACCTTGCCAATCAAAATGGCATTTTTGGCCTTGACTTTATTCATTTCAAGTTTGACCAACCATTGACTTTTTGAATTAAGGCTTTTCATACCATTTGGCCAATTGGGAAATGTTTGGTGTGTTATTTGAGACATGTTTTAAGGCCCAAATCATGCAGAACTTATACCTCCATGTGCATATTTTGGAAATTGGCAAATGATGCATTTTGGTCCTTTTAAACAAAACAAGTTTACCACTCCATCAGCAAACTCAAAACAGCAAATACAAAGGTCATGTGCAGCCTGTTTTGAGGCCCATTCGTGGCAGACCACACCTCCATTTCAACTTATGTCAAACTTAGCAATTTTGGCATTTGGCTTCATTAGTGGTAATCAAGCTTAACACTTCCATTAGCAAGGATAAACAGACATATATAAAGTTATTTTCTGCCAGATTAAACCCTAGAAAACAGCAGCCATAACAGAAAATACTCTCACTCTCACATTTTGCATTTTGCTCGATTTGGATTTTCTGCACAAAACTCTCAAAAACCCTCGAGCTTTCTTCATGGTTCCATCATCTAGACAATATTTGTAGGCTTAATCAAGCAGTAAATCCCAGCTGGAACCCTCTCTTTTGTTCTGTTTTCTACAAGATCCAACAATGGCAATTCAAGCTGTGAAGGTTTCCAAGTACCATTGAGCTTACCTACCTCAAGCATTCATCATTCTAAAGCATTGTCTCCATCTGTTTCAGCACAACAACATCCAAGCAGCCCTGTTTCACATTTTTCTTCACAAACAAGTAAGGTTTCGACCCCAATCATTTGCCATGCCATGCTATGTTTTAGGTAGCTCTGGTTATGCTGATTCTAATGAACTATGCCTTGTTTAAAATGTTTGTGTCATGACTGAGAAATCTGGATTTCAGTTTGTGTGTTCAAACCTATTTTCACTCGATTTGCCTTGCTTAGGATGAGTTAGTGAGATTGGATGTTATATTTGTGATGCTTGATGTTTGCTGATGCTTTTGATATGCTTACATTTAAGTTTTGGGCATTTTGAATTTTCGAGTTGCATAAAGGTGATGAAGATCATGCTGTTCCATGAAAACCCTGGCATTTTTCATTTGTCTTTCCCCAACCATGTTTGGTTTGCTCATGTTTTTGCTGCATGATATCACCTTATCAATGCCCTGTTGTGTGAGTTTCTCTTTTGGAAATTTGTTGTTGGATGATGAACATGAGTATGCCCTGCTGTTCATGAACCCTAAACCTGCCCAGAAATCCACATGAATGGTGTTCTGTTTGTTTGTGTTATGATGCTACATGAGTATTAATGCCATGCTGTTGTGTGATTTGCTTGGTTTGATTTTCGTTTGATGATTTTGAGCATGAATTGGATGAATGTTGCTGCATAAACCCTAGGGTTTTTTGAACCCAGAAAGCTTGAACATCCATTGGCTCTCCGCACTGTTTCATTGGGCAACAGCCAATCACAACATTTCATGGCCCTTTGCAAAACGCATCGTTTTGATTAATGATGCTCATAATTACCAATTTGCCACGCTGACCATGTTTGACTCACTTATTCCATGTTCTTTTGTTCTTTCCATTCCAATTATTCACTCATCTTCTAAAATCCATTTTTCACTCAAATTAAATCCAAAATTCATGAAATTTTTCCATCATTTGCACATGAATGTCTACTTTTTTATCATGATTTTTATTTAATTTTTGGTTGGCTGGATTTTAATTGGTATTAAGTTTCTTGACATGTATGCTCATTTGACACCTTTGGCCATTCCTTTTGTGAAATGATGATGATGTATCCATTGGTTCTGAAAATGTTTGTGGTGAAACTAGACTCATTCATCTTCATTTTGATATAAAGTTTGTGCATTTATCATTTGTGGTGTGTGAGATATGATTTTCTGAAGTAAGGTGTGACAATTTGTGTCACACCAATGTTATGCTATTTCTTGATTTTTGTTCACATGTCTCCTGGCCTTCAAATAACTTGAAATTTTGTATGAATGATCTCTTACATGTCTAGTTTGTGTATGAATTTTCTTGGATTTAACCATGCTGTTTCCTATTTGTTTGAGAATTTTCATTCCCTACCTAGTCAATTGTTGACTTTATGTGATACATGTTGCCAAATCATTTGGGAAATTCTCATACCATATTGTATGACCATGAAATTTCATATGTGATAACTAGACATATTGAGCTTTGCATTGGTGTTAATCTCATTCAATTCTCATCTGTTTTCAATTTGTTATGATTTTTTGAAGTTGACCCATGTTTGTTGACTTTCATTGTGCTTACTTGAAATTATGTTGACTTCATGATTTTCATTGACTGCCTTCCTCTCATCCAAATGCCATGAAATTTGACATGCTTACCATGCTAGATGTTAGGATTGAGTGTGATTTATTTGATGATTTGTGAAAATGTTTGGGTTGACTTTTGATGCAAGTCATTCTGTTGACTTCTTTGAGCTTTCATTTGCCATGCCTTGCCTTCTTTTGCTTATGAGTTGATGATGATGCATGATATGATTGTGAATCCAATTGAGATAGCTTCTTAAATGTTTGACCTTGACTTTGGTTGACTTTTCTTTGCTGTTTTGACTTTTTCTTTCATCCTTGACCCTAGGCTAGTCCTAGTGGTCTTTTGTACTTACAATTGAGTTAATGTTTCAGGTTAAGCACCAATGCCTCAAAGATCATTCAAACTTGTTTGAACTTGATTTGTTTATCATGTGCTAACCTTTGTTTTGTAGGTTTGACTCATGTGTTTGAGTCTTGTGCCTTGCACAGTTGACCATCTGTGTTGACTGTTTACCAATTCCTTTTGATTTAAACTTTTGAACTGTTTGCTGATTGTTTTGACTTTTTCAGGTACCTTAGTTGCTTAAGTTCTCTGAACTTGCTTTGCTTTGCTTTTTAGCAACTTGTTTGAGGTATAATCTCTTTTACTTCATGTAGTCTGGAGACCCGGCCTGTTATTTGGCCGGGCAAACTGTCTGAAGTCCTCCTTAAGAGGCAATGTTTGTGTATGTTTAAATCTTGTCCTTGTACAGAGTCAAAGACCTCCTAAGTGAAGAGGCAATTGGCAGAACCAAGGGATAAGCAACCTATCCCCTGCTATTCAGTGTGTCTTCTGTTTTGCTCACACCACTGTGTTGATGCATTACAGATAAAAACCCAAGATCTTGTGCAATTGCACAGTTGAGTCAGTATCTAATGTGTAGAAGGGTCCCCACTTTCTGAACCCACACATTCTTGTCAAGTGCTCTCCCAGGTCAGGGATAGAAGCAATGAGGCACACCCCTCATCTCCTTTCATCTGCTTCACCTTAGCCCCTCAATGGCAAGGTTAAGAGCAACACTCACCCCACTCCAGAGGTTTGTTTGTTGAGGTTGATGTGACCCCTCAACTAAAACCTAACCCTTGTGTGAGCCCTTTGTGTGCATATAGTGTGTGCTACATGTGCCTTTGTTTGCTAATCCTTGTTTGCTTTCGCCCTCGTTGCGATCCTTTCTCTCGCCCTCGTTGCGATCGAGCCTTTTCCTTTCTCTTGCCCTAGTGGCAATCGAGACCTTTATCCCTACCAGCCGAACTACGGCAACTCTGATTCTCATGTTCAGATGAGATACGTAGGCACGAGATGCGATGTCTTGTCGAGTTTGACTAACAACTAACACTAATTCTTTTCTCTCGCCCTCGTTGCGATCGAGACCTCCCCTTCTCTTGCCCTAGTTGCAATCGAGACCCTTGCTTCCTGTGCAAGCCGTGTCTAGGATAGGTTGGCCCGTGTGCCATTTAGCTAGAAACCTTAACTTAGGGTTGACTTTGCATGACAACATCTAGGCTCGAGTCGTAGTCTCCCTAGTGTTGTGTCTCCCTCTGTTATCTGGTTAGGCTAGATCCTTTATCCTTGCGTAGGGGAACTACATCGCCCTGATCTTCACACCAGATGAAGTATGTAGGCAGGAGATTGAGCTGATCTCTCCGGGCGCCCTTTTTCTTTTTCAACCCTTTGCGTCTTAACCACCCTTGTGTGTGTTCTGGTTGGAGTCCGACATAAGTCCAGCGATTGGCAGTTGGTTTCCTGTGTGTGTTTTCTGGTTCGGATGCTGATGTAAGTCCAGTGATTGGCATTCAGGCTCCACGTTTGCCTCTTTGCGTGTGTTTAGGTTTGGATGCTGACATAAGTCCAGCGATTGGCAGTCGGGCTCCACGTTTGCCTATGTCTTGTTTGTTTGTGTGCGTGTCAGCCGAGCTACGAATGCTCTGATTCTTCTCTCGTCCGAGAAGATACGTATGCATAGGATGCGATATCCTAGCGAGCATGTGTCGTTTCCCCAGTCCGAACTACTTCGACTCTGATGTCTATGCCTGATAGACTAAGTAGGCCCAGGATACGATATCCTGCCGAGTCAGTTTCAGTCAGTCTCTTTTGTCTCTTTCAGCCAGTGTGTGTGAGTTTGAGCAGTGTTTAGCAACCAATTTTCCTTCCTTTTGTGCGTGGATCCCGTAGAGTACTACGGATGCGTAGGGGTGCTAACACCTTCCCTTCGCATAACCGACTCCCGAACCCATCCTCTTTGGTCGCGAGACCATGTTCTTTCCCAGGTTTACTTCGAGCGTTTCCTTTCCCTCTTTTGGGATAAATAACGCACGGTGGCGGCTCTGTTGTTTCTTTCTTTTCCCGCCGGTTTTTCGCGTGATGCGACACTAGGTAGAAAACCAACAATACCTGCCAGGGAATAAAAGGTATATAACCACCAATTCCGCTGAAAGGGCAAAGAAAATAGGACTTATAACTACCGGTATAAGGGTAGAGGTCCGAAAAAACTCCGCTGGGGAACAACCCACTGGGAAGCACAAGACAGTTGACAAATAGCCCATTCGGGAATAATCCGAAAAGACAGACTGAATCAAGACACGTCCTAATGAGGATATAACTCAAATAGGAAAATCCATCCCAATATATGTGTTGGGAGGAAACGGAAGAAACCGTCATCCACGAGGATATATCTCAGTGGGGAACTGCAGAAGGACAGACAACAGACACTTTCTGCTTATGGGGCTGACTCTATATGGAGAGATTTAGACACCCGACATCTGCTAGGGGAGATCTATTAGGGATCTGCATCACCCGTTGCAGGAGACACAACAATCAAAAGATATATGGCAAACAATGCAACATGAATATCTGAATGTTTATGAATATGCATGAATATGCATGATTTTATGTTTAATGAATGCTGACAAAACAGACAATTCTAACACAACCAGGTCCAGGAATCAAACGCCCGGTATTATACTTCCAGGGGAAAACCAACTGGAAAGCCAATCTACTGGAGATCTATATGCTGAGAAACAAAGATCTGCGGGTACTGCTGAGGAAGCAGAGAATCAGAGATATCAGGAAACCAAATCTCCGAGTGATGGATCAGTAAACAAACCGATCAGGGCACAGAAAGTCACAACAGGCAAAACAGCCACCAAGACGAATCTGTTGGAGAACAAGAGAAAACTCAAGATATCTGCAGGGGATCCCAGTGTCAACTGAGAAACAAAAGGTGCATTGCACAAGCACGAACTGCTGTAGAAGCAACTCCACATAACTCCGCTGGGGAACAACCCACTGAGGGAGAATGTACCACACAAGTAGATTCTGCAACAAGCCATTCTACTTGGGGAGAACACACAAAGCAAACTGATCGCAACAAGTAGATTCTGCAATATAAGCCACTCTACTGGGGATCACAAGCAGTCAGGAAATCAATCCGTTCTCTGAATGCTAGAGCCATCATCCGACCATACTGGGGATTGAAGGAGTATTCAACAGGCGAAACTGCCACAACAAACGTTCTGCAGACTATGCTGAGGAAAAGATGGTTGAAATACTGGGATGTCAACCCAATCAACCACTGAATAAGAAAATAAATCCTGCTCTGCTGAGGAGAACAAACACTCTGATAGAGCGAGATCAACAACTCTACAGACGACTTCGCCGGGGGAAAGGTAAAGTACCGGGTATCAAACCGCTGACTTACCGAGTCTTTTAAAAGGAAAACGACCGTGCTGAGGAAACAGACAACTCTGCTGGCACCTGCACTGGGGAGAGTGACAACAACTCCGCTTGAGAATGTGCTGAGGAGACAAATAAAGTCTGGGGATGTCGACCCACTGGAGAAAGTGACGGGGCGCCAGGATGACAAACCAATCAACCGCTGAAACTCACAAGGGACACCCATGCTAGGGAAGTTGCTGCTGGAGAAAACGAAGCCTTCAACAACACTCTGCTTGGGGAACAACCCCATCAACAACTCTGTTTGAGGAACAACCCCAACCAAGATCTGAAGAAAGAAGATACAACCAAACCAGGAATATGAACAAATGTCTTACCTGTTGGAGATCATGCCACCCTCGGGAGAGCACTGAGATATTCTTGAGTATCCTTTCAATATTGCGAATGTTCACTTTGTTTAAAACAATTTTTTTTTGAAAACTTCATTTGTTTAAAACAATGACATTTTATCAATTTAAGACATGCAAAACATTTGTTGAATTGAAACAAATAAGAGTGTAAATAATTGGATAAAAAGCTCAAATTGATTTGATGGAATGGTAGCCTGCAAATGGCAAGACTCCATAGATCTGTACAAATTTGAAATCAGTGATATATATTGGAAGAGGGCTACATTGAACATAATGATCCTTTCTCTACCAATTTGAATCTCGATGTATCCGAAGCTTCGGTTGACGACGAATCGAGAATCTTCTGACGAAATGACGACTGTGGAACAGAAAGTCTTGTCAGGATGCAGTTACTTGCCAAATCCCTAAGTTTTGCCTAGATTGCCCCAGGGTGAGGTACTCAATCTAGCGGGATGCAAATATTCTCTTTTTTTCAAGTCTCTAATTTTTGCCTGGATTACCCTTGCGGGTTTTCCACCGAGACGCTCATTTTTGCCTAAGCCGCCCTTTCGAGTTTTCAACTTAGCGAGCTATTCTGTTTTTTCATTTGCATATACTTTTTTTTTTTTTTTTTTTTTTTTTTTTTTTTTAGGCAAAGTATCTCTTGACTGCATCTGAATTCACAGGACGAGTGAAATCCTCCCCATCCATTGTTGTAAGCATCAAAGCTCCACCTGAAAAGGCTCTCTTAACAACATATGGACCCTCGTAGTTTGAAGTCCACTTGCCCCTGGAATCGGGCGCGAAAGACAAAACTTTCTTGAGCAAGAGGTCACCTTCTCGGAACACACGAGGCTTGACCTTCTTATCGAATGCTTTCTTCATTCTTTGCTGATATAACTGACCATGACACATGGCAGTTAACCGCTTCTCTTCAATCAAATTCAATTGGTCATAACGACTCTGAATCCATTCAGCATCAGTCAACTTGGCTTCCATCAAGACTCTCATTGATGGGATCTCCACCTCTACTAGGAGAACAACTTCCATGCGTAAACAAGAGAGAAAGGGGTTGCCCCTATTGAAGTGCGTACAGACGTACGATATCCATGCAAAGCAAATGGCAGCATCTCATGCCAATCTTTGTACGTGACAGTCATCTTCTGGATAATCTTCTTGATGTTCTTATTAGCAGCTTCAACAGCCCCATTCATCTTAGGTCTGTAGGGAGAGGAATTATGGTGTGCAATCTTGAATTCAGCGCACAACTCATCCATCATCTTGTTATTCAGATTAGATCCATTATCAGTAATGATCCTCTCTGGCACACCATAACGGCAAATCAGCTGGTTCTTGATAAACTTCACAACCACCTGCCTGGTTACATTCGCGTACGAAGCGGCTTCAACCCATTTGGTGAAGTAATCAATTGCTACGAGAATAAACTGGTGTCCATTGGACGCTTTCGGCTCAATCATGCCGATCATGTCAATTCCCCACATAGAGAAAGGCCATGGTGATGAAATCACATTCAGAAGTGTCGGAGGAATATGAATCCTATCCGCATAAATTTGACACTTGTGACATTTCTTCACATATTTGCAACAGTCAGACTCCATTGTCAGCCAATAGTAGCCTGCTCTCAACATCTTCTTAGCCATGGCATGTCCATTGGAATGAGTACCAAATGAACCCTCATGGACCCCAGTCATCAATAGGTTTGCTTCATGTCTATCCACGCATCTGAGCAAAACCATATCAAAATTTCTCTTATACAGCACTTCACCGCTGAGGTAGAAACTGCCTGACAACCTTCTCAAAGTTTTCCTATCTTTCGCAGATGCCCCAGGCGGGTAGACCTGGTTCTGGAGGAAATTCTTGATATCAAAATACCAAGGCTTGTCATCTTTCACTTCTTCAATTGCAAATATGTGAGCGGGTCTGTCCAAGCGCATCACAGTAATATTGGGGACATCATTCCACCATCTGACCACAATCATGGAAGCAAGCGTAGCAAGAGCATCTGCCATCCGATTATCCTCTCGAGGAATGTGATAAAATTCAACTTCTGTGAAGAATGTTGAAATCCTTCTTGCATAATCTCTGTATGGGATGAGACCTGGCTGATTCGTCTCCCATTCTCCCTTGATCTGATTGACAACCAGGGCCGAATCACCATACACATCAAGATACTTGATTCTCAAATCAATGCATTCTTCAAGTCCCATAATACAGGCTTCATACTCTGCCATATTATTCGTGCATTTGAAAGTTAGCCTTGCTGTAAACGGAATGTGCGAACCTTGAGGAGTAATGATCACTGCCCCAATTCCATTTCCATATTGATTAACAGCGTCATCAAACACCATCGTCCATCTGGAACCAGGTTCCGGACCTTCATCAAGTGTAGGCTCATCGCAATCTTTCATCTTCAAATACATAATTTCCTCATCAGGGAAGTCATACTGAACAGACTGATGATCTTCGATCGGCTGGTGCGCTAAATGGTCAGCCAAGATACTACCTTTGATAGCTTTCTGAGCTCGATACTCAATATCATACTCAGACAATAACATCTGCCAACGGGCAATCCTCCCAGTTAAAGCAGGCTTCTCGAAGATATACTTAATTGGATCCATTCTGGATATCAACCAAGTTGTATGATTTATCATGTACTGGCGCAAACGCTTAGCAGCCCAAGCTAAAGCACATCACGTCTTCTCAAGCATAGAGTACCGAGACTCACAATCAGTAAACTTCTTACTGAGGTAGTATATAGCAAACTCCTTCTTCCCTGATTCATCTTGTTGACCGAGTACACAACCCATCGAGTCTCCAAGAACTGTCAAATACATAATCAGAGGCCTTCCTTCTACAGGCGGAGACAAAATCGGAGGTTCAGACAGATAATCTTTGATACTGTCGAAAGCTTTCTGGCAATCCTCGGTCCAATCATGAGACTGATCTTTCCGAAGAAGCTTGAATATCGGCGCACACGTGGCAGTCATGTGGGATATAAATCTGGAAATGTAATTCAAGCGGCCAAGAAAACCTCGGACTTGCTTCTCAGTTTTGGGTGCTGGCATCTCTTGTATTGCTTTGACCTTTGCAGGATCAACCTCAATACCTCTTTCACTTACCACAAAACCCAACAGCTTGCCGGAACGGACTCCAAATGTACATTTGTTCGGATTCAGGCGAAGTTTGAACTTCCTCAAACGCTGAAAAAGCTTCAACAAATATTCAATATGCTTAACTTCCGTTCGGGACTTAGCAATCATATCATCAACATAGACTTCTATCTCCTTGTGCATCATATCATGAAACAAGGTAGTCATAGCTCGTTGATACGTGGCTCCGGCGTTCTTCAAACCGAAGGGCATCACTCGATAACAGAATGTTCCCCAAGGTGTGATGAATGTTGTCTTCTCCATATCCTCTAGTGCCATCTTGATTTGGTTATATCCGGAAAATCCGTCCATAAAGGAAAAAACTTTGAATTTGGCTGTATTGTCTACCAACATGTCAATGTGTGGTAGAGGAAAATCATCTTTCGGGCTAGCCTTATTCAGATCTCTATAATCAACGCACATACAGACTTTTCCGTCCTTCTTAGGAACAGGCACAATATTGGCCACCCATTAAGGATATGTAGAAGTCACCAGAAACCCCGCATCAATTTGCTTATGAACTTCCTCTTTGATCTTCACTGCCATATCTAGATGAGTTCTTCTGAGCTTCTGCTTCACAGGCACGCACTCAGGCTTCAAAGGCAGGAAATGTTGCACAATATCTGTATCTAAACCCGGCATGTCTTCATAGGACCAAGCAAAGATATCTGAATATTCTCGTAGCAAACTGATCAAATCTTCCTTGACGGACCCTTCAAGAAGTGCCCCAATCTTCACCAGACGAACACAATCCTTAGACCCCAAGTTGACTGTTTCCAAGTCTTCGAGATGCGGCTGAATGATCTTTTCTTCGTGCTCAAGGAGACGGGTAATCTCATCAGGAATCCCCTCAACGTCATCTTCCTCTGCCTCAAATACAGGGAATTCAAAATTGGGAGATGGCGTTGGATCATTATGTTCAATGGGTTTTAGGATCAACCTGCATAATGATTTTGGTTAATGAAAAACTTTAGCATTTAAACAAACAAACCATTATGCAGATGAAAAAGATTGTTTTTATTCTTGTTTTTATGGGTTTTTTGTGATCACTGATTTCATGCAGAAGCAAAAAGTGAAAACAAAGGAAAAACAAATGTTTAACAATGCATTAATTGAATGAAAACATCATTGTATATATGCTTTGCCAACAATGTCATCACTTCTCCTTTTGGCATGGGAGAAGGGTTTTAAACAAAGTGAAAAATTACTCTGATCTATGGATGACTGTAGGAACATCTACAGCGACCCAATTGTGGTAGACACCACCAGGAATAACGAAGTTGTTCACGTCTTCTGCCTCCTCTTCCAAGATAGCAGCAGCTTCCTCTTCAGGTTGATCATCATGGATGAATCCTCCACTCGTGAACAAACCTTGCTCATTAAATGCCCCAGAACAGTAGCCAATGCCAGCCCGGGATCTGTTGTCCTCAAGTTCAATCACCTTCCCTAAACCAGCAACTGTACCACATTCAATGGCCAGCTTCGCATCACGGTAGGAAGTGAATGAAGGAGACTTCTTATCGATTGGTTCATCAATAGATAAAGCTTGGAACTGAGTTCCAACTTCATCCTCAGCGTCAATGTACGAGAAAGAAGACAAATGGCTAACCAGGAGAGCCCTTTCTCCCCCTACTACAACCAATTTCTTATTTTTGACAAATTTCAACTTCTGGTGTAGGGTGGATGTCACGGCACCAGCCTCGTGAATCCATGGTCTGCCTAAGAGACAGCTATAAGATGGGTGGATATCCATTACTTGGAAGGTAACCTGGAAATCGCTTGGTCCAATTTTGATTGGGAGATCAACTTCCCCAATCACGGTCTTACGCGACCCATCGAATGCCTTCACAACAACCCCACTCTGCCTCATAGGAGGATCTTGATATGACAATCTGGAGAGTGTGGTCTTTGGCAATACATTTAGAGAAGATCCAGTGTCCACTAGCACATTGGACATTGCATCAGATTTGCAATTCATGGAAATATGTAAAGCCATGTTGTGGTCTCTTCCCTCCTCAGGGAGATCAGCGTCACAAAATCTCAAAGTGTTGCAAGCGGTGATGTTTGCAACAATACTATCAAATTGCTCAAGGGTGACGTCGTGATCAACATACGCCAAATCCAAGACTTTCTGCAGAGCCTCCCTATGGGGTTCTGAGTTCAGCAACAAAGATAGAATGGAGATCTTGGATGGTGTTTGTAGAAGCTGGTCTACAATGTTGTACTCACTCTTTCTGATGAGCCTCAGCATCTCATCAGATTCTTCATCTACAATGCCACTTGGGCCAACTGAAGAAACAGGAGTCTTTTGTACGGAGGAGGATGGTTTGGCGACATCAAGTGCCGGATTCTGAACATTAACAGCGGTCCCAACCGGACGCTCAGCAGATTCAGAAGCAACAGCCTTAGGAGGCGCAGAAAATACACGACCACTTCGGGTCAACCCACTTACATCAGCGACAGTGGTTACGGAAGTGGAAGGTAAAGGTACTTCGACCCCATTTTGCACAGCAACAGGGTTGTATCGGAATGGTACAGCTTTATCAGATGAATAAGGCACAGGGCCGGCAGCTTTAATGATCAAGGAAGGGGAAGCCTTCGGCTTGTTGCTATTGTAATGAATAACAACAGGCTCAGGCAACTTGAACACTAGTGAAATGACGTTTACTTCAGGCTCAGCTTTATCAACATTGCGATTCTGCAGAATCTCAATGGTACCTTCATTCAATAGCTTTTGAAGCTCTCTGCGTACTTGATCGCAACCCAAGCGGTTCACAGAACAGACGCGGCACTTGTCGTGGTTATGCTCCAAGTAGCTATACTGACACAGCAAACGATGTAATTCAACCAACGACTGCCTAATGTGGCTGACATATCTGACCTTGTACTTCCCAAGGCATTCCTGAACCATATTAACAGACTTCCCATGCGCAGGCAATGGGTTCTTGGTGACGTTCGGGCCTGAATCTTCAAAACTCAAGATTCCACATCTCATAAGGTCTTGAACCTTAGTTTTGAGTGGGTAGCAATTCTCGATATTATGGCCTGGAGCACCGGAATGGTAAACACAATGCTGATCCGGTTTATACCACCATTGTGGATTTGCAGGAATGGCAGGAGGGTCCCTGGGAGAAACCAATTTCCTTTCCAACAAGGAAGGATAAAGCTCTGCATATGTCATAGGAATTGGATCGAAGCTGATCTTCTTCCTATCATAATTCACGTTAGCTTGATTGGTTGTACTTCCACGAGGCTGGTAAGCCTGTTGCTGTGGACGGTGTTGTTGCTGGTACTGAGGTTGTTGATATTGCTGCTGATGCTGATACTGCTGATGTTGCTGAGCATTATCTTTGAATACAGGTGCTATATGAGCCACCTGGTGCTGATGACCGGCACGACATGCGGGCTTCCTCTGAACAGAGGGTCTTCTATGCTTGGGCTGGGATTGCACAACATGTGCTTCCCCTTCTTTCCTCTTAAATGCCCCATATCGTTTAGAGGAAGAGCTCTCATCCTTCGCCAATCGTCCTTCACGGACACCTTCTTCGAGACGCATCCCCATGTTCACCATCTCGGTGAAATCAGAGGGAGCGCTTGCTACCATCCGCTCATAATAGAATGAGCCAAGAGTCTTCAGAAAGATCTTGGTCATTTCCTTCTCCTCAAGCGGTGGAGTGATTTGAGCTGCCAGCTCTCGCCATCTCTGGGCGTACTCCTTGAACGTTTCCTTGTCCTTCTGCGACATGGACCTGAGTTGATCTCGGTCAGGCGCCATATCGACGTTGTACTTGTATTGCTTGACGAAAGCTTCGCCAAGGTCGTTGAAGGATCTGATATTGGCACTGTCCAAACTCATGTACCATCTGAGCGCGGCACCGGACAGACTATCTTGGAAATAATGAATCAACAGCTGATCATTATCTGTCTGTGTGGACATCTTCCTGGCGTACATGACCAGGTGAGCGAGTGGACAGGTGTTCCCTTTGTACTTTTCAAAGTCAGGTACTTTGAATTTAATTGGAATCTTCACACCGGGAACAAGACAGAGCTCGGCAGCAGACTTGCCGAAGAGATCTTTTCCTCGAAGAGTCCTCAATTCCTTTCTCAACTCAAGGAACTGGTCGTTCATGGCGTCCATCTTTTCATGAACGTCTGAGCCCTCAGATGGCTCGGAGTGATATATGGTGTCGTCTACCCTTGGCATGGTATGCACGACAGGAGGAGCGGGAACAGGGACCGGGCTAGATGCCGGCATGTGAGCAAAAGTGGGCGCGGGAATATCCGGCATAAAACCTGGAGGCATTCCCCAAGGGAACCCGGGAGGCATAGCATTGGGCGCATGAGCGCTGACTGGCACAGTTGAAGTGGCTACTTCTGAGATGACTGTCCTTTGAGCAGGAGTTGCAGGCGGCGGAGTAGGTTGATTCTGAGCAGCGAGGAGTTGCTCCATCAAAGCGCCAAGTCTGGCGACCTCTTCCTTCAATTCTCTGTTCTCTTGTTCTAGCTGCTCCATCACTCTTGCAGAATTGACTCGCGTATAATACCGGTGAGTCAGCTTGTCTTCAAAATAAATGAAGAACACAGTTAGGACAAGAACACCAGAAACAAAGGGTACCTGCTTATGCAAAAATGATGCATGAAATGCTTGTGCAGATGCTTTGTTTTCAAGGAACCCTTAGGGTATTATTTGCAATATTTTGAATAGTTAAAGCATTTTAATTCCTCATGGAAAATATTTCATTCAAATATATTGAGACAAAGAAGTACAGCATTTTCTGATTATTACAAAGAGAAAAGGCAAATAACATCCTATGGATCCCTAGAAGCTCGGGATGCTGGAAAACGAGAAGTACACAGCTTCTTGATCTCTCTCTCATAGGCAGCTTCCATATCTGCTTTCTCCTTTGCAAGTCGATCATACCTCCTCTTCCAGAATTTGGAAGACTGAGGAAGCAGAGAGGTCCAAGTGTCGTTCGGATCGTCGATCACTCGATGCTCGAGGAATTCAATCATAGCGTCCTTCTCCTTGAGCTGCTGAAGCAATTCTTCTCTTTCACGGATCCAAGCACGTGAAAGGTCTTCTTCTCTCAACTCCTCTACACGTTGGGTAGGGAGGGTTGAAGGCCCAGCCACATCCAACGGTGTAGGTCTCAGATGATCATACGGCATCAAGTACACGGCAGCTCTCTGTCTGACCCAAGAGGTGTATGGCTCCAAAGCAATGCAGTTCTTTGGACCCAACTCGTTCCTACTCTTCTTGTGAATACTGCGCCAAGCACGGACAAATCTGGCTTTCAGGCCTTGGGGATCTTTACCCTCCTGAAAGAATACACCTTCTAACAGAATGTTATGAGGTTTATCCTTCAGGGGGAACCCAAGCTGACGTCGTGCGAGAATAGGATTGTAGCTGATCCCACCACATGTGCCAAGAAGAGGCACATTAGGGAATTCACCACAATAGTCAATGATCTGGACGGTATCATACATGCGATCATACCAGGTGATATCATCATTGGTGAGAGACATAAGTCTCTGAGACCACCGTAGACATCCCTTGTTCTCCTTGAAAGCAACTGTCTGCGGCAAGTGCGAAATAAACCACTTGTACAGCAGAGGTAGACAGCAGACAATGACTCCTCCTCCTTTTGCATTCCTCAGATGCAAAGAGACGTAGGCATCGCCCAACAAAGTCGGAACGGGATTAAGAACTGAGAAGATCCTAATGGCGTTCATGTCCACGAACTTGTCGAAGTTGGGAAACAACACCAATCCATAGATGAGCAGCACAAACAAAGCCTCAAAGGCATCCTCACTCATGGCTTTCCCATAAAAGGTAGCTTGATCAATGAGGAACTCGGAAGGAAAACCCTGAATTCCGCCTTTGGTAGTCAGATTAGCTTTAATCAGATCTTCATCTATGTGCAACAAGCTGGCAATCTCTCGAGCGGTCGGGATACTCTCTAGGCCACTGAACGACACTTGATCCAGAATCGGAATCCCAATGAGATGAGAATACTCCTCCAAGGTTGGCAACAGCTGGAAGTCCGGGAAAGAGAAGCAATGATACAACGGATCATAAAACTGAGCCAGAGTGCTCATCAACCCTTCGTCAACCTGAGTAGTCAGCAGAGGCAGAAGCTTCCCATAGCGAGCTTTGAAACCCAAGGGATCTAATACATAAGATGTCAGATTCCTTAACTCTTTTACATCGGGCTGTTTAAAGCTGTACTTCTTTGTATGCCTTTTTGGTCTTTCCATGTCTGAAAATTTTGCAAATAAACCCTTTTAAGTTCCTTGAAAATTTTCTTTTTTTCTGATGATGACATGAAGTGCAGATGAATGCATGAATGCATGAATGCAACAATCACACTCAAGGATCAAGCAAGTCACACCAAACAAAGGTCGTGGGAAAGCTCATTGTATCCCTAATATCAATCATCCATTTTGGTGGATTTAGGTTTTCACCTTATCGACACCCAAGTTCCATTGATATTAACGGTACATGAACCTGCTCGAACATCCTTAATATCAACCATCCTTTTTGGGGAATTTAGGTTTTATACCTGATCAACACCCAGGTTCCATTGATATTAAGGTTGTCTGAACGACTCAACCACGAATCACGGGTTTGTTGAGAGTCACGAGCATGGAGTCTCGGTTAAGAACCACCCAAAGGGAGTGTACTAGGGTTTAAACCTGCCAGACATGTTCTACCAGAGGTTCCCATAATCATCGTTCCATCTTTCGAATATTATCGGAGGAACGAATACTCGTATTCCAAGAATATTCTCAAGAGAAACTCTTATGAGTGTAGTATCGCGTAACAATCGCATCAGAACTTACATCTGAACGACCTCCGCACTACGTTCCTAAAAATAGGCCAAGATGGGCTTGGTAAACTACGGTCCTTGGCTTCTGCGGCACGTGATTGAAAGAATAATGCTTAACCACAAATAACTTGTGTGACATTATTAGTCCAACATGACCTCCACCAAGTGAATGGACTCGCAAGTCAACTGGCTAAGGAATACTCCACACCAGTCAACAAGACTATGCCATTCTCCTATCCTAGAGTGCACTCGAGTTCGGGTATAGAACTCATCTCACAGATCACCAAAGAAAACAGCAATTGTATATCAAGCAATTCAATCATTACAATCAATACAGTTATCCCAAATGGTACAAAAATATGTCATATAACAAATAACAATATATCACACAACAAGGGTGAAAAGTAGGCAATACAACCAAGGATCGATATCCCCAGCAGAGTCGCCACTTTTCTGTAGCGGTGTATTCGTCGCTATATGATTTATTGATTAAATCATAAGCAAAGCATACAATGAATTCGAGTCGCCACCGCACTTTCATTTATCCAAAGAACTGGCTAAAAAGCGAACAAAAGCCTAAGAAGTTTTACACGTAGAAAACTAATAAAAAGATCAGAGAGTCTGGGTAAGGGGTAAATTACGCAATGGGAAGGTGTTAAGCACCCACTACGTCCTAGGTACTCCTAGGGAGCCCTTTTCACACTTGTTGTATAAAATTGTTATTTGTTATGACATATTTATTGTGCAAACATGATTGGGATGATGAGAAGAGAATATACAATTTTTATTATTTTTGTGTTCAAACGGATGAACCCGTTGCCTACGTACCTTCCATCAAAGGTAAGGATCAAAACGCCGTAGTTCGGCTAAAAGATTTCCAAAATATGAGTGGATTCAATTTTAAACACAAGCCTTAAGGTCTTACGTTATCCACGGGAGAAAACTCAACCTTATACAAACAACAAGTCCACCATGTGAGAAAAGCTTCAACTTGCTAGTGAGGGGTTAACCCTATAATAAGCAAGGAAGACTTACAATTCAATCAACTAAGGACAAATAGGTGAGATTGACATCAACCAACTAGGATAAATCAAACTTATGGCTAATGTATGAAAACTTAACAAGAATGGACAAAGCCACAAAACAATTGAATGGGTGAAGTTAATTGATTATGATTATTCACAAAAGGAGAGTCAAAGTATGATTAAAGATTGATTCAAAGAAGTATTATGAAAGGGAGTTTGAAAAAGTCAAGGACTTGGGTCCAGGTTTTTGATTTGAAAACATGAAGATGTTTGCACAATATCTATCTCAAGTTTGAAAGTAATGTGTGAAAAGGTTTAGGACATAATGGGGATGAATGGATGAAAATGGATTGTAAAACTTCCTAGAATGTTCACCTCTTGAAATCATATTGAAGATGACTCAAGTGTGTCCTTTGGAATAGGCAATGAGCAATAACAAACAAGCAAAGCAAAGGAAGAAAGGCAACAAAAGCGGATACCGGATGCCAATTACTGGACTTATACCAATCTCCTAAAACAGAACTGGATATCAGAGGCCACTCCATGGACTTATACTAATCTCCTCAACAAAGAAATAAAAGGTGGATACCGGATGCCAATCTATCTGGACTTATACCAATCTCCAACAACAAAGCAAACACTTGGATGTCAGATGCCAATCTATCTGGGCTTACTCTAACCTCCAACATATGATCATAGGAAAGCAAATGCCAAATTACACGGACTTACAATTGCATCCTCACATAAATTAAACAAATGCATCAAGCAAAGAGAAGATGAGTGGCCAATGAAATGGTCTTATACTCACTTCCATATCATAGGAACAATGGCCAATGAATGGTCTTACAATTGTCCTCAATGGGTAATCAACAAAGATATGTCATAAAGACAGAGGGAATGATCATGCACTAATGAGCAATTAATGATGATAAATGCATAAAGCATGCAAGCAAACATGTGCATATGAAGTAAGCAATCAATCAATCAAAGGCATTCAGCACACACTATGACCAAGCAATTAGGCTCATACAAAAGGGTAGGCATTAAAGCCAACTGGAATAGGGTTACTGGTGCTCTTAACCTTGACATTGAGAGCCAAGGTGAAGCAGATGAAAGGATATGAGGGGTGTGCCTCATGCTCTTATCCCTGGTCAGGGAGAGCTTTGAATATCAGAAGGTGTGGGAGTTCAGAAAGTAGGAACTCTCTCCACAGATTATTGACTCGATAGATCTTGGGTTTTTACTCACTATGCATCAACACATGTGGTGTGAGCAAGGTGAGTGA
Source organism: Lathyrus oleraceus (assembly GCF_024323335.1). Lineage (NCBI taxonomy): Eukaryota > Viridiplantae > Streptophyta > Magnoliopsida > Fabales > Fabaceae > Lathyrus > Lathyrus oleraceus. The sequence goes on from NC_066579.1 coordinate 246,349,704, forward strand.
CACACAGAATAGTAGGAGATAGGTTACATATCTCTTGGATTCTACCAATTGCCTTATTCAAAGGACTTTTCCTGCTTGGGACAAATGTAAACACACACAAGCATTGCCTCTTAAGGAGGACTTCAGACAGTTGCCTGGCCAAGTAACAGGCCAGGTCTTCCAGACTACATGAAGATAAGAAGTTATACCTCAATGCAAATTGCTATTAAGCAAAGCAAAACAAGTTCTTAAAGAACTATAAGCAACTAAAGGTACCTGAAACCAGTCAGACAACATCAGTATATAATTCAAAGTTAAATCAAAATGAGATAGAGATCAATAGTCAACACAATCAGTTAAATGTGCAATGCACAAGGCTCAAAGCATGTGAGCCAAGCAACCTACAAAACAAACAAGTTAGTTCATGATAATCAATCAAGCTCATTCAATTTGTAATGATCTCTTTGAAACATTTGTTGCTTAACCTGAAACAACAAACTTAAACATGAGCAACATGACCACTAGGACAAGCCTAGGGTCAGAAAGAGATAAGAAAGTCAAAACAGCAAGTGACAAGTGTCCAAAATCAAGTTCAAACAATCAAGAAACAAACTCAATTGGTTTCATGTTCATATCAATCATCATCATCACTTCATGAGCAAATTAGGTCAAAGCATGGCATATAGAAGCTCAAAGAAGTCAACAGAATGATTTAGCTCAAAACCAATCTCAAACATTTCAATAAATTATCAAATAATTCATGCTCAAACATAATCCATAACATGATAAGCATATCAAATTTCAGCTCATTTGGATCAAGGGAAGTAGGTCAACAAAAATCAGAAAGGCAAGGCAAGTTCAAGCATGCTCAAAGAAGTCAACCAAACATGCACCAACTTCAATAAATCATAAAACAGTGACAACATATGAGAAATGAATGGGACTAAAACCATGACAAAGCTTAAGATGTCTACTAATCACATGTCAAATTTCAAGTCCATCCAATTAAGCATGAGAATTTCACAAATCAAATGAGAACATGTGTCACAAAAAGTCAACATATGACCAAACAGGGGAGAAAATCCCAAACAAATAGGAAATGCTATTAATAATCCCAGAAAAAGTCACATGTAAACTAGACGTCCACAAGTATGTTCATGCAAAAATTCAAACCAATTTGAGTTCAATAAGCATGGTAATTAAAATCATGAAGTTGGACATGAATGGTGTGACACAAATTGTCACACCCCTAATCAAAAAATCATATCTCAATAACCAGCAATGATAAATTCACAAACTCTACACCAAAATCACCATAAACATGTCTAGTTTAAGCACACAAAATTTCAGGGGCATTGGATAAGGTATCATCATTTTACAATCAATTTGGTGAGACATGCACAAAATGGACAACATGAACAATCCCTAGCACATTTTAAAATCCTCACATGCAAAAAATCTGGAAAAATCATGATAAAAAACTAGAGGTCTTGAGGACCATTTTGCAAAAAATCCCATGAAATTTGGATCAAAATTGATTGACTTATGATTTTTATAAGTTGGTGTCACAAAATGAAATAAAAATTAAAAGATAAAATGGTTTAATGGAATTAATAAGCGACCGGTGGCATAATGGTAATATTGGGGTCCCTTACGTGAAACGCACCGTTTCACTTAAGGAGGTGTCCTGTTCCTATTGGTGCATGGCAATCAAACAGTGTCTCGCATGCAAAAAACACAAGCCAACATCCAAAACACGATTCCAAAAGATCAAACAGGTTCTGGGTTTTAAAAACAATTAGGGTTTTGTGCTACAGTGGCCAGCTCATGAACACGAAGAGCATTTGTCCCAGATTTGGACAACAAGCATACCAATCAACTCAGCAAACAATGCACAACAATATTCCAACAACCCTTTTCATTAAATCGAGCTATCATGAATGAATCGAGCAGAAACATATTCGAATATGAAACTTTAAAACCAAATTTCTCACTCAATACACAACCATTTTACACGATTTAAAGTTCAGCAAGATCAGCATGAAAAGGTCTATTCAAAGCATAGTATGATTTTAAGAATGGAGAGATTCAAATTCTTACTTGATTTGGAAGGCAGTGATGAAACATTTGTGATTTGGCTATGATGTGTAGAAACAGATGCACTATGTTGTTTGTATTGATGAATGGTCGAGGAATTCTAGCTCAACAACCTTCGAGACAGCTCCAAACCAAATCCGCCATGGAAGAACCCTTGATGCAACAGTGTTGGCAAGGGCTTTACAGCTGTGGTTTCAGGCTTGCAAAAGGTTCCAAGAGGTTGGTATGTGATGGAACAAACAAACCCAGCTCGAGTTCTTTGGAGTTTTTTTCAGAAAAAGTTCAAGATGAAGAATTGATTGTTTTGAGAGCAAGAGAGTTTTTGATCTGTTTTGTAAAAGTGGCTAGGGTTTTCAGCAGAAAATGTTCCATATATACCCTATTTAGTGTTTGTAAGCTTGGTTAATTATGTGGTAATTGGAATTTGCTTAATGAAGTGTGTTTGGTCATTAGTGAAATTCCACTCATGCTGCATGTCCATGTGCTACAGTTGCGAATTGGGCCTTAGACAATCTCCAAATATCATTTCAGAACTTTGGCAAGTGGTAAAATGCATAGCAAAGGCTTAATTTGAAAACTCATTTTTTCACCTCACTTAATTTAATTCAAGTCACTTGGAAAAAGGCCATTTTGATTGGTAGGTTTTTGGTGAATTGTGATGAAAGATTTGGATAGAGCACATCAAATATGACTTGTAGCAAAAAACCTCACTCAATTTGGCCAAATGGTTTGGAAGATATGGCACTTTGAAGTTCAATTTTTTTTGAGAATGATTTGATCATAACTTGCCAACCATAAATGGGAATTGAGTGTTCTTGGACTTTTTGAAAATGGGAGAACAAGATCTTCAACTTTCATGTTGGACAAAAATTCATTTGAAGCTTGTATGATGAAGTAATGTTGGGGAGCAAGACTTTCCATTTTTGGCAAATTCCAATTACAGGTCAACTTTCTATTTTGGGAAATTTCTTGTCTGACTTCAAAATCTTCACTGTGTATGTTTGACATGTTATATGAGGCTTATATGGACATGAATGAGACCTCTCAGACCAATTCCCACCATCAAATCACTGATTAAATGCACAGTTGACCAAGGTTGACTTCAGTTGACTTTGCTAGGGTTTTGCTTGACTGAACCATGTTCTGATGAATTCCAAACCCCTACCACTTGATATCTTGATTTAAAATGATGTCACAACTCATATGAACTCTTGATGAATGATCATGGTGCCCAAATTCTGCAAGAATGGCCACCATCTATCTCAATGACTGACTTTGACTAATTTGACCTAATTGGCTTCATCTGCAAGTAACATGGTTAGATGACAATATTTTTGTACTTTTGGTCAATAGACAGATGAAAGGCAATGATATACAAATGCAATACATGCTTGGTGATCAAGAACCATACTCACAAGATAACCACCCACTAGGAGGGAAACAAAGGTATGCAATGATCCTTGAGGCCATGATATGATATGATATAGGCCATGAGGGATCTCAGGGCCAAAATTGGGGTCTTACAACTATGATACTACCCTTCTCCACCAGACCACTCATGGTTAGTTGTTATTTTGATGCTAGACTGGATAAATAAACTAAAATGGATTAAAAATTAGAATTAAAATAAAAAACTAATAAAAGAGAAAACTGTCGGACTACCGGTAACTGAACCCAGCCGCTTGGCTCACTACAACAAACAAGACCTTAGACAGCGCTTTTTTTAGCCTTAGACAGTGCTTTAAAGCGCTGTCTAAACCTCCGCTGCTAAAGGTTTAGACAGCGCTTTTTTAAATCTTAAAAGCGCTGTCTAAGCCCCCCCCCCCTTAGACAGCGCTTTGGCCAAAAGCGCTTTATAAGACCCTCTTATTTTAAATTTTTTAGGTATACCTTAGACAGCGCTTTTGAAAAGCGCTGTCTAAGCCCCACCCCCTTAGACAGCGCTTTGGCCAAAAGCGCTTTCTAAGACCCTCCTATTTTAATTTTTTTAGGTATACCTTAGACAGCGCTTTTCAAAAAGCGCTGTCTAAGCCCCCCCCTTAGACAGCGCTTTTGCCTAAAGCGCTTTCTAATCCCCCCCTTAGACAGCGCTTTTTACAAAAGCGCTGTCTAAGGTATACGAAAATTTTTGAAGCTTTTGTTTTAAACCACATTTTTTCCAGGTTTATAAACCAGAATTTCTACCTGTTTTCAACCAGATTTTGACAGACAATTATCACATTTTATATATGCCATTTTGGCCTTTTTTCTACCAATTTTTGGCTAACAAATATATATATATACCAATTCAAACCAATTTTGCCTTAAATGTATCAAAATATATACAAATTTATGTACACATTTACAAGTCATTACATATACTACAAATGTACACATTAATTACACAAATTTATGAACAAACATTGAGCTCTATCATGAATTGACACCACTCCTCTTTGATTTCGTCCACTCGATCCTTTGTATAAAATGCACACTTGAATTCCTCAAAGTACTACATAATAATATAACATATTTTGAATTAATTCCAACTATTTAATTATATGAGATATGTGTAAATATAAAAATAACTCATAAGTTAGAAATACATACATCAGTGGGAATCTTTAATCGGCCCAAAGCAAGAGTATCTCGCATAAACCTCAACATGAAATACCCGCAATCTATTTGATTACGTTGTTGAGGACACTACATATGAAAAAAAAAATATGGATTATAAATCCTAAGTTTTATCAAGTGTCATCACTAATATAATAAAAAATGTGGTAATTAAAAATATACCGCCACTTTAATCCATGTAATGGAGTTGGCGCCCCTCCTTGAGGTTTGGATATCTCGTTGGGCCCGAAAAGCTTGTAGGACGCTAATAAAATAAAAATGAAGCAATTAGAACAATTCACATAAACTAAGAAAATTTTTGAACATTCTCACTTACGTGTCAATTAGGACCTTCATATCCGGGTATGTTGTCCAATCATTTCCTAACGAGTCAAGATAATACACAATTTCTCGGATAGGATTGATTGCGAGCAACAACCAATGTCCACGGTAATGATTAGGCCAATGTTAGATGGTAACTTGGAAAATAATTATAATAGATGAATTTAGAATGAAATGCTAACCCGGTATTAAACGGTATAAAAAACAACTTCTCCGCATCTTTATTGTCCATGAGGATCCGAAGAACGTACTCCGTCACGGTATCCGGTCTACTTAAGATTAAACCTAAGTTGACGGTCGCGGGTGCTAAGAATCCGAATGACACGTCCAAACCATTGGGGCGCATCAATTTGTCATACAAAAACCTAATATAAAAACATCATTAACACCTCTTTTGAAACATAAAGTAAACCGGATTAACATAAAGTAAACATCATTAACATAAGTTGTTTAATTAATAAAACAAAGTAGACCGGATTTACCTAATATATGTATTGACAACGGTGACGCCGATTTCTTCATGACTAAAAACTTGCATGAAGTCTTCATTACCAATCATTTGGTCGTAATCAAAGCCGAAAATCCCTACCTCCATATGTACAGTCCGAACACCTCCGGTCGGTATATCGGTCATCTCTAGAAATGTCCTGAGGCACGACCTATACTTGGTGGTAGGTTTTTTCCTAGCTACGGTCTTCTTAGCACCAGAACTTTTTACCCGTGCGGAGGCGTTGCTAACCTCCTTTTTTTGTTGTGCGGAGGCATTGCTAACCTCATTTTCTTGAAGCTACATGTCATATAAATAGTTAGATCAAATTAAGAATGTAACAACTTCCATGAATATATGTCATATAATTGTATATTACCTCTTTTCTTGAAACCGTGGACTCGGTATGCCGTGGAATCGCATTATCTTTTGATTTGGATTTTGTGGGTGTCTATTTAACATAACCAAGGAAAATATGTAAGTAAAATTTTAAGCATAAATTTTAAACTTTGAATATACACATTAAAGTTAACATAAGTTTTAAGCATACCTCATTTCCTACGCATATGAGGTTTGTCGGCCATGCAACAAACGAACCTACTGCTTCGTGCACCGTTGTTGCATCCGAATCATCGCTAGGATATGGTAATGCTGCATTCGGCTCAACTGCAATATCAACTGATACCTTCAAACATCCAACAGGGAGCTCTCTAGTGTGGAGTAATACTCCGCTAACGTTATGCACTTTTCCCTTGCCAACCATCCGATAGTATGGTGACGACAAATACAGCTGACAATGGGAAATGCCCTAAAACCAATAATAACAAGAAATCATTAATGTGTATATATGTCAAATACATAATTTAAGCAAATAGTTCAATTTCAGACAATTATATGTAATTACCTCTGGAATGTTCGGCTGAAAGGTACAGTTTATACTGTCTTTGTCCGAAGCATCTCTGTATACTGTTGAGGCGCTAGCCTCTCTTTCTCTCCTCAATGCATCAAGCTCAGCTTGCATGGCTTCCAATCTTGCATGAAGCTCCCGATTACTAGGAGCCTTTCCTTTTTTAATACTCAGGGAGGTCGGAGTGACTCCAAATCCCTTACCCCTCACCCGACCAGAATACTCAGGGACATCTAATGCCCGACTAAGTATGCCCTTAGTATCATCGGGAGATAAAGACTGAGATAGCTCCTCCTGAAAAATCAGATGAATACCGTATACATGTCAAATATTTGTGTATAAAAATGTTATTCAATTAATGAAAAAATGTTATACTTACACATTTCTGGTATACGTGTAAAACTTCTTCTTGAGGAACTCCAGATTTGCCCACACGGGCTTCCTTCCACAAAACATGTGCAGGAAGAGATGTTTCTGAACTTTCCTCCTTCTGCAGCTACACATTAAGTCATACAATTTGATCAGATAAAACTAATATATGATGAACAAATTTGTTATCGCAATTTATAAATACTTACCATGGATTGTTCTAAGCGTCCATATCCGACACGTCCTTTTCGGTACGGATATGCGGGACTTGATGCTCTTTCCCGATTTGTAGCACTTATTCTTTGAAAAACCGGGTCTTGTCTTTTGGATTTGAAAGCTTCCCATTCTTCAGCCGATATCAAACTTTCATATTTTTTAGGAAGCTCCGCATCCACAAAATTACCATCCGCATCCTTAAGGAACTTGGATGATAAAAATGTCCGAAACCCTCTTAGAAGCTTTCCGGCCAATTTCATACAAAAACCTCTTCTTTCTTCTTCGATGTTAAAACATCGCTAAGAAAAACATACAGATTGATAGTTAGTATCGGTAATTGAAAAAACATAATTGATACCGTATAATTAAGGGCCAAATGATTGTACCTTTATCTCACTCCAAATTTTTTCTTTGGACTCATTCAACTCTTTGTTTCTCCAATCATCACATGTAATGGGAATTTCATTCCTTACTAGTGCACCGATAAAACTAGTTAAGGTATGCCCATTAGGTTCTATAAGCTGTCCCTGGTTGTTCCAATAGACATCTAGTATGATGCCTCGAGATCTTCCTTGGACCACCCTTCTCATTACTGTGATGCCTCTTCGAATTTCTTCTTCCGCGGATACTTTTTTACTAACTTCCTCATGTTGGTCATCAGCCATGTCTAACCTGTAATAAACCAAGGAAACCATCAAATATCAAATATAACTTATAATCAAAGCAATTGAAAACAAAAAAATAAAGAAATCATGCATTATCAGATATAACTTATAATCAAAGCAATTGAAAACAAAAATATAACGAAATCATGCATTATCAGATATAACTTATAATCAAAGCAATTGAAAACAAAAAAAATAAAGAAATCATGCATTATCAGATATAACTTATAATCAAAGCAATTGAAAACAAAAATATAATGAAATCATGCATTATCACATATAACTTATAATCAAAACAATTGAAAAAAAAAATAAAGAAACCATGGATAATTTACCTAAGTCACTAACATCTCTTTCTTTTCTTTGTTGGAATATTAATCACTTGTTTCTTAGCAATGCGTACGGATGAATTGATCCAAATTCCCTCATCACTTTCATTTTTTCTATTACAAGAATCAAACTTTTTCTTCCATTACTTTTCTCTTATCAACATTATTCTATTATCAACATTTTTCTATTATCAACATTATTACTTATCAAACATAACAACAACAATGTACCTTATGAACTCAGTTTTTACAAACTCAGTTTTCTAATCAAACATAACAACAACAATGTACCTTATTGTTTTCCTTACAAACATCAACATTTTTCTATTGTCAACTTCTAAACTCAGTTTTTATGAATCAAAACAACTTCAACAAGAATAATACACTAAACTCAGTCAACAAGATTATGCACATTCTCAACATTAGTAAACTACCGCAAGATTATAAACATTCTCAACAAGATTATAAACATTCTCAACATTCTCAACAAGATTATACAGTAGAAAAGAAGAAATGAAGAAATATTGAAGAACATACCGCAAGAAATGAAGAACAGTAGAAACGAAAAACGAAGTCAACACCCAAATGTCGAGACACGTACGATTCTTCAAACACGTTCAATGATTGAAACCGAAAAATGGAAGTGTATTCGTGTTCGCTGTTATGGTTTTCGCTGATAGGGTTTCAACGTTCGCAGGAGGGAAAACAAAAGAACAGAGAACGAAAATTGAAATGGAGTCTGAAATTTTATTTTAATTAGACCTTAGACAGCGCTTTTGTGGAAAGCGCTTTCTAAGGTATGCCTTAGACCGCGCTTTCCAAAAGCGCTTTCTAAACCCCCCCTTAGACAGCGCTTTTGGTTTTAATTTTTTTTTAATTTAAAGACTTTAGACAGCGCTTTATCAAAAGCGCTGACTAAGGTCTATATTTAAAAGCGCTTTCTAAAAGCGCTGTCTAAGGGGGGGTCTTAGACAGCGCTTTTAGAAAGCGCTGTCTAAGACCCCCCCTTAGACAGCGCTTTCATTATTTTTTTGGAACATTTTCCGTGTTTTATTTTAATTTTAACCTTAGACAGCGCTTTCTTTTAAAAGCGCTGTCTAAGATGCGCTGTTAAAAGTCATTTTTGGCGTAGTGGCTGTTGGGTTATCAATGGGGAATAAGTTGGAAACATAAACACCATTATTAACTAAACCTAGGAATTCTAAGCAAAACCTTTAATGTTTTTTTAAAAACCTATCATGTTTAAAATAAAAATAAAAAAGAGAAAGAAAATAAAGAAAACGAAACAACAGACACTTCCGTCTCCCTCTCACACTGCGTCTCTCACCATCTCATAAACTCTCTCAAGCTCAAAGAAAACGCTCCCTCAACTCTCACCCTTCTCTCTCAATCGCGTATTTGTTTCATCAAACATTTACTGAATTTCTCCAAATGCCAAACATAAACCAAGAACCATGAGTCAAAGAAAATGAAATCAAATAGCATTGAAATCTCAAATCGAACTCAAACCTTAGGGGTTTAGTTTGCCGTCGATGTGAATTAAAGAGGAATGGAGAAGGAGCTTACCTACAGTGCAGAGATTGGCCCCAAAGGATATTCAGATAATTTCTTGAGCCTGCACTTTTCTTTCACAAATTCCTTATTCTCCTTCTTCTTGATCTCTGGTATGTAGGATGAAAGTCGATGATGTTGTTGATGTTGCTTTCGCGAGGATTCCTGCGGTGGCGGTGAGTTTGCAAGCTCCTGATTTCGTCTCTCTTGTGGTTTTCTTTGATTTTTTGGGATTAGGGTTTATAGTCTCTTTTCCGCCTCCAGGTTTTTCGTTGTTGATTCCCTCCTCTTACTGATTTGCTCTCTCTATTTATCTCCCAGCTTAGGGTTTTGAATCGGTCCCCTTGTATCCAAAAGCGTATCTCTGCAAAACACTTTTTTGATGCTTAGAATTTGGTCCATCTCGTTTGATACTTGGATCTGGAACAGGTAACCTGAGCATGTGCCTTCTTCTTTGTTTTTGTCTCTATTCTGTTTTGGGATATTTTCTGGAATTACTGCCTTTGCTAATTACTCTATCTTTTTTACTGCAGTGAATTAAATGGAACATGGGTTTGATTCAGTGTTTCACAAGTCTTTTTCATTTCTTTTGTTGCAGCAAGCATGCCTAGATTTGGCTCATCATCACAGCTCAAAGCTTAAACAACTTTGACTTAATGATGCAAGATTAAGGCATGTTTAGCCTACTGTTTCCATAACTGGTTTTTGGTAGTGCACATGGATGAACTCTGTGGAAATGTTCTTCCAACTCAGCATAGGGTAAATTGTTATGTTTGATTTTGCACAGGTTGGCACTAATTGGTTTTGTCTAGTCTGTGAACTCATGTTGTGCCCTTTGCCCAAAGCATTGGTGTGGCTCTAATTGGCTTTGCTTAAGACTAACTGTTTATAGGTTTTGCACTGTGGTTTGGTGATCTTAGTAGCAGCTTGATACAGGTTTTCCATGGTTGTGGTCTGCAGGTTCCCTTTGACCTTGGCAAGGTTTTTAGAAGGGTGTGGATTCAGTTTAGGTTCTGTTAATCGTTGAGCATTGTGTTGGTTAGCATGTGAATTGTTTACCATTGGATAATGTTGCAGGGTTGTTATTGTGCGCACATTGGCTTGCAGGATGCTGTGAGATGCTGCTAATTCTAGACCAGACTGTAGCAATGTTAGGTGTGTCCTGAGTTTGCTGATGTTTTGTCCAGTAGATTTTGCCTTGTGAATTATGGCTTCAACTTGCTTCTGCAACAGGGTTTCAACTGGGTTCAGCAGTATGATTCCAACTTGATTTTGCAACATGATTCAGCTTCAGGTTTGCATTAGGCTAGATTTCAAAGGGCTTGAACTTTGTTATGAAACCTTGCAGGCTGACTGAATGGCTTTTGGATTTCCACTCACATGGAATTTGCCAAGCTGGTATGACGCAGGGCTGGAACAAATGGAGTTGTTTGGATTATGGAACTATTATGACTGAACCATGTTAAGTGCTTTCCACTTTTGAACTTCTTTGTAGCTGTTACGCCCTGCTGCTGTTGTGCCTTGTTTTGATGATTATGTTAGATGCCTGCTGCATGTTGTCTTAGCATGATTGTTGCAGCATTGCATTCAACTTCTGATGTTTGCTTGGTTGTGTGCCTGAAACATGACACTATCTAGAACAATAATTTGCACTACATTGCCCTGGTAACTGAGTCTGCTTGCCTTGTTTAGCTGCAGGATTTGTTTAGATGTGTTGTAGCATGCTAGCATGATGATGATGGTATGGTGTTGTTGCAAAGCATTGGGCAATGCAATATGTGTGCAACAGGATTGTCTCCAGATTTCCTGATCAATCCCACGAATCTTTAACACAACAGATGAAAACTTGGACTTCTTTTCTGGTTTGTATCCGGTTAATCAGACGCTCCCATGCTTTTACACAGTCCTGAAGTTTCCCCTTCTTTAACATATAATGAGCACCCAGCTTCTGCACGCCACGGCGGTTTGGCCAATTAGTGAGAAATTCTGCTGATCCTAGAGGCAATGTCTCAGTTAATTGTGGTTCTGGAGGTGATGCATCTGGCCATCAAGTCCTGTGAGAACAAGTTCTGAGCGATTGCCGTTATGCAGATGAGATTCATATTGTTTTTGTTTTTGTGTGGATTAGAAGGCTGAACATTGGATCATGCTGCTGGAAGAGTTTTGTTCGAGTTCAGTTATGTTGGGCATTCATGGAGTGTCGAGCTTGTGAAGGACGATCATTAGAATAGTGCCCCATTTCTTGACAGTGCAAACACGATGAAGGCCTCGGGTTGGTTTGATGCGAGTGTTAAGCAGGTTCGAATAAGGCTCATGCAACAAATTTTGTCTTAGACTGTTGTAGGATTGTGACGCTGCAAGGTTTGTAAGGTTGGCCGGGACTGATGCGTCCTCACGTTAATGTGCATTCTGCAGATAATACGGATGATTCCACTCTAACCTTGCCCATGGCTCTGACTTATGGTTTACCGGTGTGAACGAGAACATGTGATATTTATAGTATGCAAGTGAGATATCTTCCCAAGTATGAGTCACTAAGAAAAGCTCCAATTAAAGAGAAGAAATAAGTGGTTCCCATCCATATGCCAAATGTGCTTGCTGTCTCAACATTAGTTTGTTTCAATACTAATTTTTGAGAAGAGAACCAAATTTGCTTCCACTCCAGAGAAAGCCGATGCAATCAGTCCTTGATTCACTAACAACAACGATGCACCCTTCCATCTACCAGTCCTAGCTTTCAAAGCAGGTTTTCCATAAAAATCAACGGATCCATCTCCTGTGCAAGAATTGATACACTTCTCCTCATGCTTGTAAACTTCAATAGCCTGAGAGCTAGAATCTTCTTCGTTTCCGTCCATTGTTCGTCAAAGACTGCACTAGATAGGGTTTAGGGAATTTGGGTTGACTTTGGTCAAAGTTGACCAAAAAGTCAACTGTTGACCAAAGTCAACAGTTGGTAAAAAATGCCAAATTTTGTATTTTCTTGTATGGACTCACATGTAATGGTTTACAATGACATGAAATAGATTGAAATGGATTAACAAATGGTTTGAAATTGGTTTCCAAATTGTTTTGTCTTATGACTTGAATGTTTGACTTTTGAAAAATAACTTGACTGATAATGTACATGAACAAGGTCATGAAATGAGACCATAAGGTTAGGGTTTTGACATAGCATCCATGAACCAATAACATGACTAGCAAGTGGCTTGAAACACAAGAAGCATTGTTGTTCAGATGACCCAGACCATAGATGTATCCACAATCACATGAACAACACCATGACTTTGGACCAAGACCAATCCTCATATAAAAACAAAATAAGGTTAGGCCAAGCATGCTAAACAAACATAAAAAATTCAAGACCAAAATCGGGGTATGACAGTTGCCCCTATTTAAGCGTCTTCAACTAGAGAATATGAAGCAAGACGTTCTTCATATGATCATAGTTGGAGATGGTTAAATACTAAGAAGACCCGGATTTTGATCCTGAATCCCTATGAAATAATTAACAATGCCTGTCAGAATCAGCAAAGAAGCAATCTCAAAAGAAGAATCCGTCTGGTACGGTGAAAATCGGCCTGAGTACCGAAACAGAAAGTTGACCTGGATACCAAAATAAATGGTAACACAGGAATACCCATGGCCTGAACGCCGCACATTAGTATGAACACTAATCATCGGAAAATGAGAGTATCAATGTTGGTCTGATCACCGGAAATCTGGTATGAACACCACTTCGATCTGGAAATCGGAAAACTGGCCTGAATGCCACAAGTACTTCGACTTGATCGTCAGAAACTTCTTCGATCTGAATATCGGATAAACTGGCCTGAATGCCACTTCGGTCTGGATACCGGGAACTGGCCTGAATGCCACAAGTTGCATCGACCTGGATGTCGAAAACTTCTTCGATCTGAATATCGGAAAAACTGGCCTAAATGCCACTTCGGTCTGGATACCGGGAACTGGCCTGAATGCCACAAGTTGCATCGACCTGAATGTCGGAAACTTCTTCGATCTGAATATCGGAAACTGGCCTGAATGCCACTTCGGTCTGGATACCGGAAACTGGCTGAATGCCACAAGTTGCATCGACCTGAATGTCGGAAACTTCTTCGATCTGAATATCGGAAAAACTGGCCTGAATGCCACTTCGGTCTGGATACCGGAAACTGGCCTGAATGCCACAAGTTGCATCGACCTGAATGTCGGAAACTTCTTCGATTTGAAAATCGGAAAAAACTGGCCTGAATGCCACTTCGGTCTGGATACCGGAAAATTGGCCTGAATGCCACTTCGGTCTGAATACCGGAAACTTTCATGCCTGTCAGCATCGGCAGAAATAGGGAACAAAAATAATTGAGGTGGCACGTGGGCCGACGACCCATGCTGGGGATAATGAGTCATGAACAACCTTCAGTCTGAGCACTGGAAACAAACTTCTGGCTTGTCACTTGGGATGCCGGGAATGTTTTATGCTTACATGCGTATGTTTGAATTTTGCGATGGCGTAATGCTCCATGAAAATGGAAATGCTATGCGATTTGGGAGGATGCAATGCAATATGATTCTACATGCAGGGATGCGAAATGCTGGGGAAAATGCGAAGCTGAAGCAAGGAATCCTGTTGGGGAAATGATCATAATCTTCCGGACCCTGGCACTACTGTTGGAGATGCACAGCATAATGAACTATGTGGGGAAATGACCGGCCGCGCGGTGTTCTGGCAATGGAGAGATACCGAGACTCTGACTGGGGAGAGAACGGCGCTGGAAACCTGTTGTTGGGGTAAGCGATAGTGGTTCTGGAAACCATAATCTACGAGAGATGACTCAGCAAGGGGGGGCAACCACCGATACGGTACCGAGGTTATACTTCCAAGAAAGAGATGATCGATCTGGGATCGAAATCCTCGATCTGGCATCGAACTCTGAGGAGCGGCTGCTTCTGCTGGGAAGATACAGTCTGGTACTGTCAACTCCGCTGGGAATATACAGTCTGACACTGTCAACTCTACTGGGGAGTGTATAGTCTGAAGCACATGTTAACTCCGCTGGGGATATACAGTCTGGCACTGTTAACTCCGCTAGGGATATACAGTCTGGCACTGTTAACTCCGCTGGGGACATACAGTCTGGCACTGTTAACTCTACTAGGGAGTGTATAGTCTGAAACACATGCTTGGGAGGCACCGTAGTGAGAACCTGCTGGGAATCTTAAGGAAATGCACCGAGTGTACCTGTTCTGAATAGATGATTCAAAGTACTTAAAATTTACAGCAATTTTAAATGTTCATCGAGCATGTACCTGTAAAGCTCTTACGTTTCATGATGCAATGTTTATCAAAAATTCGGACGTCATTTTTGCAAACAAAACAGTAAAATGAAAATGAACACAGAGATGTACTGAATCACATGATTTTATTGATTGAATGGCCTCTGAATAGGCATTTACATCAGGAAGCAATCCCTGGAAAGAGGTAATTGCACAAAAGATAAAATATAAATTAATCTAATAATGGCAATGTGAAATGGATTTCTATTGGGTTCCAATTCTGCTATGACCCGCTCGTCTTCAAGATCTTCCAGATGATCAACCTTCTGAAAAGGTGATTAGATTGTTTTCTTCCTTTTGAAAGTTTCCAGTCATCGACACAAGGTGAGATTCAGAACTAAATCAGAACGCAGTCATTCGCTTAATCCCTAACTTTTGTCTAGATCGCCCTTTCGGGTTTTCAATCCACCGGGATGCCCATTTTTGCCTAAGTTGCCTTTTCAGGTTTTCAACTTACCGGGTGTACGATCTTTTCATTTTTAAATCCCTAATTTTGGCCCGAACCTTTTCATTTTCTTGGTTCGTCGGGATGCCCATTTTTGCCTGGACTACTCTTTTTACTGTCCAACGGGTCTATTTTATGCGAAGTATTTTTTAACTGCGTCTGAGTTTACCGGGGAAGTGAAGTCTTCACCATCCATCGTTGCAAGCATTAAGGCTCCACCATCGAAAACCTTGGTGACAATATAAGGTCCCTCATAGTTAGGAGTCCACTTGCCCCTGTGATCCGTCTGGGGAGGAAGGATCCTTTTCAACACTAAATCTCCAACTTGGAAACAACGAGGACGCACTTTCTGATCAAAGGCTCTCTTCATCCGACTCTGATACAACTGCCCATGACAAATGGCTGCCATTCGCTTCTCTTCAATAAGACTCAACTCGTTGAACCTTGTTCGAATCCATTCAGCTTCGTCTAGCTTGACATCCAACAGGACTCTTAGAGATGGAATCTCCACTTCGACAGGCAGGACCGCTTCCATACCATACACAAGGGAGTAAGGGGTTGCCCCGGTCGATGTACGTACTGAAGTGCGGTACCCATGCAAGGCGAAGGGTAACATCTCGTGCCAATCTCTGTACGTGACGACCATCTTCTGCACAATCTTCTTTATGTTCTTATTTGCTGCCTCAACAGCACCGTTCATCTTAGGACGATAGGGGAAAGAATTGTGGTGCTGAATGTTGAAGTTCTGGCACAAATCCTTCGTCATTTTGTTGTTGAGATTAGAACCATTATCAGTAATGATTCTTTCGGGAATCCCATAGCGACAAATGATTTCCTTCTTAATGAAACGGGCAACCACATGTCTGGTGACATTCGCGAATGACGCTGCTTCGACCCACTTGGTGAAATAGTCGATGGCAACAAGGATGAAGCGATGCCCATTGGAAGCAGTCGGCTCAATCTTTCCAATCATGTCAATGCCCCACATAGCAATCGGCCACGGCGAAGACATCACATTCAGAGGATTCGGCGGTACATGCACCTTATCAGCATAAATCTGGCATTTATGACACTTCCGAGCATACTTGAAACAATCTGATTCCATGGTCATCCAATAATAACCCGCCCTCAACAATTTCTTAGCCATTGCATGTCCGCCGGCATGAGTACCGAAGGAACCTTCATGAACTTCCTGCATTAACATGTCCGCCTCGTGTCTGTCCACGCATCTGAGCAGAACCATGTTGAAGTTCCTCTTATACAACACATCGTCTTTGTTCAAGAAGAAACTGCCTGCCAATCTTCTCAAAGTTTTTCTGTCATTGTTGGATGCCCCTTCAGGGTACTCTTGATTCTTCAGAAAGCACTTGATATCGTGATACCAGGGCTTGTCATCGACTACCAGTTCAGCAGCAAACACATACGCGGCCCTATCAAGGCGCATAACATCGATCCTAGGAGCATGGTTCCACCGAACCACCTTGATCATGGAGGATAGAGTAGCAAGAGCATCTGCCATCTGGTTCTCATCACGAGGTATATGATACAGCTTTACTGTTGTGAAGAAAGTCAACAGTCTTCTCGTGTAATCTCTGTAGGGGACCAGAGTGGGCTGGAGAGTATTCCAATCACCATTCACTTGATTGATCACTAAAGCTGAATCTCCGAAGATGTCCAGAGTCTTGATTCTCAAATCAATGGCTTGCTCAATACCCAAGATACAGGCCTCGTACTCAGCTTCATTATTGGTGCACTCGAAAGTCAGACGAGCGGTGAAAGGCATTAGGCACCTTTCGGAGTAGTAATGACAGCGCCAATTCCACTTCCTTTGGCGTTGATGGCCCCATCAAACGTTAAAATCCACTTTTCATCTGGATCAGGTCCCTCCCCAACAACTGGCTCTTCACAGTCTTTCATCTTGAGGAACATGATGTCTTCATCTGGAAAATCAAACTTCATCGGCTCATAGTCTTCAATCGGTTGTTGAGCAAGATAGTCTGACAGAATACTCCCCTTGATGGCTTTCTGGGATGTATACTGGATATCATACTCTGTCAATACCATTTGCCAACGAGCAACCCTTCCGGTGAGAGCTGGCTTCTCGAATATATACTTGACTGGATCCATCTTGGAGATCAGTAAGGTTGTGTGAGTCAGCATGTATTGTCTCAATCGCTTAGTAGCCCATGCAAGTGCACAACATGTCTTTTCAAGCATTGAGTATCTCGACTCGCAGTCTGTGAATTTTTTACTCAGGTAATAGATGGCATGCTCTTTTCTACCTGTCTCGTCGTGTTGACCGAGAACACAACCCATGGAATTGTCGAGTACTGTCAAGTACATAATCAGCGGTCTCCTTGGGACTGGAGGCATGAGGATAGGGGGATTCTGCAAATACTCTTTTATCTTTTCAAAAGCCCTTTGACAATCGTCATTCCACCTGATAGCCTGATCTTTCCTCAGCAATTTGAAAATTGGCTCACACGTGGCTGTTAGGTGAGAGATGAACCTTGCAATGTAGTTCAACCTTCCTAAGAAACCACGGACTTGCTTCTCCGTTCTTGGCTCAGGCATTTCCTGTATTGCTTTCACTTTGTCAGGATCCACCTCAATCCCTTTTTCGCTAACAATGAAACCCAACAGATTTCCAGATCTCACTCCGAAAGTACACTTGTTCGGATTAAGCCTCAGCTTGAATTTCCTTAAACGTTCAAATAATTTCTGCAGATTCGCCAGATGTTCTTCTTCTGTCTGAGATTTGGCAATCATATCGTCCACATAAACCTCGATTTCATGATGAATCATATCATGGAACAGAGTCACCATAGCTCGTTGATATGTTGCCCCAGCGTTTTTCAGACCAAACGGCATCACCTTGTAGCAGAAGGTGCCCCATGGGGTTATGAAAGTTGTCTTCTCCATGTCTTTTGGTGCCATCTTGATTTGGTTATAGCCAGAAAAGCCATCCATGAAGGAGAATACCGAGAACTGAGCTGTGTTATCCACCAAAACATCGATGTGAGGTAATGGGAAATCATCTTTAGGGCTAGCTCTGTTCAGATCCCGGTAGTCGACACACATCCGTACCTTTCCATCCTTCTTAGGCACTGGAACAATGTTTGCGACCCATGGCGGATAATTGGTAACCGCTAGGAACCCTGCATCCAACTGTTTCTGCACTTCTTCCTTTATCTTGACAGCCATCTCTGGTCTTGTTCTTCTGAGCTTCTGCTTGACCGGAGGACAACCTTCTTTGAGAGGCAAGCGGTGTACCACGATGTCTGTGTCAAGCCCTGGCATATCCTGATAAGACCAAGCGAAGACGTCAACATACTCTTGCAACAGTTCAATCAACCCCTTCTTCACATCATCTTCCAAAGTAGCCCCTATCTTGATTTCTTTCTTGACGTCCTCGGTGCCAAGATTAATCACTTCAGTAGACTCTTGATGCGGTTGAATGACCCTTTCCTCCTGTTTTAACAACCTGGCAAGTTCTTCAGGGAGTTCACAGTCTTCATCACCCTCTTCTTCAGCTTGGAAGTTTGGATTTTCGAAGTCGAAGCGAGCCATAGCAGAACCGTTATCAATAGGATCCGGTGATGTGCATCTGCATGAGTGATGGTATGTGCTTATGAGTGTGGACAGTGAGTGAAAACTAAACAAAACATTGCCAGATATTTTTATTCTTTTGACATTTTGAAAACTGTAAAAATAGAAAAACAGTGAACAAAACATTTGAATGCAAAAGACGTCCTTCATTTATGATAAACAATGCAGGTATTCACATAGATGAGCCCTACAATGAGTCATTACGCCTTGGGCGGAACGTAAGACTTGGACATGCATGAATAAACAAAGAAAAATTACTCCTCTAGAAGAGTGACTTGGACAATTTCCTTGGAAGACCAATTGTTGATGACTTCACCCGGGATCCTCGGACGCACCCAGTTGTTGATGTCGCAATCACTATCTTCATTTTCATCGTTGATCGCAGAGATCTGACCATATTGGATGACGCCAGCACTAGAGAAAGTAATCGGCCCCTGACGAGTCTGAAGTGCTGAAGTTGTAGAAGTCAGCGCTGGTTGATACCCAATCCCGAACTTATCGTCTTTCATTGGTAACTCCAACAGACATCCCCAACCGGGAGCAACACCTGAATCCACCAAAGCCTGCGCCTGCTTGAAGGATGAGATAGGGGCTCCTGCTTTAACCCCTTCCACCGGAGCTGCATCCTTGATCTGAACTGACTCAAAGGCCTGACAGAGAGTCTCATGAATTTCACCTTCCACCTCTACATACTTGAATGTAGACAGGTTACTGACCAGGATGTCCTCCTCACCACAGACGGTGACAATTCTTCCATTGACTGGGAACTTGATCTTCTGATGCTGTGTTGAGGAGACTGCCCCAGCATTGTGGATCCAAGGATGACCCAGAAGGCAACTGTACAAGGGACTGATATCCATCACATAGAATACGGTGTTGAAGGTTTGTGATCCAATCTGAATTGGCAATTCTACCTCTCCAAACACCGACCTCTTAGAACCATCGAAGGCTCTCACCATGAGATCAGAAGGTTTCAAGATCAAACCTTCTACTTCTAACTTTGACAAGGCTCTCTTGGGTAGCAGATTGAGAGAGGAACCTGTATCCACCAGAACATGAGATAACACGGTGTCTTTGCATTCCATTGAGATATGCAAAGCTTTGTTATGGTTGCGTCCAGCTGGTGTTAAGTCAGAATCAGTAAAACCCAACCCGTTGCTTGCATGAACATTTGCAATGATCCCTTCTAGTTGGTTTACTGAGATCTCCTGAGGCACATATGCAGCATTAAGGATCTTCAGAAGTGCTTCCCTGTGTGCCTCTGAACACAACAGGAGTGAGAGAATGGATATCTTAGACGGCGTCTGAATCAACTGATCGACTACCTTGTAATCGCTTTTCTTTATGATTCTTAGAAGCTCGTCCACATCCTTCGCAAAAGTGGGCTCAGAGCCAGCTTGGGGTGCAGAGGTACCCTCATTTACAACTTGTTTGCCTTTGGCCTTAACCGCGGCATCAGTGCTCTCAGTTTGGGTAACGGGTGGCGAGAATAGTCTGCCACTCCTGGTGAATCGCCCGATTCCACCAACATTGTCCACTGCGGGACCTTCAACTTCGAGTTCAGACTTTTGACCCTCTTCTACCTTCAAAGGTCGTTCCACCCCATGATCGTGTGTGTATACACTCCCCCCATAATGCCAAGGAATGACCCTATTGCTTGTGAAAGGTAAAGGACCAGGGGTTGTGATTGTCATAGTGGCTGGTCTCACTGGTGGCACTGGTTGTGCTTCTGGCACACTGATCTGATTAGTCGGGTAAAAGATGGTGACAGTAGCGACATCATAGTCGTACTCAGGAATCTCGTTCATTGAAACAAAAACATTCGGAACACCGGAATCAAGTTCAGTTACATCAAAATCAGACACATTGTTTGGTATATCAGCAACAACATTTGAAAAATTAAATACATCAATGGGAAATACACAATCAGCAGGAACAACATCTGTGAATTCTTCAACAGCGTCTTCAAACACCTCTTCAACTACCCCTTTAGCAAACTCTTTGGCAGACAAGTCTTCAACTTGGAGGGTACCATTGTCAAGCAAGACCTGGATACCCCGTTGCAGTTTCAAGCAACCCTTCCCCTGTGTAGCGCAATCCAAACAACCCTTCCCACAACCGGGGAAAACATCGGCCTTCAGCAAGCATTCCTTAATTTCCAACAACGGAGTCTTCAACTTCAACACACCCTTAACAGACTTGGCTTCTTCCTCCAGCATATTAACGTTTGCGCCACCATGTTGTGGCATGGGATTGTTGACGACATTAGGAGCCGGTGCAAGGCTGATAGCCTTTGAATCAATGAGGTCCTGAACTACGTGCTTAAAAGCTTTGCAGTTCTCGATATTGTGGCCAGGTGCCCCAAAGTGGAAACTACACCTAGCATTGGCATCGTAACCCGCCGGAAGTCTACCAACCGGAGGAGCCAGAGTGCGTAGCTGCACAAGTTGTAGCTGTTGAAGACTAGCAAGCAGTTGAGCGCACGACATCGGAAGAGTGTCGAAACGCCGGTCCATCATCCTCTGCCTCTGTTGATAGGCGGGTCTATTGCTTGGTTGTTGTTGTTGTTGATACTGAGCTGGCTGACGTTGTGGTTGTCGTTGTTGTAGTGGTGCTGCAGCTGGAATAGTCACAGCTGCAACAAACGGTTGTCGATGATAGTTTTGAAAGTTATTCCCTTGGTTATTCCTATTTTGATATGAAGACACGGAATTCACGCCCCCTTCCCTCTGCTTCTGTCCTCCCATAAATGGCTTCTTTACTCCTGATGAAGATCCACCTCCATTGTGGCTCTTGTAGGTCTTCAGGTAATTCTCTACCCTCTCTCCGGTAGAGACCACATCAGCAAAGTTGGAGGCATTGCACCCCACCAGACGCTCCGGGTAAGGTCCAGGCAACGTATTCATGAACATGTTGGCCATTTCCTTTTCCAACATGGGAGGTTGAACACGGGAAGCTGTCTCCCTCCAGCGTTGAGCGTATTCCCTGAAGCACTCATTGCTCTTAAGAGACAGATTCTGGAGTTGAGTTCTGTCCGGGGCCATGTCTGCATTATATTGATATTGTTTCACAAAAGCTTCCGCCAAATCCCTCCAGCAACGGATGTGGACTCTATCCAACCTAATGTACCATTCCAGGGATGCCCCAGCTAGGCTGTCCTGGAAGAAGTACATAAGTAGCTTCTCGTCATCAGAGTATGCAACCATCTTTGGGAAGTAGGCTTGCACATGGGTCTTTGGGCAAGAGCTACCATTGTACTTGTCGAAGATTGGGACTTTGAACTTTGGTGGGACCCTCACGCCTGGGACCAATCCCAAGTCAGAAACATCTACCCCCAGAGGGTTTTGTCCTTCCACCGCCTTCAGCCTCTCCTCTAATCTCCTGAACATGGGATCCATGCCATGGCCCATGCCAAAGTCTTATGGCAGCAAGAACTGATCATCTTGATCATCGTGAATGGGTTGTTGATCGTGGTTGTTATGTGGGATCGGGACAGGCCCCGGTCCATCAACCTCTGCAATTGGAGGATCAGTCACGACCTCTGGTTGAGTAGTTGCGGGATTCCTTTGTATCATTTGTCTAATCTCCTGCTGTCCCTGAGCTACTCCCTGAACCACATCCATGAATTGGTTCATGCGGACCCTCATCTCAACAAGTTCTGCTTGTAGACCCTCCATTGCTTTCTGCTGGTTTCTGCGGGTACCGTACCGGTGAATTCCTGAATCAGCTATCCTGCTAGTGGAACACCAAATAATATGAGAACACCGCGGCGACACCTGTTATACAAGAATATGCAAATGAATATGTTAATGCAATGACATATTTATCACTTCCAAAAAGGTATTCTACCCCCTTGATTCCGGTCTCACGAGAAGATCGAGCCATAGATAAACTTCGGAGATCAAGATGCAATAGAGAGAAGGTCTTCATACAAATGAGTTCAAGGAAAGGGGCTTTAGCCGAAAATACATCAAAAGAGGATCTCCACAACAAGCCTGTGGATCATCACTACACAACAACAAAGCAATAAGTAAAGGGAGGAGCAATAATCAGGACTCAGCCTCCTGTGTACAAACCATGAGGATTGCTCCTCACTTCAGCCAGCAATGCTATCGTGTCAGGATGATCTGGGAATTCTATCAAACGCCGGATAAGCAGATTCCTTTGGTGAATAACTCCATCCAACTCGTTGATGTGCTCTCTGTAGTAATTCCCATCATCTTCTCCGAACACCTCTTCAAGTCTGGATTTCTTCAAACCTGCCAACACCTTAAGTTCTTCAATCTGTCCTCGAGCCTCATTGAGTTGATCGGTGATGTAACCATTGGTAGAACGGACGCACAGAAGCTCATTGTTCTTCTCCTTCAGCAAAGTCTTCAATTTCTCCATCTGACCAGTCAGTTCGGTCACCATCTCCTCCTCCTTTTCCTTCAGAGAAGTTGAAAATGCATCCCATTGCTCTTGCCACCCAGCTAATTCACCATGAGCATCCATTAACTGTTGCTTGACTCGCCTCAACTCAGAACTGGATGATCCCAAGGCCTTGTCTGTCTTCCTGAAGAAGTCCATCTCCACAGCTAATTTCCTTTCTGCTTCCCCTTTCAATCCGACGGCCTCCCTCTTCTGATATTCTGCCTCATGGAATTGATGCATATAGTCTTGCAACTTCACACTTAACTCCGAGTTCTCGGTTTGAAGCTCCTCCATGGCTTTCTTCAATTTGTCATACTCCTCTCGGCTCACCATTGTTGACTGCCCAGTAGTAGGTGGATACAAAGGTTCTTCAATAGGAAACGGCAGACCAAACTCTTCGACTCTTCCTTGCAGCCATTCTCCATACTGAGGGTAAGTTCTACAGTCTCCTTTTCCAAGCACAGTTCTTCCTCTCTTGATCACCTTGAGCCAGGCCTCAGCTGCCTTACGGGATACAGTCAAATCAGGCGAAGAATGGAAAAACAAAGACTCTTTCACATCCTTTTCCAGAGGCGGAGTTCTTAAAGCATATCCAAACTGTCTGACTGCTAGAGAAGGATTATAGTTGATTCCTCCTCTTTTTCCTACCAACGGTACATTTGGGAAGTTCCCACAACTGTGAATAATATCCGCCAGAAGCAAGCTCCGGTCAGACCACCAAGAAATATCTTCAGCTCTCAACCCCATCAACCTCTTCGACCAACTCAACGAATCCTCGACATCAACGAACGCTCCTGATTTGGGTAGGTGAGAACTGAACCACTTATAAAACAAAGGCGCACAACAATTCACCAATCCTCCTTTTCTGTTCTCATTCCTGTGGTGCACCGAATGAAAGAAATCTCCTAGCAAGGTCGGCACTGGATTTCCCAACACGAAGAGGCGTATTGCGTCCATGTCCACAAATTTGGCAACATTAGGGAATAGGACAATCCCATACACACAAAGAGCCAACACAGCATTGAAACCCCTCTGGTCACCATCTTCAAGTTTCTTCTTTGCTTCTCCCAATAAGAAACTCAAATGAAAACCACTGACTCCTCCCTTTTGACACATATTAGCCTTCAAGACTGATTTCCCCAAATATGTGGCCGAAGCAACCATGCTGAGATCGGGCTGAAACTCAGAACTGTAGAACAACAACTGTGACTTGATAGGAACTCTGAGAAAACTGGCAATCTCCTCCAAAGTAGGGACCAAAATATAATTTGGGAATGTGAAACACCTCAATGGAGGGTCATAGAACTGCAGCAGTGTAAAGAGAGCATCGTGTTGATCTTTGGGGAGAACCGTGACGAAGCTTAGAATCAAACCGTAATCCTTCCGGAATCCTTCTAGAGAATCGTGATCCATTAACTTCATCAGTTGTTGAATAGGCTCCGAACAAACCACTGGAAACTTGTAGGCGACATGTCTCTTTCTGCCAATGACCATCGTAGAAAAACCAGAGAACCCCGACCGGAATCAAGAAGAAGATGTAAACCCCCTAGAAATGGATAAACATGTGTTAAATGATATGAATGCAGAATGATGCGATGCAATGCAGTGACATGGAAATCAGGACTGCTGTATCCGCTTGAGCAACTGTCGGGTTGCACTGTCTGAAGAGAAAACCCACTGAAGAATAAGATCAAAACTCTGCTCCAGAAAACCGGGTTGGTTGGAGGTTAAGGTTTTCCTGAATTTAGCCCGCCCCTCACTGGTAGGTTCTAAGAACAGAAGTTTGTCAGCTTTAGCCCTTCAATCGAGAATAATACGTTTACCACTGAAGGTTTGGCATTATTACGGGATAAAAGACCTCCGCTGACTCCCCTCAACAGGATATCCTAAAGCAAGTTCCCAGTCTCGGGGTCCTCGGATTGAGCAGCGAGAATGCGCCCACCAGAGCTAACATAAACGCGTCTCGGAGGAGAGGCCTCGACTGAGTTCTCGGGAAATGGTCACCAGAGTCGACGATTTCTAAAGGAATATCTGTCGTTATTGAACACCCATAGGACAAAATATATCCAACAGAAACCTCGTCTGGAATGTGGGTCTCATTAACGACTTAACGTAGCAACATACCACGCAAGCCTCATGACTATCCACTCTAACACCTATGTGTACACTCAAGCCTGGGTAGTGGGCTTATCTCTCATAGAACAGTCCCAACCCAACAAAAAAACAACCCGCAGAACCCACAGATACAACAAACATATGTACATGAATGCAATAAGGTAAAGCAGGTAAATGCTGAAAATAAATAACTGTACAAAAGAATAAACACCCAACAAACAAGAAACCTACAAAAGCTAGGAGGGACTCGCTTAGGGAAACCGGGTCCCCAGCAGAGTCGCCAGCTGTCGCAGCCTGAAAAATACAGAGGTGCGAAAAAACAACCGGCGAGAAAGAAATGACAGAAGAGTCGCCACCGTGCGTTATTTATCCCAAAGGAGGGAAAGGAAACGCTCGAAGTAAACCTGGAGGAAAGGAAAGGAAAAGGTCTCGCAACCAAATCTTGGGTTCGGGAGTCGATTATGCGAAGGGAAGGTATTAGCACCCCTACGCATTCGTAGTACTCTACGGGATCCACTATTGTTGTTACTTGTCTAAAGGGTGTGTGTTTATCTAATGTACTATTTACTAAAAGGAAGGGTCAAAGAAAATGACTCGCACGGATGTCGCATCCACTGCATACGTATCTCATCTGAATATGAGAATCAGAGTCTTCGTAGCTCGGGTTCCTATGGGTTAAGGGTAATTTTGCTCGCTAAGACATCGCGTCTTATGCCTACGTATCTCATCCGGAATGAGAATCAGAGCAAAAACGTAGTTCAGCTAACTATGGGAATAAGGGTCTCGATTGCAACTAGGGCAAGAGAAAGGGAAAGTCTCGATCGCAACGAGGGCGAAAGAAAGGATCGCAACAAGGGCGAAAGCAAACAAGGATTAGTTGTTAGTCGTTAGTCAAACTCGGCAAGACATCGCATCTTGTGCCTACGTATCTCATCTGAACATGAGAATCAGAGTTGTCGTAGTTCGGCTACATAGGGCTTGCCATCTGAATATGGACTTACAAAGAAAGACACCAGTTGTGTCAAAGGAGAGTGGGCAATGTGTTCACGTCCTAGCAGCAGGTGTCGCAGCTCGCTGAATCGAGTCTTAGGCAGTTACCTCTTTGCAATAGGATGGATTGACATGCCACAAGATCGGAGACGCTCGGAAAGGTCTAGAAGTGGGGGAGCTCTGCCCTAGAGTTGTCATGCAATATGTACTTAAGTGTTAGGATTTACAAATGGGAATATCTACCCAATGTTAGCATGCAAAGAATATGGGAATTCTACCTATGTTATCATACAAAAGAATAAGGGAATCCTACCTATGTTATCATACAAAAGGATATGGGAATCTTACCTATGTTATCATACAAAAGGATATGAGAATCTTACCTATGTTATCATACAAAAGGTTCTATCTAATGGGTGCTACCTAATCGGAACAAGAATTGACGAGTGGAGCAAGGAGAGGTGCTTGGGATAAGGGTAGATGGCGATGCACGAAGCAATCGACTTACAAGGTTGATGGCGATGCATAAAGCAATCGACTTACAAGGTTGATGGCGATGCATAAAGCAATCGACTTACAAAAGGGTGGATGAATACGTGCTGGTTCTGTTAGGTTTTGAAAAAATGATTACTCGACGTTGGATCGAGGTTTTGATCTTGTTTTGAAATGGTTATCGAATGTTCATTTTAATTCTTGTATTAACAGATGAATAAAGAATGAAAGAATAAATATTATACATTTCATGGGAGAGGGATACATTTGTTATGAATGGGGATTCAAAGTATTGGAATAATTAAATCGGGTCCAAACAATAAATAATGCAATGTATGAGTGTAAGTGCAAAGGAACCGGCTCATTGTAAGAAAGCCCAAGAGTAAGCTATGTGAGGTTGATGGCGATGCTTACAAAGCAATCGACTTACAAGGGTGTGAAAATGGGCTCGATATTAAATCGAGAAAAATATGATTTTTATAAGTTTAAAAATGGTTTTGAATGAATGATGAAATTAAAAAAATAAAATAAAAATAAATTTGCATTATTAACAAATGAAACTATGAGTATAATAAAGGCATAAACATTAAAAGAAATGAAAATGCTAAAAGAAAATAAAATAGCTAAAAGAAATAAAATGCCAAAAAAATGCCACACATGAGTATTGAACCCACCCTACTCAAGACTATGATACTACCCTTCTCCACCAGACCACTCATGGTTAGTTGTTATTTTGATGCTAGACTGGATAAATAAACTAAAATGGATTAAAAATTAGAATTAAAATAAAAAACTAATAAAAGAGAAAACTGTTGGACTACCGGTAACTGAACCCAGCCGCTTGGCTGTTGGGTTATCAATGGGGAATAAGTTGGAAACATAAACACCATTATTAACTAAACCTAGGAATTCTAAGCAAAACCTTTAATGTTTTTTTAAAAACCTATCATGTTTAAAATAAAAATAAAAAAAAGAAAGAAAATAAAGAAAACGAAACAACAGACACTTCCGTCTCCCTCTCACACTGCGTCTCTCACCATCTCATAAACTCTCTCAAGCTCAAAGAAAACGCTCCCTCAACTCTCACCCTTCTCTCTCAATCGCGTATTTGTTTCATCAAACATTTACTGAATTTCTCCAAATGCCAAACATAAACCAAGAACCATGAGTCAAAGAAAATGAAATCAAATAACATTGAAATCTCAAATCGAACTCAAACCTTAGGGGTTTAGTTTGCCGTCGATGTGAATTAAAGAGGAATGGAGAAGGAGCTTACCTACAGTGCAGAGATTGGCCCCAAAGGATATTCAGATAATTTCTTGAGCCTGCACTTTTCTTTCACAAATTCCTTATTCTCCTTCTTCTTGATCTCTGGTATGTAGGATGAAAGTCGATGATGTTGTTGATGTTGCTTTCGCGAGGATTCCTGCGGTGGCGGTGAGTTTGCAAGCTCTTGATTCCGTCTCTCTTGTGGTTTTCTTTGATTTTTTGGGATTAGGGTTTATAGTCTCTTTTCCGCCTCCAGGTTTTTCGTTGTTGATTCCCTCCTCTTACTGATTTGCTCTCTCTATTTATCGCCCAGCTTAGGGTTTTGAATCGGTCCCCTTGTGTCCAAAAGCGTATCTCTGCAAAACACTTTTTTGATGCTCAGAATTTGGTCCATCTCGTTTGATACTTGGATCTGGAACAGGTAACCTGAGCATGTGCCTTCTCCTTTGTTTTTGTCTCTATTCTGTTTTGGGATATTTTCTGGAATTACTGCCTTTGCTAATTACTCTATCTTTTTTACTACAGTGAATTAAATGGAACATGGGTTTGATTCAGTGTTTCACAAGTCTTTTTCATTTCTTTTGTTGCAGCAAGCATGCCTAGATTTGGCTCATCATCACAACTCAAAGCTTAAACAACTTTGACTTAATGATGCAAGATTAAGGCATGTTTAGCCTACTGTTTCCATAACTGGTTTTTGGTAGTGCACATGGATGAACTCTGTGGAAATGTTCTTCCAACTCAGCATAGGGTAAATTGTTATGTTTGATTTTGCACAGGTTGGCACTAATTGGTTTTGTCTAGTCTGTGAACTCATGTTGTGCCCTTTGCCAAAAGCATTGGTGTGGCTCTAATTGGCTTTGCTTAAGACTAACTGTTTATAGGTTTTGCACTGTGGTTTGGTGATCTTAGTAGCAGCTTGATACAGGTTTTCCATGGTTGTGGTCTCCAGGTTCCCTTTGACCTTGGCAAGGTTTTTAGAAGGGTGTGGATTCAGTTTAGGTTCTGTTAATCGTTGAGCATTGTGTTGGTTAGCATGTGAATTGTTTACCATTGGATAATGTTGCAGGGTTGTTATTGTGCGCACATTGGCTTGCAGGATGCTGTGAGATGCTGCTAATTCTAGACCAGACTGTAGCAATGTTAGGTGTGTCCTGAGTTTGCTGATGTTTTGTCCAGTAGATTTTGCCTTGTGAATTATGGCTTCAACTTGCTTCTGCAACAGGGTTTCAACTGGGTTCAGCAGTATGATTCCAACTTGATTTTGCAACATGATTCAGCTTCAGGTTTGCATTAGGCTAGATTTCAAAGGGCTTGGACTTAAACCATGATGTAAGGTCTAGTTTAACTGGTATTCTGCATTATGTTTCTGTCTTTCACCTTGGATACAACCTGTTGTAACTAGCTAATGATGAGGGTTTGCATAACCTGGCAAATTATTTCATGTTGTTTTGGACTGAACAGTTTGACTAGCCTTCACTAAGAACCTTGGTTGCATGGCTTGGTTTCAATTCCAATATGCAAGATCAATTTGTTATCAGCTAGTTCCATGCCCATTCATACTGATTTATGTATCCCATGGGTTGTGATTTATATTGTGATTACCTTGACTTGAGTGCATTGCAAACTTCATGGATGACTGTTTCTGTCTTGGTTTTGCAGCAGGATAACTAGCCTGGTTCAGCTAGTATGCGCCCTGGTATGGGAAGTAGCATCATGGTCAATATGGATTGATGACTCAATGTGTGAAGTTGCTCTTGCATTACAGGTTCACATTGATCTCAGGTCACAAAGGTATGGTTATGCTGATTAGTTGGAACACAAATGATAAGGATATGGGGTTGTCATTTGGAAATTGATTGAACTTTGTTATGAAACCTTGCAGGCTGACTGAATGGCTTTTGGATTTCCACTCACATGGAATTTGCCAAGCTGGTATGACGCAGGGCTGGAACAAATGGAGTTGTTTGGATTATGGAACTATTATGACTGACCCATGTTAAGTGCTTTCCACTTTTGAACTTCTTTGTAGCTGTTACGCCCTGCTGCTGTTGTGCCTTGTTTTGATGATTATGTTAGATGCCTGCTGCATGTTGTCTTAGCATGATTGTTGCAGCATTGCATTCAACTTCTGATGTTTGCTTGGTTGTGTGCCTGAAACATGACACTATCTAGAACAATAATTTGCACTACATTGCCCTGGTAACTGAGTCTGCTTGCCTTGTTTAGCTGCAGGATTTGTTTAGATGTGTTATAGCATGCTAGCATGATGATGATGGTATGGTGTTGTTGCAAAGCATTGGGCAATGCAATATGTGTGCAACAGGATTGTCTCCAGATTTCCTGATCAATCCCACGAATCTTTAACACAACAGATGAAAACTTGGACTTCTTTTCTGGTTTGTATCCGGTTAATCAGACGCTCCCATGCTTTTACACAGTCCTGAAGTTTCCCCTTCTTTAACATATAATGAGCACCCAGCTTCTGCACGCCACGGCAGTTTGGCCAATTAGTGAGAAATTCTGTTGATCCTAGAGGCAATGTCTCAGTTAATTGTGGTTCTGGAGGTGTTGCATCTGGCCATCAAGTCCTGTGAGAACAAGTTCTGAGCGATTGCCGTTATGCAGATGAGATTCATATTGTTTTTGTTTTTGTGTGGATTAGAAGGCTGAACATTGGATCATGCTGCTGGAAGAGTTTTGTTCGAGTTCAGTTATGTTGGGCATTCATGGAGTGTCGAGCTTGTGAAGGACGATCATTAGAATAGTGCCCCATTTCTTGACAGTGCAAACACGATGAAGGCCTCGGGATGGTTTGATGCGAGTGTTAAGCAGGTTCGAATAAGGCTCATGCAACAAATTTTGTCTTAGACTGTTGTAGGATTGTGACGCTGCAAGGTTTGTAAGGTTGGCTGGGACTGATGCGTCCTCACGTTAATGTGCATTCTGCAGATAATACGGATGATTCCACTCTAACCTTGCCCATGGCTCTGACTTATGGTTTGCCGGTGTGAACGAGAACATGTGATATTTATAGTATGCAAGTGAGATATCTTCCCAAGTATGAGTCACTAAGAAAAGCTCCAATTAAAGAGAAGAAATAAGTGGTTCCCATCCATATGCCAAATGTGCTTGCTGTCTCAACATTAGTTTGTTTCAATACTAATTTTTGAGAAGAGAACCAAATTTGCTTCCACTCCAGAGAAAGCCGATGCAATCAGTCCTTGATTCACTAACAACAACGATGCACCCTTCCATCTACCAGTCCTAGCTTTCAAAGCAGGTTTTCCATAAAAATCAACGGATCCATCTCCTGTGCAAGAATTGATACACTTCTCCTCATGCTTGTAAACTTCAATAGCCTGAGAGCTAGAATCTTCTTCGTTTCCGTCCATTGTTCGTCAAAGACTGCACTAGATAGGGTTTAGGGAATTTGGGTTGACTTTGGTCAAAGTTGACCAAAAAGTCAACTGTTGACCAAAGTCAACAGTTGGTCAAAAATGCCAAATTTTGTATTTTCTTGTATGGACTCACATGTAATGGTTTACAATGACATGAAATAGATTGAAATGGATTAACAAATGGTTTAAAATTGGTTTCCAAATTGTTTTGTCTTATGACTTGAATGTTTGACTTTTGAAAAATAACTTGACTGATAATGTACATGAACAAGGTCATGAAATGAGACCATAAGGTTAGAGTTTTGACATAGCATCCATGAACCAATAACATGACTAGCAAGTGGCTTGAAACACAAGAAGCATTGTTGTTC
Organism: Lathyrus oleraceus; assembly: GCF_024323335.1. Classification (NCBI taxonomy): domain Eukaryota; kingdom Viridiplantae; phylum Streptophyta; class Magnoliopsida; order Fabales; family Fabaceae; genus Lathyrus; species Lathyrus oleraceus. The sequence goes on from NC_066579.1 coordinate 246,381,683, forward strand.
AGATGACCCAGACCATAGATGTATCCACAATCACATGAACAACACCATGACTTTGGACCAAGACCAATCCTCATATAAAAACAAAATAAGGTTAGGCCAAGTATGCTAAACAAACATAAAAAATTCAAGACCAAAATCGGGGTATGACAGTTGCCCCTATTTAAGCGTCTTCAACTAGAAAATATGAAGCAAGACGTTCTTCATATGATCATAGTTGGAGATGGTTAAATACTAAGAAGACCCGGATTTTGATCCTGAATCCCTATGAAATAATTAACAATGCCTGTCAGAATCAGCAAAGAAGCAATCTCAAAAGAAGAATCCGTCTGGTACGGTGAAAATCGGCCTGAGTACCGAAACAGAAAGTTGACCTGGATACCAAAATAAATGGTAACACAGGAATACCCATGGCCTGAACACCGCACATTAGTCTGAACACTAAGCATCAGAAAATGAGAGTATCAATGTTGGTCTGATCACCAGAAATCTGGTATGAACACCACTTCGATCTGGAAATCGGAAAACTGGCCTGAATGCCACAAGTACTTCGACTTGATCGTCAGAAACCTCTTCGATCTGAATATCGGAAAAACTGGCCTGAATGCCACTTCGGTCTGGATACCGGGAACTGGCCTGAATGCCACAAGTTGCATCGACCTGGATGTCGGAAACTTCTTCGATCTGAATATCGGAAAAACTGGCCTAAATGCCACTTCGGTCTGGATACCGGGAACTGGCCTGAATGCCACAAGTTGCATCGACCTGAATGTCGGAAACTTCTTCGATCTGAATATCGGAAACTGGCCTGAATGCCACTTCGGTCTGGATACCGGAAACTGGCTGAATGCCACAAGTTGCATCGACCTGAATGTCGGAAACTTCTTCGATCTGAATATCGGAAAAACTGGCCTGAATGCCACTTCGGTCTGGATATCGGAAACTGGCCTGAATGCCACAAGTTGCATCGACCTGAATGTCGGAAACTTCTTCGATCTGAAAATCGGAAAAAACTGGCCTGGATGCCACTTCGGTCTGGATACCGGAAAATTGGCCTGAATGCCACTTCGGTCTGAATACCGGAAACTTTCATGCCTGTCAGCATCGGCAGAAATAGGGAACAAAAATAATTGAGGCGGCACGTGGGCCGACGACCCATGCTGGGGATAATGAGTCATGAACAACCTTCAGTCTGAGCACTGGAAACAAACTTCTGGCTTGTCACTTGGGATGCCGGGAATGTTTTATGCTTACATGCGTATGTTTGAATTTTGCGATGGCGTAATGCTCCATGAAAATGGAAATGCTATGCGATTTGGGAGGATGCAATGCAATATGATTCTACATGCAGGGATGCGAAATGCTGGGGAAAATGCGAAGCTGAAGCAAGGAATCCTGTTGGGGAAATGATCATAATCTTCCGGACCCTGGCACTACTGTTGGAGATGCACATCATAATGAACTATGTGGGGAAATGACCGGCCGCGCGGTGTTCTGGCAATGGCGAGATACCGAGACTCTGACTGGGGAGAGAACGGCGCTGGAAACCTGTTGTTGGGGTAAGCGATAGTGGTTCTGGAAACCATAATCTACGAGAGATGACTCAGCAAGGGGGGGCAACCACCGATACGGTACCGAGGTTATACTTCCAGGAAAGAGATCATCGATCTGGGATCGAAATCCTCGATCTGGCATCGAACTCTGAGGAGCGGCTGCTTCTGCTGGGAAGATACAGTCTGGTACTGTCAACTCCGCTGGGAATATACAGTCTGACACTGTCAACTCTACTGGGGAGTGTATAGTCTGAAGCACATGTTAACTCCGCTGGGGATATACAGTTTGGCACTGTTAACTCCGCTAGGGATATACAGTCTGGCACTGTTAACTCCGCTGGGGATATACAGTCTGGCACTGTTAACTCTACTAGGGAGTGTATAGTCTGAAACACATGCTTGGGAGGCACCGTAGTGAGAACCTGTTGGGAATCTTAAGGAAATGCACCGAGTGTACCTGTTCTGAATAGATGATTCAAAGTACTTAAAATTTACAGCAATTTTAAATGTTCATCGAGCATGTACCTGTAAAGCTCTTACGTTTCATGATGCAATGTTTATCAAAAATTCAGACGTCATTTTTGCAAACAAAACAGTAAAATGAAAATGAACACAGAGATGTACTGAATCACATGATTTTATTGATTGAATGGCCTCTGAATAGGCATTTACATCAGGAAGCAATCCCTGGAAAGAGGTAATTGCACAAAAGATAAAATATAAATTAATCTAATAATGGCAATGTGAAATGGATTTCTATTGGGTTCCAATTCTGCTATGACCCGCTCGTCTTCAAGATCTTCCAAATGATCAACCTTCTGAAAAGGTGATTAGATTGTTTTCTTCCTTTTGAAAGTTTCCAGTCATCGACACAAGGTGAGATTCAGAACTAAATCAGAACGCAGTCATTCGCTTAATCCCTAACTTTTGTCTAGATCGCCCTTTCGGGTTTTCAATCCACCGGGATGCCCATTTTTGCCTAAGTTGCCTTTTCAGGTTTTCAACTTACCGGGTGTACGATCTTTTCATTTTTAAATCCCTAATTTTGGCCCGAACCTTTTCATTTTCTTGGTTCGTCGGGATGCCCATTTTTGCCTGGACTACTCTTTTTACTGTCCAACGGGTCTATTTTATGCGAAGTATTTTTTAACTGCGTCTGAGTTTACCGGGGAAGTGAAGTCTTCACCATCCATCGTTGCAAGCATTAAGGCTCCACCATCGAAAACCTTGGTGACAATATAAGGTCCCTCATAGTTAGGAGTCCACTTGCCCCTGTGATCCGTCTGGGGAGGAAGGATCCTTTTCAACACTAAATCTCCAACTTGGAAACAACGAGGACGCACTTTCTGATCAAAGGCTCTCTTCATCCGACTCTGATACAACTGCCCATGACAAATGGCTGCCATTCGCTTCTCTTCAATAAGACTCAACTCGTTGAACCTTGTTCGAATCCATTCAGCTTCGTCTAGCTTGACATCCAACAGGACTCTTAGAGATGGAATCTCCACTTCGACAGGCAGGACCGCTTCCATACCATACACAAGGGAGTAAGGGGTTGCCCCGGTCGATGTACGTACTGAAGTGCGGTACCCATGCAAGGCGAAGGGTAACATCTCGTGCCAATCTCTGTACGTGACGACCATCTTCTGCACAATCTTCTTTATGTTCTTATTTGCTGCCTCAACAGCACCGTTCATCTTCCTGCATTAACATGTCCGCCTCGTGTCTGTCCACGCATCTGAGCAGAACCATGTCGAAGTTCCTCTTATACAGCACATCGACTTTGTTCAAGAAGAAACTGCCTGCCAATCTTCTCAAAGTTTTTCTGTCATTGTTGGATGCCCCTGCAGGGTACTCTTGATTCTTCAGAAAGCACTTGATATCGTGATACCAGGGCTTGTCATCGACTACCAGTTCAGCAGCAAACACATACGCGGCCCTATCAAGGCGCATAACATCGATCCTAGGAGCATGGTTCCACCGAACCACCTTGATCATGGAGGATAGAGTAGCAAGAGCATCTGCCATCTGGTTCTCATCACGAGGTATATGATACAGCTTTACTGTTGTGAAGAAAGTCAACAGTCTTCTCGTGTAATCTCTGTAGGGGACCAGAGTGGGCTGGAGAGTATTCCAATCACCATTCACTTGATTGATCACTAAAGCTGAATCTCCGAAGATGTCCAGAGTCTTGATTCTCAAATCAATGGCTTGCTCAATACCCAACATACAGGCCTCGTACTCAGCTTCATTATTGGTGCACTCGAAAGTCAGACGAGCGGTGAAAGGCATGTGGGCACCTTTCGGAGTAGTAATGACAGCGCCAATTCCACTTCCTTTGGCGTTGACGGCCCCATCAAACGTTAAAATCCACTTTTCATCTGGATCAGGTCCCTCCCCAACAACTGGCTCTTCACAGTCTTTCATCTTGAGGAACATGATGTCTTCATCTGGAAAATCAAACTTCATCGGCTCATAGTCTTCAATCGGTTGTTGAGCAAGATAGTCTGACAGAATACTCCCCTTGATGGCTTTCTGGGATGTATACTGGATATCATACTCTGTCAATACCATTTGCCAACGAGCAACCCTTCCGGTGAGAGCTGGCTTCTCGAATATATACTTGACTGGATCCATCTTGGAGATCAGTAAGGTTGTGTGAGTCAGCATGTATTGTCTCAATCGCTTAGTAGCCCATGCAAGTGCACAACATGTCTTTTCAAGCATTGAGTATCTCGACTCGCAGTCTGTGAATTTTTTACTCAGGTAATAGATGGCATGCTCTTTTCTACCTGTCTCGTCGTGTTGACCGAGAACACAACCCATGGAATTGTCGATTACTGTCAAGTACATAATCAGCGGTCTCCCTGGGACTGGAGGCATGAGGATAGGGGGATTCTGCAAATACTCTTTTATCTTTTTAAAAGCCCTTTGACAATCGTCATTCCACCTGATAGCCTGATCTTTCCTCAGAAATTTGAAACTTGGCTCACACGTGGCTGTTAGGTGAGAGATGAACCTTGCAATGTAGTTCAACCTTCCTAAGAAACCACAGACTTGCTTCTCCGTTCTTGGCTCAGGCATTTCCTGTATTGCTTTCACTTTGTCAGGGTCCACCTCAATCCCTTTTTCGCTAACAATGAAACCCAACAGTTTTCCAGATCTCACTCCGAAAGTACACTTGTTCGGATTAAGCCTTAGCTTGAATTTTCTTAAACGTTCAAACAATTTCTGCAGATTCACCAGATGTTCTTCTTCTGTCTGAGATTTGGCAATCATATCGTCCACATAAACCTCGATTTCATGATGAATCATATCATGGAACAGAGTCACCATAGCTCGTTGATATGTTGCCCCAGCGTTTTTCAGACCAAACGGCATCACCTTGTAGCAGAAGGTGCCGCATGGGGTTATGAAAGTTGTCTTCTCCATGTCTTTTGGTGCCATCTTGATTTGGTTATAGCCATAAAAGCCATCCATGAAGGAGAATACCGAGAACTGAGCTGTGTTATCCACCAAAACGTCGATGTGAGGTAATGGGAAATCATCTTTAGGGCTAGCTCTGTTCAGATCCCGGTAGTCGACACACATCCGTACCTTTCCATCCTTCTTAGGCACTGGAACAATGTTTGCGACCCATGGCGGATAATTGGTAACCGCTAGGAACCCTGCATCCAACTGTTTCTGCACTTCTTCCTTTATCTTGACAGCCATCTCTGGTCTTGTTCTTCTGAGCTTCTGCTTGACCGGAGGACAACCTTCTTTGAGAGGCAAGCGGTGTACCACGATGTCTGTGTCAAGCCCTGGCATATCCTGATAAGACCAAGCGAAGACGTCAACATACTCTTGCAACAGTTCAATCAACCCCTTCTTCACATCATCTTCCAAAGCAGCCCCTATCTTGATTTCTTTCTTGACGTCCTCGGTGCCAAGATTAATCACTTCAGTAGACTCTTGATGCGGTTGAATGACCCTTTCCTCCTGTTTTAATAACCTGGCAAGTTCTTCAGGGAGTTCATAGTCTTCATCACCCTCTTCTTCAGCTTGGAAGATTGGATTTTCGAAGTCGAAGCGAGCCATAGCAGAACCGTTATCAATAGGATCCGGTGATGTGCATCTGCATGAGTGATGGTATGTGCTTATGAGTGTGGACAGTGAGTGAAAACTAAACAAAACATTGCCAGATATTTTTATTCTTTTGACATTTTGAAAACTGTAAAAATAGAAAAACAGTGAACAAAACATTCGAATGCAAAAGACGTCCTTCATTTATGATAAACAATGCAGGTATTCACATAGATGAGCCCTACAATGAGTCATTACGCCTTGGGCGGAACGTAAGACTTGGACATGCATGAATAAACAAAGAAAAATTACTCCTCTAGAAGAGTGACTTGGACAATTTCCTTGGAAGACCAATTGTTGATGACTTCACCCGGGATCCTCGGACGCACCCAGTTGTTGATGTCGCAATCACTATCTCCATATTGGATGACGCCAGCACTAGAGAAAGTAATCGGCCCCTGACGAGTCTGAAGTGCTGAAGTTGTAGAAGTCCGCGCTGGTTGATACCCAATCCCGAACTTATCGTCTTTCATTGGTAACTCCAACAGACATCCCCAACCGGGAGCATCACCTGAATCCACCAAAGCCTGCACCTGCTTGAAGGATGAGATAGGGGCTCCTGCTTTAACCCCTTCCACCGGAGCTGCATCCTTGATCTGAACTGACTCAAAGGCCTGACAGAGAGTCTCATGAATTTCACCTTCCACCTCTACATACTTGAATGTAGACAGGTTACTAACCAGGATGTCCTCCTCACCACAGACGGTGACAATTCTTCCATTGACTGGGAACTTGATCTTCTGATGCTGTGTTGAGGAGACTGCCCCAGCATTGTGGATCCAAGGACGACCCAGAAGGCAACTGTACGAGGGACTGATATCCATCACATAGAATACGGTGTTGAAGGTTTGTGATCCAATCTGAATTGGCAATTCTACCTCTCCAAACACCGACCTCTTAGAACCATCGAAGGCTCTCACCATGAGATCGAAAGGTTTCAAGATCAAACCTTCTACTTCTAACTTTGACAGGGCTCTCTTGGGTAGCAGATTGAGAGAGGAACCTGTATCCACCAGAACATGAGATAACACGGTGTCTTTGCATTCCATTGAGATATGCAAAGCTTTGTTATGGTTGCGTCCAGCTGGTGTTAAGTCAGAATCAGTAAAACCCAACCCGTTGCTTGCATGAACATTTGCAATGATCCCTTCTAGTTGGTTTACTGAGATCTCCTGAGGCACATATGCAGCATTAAGGATCTTCAGAAGTGCTTCCCTGTGTGCCTCTGAACACAACAGGAGTGAGAGAATGGATATCTTAGACGGCGTCTGAATCAACTGATCGACTACCTTGTAATCGCTTTTCTTTATGATTCTTAGAAGCTCGTCCACATCCTTCGCAAAAGTGGGCTCAGAGCCAGCTTGGGGTGCAGAGGTACCCTCATTTACAACTTGTTTGCCTTTGGCCTTAACCGCGACATCAGTGCTCTCAGTTTGGGTAACGGGTGGCGAGAATAGTCTGCCACTCCTGGTGAATCGCCCGATTCCACCAACATTGTCCACTGCGGGACCTTCAACTTCGAGTTCAGACTTTTGACCCTCTTCTACCTTCAAAGGTCGTTCCACCCCATGATCGTGTGTGTATACAGTCCCCCCATAATGCCAAGGAATGACCCTATTGCTTGTGAAAGGTAAAGGACCAGGGGTTGTGATTGTCATAGCGGCCGGTCTCACTGGTGGCACTGGTTGTGCTTCTGGCACACTGATCTGATTAGTCGGGTAAAAGATGGTGACAGTAGCGACATCATAGTCGTACTCAGGAATCTCGTTCATTGAAACAAAAACATCCGGAACACCGGAATCAAGTTCAGTTACATCAAAATCAGACACATTGTTTGGTATATCAGCAACAACATTTGAAAAATTAAATACATCAATGGGAAATACACAATCAGCAGGAACAACATCTGTGAATTCTTCAACAGCGTCTTCAAACACCTCTTCAACTACCCCTTCAGCAAATTCTTTGGCAGACAAGTCTTCAACTTGGAGGGTACCATTGTCAAGCAAGACCTGGATACCCCGTTGCAGTTTCAAGCAACCCTTCCCCTGTGTAGCGCAATCCAAACAACCCTTCCCACAACCGGGGAAAACATCGGCCTTCAGCAAGCATTCCTTAATTTCCAACAACGGAGTCTTCAACTTCAACACACCCTTAACAGCCTTGGCTTCTTCCTCCAGCATATTAACGTTTGCGCCACCATGCTGTGGCATGAGATTGTTGACGACATTAGGAGCCGGTGCAAGGCTGATAGCCTTTGAATCAATGAGGTCCTGAACTACGTGCTTAAAAGCTTTGCAGTTCTCGATATTGTGGCCAGGTGCCCCAAAGTGGAAACTACACCTAGCATTGGCATCGTAACCCGCCGGAAGTCTACCAACCGGAGGAGCCAGAGTGCGTAGCTGCACAAGTTGTAGCTGTTGAAGACTAGCAAGCAGTTGAGCGCACGACATCGGAAGAGTGTCGAAACGCCGGTCCATCATCCTCTGCCTCTGTTGATAGGCGGGTCTATTGCTTGGTTGTTGTTGTTGTTGATACTGAGCTGGCTGACGTTGTGGTTGTTGTTGTTGTAGTGGTGCTGCAACTGGAATAGTCACAGCTGCAACAAACGGTTGTCGATGATAGTTTTGAAAGTTATTCCCTTGGTTATTCCTATTTTGATATGAAGACACGGAATTCACGCCCCCTTCCCTCTGCTTCTGTCCTCCCATAAATGGCTTCTTTACTCCTGATGAAGATCCACCTCCATTGTGGCTCTTGTAGGTCTTCAGGTAATTCTCTACCCTCTCTCCGGTAGAGACCACATCAGCAAAGTTGGAGGCATTGCACCCCACCAGACGCTCCAGGTAAGGTCCAGGCAACGTATTCATGAACATGTTGGCCATTTCCTTTTCCAACATGGGAGGTTGAACACGGGAAGCTGTCTCCCTTCAGCGTTGAGCGTATTCCCTAAAGCACTCATTGCTTTTAAGAGGCAGATTCTGGAGTTGAGTTCTGTCCGGGGCCATGTCTGCATTATATTGATATTGTTTCACAAAAGCTTCCGCCAAATCCCTCCAGCAACGGATGTGGACTCTATCCAACCTCATGTACCATTCCAGGGATGCCCCAGCTAGGCTGTCCTGGAAGAAGTACATAAGTAGCTTCTCGTCATCAGAGTATGCAACCATCTTTGGGAAGTAGGCTTGCACATGGGTCTTCGGGCAAGAGCTACCATTGTACTTGTCGAAGATTGGGACTTTGAACTTTGGTGGGACCCTCACGCCTGGGACCAATCCCAAGTCAGAAACATCTACCCCCAGAGGGTTTTGTCCTTCCACCGCCTTCAGCCTCTCCTCTAATCTCCTGAACATGGGATCCATGCCATGGCCCATGCCAAAGTCTTATGGCAGCAAGAACTGATCATCTTGATCATCGTGAATGGGTTGTTGATCGTGGTTGTTATGTGGGATCGGGACAGGCCCCGGTCCATTAACCTCTGCAATTGGAGGATCAGTCACGACCTCTGGTTGAGTAGTTGCGGGATTCCTTTGTATCATTTGTCTAATCTCCTGCTGTCCCTGAGCTACTCCCTGAACCACATCCATGAATTGGTTCATACGGACCCTCATCTCAGCAAGTTCTGCTTGTAGACCCTCCATTGCTTTCTGCTGGTTTCTGCGGGTACCGTACCGGTGAATTCCTGAATCAGCTATCCTTGGAACACCAAATAATATGAGAACACCGCGGCGACACCTGTTATACAAGAAAATGCAAATGAATATGTTAATGCAATGACATATTTATCACTTCCAAAAAGGTATTCTACCCCCTTGATTCCGGTCTCACGAGAAGATCGAGCCATAGATAAACTTCGGAGATCAAGATGCAATAGAGAGAAGGTCTTCATACAAATGAGTTCAAGGAAAGGGGCCTTAGACGAAAATACATCAAAAGAGGATCTCCACAACAAGCCTGTGGATCATCACTACACAACAACAAAGCAATAAGTAAAGGGAGGAGCAATAATCAGGACTCAGCCTCCTGTGTACAAACCATGAGGACTGCTCCTCACTTCAGCCAGCAATGCTATCGTGTCAGGATGATCTGGGAATTCTATCAAACGCCGGATAAGCAGATTCCTTTGGTGAATAACTCCATCCAACTCGTTGATGTGCTCTCTGTAGTAATTCCCATCATCTTCTCCGAACACCTCTTCAAGTCTGGATTTCTTCAAACCTGCCAACACCTTAAGTTCTTCAATCTGTCCTCGAGCCTCATTGAGTTGATCGGTGATGTAACCATTGGTAGAACGGGCGCACAGAAGCTCATTGTTCTTCTCCTTCAGCAAAGTCTTCAATTTCTCCATTTGACCAGTCAGTTCGATCACCATCTCCTCCTCCTTTTCCTTCAGAGAAGTTGAAAATGCATCCCATTGCTCTTGCCACCCAGCTAATTCACCATGAGCATCCATTAACTGTTGCTTGACTCGCCTCAACTCAGAACTGGATGATCCCAAGGCCTTGTCTGTCTTCCTGAAGAAGTCCATCTCCACAGCTAATTTCCTTTCTGCTTCCCCTTGGAATCCGACGGCCTCCCTCTTCTGATATTCTGCCTCATGGAATTGATGCATATAGTCTTGCAACTTCACACTTAACTCTGAGTTCTCGGTTTGAAGCTCCTCCATGGCTTTCTTCAATTTGTCATACTCCTCTCGGCTCACCATTGTTGACTGCCCAGTAGTAGGTGGATACAAAGGTTCTTCAATAGGAAACGGCAGACCAAACTCTTCGACTCTTCCTTGCAGCCATTCTCCATACTGAGGGTAAGTTCTACAGTCTCCTTTTCCAAGCACAATTCTTCCTCTCTTGATCACCTTGAGCCAGGCCTCAGCTGCCTTACGGGATACAGTCAAATCAGGCGAAGAATGGAAAAACAAAGACTCTTTCACATCCTTTTCCAGAGGCGGAGTTCTTAAAGTATATCCAAACTGTCTGACTGCTAGAGAAGGATTATAGTTTATTCCTCCTCTTTTTCCTACCAACGGTACATTTGGGAAGTTCCCACAACTGTGAATAATATCCACCCGAAGCAAGCTCCGGTCAGACCACCAAGAAATATCTTCAGCTCTCAACCCCATCAACCTCTTCGACCAACTCAACGAATCCTCGACATCAACGAACGCTCCTGATTTGGGTAGGTGAGAATTGAACCACTTATAAAACAAAGGCGCACAACAATTCACCAATCCTCCTTTTCTGTTCTCATTCCTGTGGTGCACCGAATGAAAGAAATCTCCTAGCAAGGTCAGCACTGGATTTCCCAACACGAAGAGGCGTATTGCGTCCATGTCCACAAATTTGGCAACATTAGGGAACAGGACAATCCCATACACACAAAGAGCCAACACAGCATTGAAACCCCTCTGGTCACCATCTTCAAGTTTCTTCTTTGCTTCTCCCAATAAGAAACTCAAATGAAAACCACTGACTCCTCCCTTCTGACACATATTAGCCTTCAAGACTGATTTCCCCAAATATGTGGCCGAAGCAACCATGCTGAGATCGGGCTGAAACTCAGAACTGTAGAACAACAACTGTGACTTGATAGGAACTCTGAGAAAACTGGCAATCTCCTCCAAAGTAGGGACCAAAATATAATCTGGGAATGTGAAACACCTCAATGGAGGGTCATAGAACTGCAGCAGTGTAAAGAGAGCATCGTGTTGATTTTTGGGGAGAACCGTGACGAAGCTTAGAATCAAACCGCAATCCTTCCGGAATCCTTCTAGAGAATCGTGATCCATTAACTTCATCAGTTGTTGAATAGGCTCCGAACAAACCACTGGAAACTTGTAGGCGACATGTCTCTTTCTGCCAATGTCCATCGTAGAAAAACCAGAGAACCCCGACCGGAATCAAGAAGAAGATGTAAACCCCCTAGAAATGGATAAACATGTGTTAAATGATATGAATGCAGAATGATGCGATGCAATGCAGTGACATGGAAATCAGGACTGCTGTATCCGCTTAAGCAACTGTCGGGTTGCACTGTCTGAAGAGAAAACCCACTGAAGAATAAGATCAAAACTCTGCTCCAGAAAACCGGGTTGGTTGGAGGTTAAGGTTTTCCTGAATTTAGCCCGCCCCTCACTGGTAGGTTCTAAGAACAGAAGTTTGTCAGCTTTAGCCCTTCAGTCGAGAATAATACGTTTACCACTGAAGGTTTGGCATTATTACGGGATAAAAGACCTCCGCTGACTCCCCTCAACAGGATATCCTAAAGCAAGTTCCCAGTCTCGGGGTCCTCGGATTGAGCAGCGAGAATGCGCCCACCAGAGCTAACATAAACGCGTCTCGGAGGAGAGGCCTCGACTGAGTTCTCGGGAAATAATCACCAGAGTCGACGATTTCTAAAGGAATATCTGTCGTTATGGAACACCCATAGGACAAAATATATCCAACAGAAACCTCGTCTGGAATGTGGGTCTCATGAACGACTTAACGTAGCAACATACCACGCAAGCCTCATGACTATCCACTCTAACACCTATGTGTATACTCAAGCCTGGGTAGTGGGCTTATCTCTCATAGAACAGTCCCAACCCAACAAACAAACAACCCACAGAACCCACAGATACAACAAACATATGTACATGAATGCAATAAGGTAAAGCAGGTAAATGCTGAAAATAAATAACTGTACAAAAGAATAAACACCCAACAAACAAGAAACCTACAAAAGCTAGGAGGGACTTGTAACACCCCAATAAAATAAAATAATTATTTAAATTAAGTTAATAGTATATTATTAATTTAATCAAATAATTGGGTTATTTTATTATTGGATTATTATTATTATTTTGGAATAATAATTACTGGAATATATATAAGTTGGAATTTAGAAACTCCCATTTTTGGTAAAAAGATTATTTTCACGTGAAAAGGAAAAAGAGGCAGAAAAGGGAAAAGGGCAAAAAGCCAGAGAACGAAGGTTGAAGGAAGGAAAAGCTTGGAGCTCAGAGATTGCCGGATTTACTCAGGTAAGGGGGGTTTATCACCGATTAATGGGTATTATGGGATAATATGTGATGGGTAGTGAGAAACCATTGATTTGCCTCTGATTGAATGATGTATGATAAATTTGTGAACTTTTGGGATGAACGAAATTGGGATTAAAATGGAAGAAATTCGTAGGAATTAGAGGTAGAAAGGTTAGCAATTTGTGAAATCGAAAGTGTATGATTCGTGTTAGATGAGATGAATGAATTGTATGAAAATTGGACTGTAGAAGGTTGGAATTGGATAGATCTCGTAGCAGAGAAAGCCATAGCAGATCTGGGAATTCTGGGTTCTGGTCATACGCGTATGGCACTAGGCAATACGCGTATGAGATGGCTGGTACGCGTATGGATGAGGCCTTACGCGTATGGGTGAGAAAGATGATGTTTTGAACGTGAAATTGTCTCTGTTGGTACGCGTAGGAGAATGTGGTACGCGTAGCATACGCGTATGGGAGTGGGCAATACGCGTATGGATTTGGGCAGGAATGGGCAATACGCGTATGGGTATAGGCAATACGCGTATGGGCAGACTTGTGGTTTTCCTGAACTGTTGTTGTGCAGTTTTTGGTTGTTTAGGCTGAGTGATGTAACTTAGCTGATGTATGACGTAGTAGGGATCATTTCCCGTTGTTTTGAGCAGTATAGGTATTAGTAGAGTGTGCTAATACTGTGTTTTAATTATTTGATATGATATGATGTGTTGATACATGTGTTGATGATGTATGATGAAATGCATAATGCTGTGAATGTATATATTATGCATGTATTTGTGAATGGACTGTTGTATGGCTTAGAGTGTGAGCATGTGTCCATTGTGGATTGTTGTTGATGTTGCATTGCTAGATGATTAGCGTGCATAGCATAGCCTGTGGGGCTGTAGCTAATTCCCATAGTGAGGAATTAGTGAGTAAATCATTGTGGAATTGTTGTTGATGTTGGCATGCTAGGTGATTAGTGTGCATAGTCTAGCCTTTGGGGCTGTAGCTAATTCCCATAGTGAGGAATTAGTGAGTGAGTCACTAGGTCTCAAATGAGTGGGACTAGTGAGCTTAGTAGCCGTATCTGGAGGGATCGGTGAGCTTGAACTATATGTTCAAGAATAGTCGGTACCGCATGTGTGGAGTCTCATTGCATAAATTATGTATGGCGTATAATATGAATGGATGTATTCCAATATTATACGTGTGTTTGTGTTGGTGTTGAGTATTATGTTGAGTTGACGTGCTGTTACTGAATATATGTTTGGATTAGGGTGATGAAATGTGTTAAAATTACTTAGCATTACATAGTGTTTTATAATGCTTATTATATTGATTGAGGAACTCACCCTTACAACCGTTTTTCAGGTAACGAGCAGTGATTGAGTAGGAGCTAGTAATTGGAGTCTAGAGTAGTTCTTTAGTGGGTCATGCTCTGATAGATGTAACATCGGGACGGGATGTTTGACTTGTTTTCATTGATGATTGTTGAATAAGCTTACATGTTTTGTATTGATGTTGGATTCTATTCCGCTGCGAATTATGCAAATGTTTTATTTGATTAAATAAATGAGCATGACAGGATATTTTGATGATTGTTATGAAATGATTGTGTGGTATCAGAGCATAGTCGGTCGAGTCGAGTCGTAATTATTCTGTTCCCCTGTACGGGATAGGTGTTGTGTAACCCTGTCAGTACTTATTGTTTTAGTTGTTTGGATTAACTCAGAATAGAGATGGCTGGAAGAGGTAGAGATGATGCTGCGATTGCTGAGGCTCTGGGTATGCTAGCTGGAGTACTTGGAGGAAATCCGAATGTTGTGGGAATGGGAGCTGCTCGTCAACTGAGTGAGTTCCAGAAGAACAATCCTCCAATGTTCAAGGGAGCATACGATCCAGATGGCGCTCAGAAGTGGTTGAAGGAGATAGAGAGAATCTTCCGAGTGACTGAGTGTGCCGATAACCAGAAGGTCAGGTTCGGTACGCATATGCTGTCAGAGGAAGCAGATGATTGGTGGGTTGCTACCCGCACCGAGTTGGAATCTGCTGGGAATGCTGAGATCACTTGGGCTGTGTTCAGAGAGAGATTCCTGAGGAAGTATTTTCCAGAGGATGTTAGAGGAAAGAAAGAGATAGAGTTCTTAGAATTGAAGCAGGGTAACAGGTCTGTTACTGAGTATGCTGCTAAGTTCACAGAGCTGTCGAAGTATTACACTCCCTATAATGAGGCTGCTGGAGAATTTTCGAAATGTGTGAAGATTGAGAACGGGTTGCGTCCCAAGATCAAACAGGCTATTGGATATCAGCGGATCAGAGTGTTTTCTGACTTGGTTGACTGTTGCAGGATTTTTGAACAGGATTCCAAAGCCAGAGCAGAGAGCTATCAACAGAGAGTTGATAGGAAAGGCAAGAGTCAGAATGATCGTGGAAAACCGTATGCAGCTGGCAAAGGTTTTCAGAAGCAGAGTGGGATGAAGAGGCCTAGTGGGGGAGACTCTAGTGCCCCTGCTAAGTGTTATAGATGTGGTCGGGCTGGACATCGTGTCCATGAGTGTACCAGTGCTGAGATGAAGTGTTTCAAGTGTGGAAAAGGTGGTCATTTGGCTGCAGAGTGTCGGTTGAAGACTGTAACTTGTTTCAACTGTGGAGAGTTGGGTCATATCAGTCCACAGTGTCCTAAGCCGAAGAGAGAGAATCAGTCAGGAGGCAAGGTCTTTGCTTTATCGGGTTCTGAGACTTCTGCAGATGATCGTTTGATCCGAGGTACGTGTTATATTAATGGCTTTCCTCTTGTAGCTATTATTGACACAGGTGCTACTCATTCCTTTATATCCTTGGATTGTGCTGTGAAACTTAAGTTAGAGATATCTGAGATGCATGGTAGTATGGTGATTGATACTCCTGCAAAGGGTTCAGTGACTACTACTTCAGTTTGTTTGAGTTGTCCTTTGAGTATTTTTGGTAGAGACTTTGGAATGGACCTTGTGTGTCTTCCACTAGTACAGGTTGAGGTTATCCTGGGTATGAACTGGTTGGTGTTTAACCGAGTCTATATCAACTGTTTTGATAAGACTGTGATTTTTCCTGAGATTGAGGAAGGAAAGAGTTTATTTCTATCAGCAAGGCAGGTGAATGAGGAAGTAGCAGATGGGGCAGAGTTGTTCATGCTGTTAGCGACTTTGGAGGCTAAAGATAAACTAGTGATTGGCGATCTAGCCGTGGTGTGTGATTTTCCTGATGTGTTTCCTGAAGAAGTGAATGAATTGCCGCCAGAACGTGAAGTTGAGTTCTCGATTGATTTGGTACCTGGTACTAGACCGATATCGATGGCTCCGTACCGTATGTCTGCTGTTGAGTTAGCTGAATTGAAGGGTCAGTTGGAAGATCTGTTGGATAAGAAATTTATTCGTCCTAGTGTGTCACCGTGGGGTGCACCAGTGTTGTTGGTTAAGAAGAAAGAAGGTACTATGAGGTTGTGTGTGGACTACAGGCAACTGAATAAAGTGACGATCAAGAATCGGTATCCTTTGCCGAGGATCGATGATTTGATGGACCAGTTGGTTGGTGCGAGTGTGTTCAGCAAAATAGATTTGAGGTCGGGATATCATCAGATACGTGTGAAAGCTGAGGATATTCAGAAGACTGCTTTCAGAACAAGGTATGGACATTATGAGTATTCTGTGATGCCTTTTGGTGTGACTAATGCGCCTGGAGTATTTATGGAGTATATGAATAGGATTTTCCATCCGTATCTCGATCAGTTTGTTGTGGTGTTTATTGATGACATTTTGGTGTATTCGAAATCTGAAGAAGAGCATGCTGAGCATTTGAGAGTGGTTTTAGAAGTTCTACGAGAAAAGAAGTTATTTGCTAAACTATCCAAGTGTGAATTTTGGTTAGAAGAGGTTAGTTTTCTTGGTCATGTGATTTCAAGAGGTGGTGTTGCTGTTGATCCTTCTAAGATAGAAGCGGTATCTAAGTGGGAAGCTCCGAAGTCAGTTTCTGAGATAAGGAGTTTTCTTGGTTTGGCTGGTTATTATAGGAAGTTCATTGAGGGATTTTCCAAGTTGGCGTTACCGTTGACGATGTTGACTAGAAAGGGGCAAGCGTTTGTTTGCGACTCAAAATGTGAAGAGGGTTTCCAAGAGTTAAAGAGAAGGTTGACTACTGCTCCTATTCTGATATTACCGAGTTCGTCGGAACCATTTGAGGTTTACTGTGATGCTTCATTGTTGGGTTTAGGTGGTGTGTTGATGCAGAATAAGCAGGTTATAGCTTATGCTTCGAGACAACTGAGGGTTCATGAGAGGAACTATCCGACACATGATTTAGAGTTGGCAGCTGTGGTATTTGTTCTGAAATTATGGAGGCATTACTTGTATGGGTCAAGATTTGAGGTTTTCAGTGACCATAAAAGTTTAAAGTATTTGTTTGATCAGAAAGAGCTGAATATGAGACAGAGGAGATGGTTAGAATTTCTGAAGGATTATGACTTTGGTTTGAATTACCATCCGGGTAAAGCAAACGTAGTGGCTGATGCATTGAGTCGGAAATCATTGCATATGTCTATGTTAATGGTTAAGGAATTGGATTTAATTGAGCAGTTTAGAGACTTGAGTTTGGTGTGTGAGAGTACTCACAATAGTGTTAAATTGGGAATGTTGAAGTTAACGAGTGGTATTCTGGATGAGATTAGAGAGGGTCAGAAATCCGATGTGTTTTTGGTCGATAAGTTGACTTTAGTGAATCAAGGTCAAGGTGGTGAATTCAGAGTTGATGAGAATGGTGTTTTGAGATTTGGTAATCGGGTGTGTATTCCGGATGTTATCGAACTTAAGAAGAGTATCCTGGAGGAAGGACATCGTAGTGGCTTGAGTATTCATCCTGGAGCTACGAAGATGTATCATGATTTGAAAAAGTTATTTTGGTGGCCGGGAATGAAAAGAGAAATTGCGAGTTTTGTTTATTCCTGTTTGACTTGTCAGAAGTCAAAGATTGAGCATCAGAAGCCGTCTGGGCTAATGCAACCGTTGGCTATTCCGGAGTGGAAATGGGACAGTATCAGTATGGATTTTGTTTCTGGTTTACCGAGGACAATTAAGAATTTTGAAGCTATTTGGGTGATTGTTGACAGATTGACAAAGTCGGCTCATTTCATTCCGATCAGAATGGATTATCCGTTAGAGAGATTAGCTGAGTTGTGTATTGAGAAGGTTGTAAGTTTGCATGGTATTCCGTCGAGTATTGTTTCGGACAGAGATCCTAGATTTACATCGAAGTTTTGGGAAGGTTTGCAGAGGGCTTTGGGAACTAAGCTGAGATTGAGTTCTGCATATCATCCGCAGACTGATGGTCAGACTGAGAGGACGATTCAGTCATTAGAGGATCTTTTGAGGGCTTGTGTTTTGGAAAAAGGAGGTGCTTGGGATTGTTATTTGCCTTTGATTGAGTTTACCTACAACAATAGTTTTCATTCGAGCATTGGTATGGCACCGTTTGAAGCTTTGTATGGTAGGAGATGTCGGACGCCTTTATGTTGGTATGAGTCCGGTGAGAGTGTTGTGGTTGGACCGGAGATTGTTCAACAGACTACGGAAAAGATTAAGATGATTCAGGAGAAGATGAGAATTGCTCAGAGTCGTCAGAAGAGTTATCATGACAAGAGGAGGAAGTCACTTGAATTTCAAGAGGGGGATCATGTGTTTCTTCGTGTTACTCCGATAACTGGGGTTGGTCGAGCTTTGAAGTCAAAGAAGTTGACACCTCGATTTATTGGTCCTTATCAGATTTTGGAGAGGATAGGGGAAGTAGCCTATCGTATCGCTTTACCGCCGTCACTTGCGAATTTGCATGAGGTTTTTCATGTGTCTCAGTTGAGGAGGTACATTCATGATCCGTCGCATGTGGTCCAAGTAGATCATGTCCAGGTGAGAGATAACCTGACTGTTGAAACATCACCTATGAGGATCGAGGATCGAGAGTTGAAGCAGTTGCGGGGTAAAGAGATTGCCTTGGTGAAGGTAGCTTGGGGAGGACCGGCAGGTGGCAATGTGACTTGGGAACTGGAGAGTAAGATGGAGGAGTCTTACCCAGAGTTGTTCGCTTGAGGTATGTTTTCGAGGACGAAAACTCTTTTAGTGGGGGAGAGTTGTAACACCCCAATAAAATAAAATAATTATTTAAATTAAGTTAATAGTATATTATTAATTTAATCAAATAATTGAGTTATTTTATTATTGGATTATTATTATTATTATTTTGGAATAATAATTACTGGAATATATATAAGTTGGAATTTAGAAAATCCCATTTTTGGTAAAAAGATTATTTTCACGTGAAAAGGAAAAAGAGGCAGAAAAGGGAAAAGGGCAAAAAGCCAGAGAACGAAGGTTGAAGGAAGGAAAAGCTTGGAGCTCAGAGATTGCCGGATTTACTCAGGTAAGGGGGGTTTATCACCGATTAATGGGTATTATGGGATAATATGTGATGGGTAGTGAGAAACCATTGATTTGCCTCTGATTGAATGATGTATGATAAATTTGTGAACTTTTGGGATGAACGAAATTGGGATTAAAATGGAAGAAATTCGTAGGAATTAGAGGTAGAAAGGTTAGCAATTTGTGAAATCGAAAGTGTATGATTCGTGTTAGATGAGATGAATGAATTGTATGAAAATTGGACTGTAGAAGGTTGGAATTGGATAGATCTCGTAGCAGAGAAAGCCATAGCAGATCTGGGAATTCTGGGTTCTGGTCATACGCGTATGGCACTAGGCAATACGCGTATGAGATGGCTGGTACGCGTATGGATGAGGCCTTACGCGTATGGGTGAGAAAGATGATGTTTTGAACGTGAAATTGTCTCTGTTGGTACGCGTAGGAGAATGTGGTACGCGTAGCATACGCGTATGGGAGTGGGCAATACGCGTATGGATTTGGGCAGGAATGGGCAATACGCGTATGGGTATAGGCAATACGCGTATGGGCAGACTTGTGG
Organism: Lathyrus oleraceus; assembly: GCF_024323335.1. Lineage (NCBI taxonomy): Eukaryota > Viridiplantae > Streptophyta > Magnoliopsida > Fabales > Fabaceae > Lathyrus > Lathyrus oleraceus. The sequence goes on from NC_066579.1 coordinate 246,401,374, forward strand.
TTTTCCTGAACTGTTGTTGTGCAGTTTTTGGTTGTTTAGGCTGAGCGATGTAACTTAGCTGATGTATGACGTAGTAGGGATCATTTCCCGTTGTTTTGAGCAGTATAGGTATTAGTAGAGTGTGCTAATACTGTGTTTTAATTATTTGATATGATATGATGTGTTGATACATGTGTTGATGATGTATGATGAAATGCATAATGCTGTGAATGTATATATTATGCATGTATTTGTGAATGGACTGTTGTATGGCTTAGAGTGTGAGCATGTGTCCATTGTGGATTGTTGTTGATGTTGCATTGCTAGATGATTAGCGTGCATAGCATAGCCTGTGGGGCTGTAGCTAATTCCCATAGTGAGGAATTAGTGAGTAAATCATTGTGGAATTGTTGTTGATGTTGGCATGCTAGGTGATTAGTGTGCATAGTCTAGCCTTTGGGGCTGTAGCTAATTCCCATAGTGAGGAATTAGTGAGTGAGTCACTAGGTCTCAAATGAGTGGGACTAGTGAGCTTAGTAGCCGTATCTGGAGGGATCGGTGAGCTTGAACTATATGTTCAAGAATAGTCGGTACCGCATGTGTGGAGTCTCATTGCATAAATTATGTATGGCGTATAATATGAATGGATGTATTCCAATATTATACGTGTGTTTGTGTTGGTGTTGAGTATTATGTTGAGTTGACGTGCTGTTACTGAATATATGTTTGGATTAGGGTGATGAAATGTGTTAAAATTACTTAGCATTACATAGTGTTTTATAATGCTTATTATATTGATTGAGGAACTCACCCTTACAACCGTTTTTCAGGTAACGAGCAGTGATTGAGTAGGAGCTAGTAATTGGAGTCTAGAGTAGTTCTTTAGTGGGTCATGCTCTGATAGATGTAACATCGGGACAGGATGTTTGACTTGTTTTCATTGATGATTGTTGAATAAGCTTACATGTTTTGTATTGATGTTGGATTCTATTCCGCTGCGAATTATGCAAATGTTTTATTTGATTAAATAAATGAGCATGACAGGATATTTTGATGATTGTTATGAAATGATTGTGTGGCACCCTTCGGGGCATAATTACTCTGATTGATATTTTTATTATTTTAATTAAATATTTGGGGTATTAAGAAGGGTGTTACAGGACTCGCTTAGGGAAACCGGGTCCCCAGCAGACTCGCCAGCTGTCGCAGCCTGAAAAATACAGAGGTGCGAAAAAACAACCGGCGAGAAAGAAATGACAGAAGAGTCGCCACCGTGCGTTATTTATCCCAAAGGAGGGAAAGGAAACGCTCGAAGTAAACCTGGAGAAAAGGAAAGGAAAAGGTCTCGCAACCAAATCTTGGGTTCGGGAGTCGATTATGCGAAGGGAAGGTATTAGCACCCCTACGCATTCGTAGTACTCTACGGGATCCACTCTTGTTGTTTCTTGTCTAAAGGGTGTGTGTTTATCTAATGTACTATTTACTAAAAGGAAGGGTCAAAGAAAATGACTCGCACGGATGTCGCATCCACTGCATACGTATCTCATCTGAATATGAGAATCAGAGTCTTCGTAGCTCGGGTTCCTATGGGTTAAGGGTAATTGTGCTCGCTAAGACATCGCGTCTTATGCCTACGTATCTCATCCGGAATGAGAATCAGAGCAAAAACGTAGTTCAGCTAACTACGGGAATAAGGGTCTCGATTGCAACTAGGGCAAGAGAAAGGGAAAGTCTCGATCGCAACGAGGGCGAAAGAAAGGATCGCAACAAGGGCGAAAGCAAACAAGGATTAGTTGTTAGTTGTTAGTCAAACTCGGCAAGACATCGCATCTTGTGCCTACGTATCTCATCTGAACATGAGAATCAGAGTTGCCGTAGTTCGGCTACATAGGGCTTGCCATCTGAATATGGACTTACAAAGGAAGACACCAGTTGTGTCAAAGGAGAGTGGGCAATGTGTTCACGTCCTAACAGCAGGTGTCGCAGCTCGCTGAATCGAGTCTTAGGCAGTTACCTCTTTGCAATAGGATGGATTGACATGCCACAAGATCGGAGACGCTCGGAAAGGTCTAGAAGTGGGGGAGCTCTGCCCTAGAGTTGTCATGCAATATGTACTTAAGTGTTAGGATTTACAAATGGGAATATCTACCCAATGTTAGCATGCAAAGAATATGGGAATTCTACCTATGTTATCATACAAAAGAATAAGGGAATCCTACCTATGTTATCATACAAAAGGATATGGGAATCTTACCTATGTTATCATACAAAAGGATATGAGAATCTTACCTATGTTATCATACAAAAGGTTCTATCTAATGGGTGCTACCTAATCGGAACAAGAATTGACGAGTGGAGCAAGGAGAGGTGCTAGGGATAAGGGTAGATGGCGATGCACGAAGCAATCGACTTACAAGGTTGATGGCGATGCATAAAGCAATCGACTTACAAGGTTGATGGCGATGCATAAAGCAATCGACTTACAAAAGGGTGGATGAATACGTGCTGGTTCTGTTAGGTTTTGAAAAAATGATTACTCGACGTTGGATCGAGGTTTTGATCTTGTTTTGAAATGGTTATCGAATGTTCATTTTAATTCTTGTATTAACAGATGAATAAAGAATGAAAGAATAAATATTATACATTTCATGGGAGAGGGGTACATTTGTTATGAATGGGGATTCAAAGTATTGGAATAATTAAATCGGGTCCAAACAATAAATAATGCAATGTATGAGTGTAAGTGCAAAGGAACCGGCTCATTGTAAGAAAGCCCAAGAGTAAGCTATGTGAGGTTGATGGCGATGCTTAAAAAGCAATCGACTTACAAGGGTGTGAAAATGGGCTCGATATTAAATCGAGAAAAATATGATTTTTATAAATTTAAAAATGGTTTTGAATGAATGATGAAATTAAAAAAATAAAATAAAAATAAATTTGCATTATTAACAAATGAAACTATGAGTATAATAAAGGCATAAACATTAAAAGAAATGAAAATTATAAAAGAAAATAAAATAGCTAAAAGAAATAAAATGCCAAAAAAATGCCACACATGAGTATTGAACCCACCCCACTCAAGACTATGATACTACCCTTCTCCACCAGACCACTCATGGTTAGTTGTTATTTTGATGCTAGACTGGATAAATAAACTAAAATGGATTAAAAATTAGAATTAAAATAAAAAACTAATAAAAGAGAAAACTGTTGGACTACCGGTAACTGAACCCAGCCGCTTGGCTGTTGGGTTATCAATGGGGAAGAAGTTGGAAACATAAACACCATTATTAACTAAACCTAGGAATTCTAAGCAAAACCTTTAATGTTTTTTTAAAAACCAATCATGTTTAAAATAAAAATAAAAAAAAGAAAGAAAATAAAGAAAACGAAACAACAGACACTTCCGTCTCCCTCTCACACTGCGTCTCTCACCATCTCATAAACTCTCTCAAGCTCAAAGAAAACGCTCCCTCAACTCTCACCCTTCTCTCTCAATCGCGTATTTGTTTCATCAAACATTTACTGAATTTCTCCAAATGCCAAACATAAACCAAGAACCATGAGTCAAAGAAAATGAAATCAAATAACATTGAAATCTCAAATCGAACTCAAACCTTAGGGGTTTAGTTTGCCGTCGATGTGAATTAAAGAGGAATGGAGAAGGAGCTTACCTACAGTGTAGAGATTGGCCCCAAAGGATATTCAGATAATTTCTTGAGCCTGCACTTTTCTTTCACAAATTCCTTATTCTCCTTCTTCTTGATCTCTGGTATGTAGGATGAAAGTCGATGATGTTGTTGATGTTGCTTTCGCGAGGATTCCTGCGGTGGCGGTGAGTTTGCAAGCTCCTGATTTCGTCTCTCTTGTGGTTTTCTTTGATTTTTTGGGATTAGGGTTTATAGTCTCTTTTCCGCCTCCAGGTTTTTCGTTGTTGATTCCCTCCTCTTACTGATTTGCTCTCTCTATTTATCTCCCAGCTTAGGGTTTTGAATCGGTCCCCTTGTGTCCAAAAGTGTATCTCTGCAAAACACTTTTTTGATGCTCAGAATTTGGTCCATCTCGTTTGATACTTGGATCTGGAACAGGTAACCTGAGCATGTGCCTTCTTCTTTGTTTTTGTCTCTATTCTGTTTTGGGATATTTTCTGGAATTACTGCCTTTGCTAATTACTCTATCTTTTTTACTGCAGTGAATTAAATGGAACATGGGTTTGATTCAGTGTTTCACAAGTCTTTTTCATTTCTTTTGTTGCAGCAAGCATGCCTAGATTTGGCTCATCATCACAGCTCAAAGCTTAAACAACTTTGACTTAATGATGCAAGATTAAGGCATGTTTAGCCTACTGTTTCCATAACTGGTTTTTGGTAGTGCATATGGATGAACTCTGTGGAAATGTTCTTCCAACTCAGCATAGGGTAAATTGTTATGTTTGATTTTGCACAGGTTGGCACTAATTGGTTTTGTCTAGTCTGTGAACTCATGTTGTGCCCTTTGCCCAAAGCATTGGTGTGGCTCTAATTGGCTTTGCTTAAGACTAACTGTTTATAGGTTTTGCACTGTGGTTTGGTGATCTTAGTAGCAGCTTGATACAGGTTTTCCATGGTTGTGGTCTCCAGGTTCCCTTTGACCTTGGCAAGGTTTTTAGAAGGGTGTGGATTCAGTTTAGGTTCTGTTAATCGTTGAGCATTGTGTTGGTTAGCATGTGAATTGTTTACCATTGGATAATGTTGCAGGGTTGTTATTGTGCGCACATTGGCTTGCAGGATGCTGTGAGATGCTGCTAATTCTAGACCAGACTGTAGCAATGTTAGGTGTGTCCTGAGTTTGCTGATGTTTTGTCCAGTAGATTTTGCCTTGTGAATTTTGGCTTCAACTTGCTTCTGCAACAGGGTTTCAACTGGGTTCAGCAGTATGATTCTAACTTGATTTTGCAACATGATTCAGCTTCAGGTTTGCATTAGGCTAGATTTCAAAGGGCTTGGACTTAAACCATGATGTAAGGTATAATTTAACAGGTATTCTGCATTATGTTTCTGTCTTTCACCTTGGATACAACCTGTTGTAACTAGCTAATGATGAGGGTTTGCATAACCTGGCAAATTATTTCATGTTGTTTTGGACTGAACAGTTTGACTAGCCTTCACTAAGAACCTTGGTTGCATGGCTTGGTTTCAATTCCAATATGCAAGATCAATTTGTTATCAGCTAGTTCCATGCCCATTCATACTGATTTATGTATCCCATGGGTTGTGATTTATGTTGTGATTACCTTGACTTGAGTGCATTGCAAACTTCATGGATGACTGTTTCTGTCTTGGTTTTGCAGCAGGATAACTAGCCTGGCTCAGCTAGTATGCGCCCTGGTATGGGAAGTAGCATCATGGTCAATATGGATTGATGACTCAATGTGTGAAGTTGCTCTTGCATTACAGGTTCACATTGATCTCAGGTCACAAAGGTATGGTTATGCTGATTAGTTGGAACACAAATGATAAGGATATGGGGTTGTCATTTGGAAATTGATTGAACTTTGTTATGAAACCTTGCAGGCTGACTGAATGGCTTTTGGATTTCCACTCACATGGAATTTGCCAAGCTGGTATGACGCAGGGCTGGAACAAATGGAGTTGTTTGGATTATGGAACTATTATGACTGAACCATGTTAAGTGCTTTCCACTTTTGAACTTCTTTGTAGCTGTTACGCCCTGCTGTTGTTGTGCCTTGTTTTGATGATTATGTTAGATGCCTGCTGCATGTTGTCTTAGCATGATTGTTGCAGCATTGCATTCAACTTCTGATGTTTGCTTGGTTGTGTGCCTGAAACATGACACTATCTAGAACAATAATTTGCACTACATTGCCCTGGTAATTGAGTCTGCTTGCCTTGTTTAGCTGCAGGATTTGTTTAGATGTGTTGTAGCATGCTAGCATGATGATGATGTTATGGTGTTGTTGCAAAGCATTGGGCAATGCAATATGTGTGCAACAGGATTGTCTCTAGATTTCCTGATCAATCCCACGAATCTTTAACACAACAGATGAAAACTTGGACTTCTTTTCTGGTTTGTATCCGGTTAATCAGACGCTCCCATGCTTTTACACAGTCCTGAAGTTTCCCCTTCTTTAACATATAATGAGCACCCAGCTTCTGCACGCCACGGCGGTTTGGCCAATTAGTGAGAAATTCTGCTGATCCTAGAGGCAATGTCTCAGTTAATTGTGGTTCTGGAGGTGTTGCATCTGGCCATCAAGTCCTGTGAGAACAAGTTCTGAGCGATTGCCGTTATGCAGATGAGATTCATATTGTTTTTGTTTTTGTGTGGATTAGAAGGCTGAACATTGGATCATGCTGCTGGAAGAGTTTTGTTCGAGTTCAGTTATGTTGGGCATTCATGGAGTGTCGAGCTTGTGAAGGACGATCATTAGAATAGTGCCCCATTTCTTGACAGTGCAAACACGATGAAGGCCTCGGGTTGGTTTGATGCGAGTGTTAAGCAGGTTCGAATAAGGCTCATGCAGCAGATTTTGCCTTAGACTGTTGTAGGATTGTGACGCTGCAAGGTTTGTAAGGTTGGCTGGGACTGATGCGTCCTCACGTTAATGTGCATTCTGCAGATAATACGGATGATTCCACTCTAACCTTGCCCATGGCTCTGACTTATGGTTTGCCGGTGTGAACGAGAACATGTGATATTTGTAGTATGCAAGTGAGATATCTTCCCAAGTATGAGTCACTAAGAAAAGCTCCAATTAAAGAGAAGAAATAAGTGGTTCCCATCCATATGCCAAATGTGCTTGCTGTCTCAACATTAGTTTGTTTCAATACTAATTTTTGAGAAGAGAACCAAATTTGCTTCCACTCCAGAGAAAGCCGATGCAATCAGTCCTTGATTCACTAACAACAACGATGCACCCTTCCATCTACCAGTCCTAGCTTTCAAAGCAGGTTTTCCATAAAAATCAACGGATCCATCTCCAGTGCAAGAATTGATACAGTTCTCCTCATGCTTGTAAACTTCAATAGCCTGAGAGCTAGAATCTTCTTCGTTTCCGTCCATTGTTCGTCAAAGACTGCACTAGATAGGGTTTAGGGAATTTGGGTTGACTTTGGTCAAAGTTGACCAAAAAGTCAACTGTTGACCAAAGTCAACAGTTGGTCAAAAATGCCAAATTTTGTATTTTCTTGTATGGACTCACATGTAATGGTTTACAATGACATGAAATAGATTGAAATGGATTAACAAATGGTTTGAAATTGGTTTCCAAATTGTTTTGTCTTATGACTTGAATGTTTGACTTTTGAAAAATAACTTGACTGATAATGTACATGAACAAGGTCATGAAATGAGACCATAAGGTTAGGGTTTTGACATAGCATCCATGAACCAATAACATGACTAGCAAGTGGCTTGAAACACAAGAAGCATTGTTGTTCAGATGACCCAGACCATAGATGTATCCACAATCACATGAACAACACCATGACTTTGGACCAAGACCAATCCTCATATAAAAACAAAATAAGGTTAGGCCAAGCATGCTAAACAAACATAAAAAATTCAAGACCAAAATCGGGGTATGACACCCATGGCATACAGCTGCTAATTGTCTCTCTTCGATAAGGCTCAACTCGTTAAACCTTGTTCGAATCCACTCGGCTTCATCAAGCTTGACGTCTAACAAGACTCTCAGAGAAGGAATATCCACTTCAACAGACAGGACAACTTCCATACCATACACAAGGGAGTAAGGGGTTGCCCCGGTCGACGTACGTACTGAAGTATGGTACCCATGCAAAGCGAAAGGAGCATCTCATGCCAATCCTTGTACGTTACGACCATCTTCTGCACAATCTTCTTGATATTCTTATTCGCCGCCTCTACAGCACCATTCATCTTCGGTCTGTAAGGAGAAGAATTGTGATGTTCAATCTTGAAATCTTTACAAAGCTCTTTCATCATCTTGTTATTGAGATTCGAACCATTGTCAGTAATGATCCTCTCAAGAACCCCATAACGACAGATGATTTCCTTCTTGATAAACCGGGCAACCACTTGTTTGGTAATGTTGGCGTAGGAAGCTGCTTCCACCCACTTGGTGAAGTAATCAATCGCAACCAGGATGAAGCGATGTCCACTAGAAGCAGTAGGCTCAATCTTCCCAATCATATCAATCCCCCACATCGCGAATGGCCAAGGAGAATTCATGACATTCAGAGGGCTTGGTGGTACATGCACCTTATCAGCATAGATTTGACACTTATGGCACTTCCGAGCGTATTTGAAACAATTGGATTCCATAGTCATCTAGTAATAACCGGCTCTCAACAATTTCTTAGACATTGCATGACCACCAACATGGGTACCAAACGAACCCTCATGCACTTCTTGCATCAACATGTCTGCTTCGTGTCTATCCACGCATCTGAGCAGAACCATGTCGAAGTTCCTCTTGTACAACACATCATCCTGATTCAAATAAAAGCTTCCAGCTAGCCTTCTCAGAGTTTTCTTGTCATTCTTTGACGCACCTTCAGGATACTCCCGGCTCTTGAGGAAGTTCTTGATATCATAGTACCACGGTTTCTCATCAACAACAGACTCGGCTGCAAACACATACGCAGGCCTCTCGAGTCGATTCACCGCAACATGTGGCACATGATTCCACCAATGAACTTTGATCATGGAAGACAAAGTAGCCAAGGCATCAGCCATCTGATTCTCATCCCGGGGGACATGATACAACTTCACCTTCTTTAAGAACGTCAGTATTCTTCTGGTGTAATCTCTATAAGGAATCAAATGCGGCTGGTTGGTATTCCAATCTCCATTGACCTGGTTGATCACTAGAGCGGAATCCCCATAAATGTCAAGTGTCTTGATCCTCAGATCGATGGCTTCTTCTATCCTCATGATACAAGCCTCATACTCAGCCTCATTGTTGGTGACGTCAAAAGTCAATCTGGCAGAAAAAGGTATATGAGCACCTTTAGGATTGATAAGCACTGCACCAACACCGTTACCGCTCATATTCACAGCCCCATCGAACATCAATGTCCACTTGTCATCAGGATCCGGTCCTTCCTCGACAAGAGGCTCTTCACAATCTTTCATCTTAAGATACATGATGTCTTCATCAGGGAATTCAAACATCATCGGCTGATAATCCTCGATCGGTTGCTCGGCGAGGTAGTCTGACAGAATACTACCTTTGATGGCCTTCTGCGACGTGTACTGAATATTGTACTCAGTTAGAATCATCTGCCAACGGGCAACACGTCCGGTGAGAGCCGGCTTCTCAAAGATGTATTTCACTGGATCCATCTTAGAAATCAATAAAGTGGTATGGTTCAACATATACTGCCTCAGTCGGCGAGCAACCCAGGCCAAAGCACAACAAGTTTTCTCAAGCTGTGAATATTTGATTTCACAGTCGGTAAACGTTTTGCTAAGGTAGTATATGGCATGCTCTTTTCGACCAGACTCGTCATGCTGTCCCAATACACACCCCATCGAGTTCTCAGTCACTGATAGGTACATTATCAGAGGTCTCCCAGGAACTGGAGGGATAAGGATTGGAGGTTTCTCTAAATATTCTTTTATTTTGTCAAAAGCTTTCTGACAGTCGTCATTCCACCTGATTGCTTGATTCTTTCTTAGCAATTTGAATATTGGTTCACACGTGGCAGTTAGGTGAGATACAAACCTTGCAACGTAGTTCAATCTCCCTAAAAACCCACGAACCTGCTTTTCTGTTTTCGGTTCAGGCATTTCTTGAATAGCTTTGACTTTTGCTGGATCAACCTCAATCCCTTTCTCACTGACAATGAAGCCCAACAGCTTCCCGAATCTCACACCAAACGTACACTTGTTTGGATTCAGCCTCAGTTTGAACTTTCTCAGCCTATCAAACAACTTCTGCAAATTTACCAGATGCTCCTCTTCTGTCTGCGACTTCACAATCATATCATCCACATACACTTCAATCTCTTTGTGCATCATGTCATGAAAGAGAGTCGTCATAGCCCTCTGATAGGTAGCACCGACATTCTTCAGCCCAAATGGCATCACCTTATAGCAGAACGTGCCCTAAGGCGTAATGAATGTCGTCTTTTCCATGTCTTCTGGCGCCATCTTAATCTGATTATATCCAGAAAAACCATCCATGAAAGAGAAAACCGAGGATTGAGCCGTATTATCAACCAATACATCAATGTGAGGTAATGGGAAATCATCTTTCGGACTCGCTCTGTTCAAATGTCGGTAATCGACACACATTCTGACTTTGCCATCCTTCTTCGGGACAGGAACAATGTTGGCCACCCACGGGGGATAAGTCGTCACTGACAAGAAACCCGCATCAAACTGCTTCTGAACCTCTTCCTTGATCTTAACAGCCATATCAGGACTCGTTCTGCGAAGCTTCTGCTTGACTGAAGGACACTCTTCTCTGAGAGGTAGCCTATGCATCACAATATCGGTATCCAACCCAGGCATATCTTGATACGACCAGGCGAATATCTCCACATATTCTCTCAGCATCTCAATCAACCTGCTCTTGACATCTTCCTTCAAAGCAGCCCCGATCTTAATATCTTTTCTGGCGTCCTCAGTACCAAGATTGACAATCTCCAACTCCTCCTGATGAGGTTGGATGACCCTTTCCTCTTGCTTCAACAATTTGACCAATTCTTTAGGGAGTTCACAGTCTTCCTCACTCTCCTCTTCAGCTTGGTTGACGGGATTATTGAAATCATACTGAGCCATAACAGAACGGTTCATAGTGGATTTAGTGAGATCACTTCTGCATGTTTAATGGTTTATTTTAGAAAAAGAGTTCAAGAAAGTCACAAAAAACAAAAACATTGCCATTTTTATTTTTGAAAAATGAAAAACAAAAATAGAAAGACAGGGATCACAAAATTGTTTGCAAAACGTCCTTTATTAATGATATCATTGAAAAACATGATGAGGCCCTACAATGAACCACTACGCCTTGGGCAGAACATAGGGTTTTGTGCAAAATGAAAAACAAAAGAGAATTACTCTGTTTGAAGAGTAACTTGGACCACATCTTCTGCTGTCCAGTTGTTGATCATCTCCCCTGGTGCACACGGGCGAACCCAGTTGTCCAGATCACAATCACTGTCACCATCTTCACTACTGGCTGCAAAGACGTCACCGTGATTCATCAGCCCAGCGCTGGTAAAGGTACTCGGACCTGTCTGCACACCCTGCTCCGCCTGCAGAGGTTGATAGCCAATTCCAAATTTATCTTCTTTGATAGGCAAATCCACCATCTTGCGCCAGCCTTCTGCTCTGCCAGAGTTGACAACCTCTACCGCCTGCTTATACGATGCAATTGAGGCACTTGGCTTCTTCTGCTCAGCAAAAGCCACCCTTTCAAGAGCAACAGTCTCGAATGCCTGGCATAGAGTTTCATGGATCTCACCATCCACCTCCACATACTTGAAAGAGGATAGGTGACTCACCAGAATATCTTCTTCACCACACACGGTCACAATCTGACCGTTCCAGACATACTTCAGCTTCTGGTGGAGAGTTGACGAAACTGCCCCAGCTGCGTGAATCCAGGGACGCCCCAACAAACAACTATAGGCGGGATGGATGTCATAGAAGATGATATCGAATACCTCCGGACCAATCTTTACCGGCAACGTGACTTCACCAAAAACAGACCGTTTGGATCCATCAAATGCACGCACAATCAGATCACTCGGAGTGAGGACAACCCCTTCCACATCAATCTTACCCAGGATCTTCTTAGGCAGCACATTCAAAGATGAGCTAGTGTCTACCAGCACATGTGACAACACTGCACCTTTGCACTCCATATTGATATGCAGGGCCTTGTTATGGTTACGTCCTTCAGGCGTTAAGTCCAAATCTGTGAACCCCACACCATGCCTGGTACTCACATTAGCAATCACACCCTCCAATTGGTTGACAGAGATCTCTTGAGGCACGTAGGCCAGATTCAGCATCTTCAACAAGGCGTTACGGTGTGCCTCAGAGCACAAAAGCAATGAGAGGATAGAAATCTTGGACGGAGTCTGATTCAGCTGATCTAGGTCATGAGTAAATTTGGACATATTTTAGGAAATGACTATTTTACCCTTTTTGGCTCATTTTGTTATTTTTGTGTTAAAATTGCATGTTCCCCCTTGGATTAGAAGTCAATCAATTCCTAGGACTTAACATAGAATTTTAATCATGATTTGGATCAACTTTGACATGCTCCTTTAGGATTTCTAATCTAACTTAAAATATTCAATCACTTTCTAATGCATGATCCCTTATGATAGATTCTAACAATTACTAATTTCAATTAAATCCAAAATTAGTTCCCTTCAAAACTAAAATCAAAAACCATGATTAAATGGATCAAAAGCAATTTTGATTAGTTAAATCCTTTGAACTTGTATAATCCCCTAGTCTAATTAAGTGACTAAAAGACCCTTGGTCACTTAATAGGACTTTTCTTCCAAGTTGTGGAGATCAAGGCCTCAACTCAAGATCTTCCATCAAGGCGTTCTCAGTCATATCAAGCAGCGGATTATTCAAGCACATCAAAGGTGGCGTCTTCAGCTTATTCAAGCACATCAAAGGTGGCGTCTTCAACACTTGTTAACTCAAAGTTAGAAGAGTGTGACACGAGCCTTAAGCAATGGAGAAGGAGTGAGACTGGAGTATTCCTACCCCCATTCTGAGTATCTTTGGGTATGGGACGTATGACCCAACGCTCATCGTATTCACCTATATTCATAGACTTTAGCACGATTCTAATCATACGATTAGCAAGTCTATCTTCACAAAGCAAATACGACAAAAAGCAAGGATAACAATCAACAACTTATCAATCATAAATCAAGTTGTACGATACAAGCTTTAAGTAATGGAGAAGGAGTGGGACTGGAGTACTCCTACCCCCATTCTGAGTATCTTTGGGTATGGGACGTATGACCCAACGCTCATCATATTCACCTCCATTCATAGACTTTAGTGCAATTCGAATCTAACGATTGATAAGGTCTTCATCATCTTTCATTGCAAGAAACAACTACAAAGATTCTTCTCTCTATACTTGAAGTTTAAGATGAGAATTACATGCCACGAGCCTTAAGTGGTAAAGAAGGAATGAGACTGAAGCTTTCCTACACTCATTCTGGATATCTTTGGGTGCGAGACGTTTGACTCGTTGCTTATCGTATCCACCTTTACCCATTGACTTTAGTGTGATTCTCATCCAGTAACTATCAAGTCTATCCATTCCATTCAAATCATTTCAATCTCAATCATCCATTTCCTCTTGCCTTCTATCAATTTCTTTTCAGCCCTAGTGGGCTGAACTACGAAAGCTTTGATTTCCTTATTGCACAATGAGGGTACGTAGGCAGGAGAACCCGGTTTCTTCGCGAGCTATCTTATTTATCAATCACCTTCTCTATCCCATGGACCACTCTCCATTCACGTAACCTATACCATCTTTTCGAGATCAATCTTACTTCTCCTTGGACTCCTCGTCCATCCTTTTAGGACGTCCTGAGGACAGTCCGTCTCTTCAGTCATCTTTGTTTGGCTCTCATCCCAAACACTAACTTCATATTTGTTTGGCTCTCATCCCAAACACTAACTTCATCCTTGTTTGGCTCTCATCCCAAACTTTTAATTCATTCTTGTTTGGCTCTCATCCCAAACGTTCAATTTATTCTTCTTCGGCTAACACGCCACTTTGCTCTTCGATTGAGAGTCTATCCTTCACTAGGATCCAAGATACTATCCTGATTTGATCTCGAATTGCCAATTCCCCAGCAAGTGACACACAACTCCTTACATTTCTTGTGAGACCCTGTGGCTTAGACAAACATCTCTCTCCCTTTATTCTCGTAGTTCTGAATTACGATTGCTCTGAATTTCTCATTAGACAATGAGAATACGTACGCACGAGGATGCGAATCCTTGGCAAGCATACTTCTAATTATTCCTCCTTCGCCTTAGGGCACCATCCATATCTTTCACAATTCATTATCTACCCTCGGTCATAAATCGTTCATCCAGTGACGTACTGTCTCTTTGACATCGAAATACACTTTCTTTGGAATTCTATACATACCCTTTTAGGACGCCTAACGAATAGTCCTCATTTCATTCCTAGAGTTGTTTGGCTCTCATCCCAAACATTTAATTCCTTCTTTTTAGCTAAAACCCTACAGTGGCGGTCCGCTAGTCCACGTATTGGTTAACGTTGTTTCCCTCTATGGTAGAAATCTCACTTCTCTTATGGATTCCAATACACTTTCACCTTTCAATTTCAAACAATACTTATCCGGTCACTTGTTACCACCATATACTCTATTCCGTGACTTCAGTCACTTCACTCCATCCATCTCCATGATGCATTCATAGTCTACCTTCATTCACTCCATGTGATATACCTATTCTTTGAGCCAAATACAATATACCTTTATGCTCCATCTTGTACCCCTTTTTGTGAACCAAGAGACGATTTGTTCGTCTTGTCAGACCCTGTAGCTTAGACAAACATCTCCTTACTTACTTTGGAGTCGCACTTAGGCAACCCTTTCTTTTCGGTTATTCCAATACAATGATACAAGTGCTATACGCCCTCACTTATTGGTTCACACCAGTTTTACTCTTGGGTTCACATTTTCACCCCTTGTTGGAGTTCAAACCACATTATTCTTCGGTTCAAATCATACTTTTATCACACTCCTTTCCACCTCCTGCCTCTAGTTCCTTGAACTACGAAGCTCTGAATTCCTCATTGCACTATGGGGATACGTAGGCATGAGGTCCCCAATCCTCACCGAGAAATTTATCTATTTCTTTCCTTTTCCCATTCTTTGTGAGTAATCTTTAGTTAACACCTATTCGAGCGAGAACAATCAAAACGGTTCCCATGGAGTACGATGGATGTTTGGGGTGCTAATACCTTCCCCTTGCATAACCGACTTCCTTACCTAGTATATCTCTTTCCCTCGGGTTTTATCGATGTTTTCCCTTCCCTCTGGGGATAAATAAAGTTCGATGGCGACTCTGTTGTATGTTTGAGCGTGCGATACGTTCTGGTATATTTCCGCTAGCTTCAGCTGGCGACTCTGCTGGGGACACTTTGTTACTGGGAGTATTTCCTAGTCGCTAAAAGGAGTCGAGCCTAGTTTAGGTTGTTCCCTCGTTAGTTTAGGTGCTTAACTCATAGTTATACTCACTTTTATTTACCGCATTTCTTATCCGCTTTATGGACATATCTGTTACACTGTTGTTAGGATGGGTTAGATTACATGAGAGGAAAGCTCTATACCCGAGCTTAGTATACACATAGGTTAGACTCGTGGATACTCGTGTACACCTGCATTTCACGTGTTGGGGGTCACGAGAACCACACCCATACTAGATTCACTTGGAAGTACTTTTGTCCTGTGAGTATTCACTATGGCATGGTATTTTCCTTTTGAGTCGATGACTCTGGGAGACCTTCTAGGGACCACCTTGGAGCATAGTCCACACCTGTGAGAGGGATATGGGTTTTCATTGCAGGAAACCATAGACTCTACCTACCTTGATACTCATGCTATGTCGAACTCTTGAACTTGCAACATGTGGCACTTACAGATTGTCCAGAACTTGCCAGGGTTCCGACCCCATGTGACTTATTATCATATCATCATTACATTATCATTCATCATGACCAAAATTTTGCATATGCATGTATTTTCCAAGAATCCAAGAGTCAAGTCTATTCACCAAGCAATTGAAGTGAAGCATGAATCCCGAGAGAAAGAGCATCCATAATTATAAGTTTATGGAACCTCCATTGGCTGTGTTGAGAGGACTTGGGGCACGTTTAGACCTGAATCACAAAGACGCCTTCAAGGAGGCATATGGTAACCTGCTGGGTATTCTGAACACCGAGGTCAGCATCACCGTTGTGCATACATTGGTGCAGTTCTACGATCCACCACTAAGTTGCTTTACTTTCCAAGATTATCAGCTAGCTCCGACATTGGAAGAGTATTCTCATATTTTGGGTATTAGGATCAAGAACCAAGTGCCCCACATCCTCACTAAGGAACTTCCTGAATATCGAGAAATTGCTGAAGCCCTGCATATGGGAAAGAAGGAAATAGAATTGAACCTGAAACCAAAGGGTGGAATCCATGGCTTCGCCTCTAAGTTTCTCACGGATAAAGCTATCACGTTCGTCGAAGCTGGAAGCTGGACGGCCTTCAACGCCCATCTAGCTTTACTCATCTATGGGATTGTCTTGTTTCCGAACATGGAGGAGTTCATAGACTTGGCCTCCATTCGCATCTTCTTGACTCAGAACCCGATTCCCACTCTTCTAGTTGATACTTATTATTCCATCCATGTAAGAAGCCAGAAGAAGAAAGGGACTATCGTCTGTTGCACCCCTTTAATTTATAAATGGTTTATTTCGCATCTACCCAGTGAAGGTCTTTTTGTCGAGAACAAAGATAACTTGAAATGGTCCCAGAGGATCATGTCCTTAAAAGCCGAAACATTCCTTGGTATTCTCGAGTGTATGATGGTGTCAAGCTCATCCTCAATTGTGGGGATTTTCCTAATGTACCTCTTCTTGGTACAAAAGGAGGAATCAACTACAACCCGAGGTTAGCATTGCGATAACTTGGATATCCTGTGGTGGATAAACCTGATCTCGAAAGTGTATAAGGATTTGTTTTATACGAAGGAGTCAAAGAGCCAGAGTTGATCAAGAAGATTGTCAAGGCTTGGGGGTCGATTTATCCACAAGGAAGAGCAGAGATGGGTAAGAAGAACTGTATCGCCAAGGAAGCTTACACCATTTGGGTCAAAAGCATTGTCAGTGAGGTCTTATTGCCGTTCCCGTCCGAACCATCCATGAACCTCCAATCTCCTGAGCTAGAGAACCAGCCAAATTCTGAGATGGATGAGTTGAAGAAGGTTATCAAGACTCTAGAGAAAGAAAATGCCGATCTCAGATCTAAGCTTGCTAAGATCTCATTAGAGAAAGAGACCTTGAAATTCAATCTGAATCAGAAGAGAGACCGAGTTCGTCAAGCCGATGATGAGGTACAGACAGAGGTTTTCAAAAGACTCAAAGTGGGTGAAACTCTCAAAGGGACTTATGCCAGCCTGAAAACCAAAAAGAAGCAGTTAGCCGAAGCCCAATACCGAGATGGTAAAGCAGAACTAGAACACATGGAGCAAATGAAGAAACTTCAAAGCCTGCTAGAAGCTTGTAAGAAAGAGTTGAAGGATGAGAGAAGCCATAACAAATAGCTAGAAGTCACCCTTCGCCAGAACTAGTACGAGCTGAATAAGAGGCTAGAAGAGATACAAAAGCTGAAGGAGCAATCACATGGGAACCCGAAAGACAGCAACATACAGTTGAATAAGCGTCCTGAAAACCCCTCCGACCGAGGGAAGACAATTGTAAACAACATTCCAAGCGAGCCAGATCACGACCCCCCACCTGAAGGGAGTGTGATATTGGGAAAGTGGGGTGCCTGCCTATCTCCCAAATCGCAAGCTTACTACGAGAAGTTGCTATCCAATTGTTTCTAGTCGCTTGTAATCCATTAGATTGAGGTCTGATCGGACTAATGTGATCTTCTTGTAGCCGATGGGCATTTCCTTGATGTATTTGTATTCTGTTTTACTGACATGGAATAAAAGAGTTTCTCGATTATTGAATTCGTAAACTGTCTCTCTTTATTCGCTTCATAATTGCTTGTGTTAAATAAACTTGCGGATTCCTTGGAATCTTTTTTACTTACAAAGAAAAATAGTAATGATAACGTTGAATGCACATATCAAATCTTTTTGCATACATACATGCATCCACGCATATACTTGCCAAAAGCTGTCGGAAAACAAAATGCTTACACTCACTGTTTTGCTGCAGCAACAACGACGACTCGTCATCCGTATTAGACACGTCCCAGCAAATCCAGAATCATGGTCGAATACGAAGCCGACAACGCTGTTGTCCATGAATCCCTTGCCCAGGTGCAAGGAGAGATGAACTTGTTCATATGTAACATGGAGACCATCCTCGAGCTCCTCCAATCTCAGAGGAACCCTGCCTCTGCTACTACCAACATCACCCGTGCTGCTGGGGTGACCATCCCTGATACCGCTGCTGGCACTACCGTCGACCCACCGGAGGAAACTGTGGTGCCTAACTCTGAGTCTCTGGGGAACAAAAGATTAGGAATTACAACTACCTTTTTACTGGGTAGAATACCAAAGGAAAGAATATCCGTCACTGGTTAAAGTGAACATATCAAGGATAGACTCCTGCAGGGAAAAAGAAATATATTCTTCACCTGGTTAAGATGAACATATCAAGGATATACTTCAGGGGACTCCACTGGGGAGAAAAGGCGTACTTTTGCCGGGTATTGGGCAAAAAGTAACAAACCACAAACTAAGAAGAATATTACTAGTTACTGGGTAATAGACTCTTAGGGGACCAAAATATCCATCTAGGTAAGAGCTAGAAAGGAAACGATTAATCAAGACTCAACCCAATGAGGATATAACTCAAGGGGAGTAATTCCATCCAGAAAATTTACTGGAGAGGAAACCGAAATAACAATCATCCACGAGGAAACAAACTCAATGGGGAAACAGAGAAAGGTTAAAGTCTTTTCTGCTTAGGGGTTGACACTCTACAGTTGAAAGAGGACAGACACCAGATTTGGTATGGGGATAAAGTACCGCCATAACAGAGAATGAAAATCTCAAAATAATCAAATATGAAGATACATGATATGCAAATCATGAAACTATATGAATGTATATGTATATGTATATATGGTGATTATGCTGACAAAACAATCACGAAAGATATAGAGGTGTCGCAAGGAAATTGAACCACCGGTACAATCCTCGGTCAATCCAACAAAAATCATGGAGACAAACTGCTGGAGAACAAAGAGATCAACATCCAAGGGCAACCCTAACTGGGGAAGGAGAAGATCCGCTGAGGATAAAACATCCAAACTGTAGGGAACTTTAGGTCAACACCATAAAATGGGAGACAACCCTACCGGGGAAGAATCAAAAAGCTGCTCAGAAACCAGGAGGAAACTCTGACTGGGAGCAAAGACGCGACAATTGGTGGAGACACCAAAGCGATCTACCGGGGAGAGATCAAACATCCTCTGATGAAGATCTACCTGCTGAGGAAAAACGAACTCCGCTGGGAAGGCCGAAACTCTGTTGGGGACCAGGACACGCTGTTGGGGATTTGAATCAATCAACTTAGTTGGGGTACAGAAAGAAACTCCATTGGGGAACAAACACTCCATCGGGGAACTGAATCTGCTAGCTAAGGACAACAACACTCTACTGAGGAAATGAATCAACATTGATGCCTAGAGATATCTGAAGAGTTACTGCTTGGGAAACCTCAGATGCTTCGCACTTAAGGACTTGTTATTTACTGAAATGTTGTTGATATTACTATTACTTGTTTTGAAAAAGTTTTTGCTTTTATATATTTAAGAAAATTTTATTTTGATTTAAAATTTAATTTCAAAATGACCATAATAAAATTTAAAACTATTGGCTGAAGTAAATAAGAGTGGAAACAATTGGATAAAAGCTCAACTTTATTTAATAGGATGGTAGTCTGTAAATGACAAGACTCCATAGATTTTACAAAGTTGAAAATGGTAATTTTCATGGAAAGGGGTTACATTGAATACAAATTATCCTTAATCCTTCTACCAAATCTTGATATCCACTGTGCTCTTGACCGCTGCTGAAGATGAACTAATGTCAACCCTTGTGCTCACACGAGTTCTTCAAAATCACTGAAGATCAGCAGAATGCAGTTACTTGCCATAATCCCTAATTTTTGCATAAGTTGCCCCAAGGTGGGGTACTCAACTTATCGGGAAATTATTTTCTGTTTTTATGTCTCTAATTTTTGCCTGGATCGCCCTTTCGGGTTTTCAATCCACCGAGACGCTCATTTTTGCCTAAGCCGCCCTTCCGGGTTTTCAACTTAGCGAGTTATTCTTTTACTTTTTTAGGCGAAGTATTTCTTGACTGCATCTGCGTTCATAGGACGAGTGAACTCTTCACCATCCATAGTTGTAAGAATCAATGCACCGCCTGAAAAGGCTCTCTTAACAACATATGGGCCTTCATAATTGGGAGTCCATTTTCCTCGGGAATCTGGCTTGAATGATAAAATTTTCTTGAGCACAAGGTCACCTTCTCTGAGCACAAGGTCACCTTCTCTGATAAAATTCTTCATCCTCTGCTGATATAACTGACCATGACACATGGCAATTAACCTCTTCTCTTCAATCAAATTCAATTGGTCAAACCTGGTCTGACACCATTCAGCTTCAGTCAACTTGGCTTCCATGAGCACATGCAACGAAGGAATCTCAACCTCTACGGGGAACACTGCTTCCATACCATAAACAAGAGAGAAAGGGGTTGCCCTTGTTGAAGTGCGGACGAATGTATGATACCCATGTAAAGCAAATGGGAGCATCTCATGCCAATCCTTATACGTGACAACCATCTTCTGAATAATCTTCTTGATGTTCTTATTTGCAGCTTCAACACCCCCATTCATCTCGGGTCTATAGGGAGAAGAATTATGATGTGCAATCTTGAAGTCTTTCCAAAGAGCTTCCACCATATTGTTATTCAAGTTCGATCCATTATCAGTAATGATCTTACTTGGCACACCATAATGGCATATAATCTGATTCTTGATAAACCTTACAACAACTTGCTTGGTTACATTCGCATACGATGCTGCTTCAACCCATTTTGTGAAGTAGTAAATTGCCACCAAAATGAAACGATGTCCATTCGAAGCTTTGGGCTCAATCATCCCAATCATATCAATTCCCCACATGGATAAGGGCCATGGGGAAGAGATAACATTCAATAGTGTCAGAGGAACATGAATCTTATCAGCATAAATTTGGCACTTGTGGCACTTCTTCACAAACTTGCAACAGTCAGATTCCATTGTCAGCCAATAGTAACCCGCTCACAACATCTTCTTCGCCATTGCATGTCCATTGGAATGAGTACCAAAGGAACCTTCATGCACTTCAGTCATCAACAAGTCTGCTTCGTGTCTATCCACGCATCTGAGCAAAACCATTTCGAAGTTTCTCTTGTACAGTACATCACCATTCAAGTATAAATTATCGGCTAATCTTCTCAAAGTCTTCTTATCTTTCAAAGATGCCCCAGGAGGGTAAATCTAACTTTGAAGGAAACATTTGATGTCGTAATACCATGACTTCTCATCTTTGATCTCTTCAACAGCAAACACATGAGCTGGCCCATCAAGATACATCACAGATAAATTGGGAACTTCATTCCAATACTTCACCATAATCATTGATGCCAACGTTGCAAGAGCATCTACCATTCGGTTCTCATCTCGAGGGATATGATGAAATTCAACCTTTGTAAAGAAAGTTGAAATCCTCATCGCATAATCTCTATATGGTATTAAACCAGGTTGATTTGTTTCCCATTCTCCTTTGATATGATTCACAACCAAAGCTGAATCACCGAAGACATCCAAATATTTGATTATGAGATTCATGGCCTTTTCAAGCCCCATAATACAAGCTACATATTCTGCCATGTTGTTTGTACACTTGAAAGTCAATCTAGCTGTAAATGGTAGATGCGTGCCTTGAGGAGTAATAATCACTTCCCCAATGCCATTTCCATATTGATTAACAACTCCATCAAATACCATGCCCCAACGGGAACCAGGTTCTGGCCCTTCTTCAAGCAATGGTTCATCACAATCTTTTATTTTCAAGTAAAAAATCTCTTCATCTGGAAAATCATACTGCACTGACTAGTAATCTTCAATTGGTTGGTGAGCCAAATGGTCAGCTAAGACACTACCTTTGATCGCTTTCTGAGATTGGTATTCTATATCATACTCGGATAACAACATCTGCCAACGGACAATTCTCCCAGTTAAAGCAGGCTTCTCAAATATATACTTGATTGGATCCATTTTGGATATAAACCAAGTGGTATGATTCAACATATACTGACACATACGCTTAGCAGCCCAAGCCAATGCGCAACAAGTCTTCTCAAGCATTGAATACCGAGTCTCACAATCGGTGAATTTCTTACTGAGGTAATAAATTGCAAACTCTTTCTTCCTAGTCTCATCTTGCTGACCTAGAACACAACCCATACTATCTTCTAGCACAGTCAAATACATGATCAACGGTCTTCCTTCAACAGGTGGAGACAAAATCGGAGGTTCAAGCAAATATTCCTTGATACTATCAAAAGCTTTCTGGTAGTCTTCGGTCCAATCGCAAGACTGGTCTTTCCGAAGAAGCTTGAATATAGGCGCACATGTGGCAGTATGATGCGTGTTTTTTGCAAGTATACAAACGCGCCAGAGTAATATAAAAGATTTGTCGAATCCACAGAGACCAAACGTCAATCTATCGTTATCTATTATTACGGTGTTTATCTAAGGTAATCGAAACAGGGTTTATAAGAGTGCACAATGAAAAATAAAGTATTAAATTAAATTCAATTAATAAAGACAGGTTCGAATGTAATTCACATAATCAATTAATAATCCAAGTACTTGCTAATAGAATTACTTATGGGCAGTGTTTCCTACTTTGAAAAGAACCAATTTAACGGGAACTGTCGGTTTCGTGTATTCAGAACCGAGTTGTACTCCCTAATCAAACCCTCTTATTGTCACTTATAAAAAGGCGCACATTGCGTTAGAGTAGTAAACCTATTTTTAAGAAATATAGTGTCTTGACTAAGTTGAAAATTATTTTGACCTGGATTTCTTAACCAAAAGAGGTTCTCACGAACCAGACTCTAAACTTATAAACGCGTCCAAAAATAGTTTTAAAATCACTTTTCTTTTTAAGTTAAAAACTCCTAATGAACTAAACAAAGCGCTTTCGCTGTATTTGAAATAGTTAAAAACAACTAAGTTTAAACAGACGTCGGACAACTTTCGATCTTACCCAACGGAAATTAAGTGCGGGAAAACTTAAGTTGAAAGTCAAAATAGCCCTTAAGTGTTTCTACGAACAATTGTACGGATTATCGAGTCAATTACGATCCTTACATTCTAACCTTGATAGGTTTAGCCAGACATGGTAAAGTAAAAATGCATTTTAATTTTTATCATAAAAATGGATAAATAAAATACTTTAAAAAAAAAAGGTAATAAGTGCGAGTGTAGGAAAGTAAATAAAAGTAGTGCGAGTGCGGAAAATAAGTTAAAGTAGTGGGGATGAAGGAAAGTAAATAAAAGTAGTGCGGTGCAAGAAATAAAGGAAAGTAGTGCAGTGCGAGAAATAAATAAAGTAAAATGCGAGTGCGGGTAAAGTAAACAAAATAAAGGCAGTGCGGGAAAGTAAACAAAATTAAGGCAGTGCGGGAAAATAAAGTACACAAAGGTAAAGCAATAAAACTTGCTCCAATCGGAGGGTCGAATAAAGTGCGGAACAGAAATGAAAATGGCGGCAGGATTAAACTTCCTTCCAAAGTGCTCCAAACTCGATTACAGACTCGATTACACAGTGTGGTAACACTCCGATGTGAAGCGATTACCACTTTTACACAATACTGATATATGCCTAGTTGTAACTAAGTTTGGATGAAGAAATAAATGAAATCAAGTCCCTATTTATAGGCAAGAAAAAAACATGGAAATTATAAGGATGCCCCTAAGAATGAAAATGGGCGGGAACCATTTTGTTCTTGTGGCGCCCGCCACAGGAGGAAATTGCAGCGCCTAAGTGGAGATCGTGGGAGACGTGTCAGTCGAGGAGAGGTTAAAACTGGGACACGTCATGGATGGACCCATGGCGCCCGCCACAGTGGGAGCCACGAGTATAAAATGCTGATTTTTTGGCTTTTTAGCTCATTTTCGCTCCTTTTCTCGATCGGGGCTCCGATTAGACTGAAAACCTGAAAACCAAGAAAAACATAGTAATAACATAACAAAATAACAATAAAACAACTAAAATACATGCGAAATCGGAGTCGAAAATACGGTGAATTTCAGTGTCATCAAATTCTCCCACACTTAAACCCTTGCTTGTCCTCAAGCAAAACACTTAAATGCTTAAAGAAGAAAAACCGGTGTCGACGAGTTATTCGGGCTAAAAGGGCTTCTAAGTTCAAGTCGGGATGGAGTGATAGGTACTAACTGAGTGAACCAAGGGTTTCGTGATGAACTTATCCGCAGACACAGACATAAACTCCATTCCTATATTAACCAACTGGTATCATCCCATAATACCTAGGCCTACCCCTTCATTTCTTTTTGGGTCCTTTTCATTTAGGCGCAATCACATTAAGCCCGTTATCCGTACATGCTTCATAGTAGAGGGGCCGGTTAGTGATTCTGATCCTAAACATGGAGTTTCTGGCACATAAATCTGTGTAAACCCTTTTATTTGACCCAAATGCAGTTGTGGGGGATCATATCGTAATCCGCCCTACTGAGTTCAGCGCCAGATACCTCTGAACCAACTAACAGTGGGTGAGTTTTTTTTCTTTTTCTTTTGCAGCAAATTTTTACAACTTTTTGGTTTAAATGACCTTGTGAGGGTCATCTATCCCGGAGTTTCCTTTTTCTTTATTTATTGCACTGGATCATTCACTTATGTTCATCGGTCCCCTACGTAGAGCATGCTTAGGCCGGAGCTGACTGCTAGAATAAACTACTAAGGACTATACTGAAATGATAATTAAGGCCATGGTATATGGGGTTTCGGGAGTGATTCCTATATTCATGTAGTCTATGGTGCTAAAATGATACTGATGTTTCAAAAAGTTCTCCCAAGTCACCACATGCTAACTCAAACCTGTCTTAAAGCCCAAAAACATTCAGAACAACACTGTTTTCTTTTGTAATTTTTTTTTGGTAGGGCTAAAGGAATGGGGAGATGAGGATGTACTAAAGATACACTATACTGGTGACTCGTCAGACACATGTATTTTCTAAAACACACTAACTAAAAACAAAATAAAATAAAGTAAACAACTAAAACGCAATAAAAATAAACAATCTAACTAAAAACAGCAAAGGGAAATAGAAAGCGATAAAATCTCCTCCCACACTTAAATCGAACATTGTCCCCAATGTTTCGAAATAAGATAAAGGGAGAGTAACCTGTCACACTACTGCTGACCACTGGTCCCTTCGCCATCCTCATGTTGTCCTCCAGTTGTTGCTGAATGGTAGAGAGTAGGTCATCACGCCTTTGTTCTCTAGCCATGTGGTCGCGCCACATCTCCTCAGTAATATAATATCCAGGAGAAGAACCTGCAAAAGAAGAAGATGGTGTGGTGTATGGTGGTGAAGGGTGATGGGGGGACACATGAGGTACGGGAGATTGCTCTCTCCGATCAAGCTCTTCATCAATATCGTGTCCCTCCTCATCAGTAACATTAGGAGGAAGTGGACCTAAAACAGGTGGAGCATCTAAATCATAGGTCCAGTTCCTTTCATTACGTACATCAGTACGTCTCGTGCACGGTAAGGCAACAAATGGGATAGCTACACCATAAATCATAAGCACATAACCTCCCTCTCTTCTCACTCGGCACAATCTCAGCAACTGGTCTTCCAAGAAAAGAGTGCGCCATATCATCTGGAAATACCTCATAACAGGGTTGTCGATAACCTGGGACAACTGAGTGGAAGGATCCTGACTCCCTCCACCAGAGATATCGCTCCAGAATTTCTCCACTTCCCTACTTAGAAAGTATCCCATCGACGTCTCAGGGATATCGTCGGGGGTAGTCTGAAAACCTAACAAGTCACCGAACTCCTTCTGACTGAAAGAGTACTCAGTCCCGAATAGCCTGAAAACAGCATGTCCATCTGGTACGGAGTAAGGATCATAAGCAAACGAGCTAAGGAACTCCAAAGTCAGGTTCCTGTAGGTGTTGTTCATGTCATCAACGAATTCATCCCACTGGAGTTGGTGGCACAAGAATCTGATACTCGGCTCAATGCTGAGGGCGTCCATGCAATCCTGGTCCGAATAGCGTGTAGGTGCCATAGGGAGCTGGTAGAGAACTATGTATCGCTCCCTCTGGGCGTCATCTCTGAAAGCCACGTGCATGTCATGAAAGTTCTGCATCCTGCAAAGGTTAGGGAAAAGGATCCTGAAAACACAAACATTGCAAATGATATTTAGTCCTGACGAGAATATGATTAAAAATAAAATAAAGTAAATAAATGCAGAAAAAGTAAAATAAGATAAGAAAATCGTGGGTTGCCTCCCAAGCAGCGCTTGCTTAACGTCGTTAGCTTGACGATCGGAACTTATACATCTGTCGTAGGAATTGGTGGATCTATCAGAGTGTGGTTGGAGTAGTATGTTGGAATGTCTCCTCCATCATAGAGCTTCAGTCTTTTCCCATTTACAATGAATGGACTACATGTTTCGTTCTTGATTTCTACAGCTCCGGATCTCAGAATCTTAGATACTTTGAAAGGATCACTCCATCTTGAACGCAGCTTCCCAGGGAAAAGTCGTAACCTAGAATTGAACAGGAGAACAGGGTCGCCTACATTGAAATCTTTTTTCACAATTCTTTTGTCATGCCAAGCTTTGGTTCTCTCTTTGTATATTATGGCATTCACGTAGGCAGATTGCCTGAGTTCTTCCAGTTTATGGATGTCAAGGATACGTTTTTCACCAGCGGTCAGGTAATCCAAATTCAAAGTTTTAAAGGCCCAATAGGCCTTATGCTCTAATTCAAAAGGTAAATGACAGGATTTTCCATAGACTAGTTGGTAGGGAGTTGTTCCTAGAGGGGTCTTGAAAGCGGTTATGTAGGCCCATAATACTTCTTGGAACTTCTCAGACCAGTCTTTTCTAAATATAGAAACAGTTTTTTCTAGAATTTCTTTTATCTCCCTATTGGATACTTCTACTTGGCCACTAGTCTGTGGGTGGTATGGTGTTGCTACTCTATGCCTAACTCCATATTTTCTTAAAAGTTTATCAAATATTCTTGATATATGAAGTGCGATCCTCCATCACTTATGACTAAACAGGGTGTTCCAAATCTAGGGAATATATAGTTTTTAAATAACTTGATCACCACTCTAGTGTCGTTTGTGGGTGCAGCTATAGCTTTAATCTACTTAGACACGTAGTCCACAACTACTAAGATATACTTGTTTCCTAAGGATGGTGGGAAAGGTCCCATGAAATATATACCCCAAATGTCGAAGAGTTCTACTTCTTGAATGTTTCTTAGAGGCATTTCGTCACGTCTTGAAATATTTCCCGTGCGTTGGCATCTATCACATTTGACAATGCAAGCATGGACATCACGCCACATGGTAGGCCAGAACAGGCCAGCTTGAAGAATATTGGCGTATGTCTTAGAGGTGCTCGCATGTCCACCATAGGGTGCAGAGTGACAATTCTCAATTATACTTTTTACCTCCTCTTCTGGGTACGAAGTCTGGTTCAGGTGTTCTAGCCTAGAAAGGTGATCAGCTACTACATTTTTAGTGCCTTTTTTATCTCGGATATCTAAATAAAACTCTTGTAGTAATAGAATCCATCAGAGTAACCTGGGCTTGGCATCTTTTTTACTTAATAAGTAACGAATGGCAGCATGATCGGTGTAAACTATAATTTTGGTTCCTATTAGATAAGATCTGAATTTGTCTATAGCAAAAACTACAGCTAGTAGTTCCTTTTCAGTTGTTGCGTAGTTAAGTTGGGAGGCGTCTAGGGTTCTAATGGCATGATAAATCACATGTAATTCTTTATCTTTCCTTTGTCCTAGAACGACTCCAATGGCATAATCACTAGCGTCACACATTATCTCAAAAGGTTCTGACCAATCAGGGGGTTGCATAATGGGTGCTGAAATCAACGCTTGCTTTAAAAGATTAAATGCTTCATTACATTTTTCATCGAAAATGAATTTAGCATCTTTCATTAAAAGGCCAGTTAAAGGTTTAGTTATTTTAGAGAAGTCTTTGATAAAATGCCGGTAGAATCGAACATGTCCAAGGAAACTTCGCACTTCTCTGATAGTTTTGGGTGGCTTTAGATTATCTATGACTTCTATCTTAGCTCTAACTACCTCAATACCTTTTTCGGAAACTATATGTCCTAAAACAATCCCTTCGGTGACCATGAAATGACACTTTTCCCAGTTTAGCACAAGGTTCACCTCCACACATCTCTCCAAGATTTTCTCAAGGTTAGCAAGACAATTTTGGAAATCAAATCTGCAAACCGAGAAAACATCCATAAATACTTCCATGATACTATCTAGGTAATCTGCAAAGATTGACATCATGCAGCGTTGGAAAGTAGTTGGGGTATTACAGAGTCCGAATGACATTCGTCTGTAGGAAAAAGTTCCATAAGGGCATGTAAAGGTAGTTTTCTCTTGATCTTCGGGGTGGATAGGTATTTGGAAGAATCCAGAATATCCATCTAGATAGCAAAAGTAAGAGTGTCTGGCTAGACGCTCTAACATCTGGTCTATAAATGGTAAAGGGAAATGATCCTTCCTGGTTGCTTTATTTAACTTTCTGTAGTCTATGCACATCCGCCATCCTCCTTCTATCCGTTTTGCTACATGTTTGCCTTTATCGTTTTGCACTACTGTGATGCCTCCCTTTTTAGGTACTACATGCACAGGGCTCACCCACTTACTATCCGAGATCTGATAGATTATACCTGCCTCAAGTAACTTAAGAACTTCTCTTTTAACAACATCACTCATTATAGGGTTTATTCTTCTCTGATGTTCTCTGGAGGGCTTTGAATCTTCTTCGAGCAAAATCCGATGCATGCATACGGATGGACTTATACCTTTCAGATCAGAGATATTATATCTTAAGGCTGAGGGATATCTTCGTAAAACATCTAAGAGTTGGTATGTTTCCTCTTGGCTCAAGGTAGCACTGACTATAACTGGACGGTTCATCTCTTCATCAAGAAACTCATATCTCAGGTTCTTAGGAAGTTCCTTAAGTTCTAAGGTTGGTTTCTTAGGGCATGGCATAGGATCTGGGGTAAGGGATAAACATTCATAAAGGTTATCATCGATGTAGGGCTTCCTAAAGTTATCATCTTCAAGTATGAGAGTTGATGGCAACTTAATTGTTTTTATGATTTCTTCTTGTTCTATTTCCCTAACGCATTTATCAATGATGTCTATGGCATAACATGCGTCTCCCATCACAGGTGCCATAAGAAATTTTGAAAGTATAAATTTTATCTCCTCATCACCTACCTCAAAGGTCAACTTTCCTCTCTTGACATCTATTATGGCTCCTGCAGTTGATAAGAATGGTCTACCTAGAAGGATTGGTATACCATCATAGTAGGTTGTAATTCTCCTAAGTTTAACCTCTCACAAACTGCTAAAGGCATTAAGCTCACACTAGCTCCTAAGTCTAGAAAAGCTTTTTCGATGACATGACTTTCCAAAATACAAGGAATGGAGAAATTTCCAGGATCTTTATCTTTTTTGGCTAACTTATTCTCGGAAATAGAATTGCATTCCAAGGGCTTCGGATCGTCGAGTCTATGTTTGTTGGTAAGGATGTCTTTGAGAAACTTTGCATAAGAAGGTATTTGGGTGATGGCTTATGTGAAAGGGATTTCTACGTGAAGTTTTTCTATAACCTTAATGAATTTCTGATACTGGTTATTGATCTGGGTCTGTTTGAGTCTTTGCGGACATGGTATCGGTGGTTTGTATGGCGGGGGTGGTACATACGTTTTGTCTTTAGGTTCTTCTCCTTTTTCTCGACCTTCCTGTTTTTCAGATTCCTCTGGTTCCTTCACTTCGTCTGTGGGTTCGGTATATTCCTTAGAAGTTTTGGGTTCACTCAATCTTGGGTTAAATCGCTCATCATAAGCGGTCCCACTTCGTAGGGTAATGGCATTGGCTTGTCCTCTCGGATTCTATTGAGGTTATCCAGGGAACTGTCCTCCAGGTGTAGTCTGGGGGGCTTGGTTTAAGGCTACCTGAGAGATCTGGGTTTCAAGCATCTTATTGTGAGTAACTATTTGGTCAACCTTGGTTCTTAACTAGGTAATTAGTTCATTAACGTGAATGTTTTGGTTCATGAACTCTTTGTTTTGTTGGGTTTGAGCAGTGATAAAATTTTCCACAATTTTCTCAAGGCTCGGCTTTGGTGGCACAGGTTGCATAGGTTGATTTGGTCTTGGGGCTTGGTAACCTGGTTGTCTCGGAGGTGCAGTGTTTTGGATAGGGTTATTGTTCTTATAGGAGAAGTTCGGGTGATTCCTCCATCCAGGGTTGTAGGTATTTGAATATGGCTTCCCTTGGGCGTAGTTCACTTGCTCAGAGTTGGTTTCGTTTAAGAGACTGCATTCTGCAGATTGGTTTCCTTTGGTTCTACATATCTCATATTCTGACGAAACTGCAGCTGCAGTATTCGGGTTTATACACATATGCTCAACCTTGAGGGCTAACGCATCCATTTTAGCTTGCATCATGTCTATAGAGCTTAACTCATGTACTCCTCCTTGGGCTTCCTTCTTCTCAACTGTCGCTCGTTCAACTCCCCATGATTGATGGTTTTGAGCCATATCTTCGATAAGGGCACTAGCTTCAGTGTAAGGTTTGTTCATCAGTGCGCCACCTGCGGCTGTAACAACCCAATTTTAGTAATCATTTCTTATATTATTATTATATTTTATTTCATTTATTTGGAGTATTAATTAATTAATTGGTTGTTAGGTAGTATAATAATTGATTATATTAATTAATTTGGTGTGTTAATTAATTGGTTTAATTTATTTGAATTAAATAGAGATATTATAATACTAGGTATTATTGGGCCTAATAATTAAA
This sequence comes from Lathyrus oleraceus, assembly GCF_024323335.1. Lineage (NCBI taxonomy): Eukaryota > Viridiplantae > Streptophyta > Magnoliopsida > Fabales > Fabaceae > Lathyrus > Lathyrus oleraceus. Next base: position 246,432,292 of record NC_066579.1, read on the forward strand.
TTAGAAGTATCATTCTTTAAGCCCAAATATAATACTATAATAGTAAGAGGTGAGGAGAGTGAGAAGTAGGATTCATTTTATCAATTGACGGCAGAGAAAGAAAAGAGGAAAAGTAAGGAGAAGAGGGGAAGAACAAGAGAGAAGCTAAGGTTTCCAGTAAATTGAAGAGGTAAGGGGGAGAATCCTTATTATTATGGGTTAGTATGATTGGGTCAATGGGTAGAAGTATGTTTAGGTTAAAATCCCTAATTTTGTATGGTTGTTTGGAATTGTTAGGTTTTGATGAGTATTCTGGATTTGTGGTGATTTAATTGTGTTAAAACAGCAAATTAACCTTATATACTTAGAGTATCGTATGAGTTATAATTTTCTGAGCGTTTGGCGTTTTACGGAATCGAAATCGGAGGTCCGAAAGTCCTCCAACGATGAAAAATGCAGAAAATTTTGCATTCTGTTTTTATGTTAACCGGTTACCCTACGAGCGTTAACCGTTTACTTGTTAAAAACCTGTCCCGAAAGTCCATTCTGTTTTGCGCTAACCAGTTAACCAAAACCGTTAACCAGTTAACACTATTGAAAATCTGCCAGGAAGTGCGTTCTGTTTCGCGTTAACCGGTTACCTAAATGCGTTAACCGGTTAACACTTTTGAAAAATGAAAAATTGAGATTTTGAAAGTTGTATTCATTTTGAAATGAAATCTAAGTGTGCGTAATTGATAATTAGCCTATATTTGTGAATGATATATTGTTATGAATGTGTATATGTACCATTGGTGGATAATTCATAGAGTTGAATTATGGTGATATGTGGAATGTTAAGATGGTAAAGATGATCTTAATTGCATATGTGTTGGTATTTGTACATTCATTCATGGCATGGTCGGCTTTATGGTGAAAGCTGTGAAACTGTGGGTTCACATGGTAATAGACATTGATCCTTGAATGGAAATAGTCGTAGCAGACGTTGATCCTTAATTGGAAATAGGCGTAGTGGCTTTGATCTTGTCCGGATCGGAAGCGTGGCTTGGATTCTACATATTGAATCGGAAAGCGGTGAAACGTTGGGTTCACATTGCGGTACCACATGCGTAAAGTCACATGTCTTGCATTGAGTCACATTAGAGTTATGTGATAATTGAATGTATGCATTGATGTGATTGTGATGTGTGTATGAGATATGGTTATTGAATTTGGTGATGTTTGGATACATAACTTGGAAAAAATATATGATTATATGATAATTGTAGTTATGTGTATATTTGGGAATATAGTATTGGATTTTAATATTATACTCCTTGAGTTTTGATCGATGTTTGAAACATGTGAAATAAATGTTGGTTAGTATTAATTACATGGTTATACAAAGTGTGATGAATTCCGTTAATTGTTGATTTAATCATTGTGCTTTATTATACTTCTTCATAATGATTTGAATTCTCACCCTTCTGTTTGAATGTTGCCTTTACATGGGCATCGTGCAGATACTCCAGAGTAGTATTGCAGAAGTAAGTGGAAGGTAGCTCATTCGAGATTTAGCCGGAGAGCTTCCGTATTTTAGTTTGGAGACTACGTAATGAGTCAATGCTCTGGTCATGTAACACATGGTAGATTAGTAGTATTGAACTCGTATCCTATCTGGATAAGTATTATGTTATTACTTGTGAACATCTTATTTGCAATTGCTGTTTGAGAGGCCATAGTGCCAAATATTCTGGTTATGGTTTTATTTTATCTTGAGGAGATTATTGAGAGATGATCATGGTATGGGACATGGATCATCTTATGAAATACATGAGTATTCATTATTTTCCGCTACGAATGCATATTCTTGAATATTCATGATAATTGAAATGTGTTATTTTAAATGACCAGGTGTATTGTATATTGATGATGAAAGCTGTTGGTTTTTGAAAGCTTTTAGTTTTTGAAAACGTCGATGTGACGCCCTTTTGTTTATATGCGTGCTTATTTACTCTGATTATATGTTAATACTTTGGGGTAGAAAAAGGGGTGTTACATTAGTGGTATCAGAGCCTGGTCGACCAGTTGGTCAATAGTCGTTAATGTTTTCCAATCCTGTTGTATTTGATTTGTGTATCTGACACGATCGATATGGTTTGTCTGGTTGTTCGGGTTGTTCAGGACGATGGTTGCAGGCAGGAATGATGATGCCATTGCTGAGGCGCTGAGGATGTTGGCTGACTCCATTGGTCAGATCCCTCAAGCGAATGCTGGTAACCGAAATGGAGATGATGATGAGTTCCGTGCTTTGGGGAGATTCCAACGGAATAATCCTCCTGTCTTTAGGGTGAGCATGAACCTGATAAAGCTCAAGCTTGGCTGAAGGCAATTGAGAAGATCTTCAGAGTCATGAACTGTATTGATGCTCAGAAAGTGCAGTTTGGTACTCATATGCCTGAGAAGGAAGCAGAGATTGGTGGAATAACACTCTTCAGAGGTTTGAAGAAGACAACATTGAGGTTACTTGGGCTCTTTTCCGTGATGTCTTCTTGGAGAACTATTTTCCAGAAGATTGTCGTGGGAAGAAAGAGGTGGAGTTCCTTGAATTGAAGTAAGGAAATGGTATTGTTGCTGAATATGCTGCTAAATTTCAGGAGCTTATCAAGTATTTTCCTCATTACAACACTGCTAATGCTGAGAGATCTAAATGCTTGAAGTTCGTGAATGGCTTGAGACATGATATCAAGAAGGCCATTGGTTACCAACAGATTACTCGTTTTATGGAGTTGGTTAACAAGAGTCAGATTTATGATGAGGATAGTAGGGAAAGTGCTTCTTTCTACAAGAGTTTGAAGGGGAAAAACCAGGATCGTGGAAAACCGTATGATGACAAGAGGAAACAATCTGGCTTTGGAAAGAAGCCGAGTGGGGGAGGATCTTCTACTCCACTTAAGTGATTCAAATGTGGCGTTGAAGGTCATCGTGCTACTGATTATAGTAAGGATTCTGTGACGTGTTTCAAGTGTGGCAAGAGTGGTCACAGAGCAAACCAGTGTGGAGTTGGTTTGAGTGTGACTTGTTACAATTGCGGTGAGAAAGGTCACATTAGTACCAAATGTGATAAGCCAAAGAAGGAGCAAGCAAAGGGAAAGGTGTTTGCATTGTCTGGTGCGGAGGCCACTACCGATGATAGGCTAATCCAAGGTACGTGCTTTATTAATGGTACACCTTTGACTACCATTATTGATACCGGTGCAACACATTCTTTCATTTCTTTGGATTGTGCTAAGAGACTGAATCTTATATTATCTGATATGCGTAGAAGTATGGTTATTGATACACCTTCTATGGGTTCTGTTTCTACTTCCTATATGTGTCTGAATTGTCCGTTGAGTATCTTTGGTAGGGATTTTGGAATTGATTTAGTTTGCCTTCCTTTAGAGCAACTTGATGTGATTTTGGGTATGAATTGGTTAGAATTTAATCGGGTGTATATCAACTGTTTCGAGAAGACGGTTATTTTTCCTGAGGTTGGTGCTAAGGAAGATTGGTTTTTGTCTGCTAAGCAAGTTGATGAATCGGTGCAAGATGGTGCCGAGTTGTTTATGTTGTTGGCATCTTTGGATATTCGTGAGAAGAGGATGATTGAAGAATTGCCAATAGTTTGTGAGTTTGTGGAGGTATTTCCGGAAGATATAAGTGATTTACCGCCAGAACGTGAGGTTGAGTTTTCGATTGATTTAGTTCCTGGAACTAGTCCTGTATCGATGGCTCCCTATCGAATGTCTGTTTCTGAGTTGAAAGAGTTGAAAAGTCAACTTGAAGACTTGCTTGAGAAGAGGTTTATTCGTCCTAGTGTGTCGCCGTGGGGTGCTCCTGTTCTGTTGGTCAAGAAGAAAGAAGGTTCTATGAGATTATGTGTTGATTATAGACAACTGAACAAAGTGACAGTTAAGAACAAGTATCCACTTCCGAGGATTGACGATATGATGGATCAGCTGGTTGGAGCTTGTGTGTTTAGCAAGATTGATTTGAGGTCTGGGTATCATCAGATTCGTGTAAAGGCTGAGGATATTCAAAAGACTGCTTTTCGGACAAGGTATGGTCACTACGAGTACTCCGTGATGCCTTTTGGTGTGACTAATGCACCTGGTGTATTTATGGAGTATATGAATAGAATTTTTCATAATTATCTGGATAAGTTTGTTGTTGTGTTCATCGATGATATATTGATTTATTCTAAGAGCGAAGAGGATCATGCCGAGCATTTGAAGGTTGCGTTATCGGTGTTGAAAGAGAGGAAGTTGTTTGCTAAACTCTCTAAATGTGAGTTTTGGTTGAGTGAAGTAAGTTTTCTTGGACATGTGATTTCGAGTGGTGGTATTTCTATGGATCCTACGAAGATTGAAGCTGTATCTCAATGGGAAGCTCCTAAGTCTGTTACTGAGATTAGAAGTTTTCTTGGTTTGGCTGGTTATTATAGGAAGTTCATTGAAGGATTTTCTAAGTTGTCATTACCATTGACGCATTTGACTAGGAAAGGTCAAGCTTTCATTTGGACTTCGCAGTGTGAAGTGAATTTTCAAGAGCTTAAGGGAAGATTGACTACGGCTCCTATTTTGATTTTACCGGATCCGTTAGAAACTTTCGTTGTGTATTGTGATGCTTCTTTGTTGGGTTTGGGAGGTGTTTTTATGCAAAAAGGGCAAGTGGTAGCTTATGCTTCAAGGCAACTTAAAGTTCATGAGAGGAATTATCCGACGCATGATTTAGAGTTGGCCGCCGTTGTGTTTGTGTTGAAACTTTGGAGACATTATTTGTTTGGATCGCGATTTGATGTGTTTAGTGATCACAAGAGTTTGAAGTACTTGTTCGATCAGAAAGAATTGAACATGAGGCAAAGACGATGGTTGGAATTCTTGAAAGATTATGATTTTGGTTTGAATTATCATCCGGGAAAGGTGAATGTTGTAGCCGATGCATTGAGTAGGAAGTCATTGCACATGTTTATGTTGATGATTCGAGAGTTTGAATTGTTTGAGCAATTTAGAGATTTGAGTTTGGTTTGTGAAGCGACACCTTCGTGTGTTAAGCTTGGTATGTTGAAGCTTACGTGTGGCATTCTTGACGAGATTAGAGAAGGTCAGAAGTCAGATTTGAAATTAGTCAATGTTATGACACTGATTAATCAAGACAAAGGTGGTGACTTTCGGATTGATGAGAATGGTATCATGAGGTGTCTTGATCGAGTTTGTGTTCCAGATGTTGCAGATTTGAGAAAGAGGATTCTTGAGGAAGGGCATAGAAGTGGTCTGAGTATTCATCCTGGTGCTACTAAAATGTATCAAGACTTGAGAAAGATGTTTTGGTGGCAAGGTATGAAGAAGGATGCAGCGGAATTTGTGTATTCATGTTTGACTTGTCAAAAGTCAAAGATTGAACATCAAAAGCCGTTTGGTTTGATGCAACCGTTATCTATTCCCGAGTGGAAGTGGGATAGTATCTCTATGGATTTTGTTTCGGGTTTGCCGAGAACATCGAGTAATTGTGAGGCGATTTGGGTCGTTATGGACAGGTTGAAGAAATGTGCTCATTTTATTCCGATGAGGATGGATTATTCGATGGAGAGACTTGCTAAGTTGTACATCGAGAGGATTGTGTGTTTGCATGGTATTCCGTCGAGCATTGTTTCAGATAGAGATCCGAGGTTCACTTCGAGGTTTTGGGAAGGTTTGCAAAGTGCTTTGGGTACGAAGTTGCGTTTGAGTTCGGTATATCATCCGCAAACTGATGGTCAAACAGAGAGGACTATTCAGTCACTTGAAGATCTTTTGAGGTCTTGTGTTTTGGAACAAGGAGGAAATTGGGATAGTTTCTTGCCTTTGATCGAGTTTACGTATAACAACAGTTTCCATTCGAGTATTGGAATGGCACCTTTTAAGGCTCTTTATGGTAGAAGGTGTAGAACTCCTTTGTGTTGGTACGAATCGGGAGAGAGTGTTGTGGTTGGACCCCAGTTGATTCAAGAGACTACGGATAAGATTAAGATGATTCAAGAGAAGATGAAGGCTTCTCAGAGCCGTCAAAAGAGTTATCATGATAATAGGAGGAAAGCTCTTGAGTTTGAGGAAGATGAGCATGTGTTTCTTCGAGTTACGCCAATAACGGGTGTTGGTAGAGCTTTGAAGTCGCGTAAGTTGACGCCGCGTTTCATTGGTCCTTATCAGATTTCCGATAGGGTAGGTGAAGTGGCATATCGGATTGCATTGCCACCGTCACTTTCTAATCTTCATGATGTGTTCCATGTGTCTCAATTGAGGAGGTACATTGCGGATCCATCACATGTTGTTCCATTAGATGATATTCAAGTGAGGGATAATTTGACGGTTGATACATCACCTATGCGAATTGAAGATCGAGAAGTGAAGAAGCTTCGTGGTAAGGAGATTGCTTTGGTGAAAGTAATATGGGGCGGAGCCGCCAATGGCAATATTACTTAGGAACTCGAGGATAAGATGAAGGAATCGTATCCAGAGTTGTTCGTTTGAGGTAAATTTTCGAGGCCGAAAATCTTTTAAGTGGGGGAGAGTTGTAACAACCCAATTTTAGTAATTATTTCTTATATTATTATTATTATATTTTATTTCATTTATTTGGAGTATTAATTAATTAATTGGTTATTAGGTAGTATAATAATTGATTATATTAATTAATTTGGTGTGTTAATTAATTGGTTTAATTTATTTGAATTAAATAGAGATATTATAATACTAGGTATTATTGGGCCTAATAATTAAATTAGAAGTATCATTCTTTAGCCCAAATATAATACTATAATAGTAAGAGGTGAGGAGAGTGAGAAGTAGGATTCATTTTATCAATTGACGGCAACAGAGACAGAAAAGAGGAAAAGTAAGGAGAAGAGGGGAAGAACAAGAGAGAAGCTAAGGTTTCCAGTAAATTGAAGAGGTAAGGGGGAGAATCCTTATTATTATGGGTTAGTATGATTGGGTCAATGGGTAGAAGTATGTTTAGGTTAAAATCCCTAATTTTGTATGGTTGTTTGGAATTGTTAGGTTTTGATGAGTATTATGGATTTGTGGAGATTTAATTGTGTTAAAACTGCAAATTAACCTTATATACTTAGAGTATCGTATGAGTTATAATTTTCTGAGCGTTTGGCTTTTTACGGAATCGAAATCGGAGGTCCGAAAGTCCTCCAACGATGAAAAATGCAGAAAATTTTGCTTTCTATTTTTGTGTTAACCGGTTACCCTACGAGCGTTAACCGTTTACTTGTTAAAAACCTGCCCAGAAAGTCCATTCTGTTTTGTGCTAACCAGTTAACCAAAACCGTTAACCAGTTAACACTATTGAAAATCTGCCAGGAAGTGCGTTCTGTTTTGCGTTAACCGGTTACCTAAATGCGTTAACCGGTTAACACTGTTGAAAAATGAAAAATTGAGATTTTGAAAGTTGTATTCATTTTGAAATGAAATCTAAGTGTGCGTAATTGATAATTAGCCTATATTTGTGAATGATATATTGTTATGAATGTGTATATGTACCATTGGTGGATAATTCATAGAGTTGAATTATGGTGATATGTGGAATGTTAAGATGGTAAAGATGATCTTAATTGCATATGTGTTGGTATTTGTACATTCATTCATGGCATGGTCGGCTTTATGGTGAAAGCGGTGAAACTGTGGCTTCACATGGTAATAGACGTTGATCCTTGAATGGAAATAGGCGTAGCAGACGTTGATCCTTAATTGGAAATAGGCGTAGTGGCTTTGATCTTGTCCGGATCGGAAGCGTGGCTTGGATTCTAGATATTGAATCGGAAAGCGGTGAAACGTTGGGTTCACGTTGCGGTACCACATGTATAAAGTTACATGTCTTGCATTGAGTCACATTAGAGTTATGTGATAATTGAATGTATGCATTGATGTGATTGTGATGTGTGTATGAGATATGGTTATTGAATTTGGTGATGTTTGGATACATAACTTGGCAAAAATATGTGATTATGTGATAATTGTAGTTATGTGTATATTTGGGAATATAGTATTGGATTTTAATATTATACTCCTTGAGTTTTGATGGATGTTTGAAACATGTGAAATAAATGTTGGTTAGTATTAATTACATGGTTATACAAAGTGTGATGAATTCCGTTAATTGTTGATTTAATCATTATGCTTTATTATACTTCTTCATAATGATTTGAATTCTCACCCTGTTGTTTGAATGTTGCCTTTACATGGGCATCATGCAGATACTCCAGAGTAGTATTGCTGAAGTAAGTGGAAGGTAGCTCATTCGAGATTTAGCCGGAGAGCTTCCGTATTTTAATTTGGAGACTAGGTAATGAGTCAATGCTCTGGTCATGTAACACGGGGTAGATTAGTAGTATTGAACTCGTATCTTATCTGGATAAGTATTATGTTATTACTTGTGAACATGCTTATTTGCGATTGCTGTTTGAGAGGCCATAATGCCAAATATTCTGGTTATGGTTTTATTTTATCTTGAGGAGATTATTGAGAGATGATCAGGGTAAACATGGACCATCTTATGAAATACATGAGTATTCATTATTTTCCGATGCGAACGCATATTCTTGAATATCCATGATAATTGAAATGTGTTATTTTAAATGACCAGGTGTATTGTATATTGATGATGAAAGTTGTTGGTTTTTGAAAGCTTTTAGTTTTTGAAAACTTCGATGTGACGCCCTTTTGTTTATATGCATGCTTATTTACTCTGATTATATGTTAAGTATTTTGGGGTAGAAAAAGGGGTGTTACAGTGTGATCGGTCACCATTTCCATTGAATTCCCACCGTTACCCCGACATATTTTCATCACTTTGGTAAGATTTATGTTTGTTTATAGTTTTTTCAGAGTCATTTATCATGTTTTGTTGGTTTGTTATCGCATTGCATTTGATTAGAAGTTTATGTCAAAAAGGTCTCTTTTACGCTTCATTTTGGTAGTGTTATTGTTACAGGCCATTGCACAGGTTTAAAAGCATTAATAGTGGAGTTATGGATAATCAAAAAGGCAAAAATATGAAGAGACAACAAGTCAACACGGGCCCTCGTGTGCTACAACACTGCCCGTGTTGTTGGTCAGGCAAGGCAAAATGGGGGAAGAAAAATAGAGAGCAACACAGGCACCCGTGTGGTGACACACGGCCGTGTTGTTTAAAACAATGCATTAACACGGACACCCGTGTGGAGGAACACGGCCCGTGTTGTTGCCTCTGTAGCTTGATTTGAAGATGCTCATGTTGGAGAGCACACACGGGCACCCGTGTGTACACACACGGCCCGTGTTGTTGGGCGCGGCTTAGAAACCTCAACTTTTGCTTTGTGAACCTATTCTGCTCATTAAGGGTAGTTTGGACCTTTTGCTTGGAGAAAATTCATCTGAAGCTATTAGAAGGCTTGGAAGAGAAAGGAGAGAACACTTTTTTGACGTACGAAAGAAACACTGCATTGAGAAGATAAGTACTACGGAGGATTCGAAGACGGCGAGATTCTAGAGCATCACCCATTGAAGATCAAAGTCTCCTAATTCTTTGTAATGTTTAATTTTCATACTATGATTTTGTTTAATACTATGAGAGGCTAAACCCCCTATGTTAGGGGGGTGGTCCTGATTTGATCGTATGTTATGAATTTGAACAAATGATTTCTTTATTACTATGTTACTTATTTCAATTCAATTGTGCGATGTTATTATGCTTTTGTATCGGACAAATACAAATTTATCTATGACTATCAATGACAGGACTGTGATTGTTACGGTTTTCACACAATTGGGTTTATGATTGCATTATCTAGGACTAGTAACTTTTGTAAACCACCGCAAACCTTGATATTGTTTATGATTAAAACCAATGAATAATTGAATGGACATTTGAGTAAGAATTGGTATTTTAATAGTTTCTTCCTTAAGGACTTAAAGAAGAACATTCTCAGGTTAGGTAATTGAATATTTCATATATATTAAGGAAATCTTGACTGAATTCATAATTTGTTAAATCAACCATTCCCCCTAGCATATTGTATCTTCATCTATTATATTTTACTGTTTGTTGTGTTATTTGTTAAAATTCCAAAACAACCAAACCATTTTCTTTTTGTTCTGATAGAATCAAAGTAAAGTAAGTATTTCCTACGCAATCCCTGAGATCGATACTTGGAAATAAAACTCCTTATTACTACATCGGTAAAAATAGTACACTTGCTATTTTTCCGATCAAGTTTTTGGCGCCGTTGCCGGGGATTGCCAAAATACCTATTTTAATTTTTATTCTGTTGAAATTTTATTGCTCGTCAACCAAAATTTTATCTGTGACAATCTTGTTAGTCAATTCTAATATTTGTCTAACTTGTGTATGCGAGGTAAGGCCTCAGCGGATTTTTCTTTTGACGCAGATCCCGAAAGAACTCTTCGCGCTAGACTAAGACAAGCTAAGCAAGAAAAACTGGAATTAGCAGAAAAAGCAGAGAAGGAAGTTGTTTCAGTGCACTTAGAGAATTCAGATTGAGAAGCAGAAACAACTCCCAAGGTCATGGCTGCAGAACCACCACCACCAGAGAGACTTCTCGGTGACTATGGTGGAAACAACACTGCGGGTGGTCGTATGACAATTGTCAACCAACCGGTTAATGTAGAACAATTTCAGCTGCATCCCAGCACAATTAATCAACTCGAAAGGCGGTCCTTTTCTGGAAGAGTGAATGAAGATGCCAACAAGCATCTCCAAAGGTTTTTGACTATGAGCACAACGCTGAAAATTCCTGGACATAACGAAGAAGCAATAAGGCTTCGTATGTTCCCATTCACTTTAGCAGATGAAGCCGAAGAGTGGTTCTATTCCTTACCTACTGGCAGTATCACTATATGGGAGCAGATGGAAACAACATTCTTGCAGGAATATTTTCCCGCATCTGTGTCACTGAGAAAAAGATACGAGATCCTTAACTTCAAGAAGAAGGAGGGTGAGTCACTAGGAGATGCCTATAAAAGATTCAAGAGAATCCTAGTGGCTTGTCCTACTCACAACATGGATGAAACTGAGCAAATGCAAATGTTTGTTAATGGTCTTCGAATTCAAACGAGACAAATCCTTGATTCAGCAGTTGGTGGCTCAGCTAACTTTGCAACAGCCACCGGTATGAAAAAGATAATTGAAGCAATTGCCTCAAATGAGCATGTGAAGTTGTATGATAGGGTGTCAAGCAAATCTGCAGTAATTGATTTGAAGCTTGAAACAAACAAACAGGTAAAAATTGAAGAAGCAGTTGCTGCAGAGGTGGAGAAAAGGTTGAAGGCATTAAACATAGGTGCTCAGAAAGTGGCTCAAGTGCAACAGGCACCAAACGATGTGTGTGGCATTTGTAATGGACCACACAATACTGTTCATTGTTTTGCAACACCACAGCAGATAGAAGATATCAAGTTTTTAAAGCAAAACAATCCCTACTCCAACACATACAACCCGGGGTGGAAGAATCATCCCAACTTTGCATGGAAGGATCAGAAAGGGAATGTGCAACAGCAGGTACAAGGTCAATATCAAAACCAATATTAGCAACAACAACAACAAGTCCCAAAGAAGGCAGATTGGGAGATTGCAATTGAAAAGATGGCAGCTCAAAATGGGCAATTTGAAGAAGAGACTAGAAACAATCAGAAACACACCGCCGCATCCCTAAAGAATCTCGAAGTTCAGCTGGGGCAGATAGCCCAGCAACTGGCAAGTTCTCGAACACCAGGTTCCCTACCAAGTGAAACAGTTCAAAATCCGAGAGGTCAGGAGAATGTTAATACTGTCACGACGACAGAGAAAAAGGCGGCTAAAAAGAAAAAAATTACATCACCGAGCGAGCCGACTAAAGAAGAAACTACCAAAGGAACTAAACCGGTGATTAAGTTGCCCTATCCTCAGAGGATGACAAAGAAGGAACCTAGTGAGTCAGACTTGGAGAAATTCATGACAATGCTTAAAAGGATTGAGGGTCATATGGCTTTGTTTGAAGCACTTGAAAGGATGCCCATGTACAAGAAATTCGTGGAAGAGGTAATGGCTGAAAAGAAACCAACCACTGAAGAACAGGTATCCGGTAAGGAACAATATAATGCAAACTCCCTAGAAAAGAACATTCCTAACAAACAAAAGGATCTAGGAACCGTCACAGTACCATGCACAATCAAAGAAAGAACCTTCAAAAAGGTACTAATAGATTCGGGAGCTAGTGTGAATCTCATGCCATTATCGATCTATCACAGGCTGGGTATTAAAAATATCAGTGATATAAAGACCAATCTGAAGTTTGCAGATCACTCAAGAAAACATGCTTATGGTATGGCTGAAGATGTGCTGGTAACGATAACGGACTTAACTTTCCCAGTCGATTTTGTAATCCTAGACATACCTGAAGACAATGAGGCACCCATCATTCTGGTTCGACCTTTCATGAAGACGAGTTGATGCAAGCTCGACATGGATGAGTGCATGTTAACCTTGAAAGTTCACAATAAGGAAATAACATTGAATGCTATTGAAGACCAGGAGATGGAGGAAGATACAGAATCTCAGTATCAAGTAGGCTTAATCAGGACATTGAATACTCTCAAAGTCTCACCACTGCCAGTAGCCACCCTAAACGGAAAGATTCCTAACACCGAAAGGAAGGTTAAAAAGGAATCGTGGCACAAAGGAGTCCACACTGATAAAAGCGACAACGTCCGAGTTATAAACAAGAGGTGCAACAAGGTTTTGAACCTGAAATACCCCCCATGATAAGGGAAATGAACCGTCGAGCCATGCGACGTTAAACGAAGCGCTTCGTGGGAGGCAACCCATGCGTTTGATTTATAATTTATGTCATTTTTCTTCTTTTTTTTGTGTGCTAAAATTTTGTTGTACGGGAGGAGGAGAATTAGAAGGGCAAAGTCACAAACACCTCAAAATGGAAGGAAACCACACAAGTGCAATAAAACAATAGTAGTCGCTGTGAGTCCCTTTTGTATCTGGATTTAAACATTGAGGTCAATGTTTAGTTCAGGTGTGGGGGGGGTTTTCCTTTCATGTTTTATTTCGTTTTCATTTTGTTCATGTTTTCCTTCATCGTTTTTCTCTTTCGTTTTTGCTTCTGTTGTCGTAGTATTTTTTTTTTCTTTTACCTGTGTGTATAGAGTGATAAGAAATTGTTGGGTGAATTCGGGATCGATTGTAGTGGAGGAAAGACACTCCTCATACTTGTTCTGTTAAGGTACCCTGGAAGTTGATGCAACCATGAAAAGTAAAAGTCGGACACACTTTGGTGACACTGGACCAAGAGAGCGGTATGGTAGAACGGAATCAGAAAAGAAACCACATGACACGAGGAGGCTTCAGAGCTTGTAAGGCTAACCAACATGGTGAGAATACAAAAGCCAAACACTAAACATCAACATGAGAGTTCAGCCAGGTATGACTCTACCACTCTGATTTTGCGTATGTCCTCTTGACACTTCATAGCATGACAACACACACTGAGGCAAGTTATTTGTTTAGCCAGGGCCTTTCTAGCCATCCATATCTGTATGCTTTCCCTTCGTGAACCCCGTTGAGCCTTAGCCATTTTATTCATAATAAACCCCATGTTAACCACTAATCATTCATTTCTTCCATCACTCGACATGATTGTTGTGAGTTACAAGATGTGCATAAAGCTAAGTTTGGGGTGGAAATCTTGAAAGATAGGGCAAGTGCATAATAAGAGATCATACAAAAAGAAGAGATTTGTGTATGTCCAAAAAGAAAGAAAAAAAGAAACAGAAGAGAAAAATGCACTTGCCGAGACTTAAGACTCTAACACCTATAAAATGCTCACAAAGAATTGAGTAGAAAAGAGTCAAAAGAGTGAAATTAACCCCCAGAGTATAAGTGATACACGAAAAAAAGAGAGAAAGAAAAATCACACAACATGAATGCCGAGTTCAAAACCATTTGTTATCCATTTCTGTGTTTATCCCACCGTACCCAAGCCCCGTTACAACCTAAAAGACCTCGTAAAGTGTGTGGAATCTGCTGTTGTCGTGAAATTAGAATGTATTCAAATTTAAGAGTTTGGTATTGCATATAGTGTTGTGAGTGTACACACCCTAACCATGAGAGATATTGTGAGTATGTGAAAAGCTTGCAGGTAACGAGGCTTCTGATGTGGAAATGTGGCGAACTGTCTGAGTCGGAGATACCGGAAACTTGATTGGAAAGGAAGAACACAAATTGTGAAGGACAAGGTTGCATTGTGGAAAATGAATTCGTGGGTGACCTTTGTTTGGACTCAATACATCACTTGAGGACAAGCAATGAGACAAGTTTGGGGTTGTGATCGGTCACCATTTCCATTGAACTCCCACCGTTAATCCGACATATTTTCATCACTTTGGTAAGATTTATGTTTGTTTATAGTTGTTTCAGAGTCATTTATCATGTTTTGTTGGTTTGTTATCGCATTGCATTTAATTACAAGTTTATGTCAAAAAGGTCTCTTTTACGCTTCGTTTTGGTAGTGTTATTGTTACAGGCCATTGCACAGGTTTAAAAGCATTAATAGTGGAGTTATGGATACTTAGAAAGGCAAAAATATGAAGAGACAGCAGGTCAACACGGGCCCCCGTGTGCTACAACACTGCCCGTGTTGTTGGTCAGGCAAAGCAAAATGGGGGAGAAAAATAGAGAGCAACACGGGCACCCGTTTGGTGACACACGGCCGTGTTGTTTAAAACAATGCATTAACACGGGCACCCGTGTGGAGGAACACGGCCCGTGTTGTTGCCTCTGTAGCTTGATTTGAAGATGCTCATGTTGGAGAGCATACACGGGCACCCGTGTGTACACACACGGCCCGTGTTGTTGGGCGCGACTTAGAAACCTCAACTTTTGCTTATTAAGGGTACTTTAGACCTTTTGCTTGGAGGAAATTCATTTGAAGCTATTAGAAGGCTTGGAAGAGAAAGGAGAGAACACTTTTTTGACGTACGAAAGAAAACACTGCATTGAGAAGATAACTACTACGGAGGATTCGAAGACGGCGAGATTCAAGGGCATCACCCATTGAAGATCAAAATCTCCTAATTCTTTGTAATGTTTAATTTTCATACTATGATTTCGTTTAATACTATGAGAGGCTAAACCCCCTATGTTAGGGGGGTGGTCCTGGTTTGATCGTATGTTATGAATTTGAACAAATGATTTCCTTATTACTATGTTACTTATTTCAATTCAATTGTGCGATGTTATTATGCTTTTGTATCGGAAAAATACAAATTGATCTATGACTATCAATGACAGGACTATGATTGTTAGGGTTTTCGCACAATTGGGTTTATGATTGCATTATCTAGGACTAGTAACTTTTGTAAACCACCGCAAACCTTGATATTGTTTATGATTAAAACCAATGATTAATTGAATGGACATTTGAGTAAGAATTGGTATTTTAATAGTTTCTTCCTTAAGGACTTAAGGAAGAACATTCTGAGGTTAGGTAATTGAATATTTCATATGTATTAAGGAAATCTTGACTGAATTCATTACTGGCTAAATCAACCATTCCCCCTAGCATATTGTATCTTCATCTATTATATTTTACTATCTGTTGTGTTATTTGTTAAAATGCCAAAACAACCAAACCATTATCTTTTTGTTCTGATAGAATCAAAGTAAAGTAAGCATTTCCTACGCAATCCCTGAGATCGATACTTGGAAATAAAACTCCTTATTACTACCTCGGTAAAAATAGTACACTTGCTATTTTTCCGATCACAGCGGCAGCATCGATGGTCATCTTAGTGTTATAGTGAAGTCCATTATAGAAGGTCTGAATGATTAACCAATTTTCTAAACCATGATATGGACATGCTCTTAACAACTTTTTATATCTCTCCCAAGCTTTGAACAACGATTCTCCTTGATTTTGGGTAAATCTGGTTATTTGGTTTCGAAGAACTACGGTCTTACTTGGGGGAAAGTATCTAGCAAGGAATACTTTTCTAAGGTTTTCCCAAGTTGTTATGAAATTGGGTGGAAGGGAATCTAACCATGATAGGGCTTTATCTCTGAGGGAGAAAGAGAATAATCTTAAACGGATTACCTCAGGAGAAGCTCCATTGGTTTTTAAAGTGTGCTAATTGGAGAAAGATTTTTAAATGTTGGTTTGGGTTCTCAGTAACAAGACCTGCGAATTGTCTCTATTGCACTAGTTGCAACAGGGAGGGTTAAAGTTCGAAATTTTTAGCTGGGATGGTTGGGTTTACTATACTAGAACTAGGTTCTTCGTTGGATGGTTGGGCGAAATCCTTAAGAGGTCTTTGATTTTGATCTTCGGCCATAACTCTCCTAATTCTATGGACAAATAAACGTGCGCGAGCGTAACATTCAGGTTCCGCCAGAGGATCTACTAAGCTTTCGGTGCTACGAGTCCTTCGTATTGACCGACAGGTAACAACCTAAGTCTAAACGATATAACAACAGGGTACGAAATTTGACGAAATTGGTCCCCGACAACGGCGCCAAAAACTTGATGCGTGTTTTTCGCAAGTATACGAACGCGTCAGAGTAATATAAAAGATTTGTCGAATCCACAGAGACCAAATGTCAATCTATCGTTATCTATTGTTACAACGTTTATCTAAGGTAATCGAAACAGGGTTTTTAAGAGTGCACAATGAAAAATAATGTAATTTACATAATCAATTAATAATCCAAGTAATTGCTAATAGAATTACTTATGGGCAGTGTTTCCTACTTTGAAAAGAACCAATTTAACGGGAACTATCGCTTTCGCGTATTCATAACCGAGTTGTACTCCTTAATCAAACCCTCTTATTGTCACTTATAAAAAGGCGTGCATTGCGTTAGAGTAGTAAACCTATTTTTAAGAAATATAGTGTCTTGACTAAGTTGAAAATTATTTTGACCTGGATTTCTTAACCAAAAGAGGTTCTCACGAACCAGACTCTAAACTTATAAATGCGTCCGAAAATAGTTTTAAAATCACTTTTCTTTTTAAGTTAAAAACTCCTAAAACTAAACAAAGCGCTTTCGCTGTATTTGAAATAATTAAAAACAACTAAGTTTAAACAGACGTCGGACGACTTTCGATCTTACCCAACGGAAATTAAGTGCGGAAAAACTTAAGTTGAAAGTCAAAATAGCCCTTAAGTGTTTCTACGAACAATTGTACGGATTATCGGTTCAATTCCGATCCTTACATTCTAACCTTTATAGGTTTATCTAGACATGGTAAAGTAAAAATGCATTTTAGTTTTTATCATAAAAACGGATAAATAAAAGACTTTAAAAAAAAGAAGGTAATAAGTGTGAGTGCAGGAAAGTAAATAAAAGTAGTGCGAGTGCGGAAAATAAGTTAAAGTAGTGCGGGTGCAGGAAACTAAATAAAAGTAGTGCGGTGCAAGAAATAAAGGAAAGTAGTGCAGTGCGAGAAATAAACAAAGTAAAGTGCGAGTGCGGGGAAAGTAAACAAAATAAAGGAAGTGCGGGAAAATAAAGTAGACAAAGGTAAAGCAATAAAACCTGTTCCATTCGGAGGGTTGAATAAAGTGCGAAACAGAAATGAAAATGGCGGCAGGATTAAACTTCCTTCCAAAGTGCTCCAAACTCGATTACAGACTCGATTACACAGTGTGTCAACACTCTGATGTGAAGTGATGACCACTTTTACACAATACTGATATATGCCTAGTTGTAACTAAGTTTGGATGAAGAAACAAATGAAATCAAGGCCCTATTTATAGGCAAGAAAAAAACATGGAAATTACAAGGATGCCCCTAAGCTTGAAAATGGGCGGGAACCATTTTGTTCTTGTGGCGCCCGCCACAGGAGGAAGTTGCAGCTCCCAAGTGGAGATCGTGGGAGACGTGGCAGTTGAGGAGAGGTTGAAACTGGGACACATCATGGCTGGACCCATGGTGCCCGCCATAAGTGTAAAATGCTGATTTTTTGGCTTTTTAGCTCATTTTCGCTCCATTTCTCGATCAGGGCTCCGATTAGATTGAAAACCTAAAAAGAAAAAAAAACATAGTAATAACATAACAAAATACCAATAAAACAACTAAAATGCATGCGAAATCGGAGTCGAAAATACGGTGAATTTCAGTGTCATCACAGTCATGTGGGAAATGAATATGGAAATATAATTTAAGCGGCCGAGAAAACCTCTGACTTGCTTCTCAGTTTTGGGCGCAAACATCTCTTGTATTGCTTTTACCTTGGCAAGATCAACTTCAATACCCTTCTCGCTGACAATAAAGCCCAACAACTTACCAGAACGAACACCAAAAGTACACTTATTGGGATAGCTTCAACGAATGCTCATCATGTTCCTCTTCATCAATTGATTTAGCAATCATGTCATTGACATAAACTTCAATCTCTTTATGCATCATATCATGAAAAGGAGTAGTCATTGCTCTCTGGTAAGTTGCACCAACATTCTTTAGACCGAAAGGCATCACTCTATAACAGAATGTTCCCTAGGGTGTAATGAATATGGTCTTCTCCATATCCTCGGGTGCCATCTTAATCTGATTATATCCGGAAAATCCATCCATAAATGAAAAGACTTTGAATTTAGCAGTATTGTCTACCAACATATCAATGTGTGGCAGAGGGAAATCATCTTTTGGACTGGCTTTATTCAAATCTCTATAGTCAACATACATGCGGACGTTTCCATCTTTCTTAGGTACAGGCACAATATTGGCCACCAATTGCGGATACTCAGCAGTCACAAGGAAACCAGCATCAATCTGCTTCTGAACTTCCTCTTTGATCTTCACAGCCATATCAGGATGCATTCTTCTCAACTTCTGCTTGACTGGCGGGCATTCTGGCTTCAACGGCAATCTATGCTCCACAATATCAGAATCCAACCCAGGCATGTCTTGATAGGACCAAGCAAACACATCTGAATACTCTCGAAGAAGATCAATCAACCCCTTCTTAGCATCTGACACAAACGAGACCCAATCTTGACTTCCTTCACATCATCTTCGGAACCCAAGTTGACTAGCTCAATCTGCTCTTCAAACGGCTAAATAATTTTCTCATCTTGCTCAAGAAGACGAGACAATTCATCGCTCACTTCTACATCACTTTCTTCCTCGACTTCAAACACAGGGAATTCAAAATTTGGAGAAGGAGAAGGATCAGTGTATTCAATGGGGGTTAGAAACCAACCTGCATAATGATTTGATATTTTGATTTTAGAGAAGTGAATTTGTGACCAAATATTATGCAGATGGACAATTATATTGTTTATTTATGTTTTTTTTATTACCATTTTCAGAAATAAGCAAAAAGGAAAAATAAACATTAAAGATGTGGATGAATAGAATTGATTTTATTGATGATCAATTTAAAATGCCAAACAATGTTCACTTTTCCCTTAGGCATAGGAGAAGTATTTTAAAATATAAAAAGCAATTACCTAGATCGATGCAAAATAACAGGAATATCAATAGCAGTCCGATTGTTGCATGTCTGTCCATGCGTCACAAAGTTGGTGTAGTCTTCCTCTTCATTGTCCTCTAGCAGAACAACTAAGTGTTGTTCATTCCCATGAATGAAACCTCCGCTATGGAAACTGAGTTGCATCTCTTCAGATCTAACGGTTGACGAGCCCTTCTGGAACCCCAAACCAGTTCTTCGTTTGTTGTCGGCGACCTCTACCACACGCCCCCACTGATCAACAGGACCTTCCTCAACAATCTTTTGCGCATCTTTCAGAGAGGACATAGGTGTCCCAACTCTCTTCACAGCAGCAATAGGTAAGGCTTGGAACGGAGTTCCAACCTCATCCTTAACTTCCACATATGAAAAAGATGACATATGGTTGACTAACAATACTTTCTCACCTCCCACAATCACCAACTTGCCATTCTTGACAAATTTGAGCTTCTGGTGCAGAGTGGAAGTAACAGACCCTACTTCATGAATCCATGGCCTTTCCAACAAACACCTGTAGGCCGGGTGAATATCCATTACCTGGAAAGTAATCTGAAAATCACTCGGACCTATCTTGACTGGAAGGTCCACTTCTCCAATGATTGTCTTGCGCGAGCCATCAAAGGCTTTGACAATTACTCCACTATACCTCATGGGAGCTCCTTGATACGATAACTTTGACAATGTTGATTTTGGAAGCACATTGAGTGACGACCCAGTGTCAACTAGCACGTCTGACGAAGCATCTTACTTGCAATTCAACGAAATGTGCAAAGCCAAATTGTGATCTCTTCCCTCCTCAGGGAGTTCTTCATCGCCAAAGCTCAAATTGTTGCATGAAGTGATGTTGGCTACAATATGATCAAATTGAGCCATAGTAACATCTTGCTCCATGTATGCCTATTCAAGAACTCTCTGGAGTGGTTCTTTGTGCGCTTCAGAATTTAAAAGCAGAGACATCACATAAATTTTAGAGGGGGTTTGGAGGAACTGCTCAACCACGTTGAATTCACTCCTCTTGATTAGTTGGAGTACCTCATCATCATCACTATTGGCTTTCAAATTGCCGGATTCACCAGACTTATCCCTTGAACAACCGACATGATCTACATTAGGCACCTCCACCTTCTTACCAACAATCAGTTCTTCCTTATTCTCCGGGATCACCGGTCCAAAAACTCGACCACTGCGGGTCACCTTCGTAACATATGCAATGCTTACTACTGAACTTGTCATAGGCAACAAGACCTCTTGAGCTTTCTTTATCATCATAGCATTGTATTGATATGGTACAGCTTTATCAGATACATACGGGACTGGGCCCGCCAACCGTATTACCAACGACGATACTGATCTATTGCTGACATTTTGGTATTGCTGCTATCATACTGAATCACCAACTGCTCTGGTTGCTTGAAAACGGGAAAAATGATAGTAGCATCGTCATCATCATGACGAGATTGACAAATATGGATCATGCCTTCATCCATCAAGCGTTGGATGTCCCTTTTCACAATAATGCACCCTCTTGGGTTTGCACTACAAACATCACAACCTTCATGATCATGTTCACATTCACTCACTATACAAATGTCTTTGTGTATCTGCGCCAAGGATCCACGAATAAAACGCACATCAAAAAATTTATATTCACCTGGACAACCGTCCACCATGTTCACTAAGGTATTCCCAAGAGCGGGCAAGGGATTGACTTTCACATTAGGTGTGCGGTCTTCAAAAGACACCATGCCACTCTTCATAAGCTTTTGCACCTTGTATTTCAGCGGATAACAGTTCTCAATATCGTGCCCAGGTGTACCTTGAAATAGTGAATCAACAATTGATCATTATCTGTCTGGGTTGACATCTTGCGGGCATACATCACAAGATGACTGAGTGGACACAAATTTCCCTTATACTTCTCAAACTCAGGCACTTTGAATTTGACTAGGATTTTCACGTTAGACACTAAGCACAGTTCAACAGCACTCTTCCCAAATAGATTTTTGCCTCTCAGCGTTTTCAGTTCCTTGCGCAGCTCAAGGAATTGATCCTTCATCTCATCCATCTTCTCATAGACGTCTAGGCCGTCAGATGGCTCGGAGTGATAAATGTTATCTTCTAGTCGCGGCAACGTGTGCACAATGGGAGGTGGCATAGACATGACCGGGCTAGATGTTGGCATGGAAGCAAAAGTGGGAGCGAAACCCTCTGGCACAAAATTAGGTGGCATTCCTCAAGGGAATCCAGAAGGCAGATTCGGAGCGAAGTGGGCGGTGGCAGCATGCACAGTAGAGGTAACCATTTCAGAGATGACAGTCCTCGCGGGAGGAGTTACAGGAGTTGGAGAAGCTTGGCTCTGGGCAACAAGAACTGACTCCATCATGGCAGTCAGTCGGGCAATCTCCTCTTTCAAGTTTCGGTTCTCTTGCTCAAGGTGTTCCATGATCTTTGAATGATTGGCTCGAGTGTTGTACGGGTGAGTCAGCTTGGCTAAAGCACAGAAGAACACCAATCAGACACCTGGCAAAAACCTGCTTATGCAAATGATGCATGAAATGCAGTGCTTGATTATTTTGATTTTCCAAGGAACTTACTATATCATTTGCAAATATATAAATTGAAATGACAATTACAATAACTTTGATATTACCAAAAATCTCTTTTCATTTATAAAAATTGGAAGGATTACACTGAGTACAATTTCAAAAACCAAAATAAAAGATACAAGAGGAAAGGATACTAGTCATCCTAAGGATCCCTAACAACGGTGTCAGCAGATCTGGCTGAAGGCTCGTACTTCCTTCGAATGCGACGAATCTCGGTCTCAAAGGAAGCCTTCATCCGAGTCTTCTCGAGGACAAGCTGGTCAAAAATCTTCTTCCAAGCAATGGAAGGCTAAGGCATACTAGAAGATGAAACCTCTGGCTCTGTCTGTCTCTTCTTCACTCGGTCTTCAAGTAGCTCAATCAGTGCATCTTTGTCCTTAGACTCCAACTACAACTCTTCATGCTTCTTGCTCAAAGCATGGAAATGCTCTTCCCACATATCCTTCTCTTGCTTCATCTTGATGAGCACGTCTTCTAACTCCTCTACATCTTGATTAGGGAGAGTTAATGGATCAACCACAACCATAGACATAGGTCTTTCACAAGGATAAGGCATTTTGAATTCCAAAGCTCTCTTCTTCACCCAAAGAGTGTAAGCTTCCAAAGCTACACAATTACGCGGACCAAGCTCAGATCTTCCTTTCCTATGCACATTATGCCAAGCATGCACAATCTTTTGCTTCAAATGTTGGGGATCTTTACCCTCTTGATAGAAAAGACCTTCTAACAACATGTTATTAGGCTTGTCTCTCAAGGGGAACCCAAGTTGACGACGAGCCAAAGCAGGGTTGTAGTTAATTCCTCCTTGTGTACCAATGAGGGGCACATTAGAGAATTCACCACAACTTTCAATGATCTCCAAACTGCTTAAGGACGGATCATACCAAACTATATCATCATTAGTGAGAGACATAAGTCTCTGAGACCATCTTAGACATTGTTTGTTCTCCACAAAAGCAGACGTCTGAGGCAAGGGCGAAATAAACCACTTGTACAGAAGAGTAATGCAATAGACAATCGTTCCACCACCTTTAGAGTTCCTTAGATGCAAAGAGAAATACCTATCACCCAACAGAGTTGGCACAGGATTCCCAATCAATAAAAGTCTAATGGCGTTAACATTAACAAAACCGTCAATGTTAGGGAACAAAAGTAATCCATAGATGAGCAACACAAATATAACTTCAAAAGCATCCACACTACCAGCTTGAGCAAAAATGGTAGCTTCCTTGATGAGGAAAACAGATGGCAATCCAAATAGCCCTCCTTTCTTCTCCCAATGAGCCTCTATCTCAGACTTCTTCAAGTGAAGAGCTTCAGCAATAATACTAGATCTGGGGATCTCCTCCAATCCACTAAAAGGTACTCTACTAGAAACCGGTATCCCCAAAAGATGAGAATAATCCTCAAAGGTAGGAACAAGCTGAAAATCTGGGAAAGTGAAACAATGGTAGAGAGGATCATAGAACTGTACCAATACACTCAACAATCCTTCCACTACATCAGCAAACAAAATGGACAGAAGATTCCCATGATGTTGTTTGAAGTCTAAGGGATCTAATACAAAAGATGCTAGCTTCCTTAACTCTTTCAAGTCGGGACATCTGAAACTGTACTTCTTAGTGTTCCTTCGTCCATAATCCATGGTCTGAAAATATTTGCAAATGATACCTTAGTTCCTTGAAATTTTGTGTGATGAATGTTATGATGCGCATGAAATGCATGAATGTAACAATCACAAGTAACAGATTACACACAAGGCAAACAAAGGTCAAGGGATGAATCAGATCATTGTCAAGATCAGTCATCCATTTTGGTGGATTATGGTTTACACCTTATCAACACCCAAGTTCTATTGATATTGACAAGACTTGATTGGATCAACCAAGAATCAAGGGTTTGTTGCAAGTCACGAGCATGGAGTTTGGGTAAGAACCATCCCAAAGGAGTGAACTAAGGATAAAACCTGTAGATCATGTTCTAAAAAGATCCCAGAGTCTTAATTCTACCTATCGAATATTACAGGTTAAGATGACTGACTCATCGACCCATAATATTCTCAAGAGAAACTCGTCTGATTGTAGTATCACGTAACAAATGTTATCAAGTCTACACCTGAACAGTTTCCGCACTACGTCCTAAATAGGCCAAGAGGGGTTAAATGTTCTAAGGTCCTCAGCTTCTCAGACCCAATTAGAAATAGTAATGCCTAACCACAAATACTTGTGTGACATTTCCAAAGCCAAAGGAGTCTCCACTGAGCAGATGGATCTCAAGCCAACCTATTAAGGACTACTCCACACAAGTCGAACATGACTATACCATCCTCCTATCTTAATTGCAGTCAAGTTCGGGTTAGAACTTATCTCACCACTCAGAGATCACCAAGCACAACAAGCAAATTATATCACACATACATATATACAAACATCACATATATACAAATACATTCACACAAAAAGTAGGCTAAACCCACTGGAGACTACTCCCCAGCAGAGTCGCCACTAAATTTCTGTAGCGGGAAATTCATGATCATGAAGCTATTGACAAGCCAGAGATTAATTAACAAGAGTCGCCACCGCGCTTTTATTGTTTCCAAGGGAAAAGGGAAAAAAGTACGGACAAAACCCAATTAGTAAGAAGTTTTCAAATAAAAACTAATAAAAATCAGAGATCACAAGTAAGGGGGTTGGTTACACAGAGGGAAGGTGTTAGCACCCAAAGTGTCATAGGTACTCCTAGGAGGCCCTTTTTGTATGCATATGTATTTTGTACAAAGTGATATTTATAAACAAATAGAATGGAGGGATGGGAAAAGATTTCATTAATTATATTTTTGTGTTTGAGAAGACCTTCGGTCTTGTGCCTACGTACCAACATAAAAATGAGGGATCAAAACCTCGTAGTTCGTGCTAGAAATTTCAAAATGAGTTGGTTGGTTTTAACAAAAATTTAAATTTGAAAGGCACAGAGGCCTAAAGATGGTTTGAATGAGTTGGTTCTTTTTGGCTTTTTGAAAGTTTAAGTCAAGTATAGTTAGATTCATTTACAAGTTTGATTTAAGAAAAGAAGTTTGAAAATGCAATGGCATAAGGCCAAAGTTTCTACCTTTTTTGTAAAAGTGGTCAAAGTTTAGAACAAAATAGTTCACACAAAGAAGGTTTTTAAAAATGGAGGGAGAGATTTTGAAATTAAAGAAATGGAGAGAAGATGAAGAGACTACCCTAGATACAAGAAATTAAAAGTTTAAAGTTGAAAAGATCTGATCAAATGGGAGCAATCCAATAGACAAGTATGTCAATAGAAACCCAAAATTCCCTTGGAACTTTTTTAGAATCAAGCAACACACAAATTCACAATTATATCAATCTTGAAGAGCAAAGGCATCAAATAAAGATGGCCTCATCCAAGCTTATCCACTTCATGATCTTCTTCAAAATAACCTATGTAGCAAATGAATTCCATAAGTCACAGGTTCAACATAACAGCTTAACAATGATCAATGTTGCAGATGAATCTGGAGAGGTCTAGAATGATGTATAAGATGAATTCAAACTTGCAAGTTCTTGGTTCTTCAATAAATTGGCATTGTCCAAGTCCATTAGCAAATGACGGTTGCCTAAATTCTAAGTCCAATTGGGCAAGATCAAAACAACAGTCCACTCAAATTGTCTTTTAGGGTTTTTGTTATTATTATGTACATTAATGGTCAAAGACCAATCAAACAAATAAAGCAACAAAGTATATCACACAATATGGTCCAAGTGGACAAAGTGAAAATTGCATAAACATAAACAATTAGAATGATATGTACAATGACAAATGGTAATAGAATAATAAAAGTAAATTGCATTAAAAGTAAAAGCTTGAAAGTAAAAGTTAATGGTTAGTAGGTTAATAGTCTGTTTTGTTTTGCTTTTTTGATTTCAAGACATTCTTTGGGGAACACTCAACCCACTTTCCACAAGCATGGACCCTTGAACCAAAACATCTTCCAAAGGAAGGAAAGAAGGCCAAGTTTCCACACAATACCATGGAAGAGGGGAGACTTACAATCTCACTAACTAGAATGCTTATGCCTTTTATGTTACAAATTTAGCGCTATGTTAAGCAATCGTAATTGGACTTATGTAGAAGTCACAACTATTTGAGGTCCGGCAATAAACTTTTGGTGTTAATGCATGTTGGAAACATAGTATTAAGAACTATGTTCATTAAACATACCACATACAAAAAATATGCAAAGGTGTGGCCTAATCTCATCTATACTCATGTTAATCTTTCAATCAACTAGCATTAGGATTTTGAGATGTCATTGGCCAATTGAAATGAATGGATGAAGAAGGGAAATTAGATGAAGAGGGTAAGGGATAAATGAGATCACAAATTGGTCAAAGGAGGACTTTTACCAAATAAATATTATTCATTCATTTTGGGAGATGGAATGTACATTCCATCAATCCCCTAAATCCAATAATATTAACTTGACAAAGTCAAATCAACTTTGACCAAGGCCTAACAACAGATGAGAAACTCAAATAAGGCAATCTAAATGGTCTACAAAATTAAAATGACATTTATTCAATTAAAAATATTAAAATAATGCATTAAATTCAAATATGTTTTGTCCAAATCCTAAAATCACATCAAAACACCAAATAAATGGCCATGTGATTTATCATAGGTCAAACAAGGTCAAAGGACCTTGGATAAAAAATTTCATAATTTTTGGACACTTAAAAATATTTTTAAACAATTAAAAACAAATGAAAAATAAATTAATTCATGAAAAATATTAATAATGATCCAAAAAATAATTTTAATTCAGAATATGAAAGAGAAAAATATTTGGAAATTTTTGGTGAAAGTCCCATATTTTTTGGACCAATATTAAATGAATTATGAATTATTGAAGAAAATAGAATTAAATGGAAAATCAGAAAATGCTGAAATACGTGGACCATCAGATCTCCCTCATTAATTGAGGCGGCATATCCGATGATCCACGGCACGCGTTCCACCAACACGTGAGTCAACTGCATGGCAAACTTGTTAATCAAAAGGAACGGTTGAGATTATAACGTGGAGCAAGGATCACATGGTCTAGACTTGAGACAACTCATCACCGGAGCCAGAGCTCCGGTTGTCTTCTCCGGCGAGCTTCACCGGACTGGTCATCATCAACCATCACCAAAATTTCAAACAGGGACATGGTTTTAAAGAGAAAACATCACTGAGCACGAATATCACCTCCATTTCTTCCAATTCCAACTATATTTAGAGATATGTGAAATTGAAAAATGAGGTTTATGATCTGAGTTGCTTCGATTCAGCATCAAAACAACTCAAACACCTTGCCTACATTGGTAGGACTTCAGCCAACACAATAATCAAGAGAATTGAGCAAGAAACAAGGAGAATCGAAGAGATCAAATTTTCTGTAAATTACCTTCAATGGAGGTCTGAGATTGCTAGATCTTGATCTAAATCGTGTTTTGCTTCATTCCAATTGCTTGCAGAAGTGGAATGGAAAGGCTTAGAATCAATGGACTCCTGGAGAATTGAATTCCAAAACAGTGGAGATTCATGCTCAAATTCAACTAAATATCTAAGGTTTATCCTCTTGGTATGAAGGGTTTTCTGTGGGGAATCAAAGTTGGCACAATGTGTGTGTTAATTCTGATCACAAGAGCTTCACTTTATAGAGAATTCAAATGATAATTGTACACTCCTTCAAGTTTCCAATTTTGGCAAAATGATGTAAGCAAGATGCATGGGCGCGCATAGGCCCATGAAATGATTGTCCAAAAGTCCGAAATGAAGTCCAGATGCACTGGAGGTGGATTGGATTGCAAGACAATTGAGCATTATTGTTTGAAGTTTGATCCATGACACATGATACCAGCCTGTTTAAGCCATGCGCAACCTATGCATTTCTCATCCAAAATGCATAAATTTTAGCTCTTTGGAAAGGTGAGATCAAGAGGAACACGTTTTATGTTGAACACTTTTTGATTTGGAGCTTAGAACTTGGAGGTATTTGAGGTGGAAGTTTGGAAAAATTTGACATATTGAAAATTTTCTAAGTGTCAAGCCATATGTCTCAATATTCCACCTTCCTTAACTTTTTATAGGAGCTTCAAATTAGAAAAGTGTCTTCATCAAAATTGTAGCTCTCTTAAATACATTAAAAATGGTAAGCCATTTCATGTCATTTGGATTTGAAATGATAGAGTTATGCATTTTTGAAGTTTGGCAAAATTACTTGATCAATGGTATAGGTCAAAAGTGACCTATAATGTAGCCTCATATCACATGTGCAAAGAAGTTGAAATAGTTCCCACTCCAAACATCAAAGTTGAAGTAGACACATTGAATTTGATTGTGCAACTTGGAAATATTTCATCTCATAAAAATTGAGCAAGTTATGGCCTTGGGAATTTGACTTTCAATTTAGGGTTTAGACAAAATGACCTATAATGTTTCAACATAGGAAATGATTTTCCAAGCAAAAATATCTCTAGGTCTAAACGTGAAAGTTGTTTATAATGTCAATTAGAGTAAGTTTTCTCTTGGAATAATTTTCATATGGTGAAAATTGTAGGAGATAGGGTCTAGGGAGACCCAGTTTTGATCAGATGAATTCATCTGGCCAACCACCATCAACCAAGTTGCTAACCTTCAATTATATTGACTTTATTGGCTCATGGTAGATCATATATGCATAAGATGATGAAATTTTAAGTTTCCCTTGATAAGTTTGATCAATTGGTGAGATAGCTTGTTGGAGAAGTTACTCAAGATACCCAGTCAAACTAGGGTTTCCAAGGCAGATCACCCTTAAACTCTTGAAACAAACTTGATCAATATAACATGTAGAGAACATTGGGACTCATATATGATGCTCATAACCATTCTTGGATCAATTCTTGATTGTGCTCTTTGTTCATGAGGGTTTCAAACCCTAGATGTGATCAATGAATCAAGGAAATCATGTCCCTTACCTACAAAAGAGTTAGATAGATACAAAGGCATATTTTTGGTATTTTTGGTTAGTGAAATGATAATATACAAGTATGATATAATCACAAAGAGTTTGGTGATCTCTCCCAAAACAAACCCAATGAAAGAGGGGTAAGGAGGATGCCAAGGTATGATCCCAATGCTAATGCTTATGATGAAATGCATGAGGGATCTTAGGGTCAAAATTGGGGTCTTACACCAGTGCCTTGGAATTATGAGACCACAATGTATTTGGGAGGGAAAGAAATCCGCACTCCTGATACAGATATCGTCAACATCGCTGAAACGGGAGGCATGACTCGAAGTGGCTGTGTATTCGCTCTTAAGTACACTCCTAGGGTGTCTCCAGCACCCACAGTTGTCTCGCCTAAAAAGAAGGAAACTCCTACGCCGACTCCGCAGGCAGGGGCAACTGTACTCGCCACTCTGAACATGACGACTGCTCCGGTATCGACGAAAGTTATTGACAATGATAAAGTTGCAGAGGCCGAAGCGTCCGAGGATCACAAGAGGAGTATCACCTTTGAGGAAAGTCAGGAGTTCCTCAAGCTGATCAAAAAGAGTGACTTCAAGATTGTTTAACAGTTGAACCAAACGCCTTCCAAGGGGCCTGAAATGAGAACCAGTGCATTGATTGTTAGAGCTTTTGACGGTTCCCGAAGGCAGGTAATTGGGGAGGTCGATTATCCTATCTGTGTTGGACCACATCAGTTCGATATCACTTTCCAAGTCATGGACATCAACCCAACCTACAATTGTTTGTTGGGCCGACCATGGATTCATGCCGCTGGGGCAATCACTTCTACTTTGCACCAGAAGTTGAAGTACTTGATAGATGACAAACTGGTAATTGTGTGTGGGGAAGAAGATTTATTAATCAGTGAACTCTCCTCCTTCAGATATGTTGAAACAGACGAGGGGATCGTCGAGGTTCCGCTCCACTGTCTAGAATTTGAAGATGTCAGTTCCGCCTCCGCCAACAACAACCAATCATCCGCTACCATCCTATGCTCAGCGAAGAGTGCCAAGCAGACATTGGAGAAATGCCCACTTCCCGGTTGGGGCAAGGTCGTCAATGTGGTAGAAAAGCGCGACAGGTTTGGTATCGGTTATCACCCGGTAATACGCAGGGTGAGTTTGAAGAAAAAGCAATTCAACTCGGTCAAGTTCAACAGTGCCGACTATCAAAGTGAGCATACTGTGGCGGTCATCGGAGAGTCCAATGGTAACAATGGTAACGACCACCGTGATACCTATGGTGTACTCGGAAAAAACGTAATGCATTTTGTTTTCTCTGTCCCTCGTCCCTGCCCGAGACGAGAGGATAGCTTGTAAGGGCCCCCATGTTTAAAAGTATTATGTGAATAAATAAAAGTACTTTTTGCATAAGAAATTGGTGTTCCCTTTTATTTTAGTTTTTTTTCTTTTTGTTTCACTAAA
This sequence comes from Lathyrus oleraceus, assembly GCF_024323335.1. NCBI lineage: Eukaryota > Viridiplantae > Streptophyta > Magnoliopsida > Fabales > Fabaceae > Lathyrus > Lathyrus oleraceus. The sequence continues at coordinate 246,462,865 of NC_066579.1, forward strand.
AACAAATGGCAAAAGTTTTCTCTTCCTTTTTCCACTTTTCTAAAAAAAACATACTAAAATAAGCTCATCATATGCAGAGAAAATAAAAACATTGATTACGACATGGCTAAAATCAACTATGAACCTGGACTTCCAATCAACCAAGCTGAAGACGACAGTGAGGAAGATTGCGAATTACCAGCTGAACTAGCATGACTCCTTGAGCACGAAGAAAAAGAGATTCAGCCATACAAAGAACCAGTGGATGTCATTAACTTGGGTTCTGAAACTGACAAAAAAAAGGTAAAAGTTAGGGCATCTCTTGCCAAGCATGTGCACTCCGAGTTGGTAGATTTGTTACGTGAATATGTGGACGTCTTTGCTTGATCGTATCAAGATATGCCAGGATTAGACACCAGCATTGTTGAACATCACCTACCACTCAAGCCCGAATATCCTCCAGTCAAGCAGAAGCTCAGAAGGACCAGACCGATATGGCGCTCAAGATGAAGGAAGAAGTTAAAAGCAGCTAGATGCTGGCTTCTTAGCCATTTATGAGTATCCGCAGTGGGTTGCTAATATCGTTCCAGTTCATAAGAAAGATGGGAAAGTCAGAATGTGTGTGGACTATCGAGACCTCAACAGAGCCAACCCAAAGGATGACTTCCCTTTGCCTCATATTGATGTTTTGGTCGACAAGACAACTCAATTCTCCTACTTTTCTTTCATGTATGGGTTCTCCGGGTATAATTAGATAAAGATGTCACCAGACGATATGGAGAAGACAACCTTTATCACACCTTGGGGAACTTACTGCTACAAAGTCATGCCATTCGGCTTGAAGAATGCAGGAGCAACATATCAACGCGCCATGGTAACACTCTTTCACGACATGATTCATGAAGAGATCAAGGTTTATGTGGACGACATGATTGCCAAATCCATAACTGAGGAAGATCACCTGGTTAATCTGAGAAAGTTGTTTGTCAGACGCCGAAAGTTTAAACTGCGTCTAAATCCGGCTAAATGTAGTTTTGGGGTCCGATCAGGTAAACTTTTAGGTTTCATAGTCAGTCAGAAGGGTATTGAGGTTGATCCCGACAAAGTTCGAGCCATCCAAGATATGCCAGCTCCCCGAACAAAAAAAGAAGTCTGAGGCTTCCTTGGGCGACTTAATTACATCTCCAGATTCGTATCTCACTTAATAGCTACCTGCGAACCGATTTTCAAATTGTTGAGAAAGAACCAATGGATTGTGTGGAACGACGATTGCCAATAGGCATTCGATAAAATAAAAAAATACTTGCAAGAACCACCAGTCCTGGTACCACCGGTTCCAGGTAAGCCGCTTATTATGTATCTCACAGTGTTGGATGAATCCATGGGGTGCATTTTGGGTCAACACGACGACACATGCAAGAAAGAACATGCTATCTACTATCTCAGCAAGAAATTCACTGAATGTGAGATCCGATACTCACTTTTAGAGAATACTTGTTGTGCCTTGACTTGGGCTGCTCGACGCTTGAGACAATATATGATTTTCCACACTACTTTATTGATATCCAAGATGGATCCGATAAAGTATATATTTGAAAAGCCTGCTGTTACTGCTAGAAGTGCCCGGTGGCAAATGTTGCTAACCGAGTATGATATACAGTACGTGACTCAGAAAGCAATAAAAGGGAGTGTTATGTCTGACTATCTAGCCCACCTGCCTGTTGAAGGCTACCAACCATTGAGGTTTGACTTCCCTGATGAGGACATCATGTTTATCAGAGATTTTACTATGCCAGGCTTTGAGGTAAGCCCCGAGGAAGGCCCCGAACCAGGATCACGATGGACGCTCATGTTCGACGGTGCTTCCAATGCCCGAGGTCATGCTATAGGTGTTGTTATCACTTCTCCAACTGGTTTCCACATTCCCTTCACGACTAAGTTATATTTTGACTGCACCAACAACATGGCAGAATATGAAGCATGTATCTACGGTTTAGAGGCGGCAATTGACTTGAGAATCAAAATCTTCGAGGTATTCAGTGATTCAGCTCTAGTAATCAGTCAAGTGAAAGGCGATTGGGAGACTCAGGATAGCAAGTTGATACCCTACAAAGAGCATATCAGAAAACTGATACCCTATTTTGATGAAATCTCATTTCACCATATTTCTAGGGAAGAAAATCAGTTAGTAGACACTCTAGCTACGCTGGCATCTATGTTCAAAGTCAAATGGAAGAATGAAGCACCATCCATTCAAATTGACCACTTAGATGAACCAACACATTGTCTAGCGATTGAGGCCGATCCTGACGATAAGCCTTGGTTCTACGACATAAAGACATTTATGGAGAAACAAAAATATCTCGAGGGTATATCCATTACCGATAAGAAAGCTCTGAGAAGACTCTCTTCTAAGTTCTTCCTAAATGGTGATGTACTATACAAGAGGAATTATGATTCCGTACTGCTCAGATACGTGAATAGACACGAAGCTAGTACAATCATAAGGTCCATTCATGAAGGCTGCGAGGATGTACATGCGAAGGGTCCTGCTATGGCCAAGAAGATTCTTCGGGCTGGTTATTATTAGACGACAATGGAAGTTCATTGTTACAACTTTGTGAAAAGATGCCATAAGTGCCAAATTTATGGTGGTAAGATCTTTGTACCACTAACTCCGTTGAATGTTCTAACTTCTCCATGGCCCTTTTCTATGTGGGGCATCGATATGATTGGGATGATAAAACCCAAAGCTTCCAATGGACATCGATTCATCCTAGTCGCTATTGATTACTTCACGAAATGGGTCGAGGCTGCTTCATATGCTAATGTCACTCGACAAGTGGTTACCCGGTTTATCAAGAAAGAGATAATCTGCCGCTATGGAATACCTAGCAAGATCATCATTGACAATGCCAGTAACCTCAATAACACTATGATGAGGGAGTTGTGCGAAGAATTTAAGATCGAGCACCACAACTCTTCACCATACCGGCCCAAGATGAATGGCTCTGTAGAAGCATCTAATAAGAATATCAAGAGGATCGTCCAGAAGATGGTCAAGACATACAAGGACTGGCATGAGATGTTACCTTTCGTTTTGCATGGATACAAAACGTCAGTCCGCACATCCACTGGGGCAGCTCCGTACTCTCTGGTTTATGGAATGGAGGCCGTCCCACCGACCGACGTCGAGATTCCTTCACTCAAGGTCATCATGGAAGCAGATCTTGATGAAGACGAATGGGTTAAATCTCGGTATGACCATTTGAATCTAATTGAAGATAAGCGTTTGATGGCCGTCTGTCATGGTCAGTTATACCAAAGACGTCTCAAGCAAGCTTTTGATAAGAAGGTTCTTTCTCGGGCGTACCACGTTGGAGACCTCGTGCTCAAGAGATATTCTTCCATTCACTCGAACCCGCGAGGCAAATGGACTCCCAGCTATGAGGGACCTTTCGTAGTAAAAAAGGCCTTCTCATGTGGGTCTCTAATCCTCACAACAATGGATGGGGAAGATTTACCCTCTCCAGTGAATGCAGACTTAGTCAAAAAATATTATGCCTAAAATAAATGATGAAAGCCGGCTAGATTAACCCCCCCGCAAGGTGAATCTAGGCAAAAATGGCTATCCCGATGGACCAAAAAATGATTTGTCCATGCAAAAGTTAGGGAATACATATTAAGCTCGCTAAGCCGAAAACTCGAAAGGGAGACTTAGGCAAAAATGAGCATCCCAGTGGATAAAAAGAATTGAAAGATCCAGGCAAAAGTTAGGGATAAAGTCATTGACTATGATCCTTGAGTCTACACGCTAAAAGCTAGATATCAGAAGGCCAATGACCAATCCAATCATCGTCAACCGAAGCAAGGTCTTGGGACTCAGATTATATGGTAGACTAAGGCCAATGTTGTAATCAATGGAGAAAATAATACAAAAATATTTCCCATTTCCATTTCAATTATTTTTCAATTTTTTGCAACGTCCTCATTAAGGGTGTTTGCATCCTCGTACTCACAATATGTACAAATTCTACATCAATAAATTCAGTTTATTCAATCAAAAGTGTTTGTTCTATGTTTTGTATGCAAAATAACTGGCTTGTCATACTCACATAATGCTTTAAAATTCTGGGGAATAATAAAAAGCTACATTAAAGAGAAATAATTTGCATTACCGTTGAAATCCGATAAACCGGATAGGTGATTGGTGACTCAACAACAGTGTTACTTGGATACCTGTGACATTCAATTGACTGGGGCACCATGGGGACTCCAACCTTTCAGTGTTCCTTAACAGGCATGGGATTCCGTGATGGCAGCATTGGCACCAATTGAAACTTCTCGACAATCATGTTTTAATTCTCGATGACGAGTCGAAGTTCACATCACAATAAAGACTCATCCCTACATACGACAAGCAAGGAAAAACATGCATCATAAAAAAATCATAAGCATACCTCATGCACTGCATAAAACATACCCTCCACATTGGTAATAAAGCCAATCATTTGGTCTGGCAAATTTCGGGCACATAGGTATTTAATCCTCTTCTACCTTGAATACTCGAAAAGCTTCTGCTATTTCCGTATTCAGGTCCAAGAAGATTAAATAGGGGCAGTTGTTGTACCCCTAAATTTTCCCTCCCCTTTCTCACCTATGTATCCAATCACTTAATCAAGAGATGACTTGCATACATCCATAACTCATCCACATGCATCATTCCTCATGGATTCAGAAGAAACCTGGGCCCATAAAGCTAGGGTTCACACAGATATCAAAGTCCAAAGCCATGGGTTAGTCACATCATCAGCATAAGGGATGTGAAACCCTAATGAGGGTAGTGAAGGCTTGATTTCAGCAAAGGTGTGTTCAATCCTCTAGGGTCTTCAAAGTCCTAATTACCCAAGACATCTCATGAAGCTTCCCTAGGCCTTGTCTTGGTCTTCAAAACCCTGATGTAAGAGGACTAATGATTGGGACTTATGACTTAATGCAAGGGACTTGCTTGAGGGGTAAGCCTCAGGGAAATCCTAATATGGGAGAGGATAGATCATATAAACTTGGTGGCCCAATTGTGCATTCATGACCCTTCAACTCTTTGTCAGTTTTGCTTGGCCTAAGCCCTCTTGGGGCATGTTTTGGTCCCAAGTCCTTGATTCTATCCATATGGTTGAGTATATGCCTTTGATCCTGATCATCTGGATATCCAAATTCCTTGTGCTTCAAGCCATTTTGTTGGTCATGCCATTGGTACATGGATACTAGGCCAAAAACCCTAATCTTATGGTCTCACTTGATGACTTTGTTCATGTACATTAGCAGTCAAGTTATTTTTCAAAAGTCGACGTCATAAAACAAAAAAATTTGGGAAGCCAACTTCAAACCATTTGGTAATCCATTTCAATCCATTTCATGTCACATTAAAACCATTACATAGATTCTACATAAGAAAATACAAAGATGACATTTTTGACCAATTGTTGACTTTGGTCAACAGTTGACTTTTTGGTCAACTTTGACCAATGTCAACCCAAATCCCTTAAACCCTAAAAATTTCACCATAATCATCAATTCAATGTCCCTTTACAAGAAAATACAAATAAAGGAGAATTTTGACCATTTGTTGACTTTGGTCAACTGTTGACTTTTTGGTCAATTTTGACCAAAGTCAACCTTCATTCTTTTTACTATCTTAAACCTAATCTAATGCACTTTAGCCTTTGTTCACCATCCAAGAGTCTTTTGTGATGAATTTGACTTTGTATCTTCTTGGCCAAGAAACTTCTCTTTGTTAACCTCATGTGTATCTTGGTTGGACTTGTCCCTTTGGTTTGGCCAAACCTTGCTTCTGGATGGCTTACATGGTCTTGCAGTCATTACAACCAAATATCACAATTACACTTACATTGGCCAAAGATGATGCTCGAGTTTGGTCTTGGTTCCACACGAATAACATGAGGTCATTAAGATTCCTGCAGCAGCCAAGAAGCATCAGCAACAGGAAAAACCAAATAGCACATGGCCATGAACTTCCAACAGAAACAGGACAATGATGCACAACATGAGATAATGGTTAAGTTACCTTGATCATTACCACACAGCCTTTGATTTCGACCAATCCAACTGGTGTTGAACTTGCAGTCACCAACACCTTTCTCCACTGGGAACATTTGTTGCTGACTCAAGCCATCCTACACCACAGTTCACAATAGGTGACAGTAAGGTAAAAATCATTATGTTCCAGTTCAATACAATGCACACCAAACCTTCTACATGCAGTGAGCAACAGCACTGGAAGTGTAAGGAGCAACTAACAACAAGCCATGGATTACTAGCTGCACACCATGCCAGGCCCTGGAGTGTGCAAACCTATCATCTTGTTAGCAAAGCCATCAGTTGTGACAATAACCAAGTCAGACATAACCACCACATTCATGTGATGCAGTGTGAAAACCATTATGCAAACTCAAGGAGTACCTTACCTGTTGCTGCAGTACTAGCCAAGTTGGACTTGGGACATCATGATCCTCCTACCTGTTGCAAATCAACTAGCCTTGCCATCATTAATAAACACTTAGACCAAAACAGCTTGTAGGGGAAGCCATTCAATTAACTCAATCATGATACATGAAATGGAACTTTACATAATGAACCTAAGACACATACCTGTAACATAGCCCATTCAACTACCAGCTGACCTTTGGCTTGCTTGCTACATTGCTCTGAAATCTAGGCCAAAAGCTAACAGACTTGCAACTTGGACAAAATCCTTCAGTGCACCAAGCCAGGGCCACAATGCTACAAACCAAAACCTGAATGGTACATCATCACTTCAAGCTGCAATGGTACAATTGTCTTGGCTATCTTGGAATCATGGATTTAAAAGCAAGAGGCAATGGTGACTGCACATAAAAAACCATACCTGGCCAATTGAATTCATGATTGCTGCTACAAGGTCACCAAAATAAGATACACCCTAGCCTATAACATTCCAAATTATTCAGAGTCCTTGATGCAGTTCAAGTCAACATAAGATCTCCATGTCTAGCTCAAGAGGTTCATGGCATCTCAATTATGGTGATGATTGGGATTCACTTATATATAATTCAATCCACAATCCTTATCTATTTACAACAGTTGGTATCATAGCGTGCATCAGTCTTAGCATCATGGAAAAACCTGGCAGTGAACAGGGACAGGTTAGTAAAAGGCCAAGAGCACAATGCAAGAAACCTATAAACCAAACCACACATCATGGTTCAGGTCCAAACCAGTTTCAATCTAGCCTAACCTAAACCTGCAACAAATCACAAAGTTAACAGCAGGCATAATATTCACAAGTTAATTCCAATTTAAAACCAATAGCATGGAAAGCTAACCTTCAGTTCCAACCTTAACAGCATCAGCAACATCAAACCAATAATGCATAACCACATGCCAAGTTCAATCCATCACATAACCTGCTCAGACCAACACCAAATGCATAAATTCCAATGGCCTACCTCATCCTTCAACCAAAACCAAACATGTCCTGCAGCATGTGGGAAAAACCAACTTGGTTCTGCTGAATGAACCATGACCAAAGCCAAGCTTGCATTAACAATTCAATAATCATCATTCAAGACAGCATAAGAGTATCACAAACCACCATATAAAACCTGCAAAACCAGTTAATGGATCTTAAGTAAGGCATGATGGAACAATAAACAACCAAATGAACCTACACTTGAGCTTTTGCAGACAATAGAAAATAGGGATATGTGGTGACTAACATAGACAAAACCTGCAAAGCCAGAGTACAGTGAAATCGGGCATGGAATTGGCAAGGCTAAAGGACTCATAAGATTCAATACAATAAGACTTGTCATGCTGAAGCATAACCATTAACCTACCAAACTGATGCAGCATGTGCAAAGAGAAGAACCAACTTGGTTATGTTGCAAGAAGACCATGGTTCCAAAACAGGTATCAACACTGAGTAATTTTCCCTAACAGTGGGAACAATGTCATAACATGAATAACTAACCTGCATTTGCTACACCTTGCCTAAGCCAATAACAGGTCACACACAAAACTCAGGCCCATTTCATTTAAAGGTGGCTTGTTCAACCAGTCATTAACCAAATCTTTTAAGTTCAAACACTAACCTACACATCCAGTCAAAGGTCATTCCACTATGGAGCCAATTTAACTAACTGAGTTGGTTCTAACTAACTGAGTTGCACAATTAACTCAGTGAGTTGAATCTAACTAACTCCTAACCTGAACATAACTAAATACAATCCTAACTCCAAGCCTAATTCAATCCAAGCCTAAAGCCTATTTAATCACCTTCATCACCATCATTTGAGGACCCTTGGAAATCATTACACTCACATTCCAATCATTGGCGAATCCTCTTCCTCACCCTCACTACGTGCACTCTCTAGAAATAGTTGAAGCTTACCATTAGAGCTTCAAATCTGTTGTGCTTAAACCCCCTCAAGATCTCACTCAATCCAGAAGAAGAAGAAGAGAGGAAGAAGAGAAGATAACGAATCGTGATCAAGAACTCACCTGTGAAATTTTCCGGTCATCTTCTCTGGTAAGTCCATTGCTACGCTGTGATGTTTTCTTGTTTTGAATATGTTAAGTGGTAGTATTTAGACTGGGAAATTGAACCCCCATGGTAGTGAGGACCAATTCTTGCTGGTTGCCATTTAATTTGAGTCTAGAATCCTAGGGTTCCTCCAAAAACCCTTTCAATTCGGTTGATCCAGGAATCAATCCCTCAAGTGGATCATGTTTTCATCATCAACGCATCTTTGCGCATAAGTTGATGTTTAGAAGTTAGGTTTTCGCCGTCACCGGCGCGGTGGCTCACGGCCAATAATGACGTGATTAAGGGAGGGGGAGTGAGCATGCATCAAGCTTTTTTAAATCTGTTGACTTGAATAAGTTAACAGAGTGGGGTGTTGGGCTCAACACACTTCAAGCCCATTGATTTGTTAATCACACCCCAATATATTCCACATGCACCCCTTTTTTCGTTTACAAAGTAATTGGGATGGGCCTCAATAAGCCCATTAACCTTTTACTGATTCACCTAGTGGATTCAGTGTGCACCCCCTATCTGGAATGAATTTTGAGATACTTTGGGCGCAGAAGCCCATTTCTTTTTTTTACCACGAGCACCCCCTGTTGGAGTTTTTTTTGTTTGACCAAAGAAAAACTCAGTGGGCTCAATTAACAACCCAGTAGTCTGAATCTTTTTCCAACCCCACTCAGCCATTGCACCCCATGTTCATTTTATTTGTTTTCTTTGTTTTCTTTATTGTTTTTTAAGTTGATTAATTAGAATAATATTAGCTTAATTAGGTTAATTGACAATTAGGATTAATCTAGATTTTAGAATTTTAATTAGAATTTCAACTAGAATTAATTCACATCTTTAGAATTCTCCTTAGAATTAATTAGGACTTTTAAATAAAAATTCAATTAGGTTTTCTTAGATTGGGCTTGATTAAATTTAGAGTTTGACATCTCTTAACATTAGGTCAATTTTCCACATTAGGTTAGAATTAAGTTTAGGTCATGAGTAAATTTGGACATATTTTAGGAAATGACTATTTTACCCTTTTTGGCTCATTTTGTTATTTTTGTGTTAAAATTGCATGCTCCCCTTTGGATTAGAAGTCAATCAATTCCTATGACTTAACATAGAATTTTAATCATGATTTGGATCAACTTTGACATGCTCCCTTAGGACTTCTAGTCTAACTTAGAATATTCAATCACTTTCTAATGCATGATCCCTTAGGATAGATTCTAACAATTACTAATTTCAATTAAATCCAAAATTAGTTCCCTTCAAAACTAAAATCGAAACCCATGATTAAATTGATCAAAAGCAATTTTTATTAGTTAAATCCTTTGAACTTGTATAATCCCCCAGTCTAATTGAGTGACCAAAAGACCCTTGGTCACTTAATAGGACTTTTCTTCCAAGCTATGGAGCTCAAGGCCTCAACTCAAGATCTTCCATCAAGGCGTCCTCAGTCATATCAAGCAGCGAATTATTCAAGCACGTCAAAGGTGGCATCTTCAACTTATTCAAGCACATCAAAGGTGGCGTCTTCAACACTTGTTAACTCAAAGTTAGAAGAGTGTGGCACGAGCCTTAAGCAATGGAGAAGGAGTGGGACTGGAGTATTCCTACCCCCATTCTGAGTATCTTTGGGTATGGGACGTATGACCCAGCGCTCATTGTATTCACCTCTATTCATAGACTTTAGCACGATTCTAATCGTACGATTAGCAAGTCTATCTTCACAAAGCAAATACGATAAAAAGCAAGGACAACAATTAACAACTTATCAATCATGAATCAAGTTGTACGATACGAGCCTTAAGTAATGGAGAAGGAGTGGGACTGGAGTATTCCTACCCCCATTCTGAGTATCTTTGGGTATGGGACGTATGACCCAGCGTTCATCATATTCACCTCCATTCATAGACTTTAGTGTAATTCGAATCTAACGATTGATAAGATCTTCATCATCTTTCATTGCAAGAAACAACTACAAAGATTCTTCTCTCTCTACTTGAAGTTTAAGACGAGAATTACATGCCACGAGCCTTAAGTGGTAAATAAGGAATGAGACTAGAGCTTTCCTACACTCATTCTGGATATCTTTGGGTGCGAGACGTTTGACTAGTTGCTTATCGTATCCACCTTTACCTATAGAATTTAGTGTGATTCTCATCCAGTAACTATCAAGTCTCTCCATTCCATTCAAATCATTTCAATCTCAATCATCCATTTCCTCGTGCCTCCTATTAATTTATTTTCAGCCCTAGTGGGCTGAACTACGAAAGCTCTGATTTCCTTATTGCACAATGAGGGTACGTAGGCAGGAGAACTCGGTTTCTTCGCGAGCTATCTTATTTATCAATCACCTTCTCTATCCCATGGATCACTCTCCATTCACGCAACCTATACCATCTTTTCGAGATCAATCCTACTTCTCCTTGGACTCCTTGTCCATCCTTTTAGGACTTCTTGAGGACAATCTGTCTATTCAATCATCTTTGTTTGGCTCTCATCCCAAACACTAACTTCATCTTTGTTTGGCTCTCATCCCAAACACTAACTTCATCCTTGTTTGGCACTCATCCCAAACTTTTAATTCATTCTTATTTGGCTCTCATCCCAAACGTTCAATTCATTCTTCTTCGGCTAACACACCACTTTGCTCTTTGATTGAGAGTCTATCCTTCTCTCGGATACAAGATACTATCCTGATTTGATCTCGAATTGCCAATTCCCCAGCAAGTGACACACAACTCCTTGCACTCCAATCCCACAATCCTTCCTTGACTTGGTGTTTGTCTTGTGAGACCCTGTTGCTTAGACAAACACCTCTCTCCCTTTATTCTTGTAGTTCCGAACTACGATTGCTCTGACTTTATCATTACACAATGAGAATACGTAGGCACGAGGATGTGAATCCTTGGCGAGCATACTTCTAATTATTCCTCCTTCACCTTAGGGCACCATCCATATCTTTCACAATTCATTACATACCTTCGGTCATAAATCGTTCATCCAGTGACGTACTGTCTCTTTGACATCGAAATACACTTTCTTTGGAATTCCATACATACCCTTTTAGGACGCCTAACGAATAGTCTTCATTTCATGCCTAGAGTTATTTGGCTCTCATCCCAAACATTTAATTCCTTCTTTTTAGCTAAAACCCTACAGTGGTGGTCCGCTAGTCCACATATTGGTTAACGTTGTTTCCCTCTATGGTAGAAATCTCACTTATCTTATGGATTCGAATACACTTTCACCTTTCGATTTCAAACAATACTTATCCAGTCACTTGTTACCACCATATACTCTATTTTGTGACTTCGGTCACTTCACTCCATCCATCTCCATGATGCATTCATACTCTACCTTCATTTACTCCATGTGATATACCTATTCTTTGAGCCAAATACACTATACCTTTGTGCTCTATCTTGTACCCCTTTTTATGAACCAAGAGCCGATTTGTTCGTCTTATCAGACCCAGTAGCTTAGACAAACATCTCCTTACTTACTTTGCATCCGCACTTAGGCAACCCTTTATTTTTGGTTATTCCAATACAGAGATACAAGTGCTATATGCCCTCACTTATTGGTTCACACCAGTTTTACTCAGGGGTTCACATTTTCACCCCTTGTTGGAGTTCAAACCACATTATTCTTTGGTTCAAATCATACTTTTATCACACTCCTTTCCACCGCCTGCCTCTAGTTCCTTGAACTACGAAGCTCTGAATTCCTCATTGCACTATGGGGATACGTAGGCATGAGGGCCCCAATCCTCACCGAGCACTTTATCTATTTCTTTCCTTTTCCCATTCTTTGCGAGTAATCTTTAGTTAACACCTATTCTAGCGAGAACAATCAAAACGGTTCCCATGGAGTACCATAGATATCTGTGGTGCTAATACCTTCCCCTTGCATAACCGACTTCCTTACCCAGTATATCTCTTTCCCCCGGGTTTTATCGATGTTTTCCCTTCCCTATGGGGATAAATAAAGTTCGATGGCGACTCTGTTGTATGTTCGAGCGTGCGATACGTTCGGGTATATTTCCGCTAGCTTCACATGGACAGTTCATTTTTTGGTCTATCGGGTTAGCCGTTTTTGCTTAGATTAATTTTATGAAGATTGATCTAGCGGATTTTATCTCTTTTTAGGCATAATATTTTTTGACTATGTCTGCATTCACGGGCGATGGCAAATCTTCCCCATCCATTGTTGTGAGGATTGGGGCTCCACCTAAGAAAGCGTTCTTAATGGCAAAAGATCCTTCGTAGTTGGGAGTCCATTTGCCCCAAGGGTCCAAGTGAATTGCAGAATATCGTTTGAGCACGAGTTCTCGTGAGTGATACTCACGAGGAAGAAATTTCTTATCTAAATCTCGTTTGAGGCATTCCTGGTACAACTGACCATGGCAAACAACCATCATACGCTTTTTCTTCAATCAGATTCAGCTGGTCATACCGAGATTAAACCCATTCAGCTTTATCAAGATCATCCTCCATGATGACCTTGAGTGAAGGAATCTCAACTTCAATTGGTAGAACAACTTCCATCACATACACTAATGAGTACGGAGTTTCCCTAATGGATGTACGAACCGAGGTCCTCTAACCTGCATATCAAAAGGTAGCATCTCATGCCAATCCTTGTATATCTTGACCATTTTCTGGACGATTCTCTTGATATTCTTATTAGCTGATTCTACAGTGTCATTCATCTTGGGCCGGTAGAGTGAAGAGTTGTGGTACTCGATCTCAAATTCTTCGCACAACTCCTTCATCATATTGTTGTTGAGGTTACTGGAATTTTCAGTGATGATCTTGCTAGGAATTCCATAGCGACAAATTATCTCTTTTTTGATAAACCGAGTAACCACCTGTCGAGTGACATTGGCATATGAAGCATCTTCGACTCATTTCATGAAGTAATCGATAGCAACTAGGATGAATTGATGAGCGTTGGAAGCTTTAGGCTCTATCATCCCAATCATATCAATACCCGACATAGAGAAGGGCCATGGAGACGTTAGAACATTCAATGGAGTTGGTGGCACAAAGATCTTGTCACCATATATTTGACACTTGTGGCATCTTTTAACAAAGTTATAACAGTCAACCTCCATTGTCATCCAATAATATCCAGCCCGGAGGATCTTCTTGGCCATCGCAGGACCTTTCACATGTACACCCCCGTAGCCTTCATGTATAAACTTTATGATCGTGCTAGCTTTGTGTCTATCCATGCATTTGAGCATCACAGAATCATAATTACGCTTGTATAACACTTCATCGTTTAAGAAAAACTTGGAAGAGAGTCTTCTCTAGGCCTTCTTATTAGTAATAGATCTATCCTCAGGATATTGTTAATTCTCCAGAAATGTCTTTATGTGTAGAACCAGTGCTTATCATCAGGATCTGCCTTGGTTGCTAGACAATGTGCTGGTTCATCTAAGTGGTCGATATGTATGGCTGATGCTTCATTCTTCCATTTGACTTTAAACATAGATGCCAACGTAGCTAGAGCATCTGCTAACTGATTTTCTTCCATAGGGATATGATGAAAACATATTTCATCAAAGTAGGGTATCAATTTTCTGATATGCTCTTTATAAGGTATCAATTTTCTATCCCGAGTTTCCTAATCACCTTTTACTTGACTTATTACCAGAGCTGAATCTCCATATACCTCAAGAACCTTGATCCTTAAGTCAATGGCCGCCTCCATACCGTAGATACATGCCTCATATTTTGCCATATTGTTGGTGCAGTCAAAGCATAATCTAACGGTAAAGGGAAGGTGGAAGCCAGTTGGAGAAGTAGTTATTGCGCCTATTCCATGACCACGAGCATTAGAAGCACCGTCGAACACGAGCGTCCATCGCGATCCTGGTTCCGAGCCTTCCTCGGGGCCTAGAATAGTAAAATCTCTGATAAGCACGATGTCTTCATTTGGAAAGTCAAACCTCAACGGTTGATAACCCTCCATAGGTAAATGAGCAAGGTAGTTAGAGATAACGCTCCCCTTTATTACTTTTTGAGTCACATATTGAATATCATATTTGGTTAAGAACATTCTTCACCAAGCAATTCTACCAGTAACAACAGGCTTTTCAAATATATACTTTATCGGATCCATTTTGGATATCAATAAAGTGGTATGGAAAACCATGTATTGTCTTAGGCGTCGAGCATCCCAAGCCAAAGCACAACAATTCTTCTCTAAGAGTGAGTATCTGGTCTCACACTCAGTTAATTTCTTGTTGAGGTAGTATATTGCATGTTCTTTCTTGCCTGCATCATCATGCTGACCCAAAATGCAGCCCATAGATTCATCGAGTACCATGAGGTACATAATAAGAGGCCTACTAGGAACCGTCAGTATGAGGATTGGTGGTTCTAGCAAGTACTTTTTTATTTTGTCAAATTCCATTTGACAATCGTTATTCCATACAATCGATTAACTCTTCCTTAATAATTTGAATATCGATTCACAGGTAGCTGTCAAATGTAATATGAATCTCGAAATATAATTGAGCCGACCAAGGAAACCTCAGACTTCTTTTTCTGTTCGGGGAGTGTAGCGGGGTATTCGTTACCTTTAGATTTATTGACTAAATCAAAAGTAAATCATACAATCCGAGTCGCCACCACATTTCTATTTATCCAAAGGAAAGGTTAGAAAACGAACAAAAACCGAGAAATTTTATCAAGTCAAAAACTAATAAAAATGTCAGAGATCTGGGTAACGGGGTTGGTTATGCAATGGGAAGGTTTTAAGCACCCAAAACATCCTTAGTACTCTAAGGGATCCCTTTTTGAAAAGTTGTACGGTAGGTTGGTATTTGTGAAAATATTTGTGAAAACATGATTGGGGGGATGAGGAAAGAATATACAAGTTATTATTTACAATTTTGTTGTTTGAATGGATAAACCCATTGCCTACGTACCATCACAAAGGTATGATCAAAACCTCGTAGTTCGGGGTAAAAATCTCAAAATAAGTTGGTGAATTGATTGGTCCAAAAACCTCAAGGTCTTTTGTTATCAAAGGGAGAAAACTCAACCTAAACCACAATCCACCATGTGAGGAGAGCTTCAACATACTAGTGAGGGATCCACCCTATAATAAGTATGGAAGACTTATAGTCCAATCAGTAAGGAAACAGGTGAGGTTTACATCAACCACTATGATAACTCAAACCTAATAGCTAATGTTTATGAAAAGCTTTGGCAAAGGTGGCCATTGGAACCACAAAGACAATTTGAGTGAGTTGTATTTACAAATTAGAAGTATTCACAAAATAAAGTCAAAGTTGACTTAAGATTCAATTTCAAAATAAGTATTATGAAAAGAGTTTGGAAAATTAAAGGCATAATGCCTAGGTTTCTAGTTTTGAAAACAATGTCAATGTTTGCACAAAATGAGTTTGACTTGGGTTAGAGTGGAGAGAAGAAGAAAAGGGCTAGTCCTAAACATGCAAAGATGAGAGAAGATAAATAAAACCCTTGGAGTTCCTTTCTTGAAATCATAAAGATGATTCAAGAGCTCCTTTCCTTTGGACTTAGCAATCAACAAGCAATTAAACTCAAGCAATCAAGCAAATATTCAATCAAGCTCCTAGGATCTTCCAATTGGCTTATCTTTCTCTTAACTTGGATTCTTATGATAATGGTCCTTCTAAATAGCTCAAGTTTGAAATTCCTATCACACAAGAACAAACAATAAAAAAGTTCCACAATGCAATAATAGAAATGGACAAAGAGAGAGTTTAGATTAGGGGTCTTTTCAAGCCAACTTCAATATTAAGCATTCTAAAGGCATGAGGCCTAGTAGCTCTTCAACAATTTTAGCATTTTAAAGGCATGAGGCCTAGTTGCTCTTGAACTCCATTAAGAATAGGTAAGATCCTAATTCTAAGTTCTTTCTCCTTTTGCATTGGTTCACATAAACAAAACAAAACAAGAACAAGGCAATAGTATATTTACACAATAATGTGCTCAAGTGAGCAAAAGGCAAATGACATAAACATAAACATGAGCTCAAGTGAGCAAAGGGAAAAGACAATATGAATAAATGGGCAAGAAATTAAATTGCATTAAAGTAAATTGCAAGAATTAAATGCTTGAATTAAAAATTAGTAATTAGTAGTTAGTGTTAGTGTGCCACAAGGCAATTTAGTGCTATGTTAAGTAATCGTAAGTGGACTAATGTAGTAGTCACACCTATCTGAGGCCGGTCAATAAAACTATAGGCAAATAAACACAAGTTAGAGATCATGACTAGTAAGCTAAGCTCCTACAACTTCCCATGCCAAAAGAAAAGAAGAATGACCTTGTATGGATTTCAGGTTCTTTGCTTGACCAAGAAGCAACCAATCTTGGACACAAAGCAATTCACTTGACCTTTGATCAAGTTGAATTTGATTTGGATCAAAGAAGGTTAAGCCTCTCATATGTCAAGGCTAACCACAAATCATTAACTCATTGGTCAAAAGAAAAAGATAAAGAAAGGATAGGAAGATAGAATGTACAAAATGGAAATTCAAATGACATAACCAAAACACATTGATCAAACATGAATGGAATCAACATCAATCAATGGTAAACAGAAGTGAAATGAAGATTAGAAGTCAAGAAAGGTCAAACATATTTTTGGTATTTTATTGGAATTAAAATAATACATGAAATAAAATGAACAAATTAAGGTCAAACTTCAAATCCAATTCAAATCAACTTGGATAAGTCCAATTGGATCATCATAAGTCTAACATGGTCAAATAAGGTTTGACAAAGTTTCTCAACATTTTTTTGAAAACAAGAACTAATTTTAAACAATTAAAAATGAAGAAAAATAACATAATTGGACTAAAATCTCAAATAAATTTCAAATCAATTAAGAAATTGATAAGAATATTTTTCATAGACTTATCATCATCAAAAGATGTTAAGAAAATATTTTTGGCATTTTTGAATATCAATTGGTATTTTAATTGAATTAAAAACAATCAGAAATAAAATAATTCACAAAAGTTTTTAAATGGAATCACAAAAATAATAAAGAATCATTTTATGAAACTAGAATTTAAGAGATTTTTTTTGCAATTGGTCCCATATTTTTGTGATTCCAAATAAAGAAGTTATGAATTTTTGAAAATAAATGGATAAAAGAAAATAAAACAGAAATTAAGAAATTAGAAAAATCCACAGGCGTCTGATCAAAGTTCATTAATTGACGTGGCTGATCCAAGGGCCCTCAAGCGCGCGCTCATCATGGATTCAAGTCAAACGCGTAACACACATAATTAAAAAAAGTCAAGCAAAGCAAGGGCTGAGCTTAGATCATAATGACTGGATCCAAAGGCCAAGATTCAAACGCGTAGGGACGGTTGTGGAAACCACCGTCTTCTCCAGTGAGAAGGCACACTCCGGCCACCAGTTGTAGGTTTTGCAACCTCAACTAAAACACGCGATCCATATACCAAATTAAAGCTGGGGTGATGTACATCACCCCTGTAACCTTAGTTTTCACTCAAGATCCTTATTGAAGAAGAAATCTGAGGTTGAAAAACTAGGTGTTCAATCTGAAGTTCAACAACTCACAAAATTAAAGCCACCATTGGCTTGCCTCTCACACGAGGACTTCAGAAATGCAAACCAACACAAGAAATGCACAATATTCAGGGAGATTCGAAGCAAAACAGTTGTGGTATAAACCTTTGTAGTGCAACTTTTATGAGCACAATCCAATCCAATTCCTGATTGCAGCTTGATCTTGAGGTGACAATGAAGCAAGGCTTAGGAATTAGAAGATGAAGATCAACCAGGGAAGTTGAAATTCAAGCTTGAAAAGAGAAGTGAAATTTCAGAATTCCTTTGGTGAGAGGGTGGGAAATGATTTCAGCAGGGATTCAGGCGCCTTCAGGTTGCCAATTGAATGAAATGATGCTTCTATTTATAGATGGAACTGCAAGGAGAGTGTGATGAAAACCGTGTGCATGAAATTGGGTCCTCCATGCATGGGCCTGTACAGGCGCATGTGAGGCTGAAAATCAACTGCAAATGAATGTTGAACATCAATCAAGTTGAATTGGACGTGCAGTTTGCAAGGCAATGGCTTGTGTATGGAAATTTAACATGAAGTGCATAAATGGTCGCAAAAGTTCATCTCTTCGAAAATCCCATTTAGAAAATTCAAACATAAGCATGTCGGTAATGGTTGGAAAGGTCTTGACATAAGGAACAAAATCTATGTTTAACAAAAATCCATTTGGAGTTTGGAAAATTGTGAAAACTGGCCATGAAGTTCAAGGTACAAAATATGTATTTGAAAACTTTGCCAAAATTGACCAACTTCAAGCCCTTCTGTTTCAATGATTCAAGCCTCAAATGGAAAAACCTCTAACATAAAAGTTGTATATATTTTCAAGAAAATCATTTAGGACTTCATTTTTGAATCATTAAGATTTTTTATGAGAAAGTTATGGGCACTTGAAGTTGGACTTTTTCAAGGTTCAATGGCTTTGGTCCAAAGTGACCTATAATGATTTGTATTATAACATGTGTTTATTTTAGGATTATGAAATTTTGTCCAACATAACATCTTGAAATTTAAAATGCACTTGGTCTCACCTCAAAATCATTAAAAATGAAGGAGTTAGGTCCTTGGTAAGTTGACCCAAAATTAGGATTTCAGTCAAAATGACCTATACTTTTTTGAAATGAATGATGACCTTCCAAGTTTCAAATGGATTTTTGATGAACATGAAAGTTGTTCATATGGTTCTTAAGAACATTGTTTCTCTTGGGGTCATCATGATTTGACAAACACATCAAAAGTTAGGTCTCAGTGGATTTCAAAATAGTTAGATGATTTGACTGGTCAACTTCTCAAGTCCAAACTTCAAATCTTGATGAATGAATGATTGAGGATACTCACATAGGCTCATATATGCATAAAATGATGAATTAAAGAACTTCCCTTGATTGAATTTAATCATAGGTTAAGGTTGCTTCATGAGCAAGACACAGTCAATGCACAAATGAATTAGGGTTTCCTTGGGAAACAAGCCTCAAGCCCCTTGGTTTATCTTGATCAAATTGAAATTTGAGATACTTGGGAGGCATATATGATGATTGAGAGATTTATGAACCATTGTCATGCTTGCTTTCATCTTCATCTGGTCAATTCATTGGGTATAGGAGCCTCCTAGGAGCCTTGGATCACATGAGTGCTCAAGCTTCAAAACAAAAGAGGTTAGTGACATATTTTTATGCTTTTGGTGGTCTCAATCCAACTCACACAAGTCCCAACCCAAGGGTAAGGAGCAAAGATGCTATGATCCTTGAGGCAAATGCAAATGAACAATGTTATGATGCCATGAGGGATCTTAGGGTCAAAATTAGGGTCTTACAGATACCCATATTTAAGGTCATTCTAGCGGGAGATATGAAGGTTAAAATCTTCATCTCGACGATGTAGAATGGGCTTAAACAATAACAAAGAGACGAATTTTGGTCCCTAAGAGACCTCATGATGCAAATGTATGTCTGCAAAAGTTAATACCCTGTGGGGATATGTGTCCACAAAGAAATAAGGAGAAACTGAAAATCCATAAGAGTAATATACTCATAAATGGGACAGAGACTCTAGGGGGAATAAAGGGGATGAAATGCGTGAGCAGGTCACGACTTTGAAAACTTGCTGGAAGACACGAAGGGATTCCATGAAAATAAATCAATGGAAACACTCGAGCTGACGCAAAGATGACTGTAGTGGGGAATATGCCAATACAGCAAAACTATCCACAAAGGATACTTCGGATAAAAATCCGGACTCAGGTGAGGAAGAAAAATGAGGTATTACCAGTTACTGGGTAATAAACTTAAAGAGACATGTGATCAAATACACCGATATAAGGGTGAGAGAATAACACGCTCAGGGAGAAAGAATATCTAGGACCGGTATAAGGCTGAGAGATATCGATCATCCAAAATATCTGAGGAAAACCTAAAAGGTATATTTCAACTCAGGAAAATCTGACTCCACAGGGGACAAAAAGTCATAATAGGGAGCAGAAGGAAGGAACACCAGGGATACCAGTTACTGAGCATATAATAGGTGACCAACCAAGTGTGAATTGGGGAATATTTCCAAGACACTCATCATCCAAAAGGAGGGCTAAAAAAGAAAACTCGATTATAGGATGGATATTCGATTCCATAAGGAAATACGAATCTTACTCGACTGGGGACGAAAAAGACTTTGACTGAAGAGCGCATGAGATATATTATCTATTACCGTCAGAACGTAGATAACATGCTCGCATGGACGATTATCCACAACCCGTTACTGGGTTAATGAAGGATAAATCGACCGAAAAGAAAGGACATTGGGATACCGGTTACTGGGTATAAAATGATGACCAATCAAGGGGAGAAACAATCATTACCAAACAAGGGTAAATGAAAGATGACTCGCTGTGGATAAATTGCTTGATCAGAGCAATTATCCAAGAGATATATCACCGGTTACTGGGTGGTATACTAAAAAATGAAGGAATATCCATACCGAAGATTGGATAAAGATAACCAACAAAGAGGGGATTACATCTACCGGTTACTGGGTAGAAAACCAAAGGTGAGAGTATCCGTCATTGGTTAGGATGAACAAAATCAAGGATTAGCTCTGCAAGGGGATAAAATGGGGTTTACAACTACCGGTTACTGGGTAGAAAACCACAAAAATAGGACTTACAACTACCGGTTACTGGGTAGAAGGCCACAGAAATAGGACTTATAACTACCGGTTACTGGGTAGAAGGCCACAACATCCGTTGGGGAGAGAATGAACAATTACTGTTTACTGAGCAATTGGTCACCTGAACCACAGGGAACTGCAGGGGAAATAACAAGAAAGGGGTCATTCTAGGAACAAACTAGAGAGACACAATGAAATAAAACTCAACCCAATGAGGATATAACTCAGGGGAGTAATCCCATCCCAATACATATTTTGGGAGGAAACTGAAACAATAATCATCCACGAGGACATAACTCATTGGGGAATATGGAAGAAAAGATAGACACTTTCTGCCTAAGTGGCTGACTCTATATGGAGAGATCAGACACAAACATCTGCTTGGGGAAGAACATTTCACCAACAGCAGGAGATAACAAGCAACGATATATGGCAAAGAATGCAACATGAATATCTGAATGCTGTAATTATGCATGTATATGCGTGGTTTATGTATGATTAATGTTGACAAACAGACATATCTAACACAAACAGGTCCAAGGATTAATGGACAGACATCCGGTACAACATCTCAAAAGAGAAAGCCAAGCCCACAGGAGAAATCCAATCTGGTGGGGAGCAACAAATACCGGGAAACACCAATCACCGCTGAGGATCAAACAGAGTCGCCGTCGGGGACCAAGACTACTACTAGGGGATAAAGCAGAGTCACCGGGGATCAGAGACCGCTGTTGGGGATTAGCCAAAGGGCACAACTACCAAAAGTTAGGGATCTTCCAACAGTTCTCGGGAACATTACAGAGATGTGTATAAGATCAGTCAAAGAAGAACTCCACTGAGGATCTTATCAGGCAATAATATGAAATTCTGTGGGGAACAACCACCAAACAGAAGCACATAAATCAAACATTCACTTCTAACCACTGAAGGAACATCTCTGTTGCGGAGAAAGAACCAATCACTCCGCTGGGAAGCTAACAACACATCCTCCTCGAAGTTCCAACGTCAAACTAGGATCAGGTAAAGTCTCAGTTGGGGAAGCTACAGAGCCATCGCCAGGGATTTGCTACTGAACAGACAAAAGATCCGATGCAGAGGAAAACTCTACCGGGGAGCACAACACGGATAAGATCCATCGTAGAAGAAACTCTACTGGGGAACTTATCAAGGAAATATATGAAACTCTGTGGGGAACAACCACCAAAAAAAAGTTCCAAAAATCAACAAATTCCCTCATATCTGTTGGAGAAACATCGCTACCAAGGAGAGAGAACCACTGCTCCGATGGGGAAGGAAATAAACATCTTCAATACCAGCTCTGCTAGGAGGAAACTATCCAATAAGGAGGGAAGAACATATATATCATGCTCTGATCAGGCAACTCTACTGGGGAAAGACTGCTGGCAATCATACTAGGGATAACCTGTAGGCGACCCAACCGGGGGAAGGCTAAAATGAGCAAACCTACTGAGGATGAGTGGTAAGAAAACTTGCTGTGGAAAACTGTAAGCTAACCTGCTGAGAATTTCCACTCATGCCGGGAATTCCTGCTCACTCTGTGGGATATTTCCAATCACAATAAGGGAAGACCAACTTCCTCGAAGAGATAACATATCAACTTTTATCAATCTATACGGGATTTTAGGTCAGTCCACACAAGGGATGACAACCATATAATTGATAAAACACAGATGCTAGACTCAGATTCTCAGAGGATCTAAGGATGGAGGTATACACATCAAAAGATCAAGGCCAAAACTCCATACTCCCTGGGCACTTGATGATGTATCACCTTTCTCTGCACTTGCTGAGGAAACAACCTGAAAGATGATGAAGAGGATACAAATATGCTAGGAATATGAACAAATGTCTTACCCTTTTGGAGATCATACTATCCTTGGGAGAGCACTGAAGACGTTCCATATATCCTTTTCAGTCATTGTGAATGTTCACTTTGTTTAAGAACAGTTTATAAAAAATTTATTTGTTTAAAACAATGATATTTATCAATTGAACATGCAAACATTTGTTAGGCAGAAATAAATAAGAATGCAAAGAATTGGATAAAGGCTCAAATTTATTTGATGGAATGGTAGTCCGCAAATGGTAAGACTCCATGGATCTTTACAAATTTGAAATTGGTGATATATATTGGAAAAAGGGCTACATTGAACATAATGACCATTTCTCCACCAACTCTGAATCCGATGTATTTCAAGCTTCAGTTGACGATGACTGAGCGAGAATCTTTGACAGACGACAGCTGTAGAGCAAAGTCTTGTCAGCATGCAGTTACTTGCCAAATCCCTATTTTTTGCCTAGATTGCCCCAGGGTGAGGTACTCAATCTAGCGGGATATATATATTCATTTTTTTATGTCTCTAACGTTTGCCTGGATTGCCCTTTCGGGTTTTCTATCCACCGAGATGCTTATTTTTTGCCTAAGTCGCCCTTTCGGGTTTTCAACTTAGCGAGCTATTCTGTTTTTATTTTAGGGGAAGTATTTCTTGACTGCATCTGAATTCACAGGACGAGTGAAATCCTCCCCATCCATAGTTGTAAGTATCAAAGCACCGCCTGAAAAGGCTCTCTTAACAACGTATGAACCTTCATAGTTTGGAGTCCACTTGCCCCTAGAATCGGACGCGAAAGACAAGACTTTCTTGAGCACGAGGTCACCTTCTCGAAACACGCGAGGCTTGACCTTCTTATCAAAGGCTTTCTCCATCCTTTGTTGATATAACTGACCATGACACATGGCAGTTAATCTCTTCTCTTCTATCAAATTCAACTGGTCATAACGACTCTGAACCCATTCAACCTCAGTCAACTTGGCTTCCATCAAGACTCTCATTGATGGGATCTCAACCTCTATGGGGAGTACAAACTCCATGCCATATACAAGAGAGAAAGGGGTTTCCCCTATTGAAGTGCGGACAGATGTACGATAGCCATGCAAAGTAAATGGCAGCATCTCATGCTAATCTTTGTACATAACAACCATCTTCTGAATAATCTTCTTGATGTTCTTGTTAGCAGCTTCAACAACCCCATTCATCTTAGGTCTATAGGGAGAAGAATTATGATGTGCAGTCTTGAACTCGCTACATAGCTCTTTCACCATCTTGTTGTTCAAGTTAGATCCATTATCAGTAATGATCCTGTCTGGCACACCATAACGGCATATGAGTTGATTCTTGATAAACTTCATAACCACCCGCCTGGTCACATTTGCATATGATGCCGCTTCAACCCACTTGGTGAAGTAATCAATTGCTACGAGAATAAATCTGTGACCGTTCAACGCCTTTGGCTCTATCATGCCAATCATGTCAATTCCCCACATGGAGAAAGGCCATGGTGAGGAAATAACATTCAGAAGTGTCGGGGGAATATGAATCTTATCCGCATAAATCTGACACTTATGGCATTTCTTCACATATTTGTAACAGTCAGACTCCATTGTCAGCCAATAATAGCCTGCTCTCAACATCTTCTTTGCCATGGCATGTCCATTGGAATGAGTACCAAATGAACCCTCATGGACTTCAGTCATTAACAGGTCTGCTTCGTGTCTATCCACGCATCTGAGCAGAACCATGTCAAAATTCCTCTTATAAAGCACATCGCCATTGAGGTAGAAACTGCCAGATAGTCTCCTCAAAGTCTTCTTGTCTTTAACCGATGCCCGAGGCGGGTGGATTTGACTTTAGAGAAAACATTTGATATCAAAATACCATGGCTTATCATCTTTTACTTCTTCAACTGCAAATATATAAGTTGGTCTATCCAAGCGCATCACAGTGATATTGGGGACTTCATTCTAGAACTTCACCACAATCATCGAAGCAAGCGTAGCAAGAGCATCTGCCATCTGATTCTCATCTCGAGGAATACGATGGAAGTCAACCTCAGTAAAGAAACTTGAAATCCTCCTTGCATAATCTCTGTATGGGATGAGGCCGGGCTGATTTGTCTCCCATTCACACTTAATCTGATTAACAACAAGGGCCGAATCACCATAAACATCAAGATGCTTGATTCTAAGATCAATACATTCTTCCAAACCCATAATACAGACCTCATACTCCGCCATATTATTCGTGCATTTGAAAGTAAGCCTTGCTGTAAAAGGAAAATGGGTGCCCTGAGGAGTAATAATCACTGCCCAATACCATTTCCATATTGATTAACAGCACCATCGAACACCATGCCCCATCGGGAACCAGGCTCTGGCCCTTCATCAAGCGTAGGCTCATCTCAATCTTTCATTTTCAAATACAGAATCTCCTCATCTGGGAAGTCGTACTGAACAAACTGATAATCCTCAATTGGTTGATGTGCCAAGTGGTCAACCAAGATACTACCTTTAATAGCCTTCTGAGCTCGATACTCAATGTCATACTCAGACAACAACATCTGCCAACGGGCAATCCTCCTAGTTAAAGGAGGCTTCTCAAAGATATACTTGATTGGATCCATTTTTGATATCAACCAAGTCATATGATTCAACATATACTGGCGTAAACGCTTAGCGGCCCAAGCCAAAGCATAACATGACTTCTCAAGCATTGAGTATCGAGAGTCACAATCAGTGAACTTCTTACTCAGATAGTATATAGCATACTCTTTCTTCCCTGATTCATCTTGCTGACCCAATACACAACCCATTGAGTCTTCAAGAACAGTCAAGTACATAACCAAGGGTCTCCCTTTGACAGGCGGAGACAAAACCGGAGGCTCGGACAGATACTCTTTAATATTATCAAAGGCCTTCTGGAAATCCTCGGTCCAATCATGACGCTGATCTTTCTGGAGGAGCTTGAATATAGGCACACATGTGGCAGTCATGTGGGATATAAATCTGGAAATATAATTTAAGTGACCAAGAAAACCTCGGACTTGCTTCTCAGTTTTGGGCGCATGCATCTCTTGTATTGCTTTGACCTTGGCAGGATCCACTTTAATACCTCTTTCACTGACAATGAAGCCTAATAACTTGCTGGAACGAACTCCAAATGTACACTGGTTCGGATTCAGACGGAGTTTGTACTTCCTCAAACGCTGAAAAAGCTTCAACAAGTGTTCTATATGTTCAACTTCCGTTCTCGACTTTGCAATCATATCATCAACATACACATCGATCTCCTTGTGCATCATATCATGAAACAAGGTAGTCATAACACGTTGATACGTGGCTCCAGCGTTCTTCAAATCGAAGGGCATCACTCGATAACAGAATGTTCCCCAAGGTGTGATGAATGTTGTCTTCTCCATATCCTCGGGTGCCATTTTGATCTGGTTATAACCGGAAAATCCATCCATAAATGAGAAGACATTGAATTTAGCTGTATTATCTACCAACGTATCAATATGTGGTAGAGGAAAATCATCTTTCGGACTAGCTTTATTCAAGTCTCTATAGTCCACACACATTCGGACTTTTCCATCTTTCTTAGGCACGGGCACAATATTGGCCACCCATTGAGGACATGTAGAAGTCACCAGAAACCCAACATCAATTTGCTTCTGAACTTCTTCTTTAATCTTCACTGCCATATCAGGATGAGTTCTTCTAAGCTTCTGCTTCACAGCCACACACTCAGGCTTCAAAGGTAGGAAATGTTGCACAATATCAGTATCCAGACCAGGCATGTCTTCACACGACCAGGAAAAGACGTCGACATATTCTCGTAGCAACTCAATCAATCCCTTCTTCACAGACTCTTCCAGGAGTGCCCCAATCTTCACCTCACGAACACAATCTTCAGACCCCAAGTTGACTGTTTCCAGATTCTCAAGATGCGGATGAATGATCTTCTCCTCGTGCTCAAGTAGACGGGTGATCTCATCCGGAATCTCTTCAACATCATCTTCTTCCGCCTCAAATACAGGAAACTCAAAGTTGGGAGATGGTGTTGGATCATTATGTTCAATGGGTTTGATCAACCTGCATAATGATTTTGGATATAAAAGAGATTTTAGAATTCAAACAAGGCAAATCATTATGCAGATGAAAAGATTAATTTTATTATCTTTTTTAGGGTTTTATGGTGATCGCCAATTTCATGCAAAAAGTAAAAAGTGAAAATAATTTGGAAAACCAACATTTAACATGTAATTATTGAATGAATATCATTGTATTAATGTGCCAACAATGTCATCACTTCTCCTTTTGGCATAGAAGAAGGGTTTCCAAACAACAGTGAACACATTACGTGGACTTATGGACAACTGTTGGAACATCAACAACGACCCAATTATTGCAGACTCCTCCAGGGATGACAAAGTTTCCCAGATCTTCCTCTGCATCATCTTCCATTATGGCAACAGCTTCTTGGTCTTCGACAGTGTGGATGAATCCTCCACTCTGAAACAGCCCATGCTCGTTGAAAGTGCTTGAAGAATACCTTATGCCAGCCCGGGATTTATTGTCTTCCAACTTAATCATTTGTCCTAATCCAGTAGTTGCGCCATGCTCAATGGCCAACTTTGCATCATTATAGGAAGCAAATGAAGAAGGTCCTTTCATTGAAGGCTCAACAATAGATAAGGCTTGGAACGGAGTCCCAACCTCATCTTTAGCATCTATGTAAGAAAAGGAAGACAAATGGCTTACCAAGAGAGCCTTCTCTCCCCCTATCACCACCAACTTCTTATTCTTGACGAATTTCAACTTTTTGTGTAGGGTGGATGTCACGGCGCCTGCCTCGTGAATCCATGGTCTGCCAAGCAAGCAACTATATGATGGGTGAATATCCATGACCTGAAAAGTGATCTGGACATCACTAGGTCCAATCTTGATTAGGAGCTCAACCTCACCAATCATAGTTTTCCTGGATCCATCAAAAGCTTTGACTACCACTTCACTCTGCCTCATGGGAGGCCCCTGGTAAGAAAGTTTCGCCAGAGTGGATTTTGGCAACACATTTAGCGATCATCCTGTGTCTACCAACACATTAGACAAGGCATCATCCTTGCAGTTCATAGAAATATGTAGAGCCAAATTGTGGTCTTTTCCCTCCTCGGGAAGATCAGCATCACAGAAGCTCAAATTGTTACAAGCAGTAATGTTTGCAATAATGCTATCAAACTGTTCTATTGTGACATCATGATCCACGTATGCCACATCCAACACCCTCTACAAAGCTTCGCGGTGTGGCTCAGAATTGATCAATAAAGATAACACAGATATCTTTGACGGAGTTTGAAGCAGATGATCGAAAACATTATATTCGCTCCTCTTGATGAGCCTCAGCATCTCATCACAGTCCTCTCTCAGAATGCCATTCTAGCCAATAGGGACATGAGCTTTAGCAACAACGGTAGGTTTATTAACAACAAGTGCCGGATTCGGAGAAGAAGAAGAAGTCCCCACAGGACTGGCTGAATTA
Source organism: Lathyrus oleraceus (assembly GCF_024323335.1). Classification (NCBI taxonomy): domain Eukaryota; kingdom Viridiplantae; phylum Streptophyta; class Magnoliopsida; order Fabales; family Fabaceae; genus Lathyrus; species Lathyrus oleraceus. Next base: position 246,491,578 of record NC_066579.1, read on the forward strand.
TCAATAACATCCGTTCTTCTCGAGATGTCTACATGGGGTTTCGGCGGCACCGAGAAAACACGACCACTGCGGGTCACACCACAAACATCTGATATACTTGTAACAGAAGTGGAGGGCAACGACACCTCCTTCCCATCTTCCAACGCAACTGCGTTATATCGGTAGGGAACAACTCTATCTGAAGAGCACGGAACAGGGCCCGCTGGCTTGATAATAAGAGATGGAGAGGCCTTCTTCTTGCTGCCATCATATCTGACACCAACAGGTTCTGGTATTCTGAATACAGGGGCTATAACATTCACTTCATCCTCATCACGATTCTGATGTATCTCGATCACACCCTGATCCAGCATCTCTTGAATGTCTTTCCTGACTTGGCAACATCCTCTCTCATTGACAGTGCACACACGACATCTGTCATGGTCATGCTCGTAATGACTGTGTCCATATAACAGTCTATGCATCTCGACCAACGATTGTCTAATATGGCGGACATATCGGGAAATGGGTTCTTCTTAACATTCGAAAAACAAAATCCCGCTTCTCACAAGGTCTTGAACCTTGGTCTTCAAGGGATAACAGTTCTCCACATCATGTCTGGGAGCACCGGAATGATAAACATAGTGAAGCTCGAGCTTGTACCACCACTGAGGGTTGGTCGGTACAACAGGTGGGTCACATGGAGTAATCAACTTCCTTTCAATCAATGAAGGATTAAGTTTAGCATAGGTCATTGGAATAGGATCAAAAGTGACCCTTTTCCTATCATAACTAGTGTTGGTATTGTTGTTGTTTCGATGCTGGTAGGCCTGCTATTGCGGATGATGCTGTGGTTGTTGATATTGTTGATGTTGCTGATAATGTCGATTTTCCTTGAAGGCAGGTGCTATATGAGCCACTTGGTGCTGGTTACTAGCAGGGCGCGCAGTCTTCCTCTTCACAGAGGGTCTTCTCTTGATATGGAAGGACACAACATGTGCCTCTCCCTCCTTCTTCTTTGCAAACGCCCCATAACATTTTGCAGAAGAGCCTTCATTTTTGGCTAGACGTCCTTCACGGACTCCTTCCTCTAGTCGCATCCCCATCCTTCTCTTCAAGTGGAGGCACAATCTGTGCGGCCAATTCACGCCACCTCTAGGCGTACTCCTTGAACATTTCCTTCTCCTTCTGGGACATAGCCCTCAGATAGTCCCTATCGGGAGCCATATCAACGTTGTAATTGTACTGCTTGACGAAAGATTCGCCAAGGTCGTTGAAGGAGCGGATGTTCGCACTATCCAGACCCATATACCATCTTAATGCGGCACCGGACAGGCTGTTCTGGAAATAGTGGATGAGGAGTTGATCGTTGTTAGTCTAAGTTGACATCTTGCGTACGTACATCACAAGATGGCTGAGAGGGCAAGTGTTTCCTTTATACTTTTCAAAGTCAAGCACTTTGAACTTGACAGGAATCTTGACGTTTGGCACGAGGCATAGCTCAGCAGCAGATTTACCGAAGAGGTCCTTCCCTCTTAGAGTTTTCAATTCCTTGCGCAACTCAAGGAATTGGTCATTTATAGTATCCATTTTCTCGTAGACATCTGGGCCCTCATATGGCTCAGAGTGGTAAATGGTGTCATCAACTCTCGGTAACATGTGCACAACTGGAGGTAGCACAGCAAGGACCGGGCTAGATGCCGGCATAGAAGCAAATGTTGGGGCGAGACCCTCTGGCCCAAAATTCACGGGCATCCCCCAGGGAAACCCGCCTGGCATAGCAGACGGAGCGAAATGAGCACTGACAGCAGGAATTGTAGAGGAAGCTACCTCTGAGATGACCGTCCTCTGGGGAGGAGTTGCAGGCGTTGAAAAAGGTTAACTTTGGGCAGCCAGGAATGACTCCATCAGGGCAGTCAACCTAGCGACCTCCTCCTTAAGTTCTCTGTTCTCTTGCTCAAGGTGATCCATTAGCTTTGAAGAATTGGCCCTGGTGTTGTACCAGTGCGTCAGCTTGTCTTTAAAATAAATGAAGAACACAAAGTTAGACCATTGATCAAGAAGCCCTGAACAAAACCTGCTTATGCACATGATGCATGCAATGCTTATGCATATGATTTTATTTTTATCAGAGGAATTTTTAGAGATCTATTTGCAAATATTTGAAAATATTAATCTTTTAGACATATAATGAAATAATCATATCAATAATATTTGGAAACTTTTTTAAACCAAAGAAGTATAGTCTTGGTAACCAAATATGATACAAGAGAGGAGGAAAATGAACATCCTATGGAACCCTAGAAACAATCGTCCAATGCTCTCGAGATTGGAAGATAAGTTGCATGAAGCCTCTTCACCTCTCTCTCGTAGGATGCTTCCATATCTGCCTTCTCCTTTGCTAGTCGATCATACTTCCTCTTCCAAAACTTGGAAGGCCGAGGAAGAAGAGAAGTCACCACATCATCTGGCTCATCAATAATCTGATGCTCCATAAATTCTATCACATCATCTTTATCTCTGAGTTGCTAGAGTAGCTCCTCTCGCTCATGGACCTAAGCACGCGAACGACCTTCATCTCTCAACTCCTCTACTCCTTGGTTAGGGAGGGTTGAATGCCCAACCATAACCATAGGTGTAGGTATCGGGTAATCATAGGGCATGCGGTACTCAGAAGCTTTCCTCCTTACCCACGAGGTATAGGGTTCCAAAGCAATACAATTCTTTGGACCAAGCTCTTTCCTTCCCTTCCTATGAATCTTGCGCCAAGCGCGGACCATCCTACCCTTCAATTTTTGGGTATCTTTACCCTCTTGAAAGAACACACCTTCTAACAAAATGTTATTAGGTTTATCCTTTAAGGGGAACCCAAGCTGACGGCGAGCCAAGATAGGGTTGTAGTTAATTCCACCACATATACCAAGAAGAGGCACATTGGAGAATTCACCATAAGAATCAATAATCTGGACACCATCATACACACGGTTATACCAAAAGATATCATCATTAGTGAGAGACATAAGTCTCGTGGACCACTGTAGACATCCTTTGTTCTCCTTGAAGGCGAGCGTCTGTGGTAAGTGCGAAATAAACCACTTATACAACAGAGGCAAACAACACACAATGGTACCACCACCCTTTGCATTCCTCACATGCAAAGAGAAATAAGTGTCACCCAACAGAGTAGAAACGGGATTAAGAGTAGAGAAAATCCTAATAGCGTTCACATCCCCAAAGTTGTCGATGTTGGGGAATAACACTAGCCCGTAGATGAGAAGTACAAATATGGCCTCAAAGGCGTCCTCACTCATGGCCTTCCCAAACATGGTAGCTTGAGCAATGAGGAAATGAACTGGGAGACCTTGAATTCCACCTTTGGTAGTCATATGAGCACCAATATCAAATACATCTATGTGCAACAGATCAACAATCTCTTGGGAAGAAGGAACCCTCTCCAAGCCACTGAACGACAACTGATCTAAGATAGGTATATCCACGAGATAGGCATACTCCTCAAGCGTAGGCAAAAGCTGGAAATCCAGAAAAGTGAAGAAACGGTACAAGGGATCATAGAACTGCACCAACATACTCACCAGACCTTCATCAACCTGAGTAGCAAGAATAGACAGATGCTTCCCATGGCGAGCTTTGAACTCCAAGGGATCTAATACATAAGATGTCAAACTCCTTAACTCTTTCTTGTCGGGTTGTCTGAAACTGTACTTCTTTGTATTCCTTCTTTCCTTATCCATGTCTAAAAATTCGCAAATAGACCTCTTAAGTTCCTTGAAAATTTTCTCATTGTTGATGATATGGATGAAAATGAATGCATGAATGCATGGATGCAACAATCACACTCAAGGATCAAGCAAGTCACACCACACAAAGATCACGGGATGGATCAAGTTGTCCTTAATATCAATCATCCATTTTGGTGGATTATGGTTTACACCTTATCAACACCCAAGTTCCATTGATATTAAGGATATACGAGAACGGATCAACCGTGAATCAAGGGTTTGTTGCAAGTCACGAGCATGGAGTCTCGGTTAAGAACCACCCAATGGGAGTGTACTATGGTTAAACCTGACAATCGTGTTCTACAAGAGGTTCCCACAGTCATCATCCCATCTTTCGGATATTATCGAATAAAATCACTACTCGTATTCCAAAAATATTCTCAAGAGAGACTCTTATGAGTGTAGTATTGCGTAACAATTGTATCAAATCTTACACTTGAACGATCTTCGCACTACGTCCTAAAACAGGCCAAGATGGGCTAGGTAATCTAAGGTCCTTGGCTTCTAAGGTTTATATTGGAAAGAGTAATGCCTAACCACGACTACTCGTGTGACATTATTGATCCCAACATAACCTCCACCAAGTGAATGGGCTTGCAAGTTAACTTGCTAAGGAATAACTCCACACAAGTCAACAAGACTATGTCGTTCTCCTATCATAAGTGCACTTGAGTTCGGGTATAGAACTCATCTCACAAGAGACCACCAAGCACACAAGAAATTGATATATCAAGTAAATCATTCATTATAAACAATATAGTCATCCCAAATTTGCACAAAAATATGTCACAAATAATATAAACATACAATACAACAAAGGCAAAAAGTAGGCAAAACCCACTAGGAAATAAATCCCCAGCAGAGTCGCCACTTTTCTGTAGCGGGGTATTCGTTACCTTTAGATTTATTGACAAAATCAAAAGTAAATCATACAATTCGAGTCACCACCACACTTCTATTTATCCAAAGGAAAGGTTAGAAAGCGAACAAAAACCGAGAAGTTTTATCAAATCAAAAACTAATAAAAATGTCAGAGATTTGGGTAAGGGGGTTGGTTATGCATTGGGAAGGTTTTTAGGACCCAAAACATCCTTAGTACTGTAAGGGAGCCCTTTTTGCAAAGTTGTATGGTAGGTTGGTATTTCTGAAAATATTTGTGCAAACATGATTGGGGGGATGAGGAAAGAATATACAAGTTATTATTTACAATTTTTTTTTGAATGGATAAACCCATTGCCTACATACCATCACAAAGGTAGGATCAAAACCTCGTACTTCGAGGTAAAAATCTCAAAATAAGTTGATGAGTTGGTTGGTCCAAAAGCCTTAAGGTCTTTTGTTATCAAAGGGAGAAAACTCAACCTAAACCACAATCCACCATGTGAGGATAGCTTCAACATACTAGTGAGGGATCCACCCTATAATAAGTATGGAAGACTTATAGTCCAATCACTAAGGATACAAGTGAGGTTTACATCAACCACTATGATAACTCAAACCTAATAGCTAATGTTTATGAAAAGCTCTGGCAAAGGTGGTCATTGGAACCACAAAGACAATTTGAGTGAGTTGTATTTACAAATTAGAAGTATTCACAAAATAAAGTCAAAGTTGACTTAAGATTCAATTTCAAAATAAGTATTATGAAAAGAGTTTGGAAAATTAAAGGCATAATGCCTAGGTTTCTAGTTTTGAAAACAATGTCAATGTTTGCACAAAATGAGTTTGACGTGGGTTAGAGTGGAGAGAAGAAGAGAAGGGCTAGTCCTAAACATGCAAAGATGAGAGAAGATAAATAAAACCCTTAGAGTTCCTTTCTTGAAATTATAAAGATGATTCAAGAGCTCCTTTCCTTTGGACTTAGCAATCAACAAGCAATTAAACTCAAGCAATCAAGCAAATATTCAATCAAGCTCCTAGGATCTTCCAATTGGCTTGTCTTTCTCTTAACTTGGATGCTTATGACAATGGTCCTTCTAAATAGCTCAAGTTTGGAATGCCTATCACCCAAGAACAAACAATCAAAAAGATCCACAATGCAATAATAGAAATGGACAAAGAGAGAGTTTACATTAGGGGTCCTTTCAAGCCAACTTCAATATTAAGCATTCTAAAGGCATGAGGCCTACTTGCTCTTCAATAATTTTAGCATTCTAAAGGCACGAGGCCTAGTTGCTCTTGAACTCCATTAAGCATATGTAAGATCCTAATTCTAAGTCCTTTCTCCTTTTGCATTGGTTCACATAAACAAAACAAAACAAGCACAAGGCAATAGTATATTTACACAATAATGTGCTCAAGTGAGCAAAAGGCAAATGACATAAACATAAACATGAGCTCAAGTGAGCAAAGGGAAAAGATAATATGTATAAATGAGAAAGAAATTAAATTACATTAAAGTAAATTGTAAGAATTAAATGCTTGAATTAAAAATTAGTAATTAGTAGTTAATGTTAGTGTGCCATAAGGTAATTTAACGCTATGTTAAGCAATCGTAAGTGGATTAATTTAGTAGTTACACCTATCTGAGGTCGGTCAATAAAACTATAGGCAAATAAACACAAGCTAGAGATTATGACTAGTAATCCAAGATCCTACAACTTGCCATGCCAAAAGAAAAGAAGAATGACCTTGTATGGATTTCAGGTTCTTTGCTTGACCAAGAAGCAACCTATCTTGGACACAAAGCAATTCACTTGATCTTTGATCAAGTTGATATTGATTTGGATCGAAGAAGGTTAAGCCTTTCATATGTCAAGGCTAACCACAAATCATTAACTCATTGGTCAAAAGAAAAAGATGAAGAAAGGAAATGAAGATAGAATGTACAAAATGGAAATTCAAATGACATAACCAAAACACATTGATCAAACATGCATGGAATCAACATCAATCAATGGTAAACAGAAGTGAAATGAAGATTAGAAGTCAAGAAAGGTCAAACATATTTTTGGTATTTTTTTGGAATTAAAATAATACATGAAATAAAATGAACAAATTAAGGTCAAACTTCAAATCCAATTCAAATCAACTTGGATAAGTCCAATTGGATCATCATAAGTCTAACATGGTCAAACAAGGTTTGACAAATTTTCTCAACTTTTTTGAAAACAGGAACTAATTTTAAACAATTAAAAATGAAGAAAAATAACATAATTGGACTTAAATCTCAAATAAATCTCAAATCAATTAAGAAATTGATGAGAATATTTTTCATAGACTTATCATCATCCAAAGATGTTAAGAAAATATTTTTGGCATTTTTGAATATCAATTGGTATTTTAAATGAATTAAAAACAATCAGAAATGAAATAATTCATAAAAAAATATTAAATTGAATCACAAAAATAATAAAAAATCATTTTATGAAAGTAGAATTTCAGAGATTTTTTTTGCAATTGGTCCCATATTTTTGTGATTCCAAATAAAGAAGTTATGAATTTTTGAAAATAAATGGATTAAAAGAAAATAAAACAGAAATTAAGAAATTAGAAAAATCCACAGGCGTCTGATCAGAGTTCATTAATTGACAGGGCTGATCCAAGGGCCCTCAAGCGCGCGCTCATCATGGATTCGAGTCAAACGCGTGACACACATAATTAAAAAAGTCAAGCAAAGCAAGGGCTGAGATTAGATCATAATGATTGGATCCAAAGGCCAAGATTCAAATGCGTGGGGACGGTGGTGGAAACCACCGTCTTCTCCGGTGAGAAGGCACAGTCCGGCCACCAGTTGCAGGTTTTGCAACCTCAACTAAAACACGCGATCCATATACCAAATTAAAGCTGGGGTGATGTACATCACCCCTGTAACCTTAGTTTTCACTCAAGATCCTTGTGGAAGAAGAAATCTGAGGTTGAAAAACTAGGTGTTCAATTTGAAGTTCAACAATTCACAAAATTAAAGCCACCATTGGCTTGCCTCTCACACGAGGACTTCAGAAATGCAAATCAACACAAGCAATGCACAATATTCAGGGAGATTCGAAGCAAAATTTTTTAGGTATAAACCTTTGTAGTGCAACTTTTATGAGCATAATCCAATCCAATTCTTGATTGCAACTTGATCTTGAAGTGACAATGAAGCAAGGCTTAGGAATTAGAAGCTGAAGATCAACCAGGGAAGTTGAAATTCAAGCTTGAAAAGAGAAGTGAATTTTCAGAATTCCTTTGGTGAGAGGGTGGGAAATGATTTCAGCAGGGATTCAGATGCCTTCAGGTTGCCAATTGAATGAAATGATGCTTCTATTTATAGATGGAGCTGCAAGGAGAGTGTGATGAAAACCGTGTGCATGAAATTGGGTCCTCCATGCATGGGCCTGTACAGGCGCATGTGAGGCCCAAAATCAATTGCAAATGAATGCTGAACATCAACCAAGTTGAATTGGACGTGCAGTTTGCAAGGTAATGGCTTGTGTATGGAAATTTAACATGAAGTGCATAAATGGTCACAAAAGTTCATCTCTTCGAAAATCCCATTTGGAAAATTCAAACATAAGCATGTGGGTAATGGTTGGAAAGGTATTGACATAAGGAACAAAATCTATGTTGAACAAAAATCCATTTGGAGTTTGGAAAATTGTGAAAACTGGCCATGAATTTCAAGGTACAAAACATGTATTTGTAAACCTTGCCAAAATGGACCAACTTCGAGCCCTTCTGTTTCAATGATGAAAGCCTCAAATGGAAACACCTCCAACATCAAAGTTGTATATCTTTTAAAGACAATGAATTTGGACTTAAATTTTGAATCATTTGGATTTTATATGAGAAAGTTATAGGCACTTGAAGTTGGACTTTTTCAAGATTCAATGGCTTTGGTCCAAAGTGACCTATAATGTTTTGTATTATAACATGTGTTTATTTTAGGATTATGAAATTATTTCCAACATAAAATTTGAATTAGACATCTTGAACTTTCCAATGCACTTGGTTTCACCTCAAAATCATTAAAAATGAAGGAGTTAGGTCCTTAGTAAGTTGACCCAAAATTAGGGTTTCAGTCAAAATGACCTATAATGTTTTGAAATGAATGATGACCTTCCAAGTTTCAAATGGATTTTTGATGAACATGAACGTTGTTCATATGGTTCTTAAGAACATTGTTTCTCTTGGGGTCATCATCATTTGACAAACACATCAAAAGTTAGGTCTCAGTGGATTTCAAAATAGTTAGATGATTTGACTGGTCAACTTCTCAAGTCCAAACTTCAAATCTTGATGAATGAATGATTGACGGTACTCAAATAGGCTCATATATGCATAAATTTATGTATTAAAGAACTTCCCTTGATTGAATTTTATCATAGGTTAATGTTGCTTCATGAGCAAGGCATAGTCAATGCACAGATGAATTAGGGTTTCCTTGGGAAACAAGCCTCAAGCCCCTTGGTTTATATTGATCAAATTGACAAATTGAGATACTTGGGAGGCATATATGATGATTGAGAGCTTTTTGAACCATTTTCATGCTAGCTTTCATCTTCATATGGTCATTTCATTGGGTATAGGAGCCTCTTAGGAGCCTTGGATCACATGACTGCTCAAGCTTCAAAACAAAAGAGGTTAGTGACATAATTTTGTGCTTTTGGTTAGTAAACAAAATAAGAAAACCAATAATATACAATTCAAGCATGCTTGGTGGTTTCAAACCAACTCACACAAGTCCCAACCCAAGGGTAAGGAGAAAAGATGCTATGATCCTTGAGGTAAATGCAAATGAGCAATGTTATGATTCCATGAGGGATCTTAGGGTCAAAATTAGGGTCTTACAAGGAGGTGGTGTAAGATCCCAATTTTGACCTTAAGATCCCTCATGTTATCTCATCATTTGCATTGGCTTTGGGATCATACCTTGGTATCCTACTTACCCCTCATTCATTGTGTTTGTATTGGGAGAGATCACCAAGCACTTTTGATTGTATCATTCTTTATTTTCCTTTATTTACTAACTAAAATACCAAAAATATGTCTAGTGTGGTTTCATTTCTTTTGTAGGTAATGTGTGCATCCACTTGTGCCCAATCAAGCTCACATCTAGGGTTTGAGACCCTCAATGTAAGGGATCAAGTTATCAAAGGTTCATAATGTTTATAAGCATCATATATGGATCCCCATGTTATTCATTTGTCATTTTGATCAATAATTCATCAAGAGTTTGAAGCTTGTTTGCCTTGGAAGCCCTAATTCATCTAGGTATCTTGTGTGACTTCCTTAGCAAGTTTCTTCAACAATTGATCAAATATATAAAGGGATACTTCATTATACTTCATATCAAGCATATATGATTCTCCATTAGCCCCAAAGAGCAAAAGAGCTTCAATTTTGCAAGTTGGTTCAAAGAGGTTGACTAGAGAAAGTGAACTGGTCAAATCTTGGGTTCCCTAGACCCTATCACCTACAATTTTTATCATATGAAAATGATTCTAAGAGAAAATTTATTCTTTATGATATTCCAAACAACTTTCATGTTGGCATCAATATCTAATTTTGCTTGTAAAGTCATTTTTTATGGCGAAAGATTATAGGTCATTTTGTTTGTGCCCTAAATAGAAGGTCAACTTCCAAGAACCATAATTTGCTCAAGCTTTTTGACATGAAGGCCATCCAAGTTTCATGATCAATTTCAAGATGTCTTATCCAACTTTTCTTCTTTGATAAATGTCAAGTTATACTTGCAAGGGCATGTACCAGAGGAAAGATTATAGGTCATTTTGGGCATTCATCATTGAACAAGAAATTTTCCTCAACTTATAAAATCCATAAATCCCTCATTCAAGATTCAAATGGTATAAAACTTGTGACCAAATTGAAAAGTAATGAAAGATCTACAACTTTTAATGAGTAACCAATTTGTAGCAGTAAATTCATGATCATCAAGCTATGGATAAGCTAGACATCAAATAACAAGAGTCGCCATCGCACTTTTATTGTTTCCAAGGGAAAAGGGGAAAACTACGAACAAAACCCAAAAGTACGAAGTTTTCAAATCAAAACTAATAAAATGTCAGAGATTACAGGTAAGGGAGTTGGTTACACAGAGGGAAGGTGTTAGCACCCAAAGTGTCTTAGGTACTCCTAGGGAGCCCTTTTTGTGTGCATATGTATTTGGTACAAAATTGATGTTTACAAACAAATAGAATGGGGGGATGAGAAGAGAATTAATTAATTATGTTTTTGTGTTTGACAAGACCTTTGGACTTGTGCCTATGTACCAACATAAAAATGAGGGATCAAAACCTCGTAGTTCGTTATACAAATTTCAAAGTGGATGCAATGGCATAAGGCCAAAATTTCATCTTTTTACAAAGTTGTCAAAGTTTAGAACAAAATAAGTTCAAACAAAGAAGATTTTTAAAAGGGAGAGAGAGATTTTGAAAATTTAAGAAATAGGGAGAAGATGAAGAGACTAATCCTATGCACAAAATTAAAAGTTAAGAGTTGAAAAGATCTGACCGATGGGTACCAATCAAACAGACAGGAATGTCAATAGAAACCCAGATTCCCTTGGACATTTAGAATTAAGCAACACACAAATGCACAATTATATTATCTTGAAGAGCAATGGCATCAAATAAAGATAGCCACATCCAAGCTTAGATACTCCATGATCTCCTTCAAATTAGACCATGCAACAGATGAATTCCACAAGTCACAGACTCAAAATAACAACTTCATAATGATCATGTTGCAGATGAACTCAGAGGGATCTTGAATGATGTATCAGATGAAGTTTCAAATTGCTAGCACTTGTTTTCATAGAAAGTTGGCATTGACCAAGTCCTTTAGCATAGGAATGTTGCCTATATTCTAAGTCCAATTGTCCATGATCAAGAAAACAGTCCATACAAAAGTTTTTTAGGGTTTTTGTTGTTATTATGTACATTAATGGTCGAAGACCACACAAACAAGCAAAGTATACACAAACAAGATATATCACACAATATGGTCCAAATGGACAAAATGAAAGTTGCATTAACATAAACAATTAGAATGGTATGAATAATGGCAAATGAATAAAGACTAAAATTAAATGACATTAAAGTAAATGACTTGAAATTAAAAGTTAGTTGTTAATGAGTTAGAAGTTAGTATTGTTTTACTTTTGCTTTTCATTTTAAGTCATTCTTTGGAGAACACTCAACCCACTTATCACAAGCATGGATCATTGAGCTAAGACATCTTCCAAAGGAAGGAAAAAAGGCCAAGTTTCCACACAATACCATGGAAGAGGGGAGACTTACAATCTCACTAACTAGAATGCTATGCCTTTTGTGTTACAAATTTAGCGCTATGTTAAGCAATCGTAATTGGACTTATGTAGAAGTCACAACTATTTGAGGTCGGGCAATAGAACATTGGTGTTAATGCATGTTAGAGACATAGTCTAATGGACTATGCTCATGAAACATACCACACACAAAAAGAATATGCAAAAGAGGTGACCTAATCTCATCCATTCTTATATTGATTTTTCAATCAACTAGCCTTAGGACTTTGAGATATCATAGGCCAAATGAGATGAATGCATAAAGAAGGGGAATGAGATGAAGAGGGAGGGGAATGAATCAAATCTCAAATTGGTCAAAGGAGGTCTTTTACCAAATTAATATCATCCATTCATTTTGGGAGATAGAATGTACATTCCATCAATCCCCTAAATCCAATGATATTAACTTGACTAAGTCAAATCAACCTTGACCAAGGCCCAACAACAAGAGTCAAACTCAAACAAGTCATCACAATTGGTCAACACAATTAATTGGCATTTATTCAAATTAAAAATACTAAAATAAGACTTTTAAATTAAATATGGTTTGTCAAATTCCTAAAAACTCATCAAAACACCAAAGAAATGGCCATGAGATTTATCATAGGTCAAACAAGGTCAAAGGACCTTGGAGAAAAAATTTCAGAATTTTTAAAGACTTAAAAGTATTTTTAAACAGTTAAAAATAATCACAAAATTAATTAAATCATGAAAAATATTAATAATGACCCAAAAAATAATTTTAATTCAGAATATGAAAGAGGAAACTTTTTGAAATTGTTTGGTGAAACTCTCATATTTTTTGGATCAATATTAAAATTAATATGAATAAATGAAAATAAAACAATTAAAATGAAATTCAAATAATCAGAAAAAATGTGGACCACTTGATCTCCCTCATTAATTGAGTTGGCAGATCTAGTGCCCATCAGCGTGCTTTCCACCATAGTCAAGAGTCAATGCGTAACACAAATGGTAATTACAAGCAACGCGTGAGATTAAAACGTTTCAAGTGAGATCAATGGCTCAGAACCTGTCCAGCACACCATCGGCGTTGGACCTCCGGTCACCTTCTCAAGAGAGGTCCACCGGACTGGTTCACTCATCACCATCAAGAAAATGAAAAAGGAGGACATGATCTGAAAGAAAAAAATGGTGTAGAGCACGAATCTGACCTCAATTTTAACTAACTCCACATATATAGAAAGATATGAGGAGTTGAATTTTGAGGTGTCTCAACTGAGTTGCTTCAGTTTGACCTCTAAGCAACTCAATCTTCTTGCCTACATTGGTAGGACTTCAGACAACCAAAGATCCAAGAGAATTGAGTAGAATTGAGTGAGAATCGAAGAGATGAAGTTTTTTGAAAATTACCTTCAATGCTATGCAGTTCTTGATGTGGCTTTCTCCAAACACGATCTGATCACACTTGAGAAGCTAGCAGGAAGTGATTAGAGAGGTTGCAAGGCTTTGGATCCTAGAGTTCTTGAACCTCCAACAGTTGAGATTCAAACTCAAATTTCAAATTGAAATTTCTCAGGTTTTACTTTAGAATGAGAGGGTTTCAATGGGGGGAAAAGCTAGCGCATAAAGTGTCATTCAAATGAGCCCAAAAGCCTTCTATTTATAGCCAAATGGAATGATACTTGCACACTTCAAAATCTATCCAAAATTAGCAATGTGGATGGCACGAGTGCATGGGCACGTACAAGCCCATGATGCAATGCAATAAGGTCCAAAATGATTTCAAATGAGGTCTGAATGAAGCTTGAATGACAAGGCATTGTGAACTAAAGTTTGTGCAATTGATTCTTTGCAATGATGCAACCCTGTTAAAGCCATGCGCAGACCTAACAATCTTTGTCCAAAATGCATGAACTTGGGTTCTTTGGAAAGCTTGGATCAAGGGGAACAAGTTTGATGTTAAAACTTTTTCATTTGGAGCTTGGAACATGAAGAATTTTGAGGTGGAAGTTAGGAAATTTCAACATGTTGCAAAATTTTCTAAGTGTTAAGCCATATATCTCAATATTCCACCTTACTTAACTTTTTATATGAGCTTAAAATGAGAAACGTGTCTTCATAAAAGTTATAGCTCTTTCAAATACCTTCAAAATGGTCCCAAATTTCATGTCATTTGAATATAGAATGATAGAGTTATGCATTTTTGAATTTTGGAAAAATCACTTGTTCAATGGTATAGGTCAAAAATGACCTATAATGTAACCTCATATCACACGCTAATAAAAGTTTAATTAGCTCTCACTCAAAACATAAAAGTTGAATTAGACATCTTGAATTTGATTGTGAAACCTGTAAATCTTTCATCTCATAAAAATTGAGCAAGTTATGGCCTTGGGAAGTTAACTCTTAAATTAGGGTTTAGACAAAATGACCTATAATGTTTCAACATAGAAAATGATTTTCCAAGCAAAACTAGCTCTAGGTCGAAACATGAAAGTTGTTTATAATGTAATTTAGAGTATGTTTTCTCTTGGAATAATTTTCATATGTTGAAAATTGTAGGATATAGGGTCTAGGGAGACCCAGTTTTGATGAGATGAATTCATCTGGCCAACCACCATCAACCAACTTGCTAACCTTCAATTCTCTTGACTTTATTGGCTCATGGTAGATCATATATGCATAAGATGATGAATTTTGAAGTGTCCCTTGATAAATTTGATCAATTGGTAGGATAGCTTGTTGGAGAAGTTACTCAAGATACCCAGTCAAACTAGGGTTTCCAAGGCAAACCACTTCCAAATTCTTGAAGAAAACTTGATCAATATATCATATAGAGATCAATGGGACTCATATATGATGCTAATAACCATTCTTGGATCAATTAATGGTTGTACTCTTTGTCATGAGGGCCTCAAACCCTAGATATGAACTTGGTAAATCAATGTGATCATGCCCTACCTACAAAAGAGCTAGGAAAATGCAAAGACATATCTTTGGTATTTTGGTTAGTAAAATGATAATATACAAGTATGATACAATCACATGGTGCTTGGTGATCTCTCCCAAAACAAACTCAATGAAAAAGGGGGGAAGGAGGATGCCAAGGTATGATCCCAATGCTGATGCATATGATGAAATTGCATGAGGGATATTAGGGTCAAAATTGGGGTCTTACAACTGCCCCTATTTAAGGACATTCTAACTGAGGAGGCGAAGGTTAAAATCTTCATGTCGACTCAGTAGAATGGGCTTAAATAACAACATAGAAACAAATTTTGGTCGTAAGACACCTCATGATGTATATGATATGAGTGCAAAAAGTAAATTCTTTGTGGGGAAATATTGCCACAAAGGAAAAGAAATCAGAGACCGAAAGTCCACAGGAGTATAATGCATTCCGTAAGGAAAACTCATTGGGGAGGCAGAGACTCTGGGGGATAAAGGAGTTATGCGTAGGCCAGGCTACGACTTAAAACTGCTGGGGGACTCGAGGAATTCCATACAAACATGGAAAAGACTCAGTCGGGGAACAACAATATATGCAAGGGATACGAGTAAGTCAGGATAAAACTGAAGTACTTGAATCATGCATGGGAAGAGATTTCACTAAGGAAACGCTCACTCAACTCAACTGGGGAAGAAATAAACTTCAACACAGGAGGAGCAAAAATCTATTATCTACTGCCTGCTACTGGGTGAGGAGATAATAAAGATATGACAAAGATGACATCTATCATTGATTAGGATGAACATATCAAGGATGACTCACTGGGAAATGCCAGGAAGGAGTATTCATTATCGGTTACTGGGTAAGAATAACCTTGCTGGGGAAAACTGCAGAAAATAGGATTTACAACTATCGGTTACTGGGTAGAAGACCAAAGGTGAGAATATCTGTCATCGGTTAGGATGAACATATCAAGGATAAACTCATCAGAGAAGAAGACCCGTTATCGGTTAAGATGAACATATCAAGGATAAACTTGCCTGGGATTATCACGGAGGATACCCGTCACCAGTTAAGATGAACATATCAAGGATAAACCAACTGAACAAAAAAAGGAGGAATTACATCTATCGAATGCTGGATAGAAGACCATCAAAGAGAAAATTCATCACCGGTTAGGATGAACATATCAAGGATAAACTCTGAGAGGGGAGAAAATAGGAATTACATCTATCAGTTACTGGATAGAATACCATCGAAGAGAAAATCTGTCACCGGTTAGGGTGAACATATCAAGGATAGACTCTGCGGGAGAAAATAGGGTTTACAACTACCGGTTACTAGGTAGAATACCACAAAGAGAAGGAAACTCGTCATCGGTTAGGATGAACATATCAAGGATTAACTCTCCGGGGAACAAAATAGGGATTACAACTACCTTTTTACTGGGTAGAACACCAAGGATGAGGATATCCGTCACCGGTTAGGATGAACATATTAAGGATAGACTCAGGCAGGGGAGAGGAAGATATCCGTCATCGGTTAGGGTGAACATATCAAGGATATACTTCATGGGGAATCAGAAACAAATGAATCTACTGGGAACTCTAGTGCTGGGAAAACAGGGGTACTTTTGCCGGGTATTGGGCAAGAAGTAACAAACTGCAAACTAAGAAGAATATTACCAATTACTGGATAATAAGCTCTTAAGAGACTCAAAGAATCTATCTAGGTAAGAGCTAGAAATAAACAGTCAATCAAGATTCAACCCAATGAGGATATAACTCAAGGAGAGTGATTCCATCCAGATAATCAACTGGGAAGGAAACTGAAGTAATAATCACCCACGAGGAAACAACTCAGTCGGGAAGAGAAGAAAGGTTAAAGTCTTTCTTCCTAAGGGGATGACACTCTACAAATGAGGGAGGACAGACACTGAACTCGTATGGGGATAATGTACCGCCATAACAGAGAATGAGAATCTCAAATCGACAAATCAATTAGATATGATGGTGCCAATGTGCAATTATGAAAGTATATGAATGTATATGTATATATATATATATATATGATGATTATGCTGACAAAATGATCACGAAGGATACAAAGGTGTCGCAAAGAATTTGAATCATCGGTACAATCCTCGGTCAATCCATAAAAAGAGGGAGACAACTGCTGGAGAACAGAGAGATCAACAACCAAAGGCTCAAATCTAGTCGAGGGAAGAGATCTGCTGAGTAGGGGAGAAGTTATCGAGCCTGCATGGAATTTTAGGTCAACACCACGTCAAATGGGAGACAACCAAACAGAAGATAAACATAAATAGCTGCTCAGAAAACAGGGGGAAACTCTGACTGGGAGCGAGTCGGATGGCGACTGGTGGGGAAACCAACGCGATCTACCGGGGAAAAATCTTACTCTACTGAAGATCA
This sequence comes from Lathyrus oleraceus, assembly GCF_024323335.1. Lineage (NCBI taxonomy): Eukaryota > Viridiplantae > Streptophyta > Magnoliopsida > Fabales > Fabaceae > Lathyrus > Lathyrus oleraceus. The sequence goes on from NC_066579.1 coordinate 246,508,972, forward strand.
ATCCCGCTGAGGAAACACAAATTCCGTTGAGGGACACAGAAACTCTGTCAGGGAAATAACACGCCTCAAGGTACTGAATCAACCAACTTAGCTGGGGAAAAGAACCGAAGCTCCTCTAGGGATGAAACACTTTCCAGGGGAGCTGGATCAACACAAACAACTAGGGACACCCGAAGGGTTAACTGCTTGAGGAACCTCTGATGTTTCGCACTTGAGGACTTGCTGCTCTTTGAAGTGTTGTTGATACTTCCTTTTAATTGCTTTGAAAATTTCTTGTTTTTATATGTTTTAAGAAAAAAATGATTTCGATTATTTTTTTTTTAAATTTCCAAAATGATCATAATAAAATTTAAACTATTGGCTGAAGTAAATAAGAGTAAAAACAATTGGACAAAAGCTCAACTTTATTTAATGGGATGGTAGTCTATAAATGATGAGACTCTATAGAATTTTACAAAGTTGAAAATGGTAATTTACATGGAAAAGGGTTACATGGAATATAAATGATCCTTAATCCTTCTACCAACTCTTAATGTCCACTGTGTTCTTGGGCGCTAATGGGATGATGAAACGACGTCACCCTTATGCTCAACTAAGGTCTTTGCGAAACTCGACGATCATCAAACTGCAGTTACTTGCCATAATCCCTAATTTTTGCATAAGTTTCTCCAAGGTGGGGTACTCAACTAATCGGGAAATTCTTTCTGTTTTTATGTCTCTAATTTTTTCCTAGATCACCTTTTCGGGTTTTAAATCCACCGATACGCTCATTTTTGCCTAAGCCGCCCTTTTGGGTTTTCAACTTAGCGAGCTGTTCATTTCTTTTTTAGGCGAACTATAGTTCTTGACTGCATCTGTGTTCACAGGACGAGTGAACTCTTCACCATCCATAGTTGTAAGAATCAAAGCACCGCCTGAAACGGCTCTCTTAACAACATATGGGCCTTCATAATTAGGAGTCCATTTTCCCCTAGAATCTTGTTTGAACGACAAGATCTTCTTGAGCACAAGGTCACCTTCTCTGAACACACGAGGTCTGACCTTCTTATCAAAAGCTTTCTTCATTCTCTGCTGATATAACTGACCATGACACATGGCAGTCAATCTCTTATCTTCAATCAAATTTAGCTGATCAAACCTAGTCTGACACCATTCAGCCTCAGTCAACTTGGCTTCCATGAGCACTCACAATAAAGGAATCTCACCCTCTACGGGGATCACTGCTTCCATACCATATACAAGAGAAAAAGGGGTTGCCCATGTTGAAGTGCAGACGGATGTGTGATACCCATGTAAAGCAAATGGGAGCATCTCATGCCAATCCTTATATGTTACAACCATCTTCTGAATAATCTTCTTAATGTTCTTAGTTGTAGCTTCAACAACCCCATTCATCTTAGGTCTGTAGGGAGAAGAATTATGATGTGCAATCTTAAAGTCTTTGCAAAGAGCTTCCACCATATTGTTATTCAAGTTCGATCCATTGTCAGTAATGATCTTACTTGGCACACCATAACGGCATATGATCTGATTCTTGATAAACCTTACAATAACTTGCTTGGTTACATTTGCATACGATGCCGCTTCAACCCATTTTGTGAAGTAGTCAATTGCCACTAAAATGAAACGATGTCCATTCGAAGCTTTGGGCTCAATCATCCCAATCATATCAATTCCCCACATGGAGAAGGGCCATGGGGATGAAATAACATTTAATAGTGTCGGAGGAGCATGAATCTTATCAACATAAATTTGACACATGTGGCACTTCTTCACAAATTTGCAACAGTCAGATTCCATTGTCAACCAATAGTAACCTGCTCGCAACATCTTCTTTGCCATTGCATCTCCATTGGAATGAGTACCAAAAGAACCTTCATGCACTTCAGTCATCAACAAGTATGCTTTGTGTCTATCCACGCATCTGAGCAGAACCATGTCGAAGTTTCTCTTGTACAGTATATCACCATTCAAGTAGAAATTACCGGCTAATCTTCTCAAAGTCTTCTTATCTTTCAAAGATGCCCCATACGGGTAAATTTGACTTTGGAGGAAACATTTGATGTCATAATACCACGGCTTCTCGTATTTGATCTCTTCAACAACAAACACATGAGTTGGCCTATCAAGACGCATCACTGACAAATTGGGAACCTCATTCCAATACTTCACCATAATCATTGACGCCAACGTTGCAAGAGCATCTGCCATCCTGTTCTCATCTCGAGGGATATGATAAAATTTAACCTTTGTAAAGAAAGTTGAAATCCTCCTCGCATAATCTCTATATGGTATTAAACCGGGTTGATTTGTCTCCCATTCACCTTTGATCTAATTCACAACCAAAGCTGAATCTCCAAAGACATCCAAATACTTGATTCTGAGATTCATGGCCTCTTCAAGCCCCATAATGCAAGCTTCATATTCTGCCATGTTGTTCGTACACTTGAAAGTCAATCTAGCTGTAAATGGTAGATGCGTGCCTTGAGGAGTAATGATCACTTCCCCAATACCATTTCCATATTGATTAATAGCTCCATCAAATACCATGCCCCAACGGGAACTAGGTTCTGGCCCTTCTTCCAGCAATGGTTCATCCCAAACATTCATTTTCAAGTACACAATCTCTTCATCAGGAAAGTCATATTGCACTGTCTTGTAATCTTCAATTGGTTGGTGAGCCAAACGGTTAGCCAAGATACTACCTTTAATTGCTTTCTGAGATCGGTATTCGATATCATACTCTGATAACAACATCTGCCAACGGGAAATCCTCCTAGTTAAAGCAGGCTTCTCAAATATATACTTGATCAAATTCATTTTGGATATCAACCAAGTGGTATGATTCAACATATACTGACGCAGACGCTTAGCAGCCCAAGCCAATGCGCAGCAAGTCTTCTCAAGCATAGAATACTAGGTCTCACAGTTGGTGAACTTCTTACCGAGGTAGTAAATTGTAAATTCTTTCTTTCCAGTCTCATCTTCCTGACCTAGAACACAACCCATATTGTCTTCAAGCACAGTTAAATACATGATCAACGATCTTCCTTCAACAGGTGGAGACAAAATCGGAGGCTCGAGCAAATATTCTTTGATACTGTCAAAAGCTTTCTGGCAATCTTCGGTCCAATCACAAGACTGATCTTTCCGAAGAAGCTTGAATATAGGCGCACATGTGGCAGTCATGTGGGAAATGAATTTGGATATATAATTCAAGCGGTCGAGAAAACCTCTGACCTGCTTCTCAGTTTTTGGTGTAGGCATCTCTCGTATTGCTTTGACCTTGGCAGGATCAACTTCAATACCCTTCTCGCTGACAATAAAGCCCAACAACTTACCGGAACGAACACCAAAAGTACACTTATTAGGATTCAAGCGGAGTTTATATTTCCTAAAACGCTGGAAAAGCTTCAACAAATACACAACATGTTCCTCTTCATCAATTGATTTAGCAATCATGTCATCGACATATACTTCAATCTCTTTATGCATCATATCATGAAAAAGAGTAGCCATTGCTCTTTGGTAAGTTGCCCCAGCATCCTTTAAACCGAAAGGCATCACTCTATAACAGAATGTTCCCCAAGGTGTAATGAATGTGGTTTTCTCCATATCTTCGGGTGCCATCTTGATCTGATTATATCCAGAAAATATATCCATAAACGAAAAGACTTTGAAATTAGCAGTATTGTCTACCAACATATCAATGTGTGGCAGAGGAAAATCATCTTTCGAACTGGCTTTATTCAAATCTCTATAATCAACACACATGCGGACTTTTCCATCTTTCTTTGGCACATGCACAATATTGGCTACCCATTACGGATACTCAGCGGTCACAAGGAAACCGACATCAATCTGCTTCTGCACTTCCTCTTTGATCTTCACAGCCATATCAGGTACGTTCTTCTCAATTTCTGTCTGACTGGCGGGCATTCTGGCTTCAACGGAAATCTATGCTCCACAATCTCAGAATCCAAACCAGGCATGTCTTGATAGGACCAAGCAAACACATCTGAATATTCTCGAAGAAGATCAATCAACCCCTTCTTGACATCTAGACACAGGCGAGACCCAATCTTGACTTCCTTCATATCATCCTCGGAATCCAAGTTGACTAGCTCAATCTGCTCTTCAAATGGCTGAATGGTCTTTTTCGTCTTGCTCAAGAAGACGAGATAATTCATCACTCATTTCTACATCACTTTCCTCCTTGGCTTCAAACACGGGGAATTCAAAATTGGGAGAAGGAGAAAGATCATTGTATTCAATGGGGTTATGAACCAACCTGCATGATAATTTGATATTTTGAATTTAGAGAAGTGGATTTGTGACCAAATATTATGCAGATGGACAATTATATTGTTTATTTATGTTTTTTGTGATTACCATTTTCAGAATAAAGCAAAAAGTAAAACAAACATCATAGATGTGGATGAATAGAATTAATTTTATTAATGATCAATTTGAAAATGTCCAAACAATGTTCTCTTCTCTCTTAGGCATAGGAGAAGGATTTTAAAAACATATAAAAGCAATTACTTAGATCGATGCAAAATAACAGGAATATCAACAGCAGTCCAATTGTTGCAAGCCTTTCCATGTGTCACAAAATTGGTGCAGTCTTCCTCTTCATCATCTTCTAGCACAACAACTAAGTGTTGTTTATTGCCATGAATGAACCCTCCACTACGAAAGCTAAGTTGCATATCTTCAGTCCTTGAAGTTGATGAACCTTTCTGGAACCCCAAACCGGTTCTGCCTTTGTTGTCAGAGACCTCTACCATGCGCCCCCACTGATCAACATTGCCTTCTTCTACAATCTTCTTGGCATCTTTCAATGAGAACATAAGTGCCCAACTCTTTTTTCAGCAGTAATAGATAAGGCCTGGAACGGAGTTCCAACCTCATCCTCAGGTTCAACATAAGAGAAAGATGACAGGTGGCTAACCAACAGTGCATTCTCCCCGCCAACGATCACAAGCTTTCCATTCTTCACAAATTTGAGTTTTTGGTGCAATGTGGAGGTAACAGCTCCTGCCTCATGGATCCATGGCCTTCCCAACAAGCAACTGTAGGCCGGGTGGATATCCATTACTTGAAAAGTAATTTGAAAAACACTCTGACCTATCTTAACCGGAAGGTCCACTTCACCAATAACTGTTTTGCGCGAACTGTCAAAAGCTTTGACGATTACACCGCTATACCTCATAGGCACTCCTTGGTATGATAGCTTTGACAAAGTTGACTTTGGCAGCACATTCAATGATGACCCGGTGTCAACAAGGACATTTGAAAAAGCATCCTCTTTGCAATTCATAGAAATGTGCAAAGCCAGATTATAATTTCTGCCCTCCTCAGGGAGTTCTTCATCACAGAAGCTAAGATTATTGCAAGAAGTGATGTTAGCCATGATATGATAGAATTGATCCACTGTAATATCATGTTCTACAAAATATTGTTCCAAAAATTCTTTGTAGTGCTTCTCTGTGCGCTTCAGAATTCATGAGCAGAGACAACACTAAGATTTTTGAGGGGGTTTAAAGCAGCTGCTCCACCATATTAAACTCACTCCTTTTGATTAACCGAAGTACTTCATCATCATAGTTAGCCTTCAAATTGCTGGATTCACCAAACTTACCCTTTGAAGCACCAACTGGATCTACAACAGGCACTTCTACCTTCTTTCCAACAACTGATTCTTCCTTATCCTTTGGGAACACCGACCCAAACACTTGACCACTGCGGGTCACCTTGGTAACATCAACAATGCTCACCATATAGATAGTCATAGGCAACGAGGCCTCTTGACTACCTTCTATCATTGTATCATTATACTGATACGGCATAGCTTTATCAGATGAATACGGGATTGGGCCCGCTAAATGTATAACCAACGACGATACTAATTTGTTGCTAACATTGTTACTGTTGCTGCTGTCGTACTGAATTACCAATCTCTCTGGATGCTAGAAAATGGGCACTATGACATTTACATCGTCATCTACATGACGAGTTTGACCAATTTGAATCATGCCTTCATCCATCAATCGTTGGATGTCACTTTTCACAACTTTGCAACCCCTTGAATTAATATTGCAAGCATCACAACCATCATGGTCATGCTCACAATCACTCAACAAACAAATGTCCTTATGCATCTGCACCAAGGACCTCCGGATGAAGCGCACATCAAAAACCTTAAACTCGCAAGGGAAACCATCCACCATATTCACAGAACAGTTCCCATGAGTGGGCAATGGATTTGCTTTCATGTTCGGCGCGCGGTCCTCGAAGGACACCATTCCACTCTTCATCAGCTTTTGAACCTCATACTTGAGCGGATAATAGTTCTCTATATCATGTCCAGGTGCTCCTTGATGAAAAGCACAACGGAGCTCAGGCTTATACCACCACGGAAGTGGTTCTGGAATTTGCTGTGGGTTTCTTGGTTGGATTAGGTTCTTGAGAACCAAATACGGGTACATAGGAATCGGGTCGAAAGAGACCTTCTTCCTCTCAAAGTTTTGTTGATGATGATTGTTATTGGTATTTTTGTTGTTGTAGGTGTTTGTTCGTTGTTGCAGTTGTTGTTCTTGACGTTGTTGTTGTTGAACTGGTGTTGATTGTTGATTAGAAAATACAGGGATAACTGAAGATACTTGATGATGATGTTGATGGGATGGTTTATTCCTCCTGATCTGAGGCCTCCTCTGCCTCCCACTGCTTATTGCATTTGCTTCATTGTCCTTTTTCTTCCCAAAATTGCTACCATACCTCTTACTCGACGATGCTTCATCTTTCGATAAACGTCCCTCTCGGACTTCTTCCTCAAGCCTCATCCCCATGTTTACCATTTCGGTAAAGTCACTGGGGGCACTAGCAATCATTCGTTCATGATAAAATGATCTCAGAGTTTTCAGAAAGATCTTTGTCATCTCTTTTTCCTCCAAAGAAGAAGTGATTTGGGCAGCCAATTCCCTCCATCTATGCGCATACTCTTTAAACGTCTCCTTATCCTTCTGAGACATAGACCTCATCTGGTCTCTATCAGGCGCCATATCCATATTGTACTTATATTGCTTGACAAAAGCCTCTCCCAAGTCATTGAAAGTATGAATGCTTGCACTGCCTAATCCCATATACCAACGGAGTACAACACCGATCAAACTATCTTGGAAGTAGTGAATCAACAATTGATCATTATCGGTCTGAGTAGACATCTTGCGAGCATACATCACTAGATGACTGAGTGGACAAGTGTTCCCTTTATACTTTTCAAAGTCAGGCACTTTGAACTTCACCAGGATCTTGACATTGGGCACTAAACACAACTCAGCAACACTCTTTCCAAACAAGTCCTTACCCCTTAGCGTCTTCAATTCCTTGCGCAACTCAAGAAACTGATCTTTCATTTCGTCCATTTTCTCGTAAACATCCGTACCCTCAGATGGCTCGGAGTGATAAATGGTGTCCTCCACACGAGGTAAGGTGTGCACAACGGGAGGTGGCATAGACATGATCGGGCTAGATGCCAGCATGGAAGTAAATGTAGGCGCAAAGCCTTCAGGCATAAAGTTGGACGGCATTCCCCACAGGAATTCGGCAGGCATAATGGGCGCAAAATGAGCGGTAGTAGCATTCATAGTAGAGGTAGCCACCTCTGAAATAACAGTCCTCTGAGGAGGAGGAGTTGTAGGCGTTGGAGAAGCTTGGCTTTGAGCAGCAAGAACTGACTCCATCATGGCAGTCAGGCGGGCGATCTCGTCCTTTAGCTCTCTATTATCTTGCTCTAGATGCTCCATAATTTTGAGATGATTAGCGCGGGTGTTTACTGATGAGTCATCTTGGCTAAAGCACATAAGAAACACCAATGAGACATCTGGCGAAAGAGAAACTGTTTATGCAAATGATGCATGAAATGCAATGTTGGTTCATTTATTTTTGTTTTTCAAGGAACTTACTATACCATTTGCAAATATATATATCAACAATTGCAATAATTTTTATATGACCAAAAATATCTTTTCATTTATATAATTGGAAGGATTACACTGAGTACAATTTCAGAAACCAAATAAAAAGTACAAGAGAAAAGGAGACTAGTCATCTTAAGGATCCCTAACAACAATGTCAAAAGACCTAGCTGAAGGCGCGTACTTCCTTCGAATGCGTCGAATCTCGGTCTCAAAAGAAGCCTTCATCTGAGTCTTCTCGAGGACAAGCTGATCAATAATCTTCTTCCAAGCAATGGAAGGCTGAGGCATGCTGGAAGATGAAACCTATGGCTCTCTCAGTCTCTTTGTCACTCGGTCTTCAAGTAGCTCAATAAGTGCATCTTTGTCCTTAGACTCCAACTGCAACTCTTCATGCTTCTTGCTCAAAGCACGGAAACACTCTTCCCACATATCCTTCTCTTGCTTCATCTTGGCGAGCGCGTCTTCCAACTCTTCTACATCTTGGTTAGGAAGAGTTGATGGCTCAACCGCAACCGTATACATAGGTCTTTCACAAGGATAAGGCATCTTCAACTCCAAAGCTCTCTTCTTCACCCAAAGAGTGTAAGCTTCCAATGCTACACAATTGCACGGACCAAGCTCGGATCTTCCCTTCCTATGCACGTTATGCCAAGCATGCACAATCTTCTGCTTCAAATGTTGGGGATCTTTACCCTCTTTATAGAAAATACCTTCTAACAAAGTGTTATTAGGTTTGTCTCTCAAGGGGAACCCAAGTTGACGACGAGCCAAAGCAGGGTTGTAGTTAATTACTCCTTGTGTACCAATGAGAGGCACATTAGAGAATTCACCACAACTATCAATTATGTCCAAACTGCTCAAAGAGACATCATACCAAACTATATCATCATTAGTGAGAGACATAAGTCTCTGAGACCGCCTTAGACATTGTTTGTTCTCCACAAAAGTAGGTGTCTGAGGAAAGTGCGAAATAAACCACTTGTACAAAAGAGGAATACAACAGACAATAATTCCACCACCCTTAGAATTCCTTAGATGCAAAGAGAAATACATATCACCCAACAAAGTTGGCACATGATTCCCAATCAAGAAAAGTCTAATGGCGTTAACATCAACAAAACCGTCAATGTTAGGGAACAAAGATAATCCATAAATAAGCAACACAAAGATAGCTTCAAAAGCATCCATACTACCGGCTTGAGCAAAAGCAGTAGCTTCCTTGATGAGGAAATCAGATGGCAACCCAAACAATCCTCCTTTCTTCACCCAATGAGCCTCTATCTCAGACTTCTTCAAGTGAAGAGCTTCAGCAATAAGATTAGATCAGGGAATCTCCTCTAATCCGCTAAAAGGCACTCTACTAGAAACAGGTATCTCCAAAAAATGAGAATACTCCTCCAATGTAGGCACATGCTGAGAATCTGGGAAAGTGAAACAACGGTAAAGAGGATCATAGAACTGCACCAATACGCTCAAGAGTCCTTCAACCACATCAGCAGACAAGATAGAAAGAAGCTTCCCATGACGTTGTTTGAAGTCCAAGGGATCTAATACAAAAGATGCTAGCTTCCTTAACTCTTTCAAGTCGGGACATCTGAAAATGTACTTCTTAGTGTTCCTTCGTCCACAATCCATGGTCTGAAAATATTTGCAAATAATACCTCAGTTCCTTGAAATTTTTGTGTGATGAATGTTATGATGCGCATGAATGCATGAATGTAACAATTACAAATAAGGGATCACACACAAGGCAAAGAAAGGTCAAGGGATGAATCAAGTCATTGTCAAGATCAATCATCCATTTTGGTGGATTCTGGTTTACACCTTATCAACACCCAAGTTCCATTGATATTGACAAGACTTGATTGGATCAACCAAGAATCAAGGGTTTGTTGTAAGTCACGAGCATGGAGTCTGGGTAAGAACCATCCCAAAGGAGTGAACTAAGGATAAAAACCTATATGTCATGTTCTAAAAAGTTCCCAGAGTCTTAATTCCATCTATCGGATATTACAGGTCAAGATGACTGACTCATCGACCCATAATATTCTCAAGAGAAACTCGTTTGAGTGTAGTATCGCGTAACAACTGTTATCAAGTCTACACTTGAACAATTTCTGCACTACGTCCTAAATAGGCCAAGAGGGGTAAATGTTCTACGGTCCTCAGCTTCTCACACCCAAATTAGAGATAGTAATGCCTAACCACAAATACTTGTGTGACATTTCCAAATCCAAAAGAGTCTCCACTGAGCAGATGGATCTCAAGCCAACTTGTTAAGGACAACTCCACACAAGTCGAACATGACTATACCATCCTCCTATCTTAATTGCACTCAAGTTTGGGTTAGAACTTATCTCACCAATCAGAGATCACCAAGCACAACAAGCAGATTATATCACACATACATATATACAAACATCACATATATACAAATATATACACATAAAAAGTAGGCTAAACCCACTGGAGACTACTCCCCAACAGAGTCGCCACTTAATTTCTGTAGCGATAAATTCATGATCATCAAGTTATGGATAAGCTAGACATCAAATAATAAGAGGTTCCACCGTGCTTTTATTGTTTCCAATGGAAAAGGGAAAAAGTACAAACAAAACCCAAAAGTAAGAAGTTTTCAAATCAAAACTAATAAAATGTCAGAGATTACAAGTAAGGGGGTTGGTTACACAGAGGGAAGGTGTTAGCACCGAAAGTGTCCTAGGTACTCCTAGGGAGCCCTTTTTGTGTGCATATGTATTTGGTACAAAAATGATGTTTATAAACAAAGAGAATGGGGGGATGAGAAGAGAACTCATTAATTATACTTTTGAGTTTGACAAGACCTTCAGACTTGTGCCTACGTACCAACATAAAAATGAGGGGTCAATACCTCGTAGTTCGTGATACAAATTCCAAAGTGGATGCATTGGTTTAAAAAAATTAAGTTTGAAAGGCACAAAGGCCTAAAAATGATTTGAATGGGTTAGTTCTTTTTGGATTTTCTGAAAGTTTAAGTCAAGTATAGTTAAGTTTATTTACAAATTTGATTTAAGAAAAGATGTTTGAAAATGCAAGGGCATAAGGCCAAAGTTTCTAGCTTTTTACAAAGTGGTCAAAGTTTATAACAAAATAAGTTGAAACAAAGAAGATTTTTAAAAGGGAGGGAGAGATTTTGAAAATTTAGGAAATGGGGAGAAGATGAAGAGACTAATCCTATGCACAAAATTAAAGTTAAGAGTTGAAAAGATCTGACCGATGGGTAGCAATCCAATAGACAAGAATGTCAATGGAAACCCAGATTCCCTTGGACATTTAGAATTAAGCAACACATAAATGCACAATTATATTATCTTGAAGAGAAATGGCATCAAATAAAGATAGCCACATCCAAGCTTAGCCACTCCACGATCTCCTTCAAATTAGCCCTTGTAACGGATGAATTCCACAAGTCACAGGTTCAAAATAATAGCTTCATAATGATCATATTTGAGATGACCTCAGAGGGATCTTGAATGATGTATCAGATGAAGTTTCAAATTGCTAGCACTTGTTTTCACAGAAAGTTGGCATTGGCCAAGTCCTTTAGCATAGGAATGTTGCCTAGATTCTAAGTCCAATTGTCCAAGATCAAGCCAACAGTTCACACAAAAGTCTTTTAGGGTTTTTGTTGTTATTATGTACATTAATGGTCAAGGACCACACAAACAAGAAAAGTATACACAAACAAGATATATCACACAATATGGTCCAAATGGACAAAATGAAAGTTGCATTAACATAAATAATTAGAATGGTATGAATAATGGCAAATGAATAAAGACTAAAATTAAATTACATTAAAGTAAATGGCTTGAAATTAAAAGTTAGTAGTTAATGAGTTAGAAGTTAGTATTGTTTTGCTTTTGCTTTTCATTTTAAGTCATTCTTTGGAAACACTCAACCCACTTATCACAAGCATGGATCCTTGAGCCAAGACATCATCCAAAGGAAGGAAAAAAGGCCAAGTTTCCACACAATACCATGGAAGAGGGGAGACTTACAATCTCACTAACTAGAATGTTATGCCTTTTGTGTTACAAATTTAGCGCTATGTTAAGCAATCGTAATTGGACTTATGTAGAAGTCATAACTATTTGAGGTCGGGCAATAGAATTTTGGTGTTAATGCATGTTAGAGACATAGTATAATGGACTATGCTCATGAAACATACCATACACAAAAAGAATATGCAAAAGAGGTGGCCTAGTCTCATCCTTACTTATGTTGATTTTTCAATCAACTAGCCTTAGGACTTTGAGATATCATAGGCCAAATGAGATGAATGCATAAAGAAGGGGAATGAGATGAAGAGGGAAGGGAATGGATCAAAAATCAAATTGGTCAAAGGAGGACTTTTACCAAATTAATATCATCCATTCATTTTGGGAGATGGAATATACATTCCATCAATCCCCTAAATCCAATGATATTAACTTGACAAAGTCAAATCAACCTTGACCAAGGCCCAACAACAAGAGTCAAACTCAAACAAGTCATCACAATTGGTCAACACAATTAATTGACATTTATTCAAATTAAAAATACTAAAATAAGGCATTTAAATTAAATATGGTTTGTCAAATTCCTAAAACCTCATCAAAACATCAGAGAAATTCCCATGAGATTTATCATAGGTCAAACAAGGTCAAAGGACCTTGGAGAAAAAATTCAGAATTTTTAAAGACTTAAAAGTATTTTTAAACAATTAAAAATAATCATAAAATCAATGAAATCATGAAATATATTAATAATGATCCAAAAATTAATTTTAATTCAGAATATGAAAGAGAAATTATTTGAAATTATTTGGTGAAACTCTCATATTTTTTGGATCAATATTAAAATTAATATAAATTAATGAAAATAAAACAATTAAAATGAAATTCAAATAATAAAAAAAACGAGGACCACTTGATCTCCCTCATTAATTGAGTTGGCAGATCAAGTGGCCATTAGCCCGCTTTCCACCATAGTCACGAGTCAATGCGTAACACAAATGGTAATTATAAGCAACACGTGAGATTAAAATGTTTCAAGTGAGATTAATGGCTCAGAACCTGTCCAACACACCACCGGCGCTGGACCTCCAGTTACCTTCTCAAGCGAGGTCCACCGGACTGGTTCGCTCATAACCATCAAGAAAATGAAAAAGAAGGACATGATATGAAAGAAAAAATGGCGTAGAGCACAAATCTGACCTCAATTTTAACTAACTCCACAAATATAGAAAGATATGAGGAGTTGAATTTTGAGGTGTGTCAACTGAGTTGCTTCGATTTGACCTCTAAGCAACTCAATCTTCTTGCCTACATTGGTAGGACTTCAGAAAACCAAAGATCCAAGAGAATTGAGTAGAATTGAGTGAGAATCGAAGAGATGAAGTTTTCTGAAAATTACCTTCAATGCTATACAGTTCTTGATGTGGCTTACTCCAAACACGATCTGATCATACTTGAGAAGCTAGCAGGAAGTGATTATAGAGGTTGCAAGGCTTTGGATCATGGAGTTCTTGAATCTCTAATAGTTGAGATTCAAACTCAAATTTCAAATTGAAATTTCTCAAGTTTTCCTTTAGAATGAGAGGGTTTCAATGAGGGGCAAAGCTGGCGCGCAAAGTGTCTTTCAAATGAGCTCAGAAGCCTTATATTTATAGCCAAATGGAATGATATTTACACATATCAAAATCTGTCCAAAATTAGCAATGTGGATGGCACGAGTGCATGGGCATGTACAAGCCCATGATGCAATGCAATAAGGTCCAAAATGATTTCAAATGAGGTCTGAATGAAGCTTGAATGACAAGGCATTGTGAACTGAAGTTTGTGCAATTGATTTTTTCCAATGATGCAACCATGTTAAAGCCATGCGCAGACCTATCAATCTTTGTCCAAAATGCATGAACTTGGGTTCTTTGGAAAGCTTGGATCAAGGGGAACAAGTTTGATGTTAACACTTTTTCATTTGGAGCTTGGAACATGATGAATTTTGAGGTGGAATTTTGGAAATTTCAACATGTTGAAAATTTTTCTAAGTGTCAAGCCACATATCTCAATATTCCACCTTACTTAACTTTTTATATGACCTTAAAATGAGAAACGTATCTTCATAAAAGTTGTAGCTATTTCAAATACCTTCAAAATGCTAACCAATTTCATGTAATTTGGATTTATAATGATAGAGTTATGCATTTTTGAAGTTTGGAAAAATCACTTATTCAATGGTGTAGCAACCTGAAAAATACAGTGCGCGAAAAAACAACCGGCGAAAGAAAATGACAGAAGAGTCGCCACCGTGCGTTATTCATCCCAAAAGAGGGAAAGGAAACGCTCGAAGTAAACCTGAAAAAGGAAAGGACAAGACGGGGTCTCGCAACCAAATCTTGGGTTCGGGAGTCGGTTATGCGAAGGGAAGGTATTAGCACCCCTACACATCCGTAGTACTCTACGGGATCCACTTTTGTAGTTCTTGTCTAAAGGGTGTGGGTTTATCTAATGCTGTTTACCAAAAAAAAAGGGTTAAATGAAAATGCCTCGCGCGGATGTCGCATCCTCTGCATACGTATCTCATCTGAATATGAGAATCAGAGTCTTTGTAGCTCGGCTGACCTATGGGTTGGGTAATTGTGCTCGCTAAGACATCGCGTCTTATGCCTACGTATCTCATCTGGCCTGAGAATCAGAGCAAAACGTAGTTCGGCTGACCTATGGGGTTATGGATTGGGTTTTGGACGAACGACGTCACTACGCAATCTACCGGATGCTCGACCTTTGGAGACTTACTCGCCTGTAGTAGAAGGAGTTAACGTGTTGCTTTGCGTTTTAGGGTTTGGGATGCTCAAGGGCAAAAAGGCAGTCCTTGACGAAGGAACCGCGCTACCTGCAGGGATACGAACACATACAAAACAAACATGTATAAAGTAAATGTGACAACAAGGGGCTCAGAAGTAAATAAACAAAAGAAAACAAATGCCTCCTATCGAGGTCTTCCAGCTAAGAAAGCGATAAAATGCGGAAAAGAGGTAAAAGTACCACACGGATAAAGATCCGATGTAACAGCAATTAAAGGAGTAAGAAATTCAGGGATCTCCCAAGCTAATGCCATCAAAGAAAAGGTGAGTCAGTACAGTAATTGGAATGAACCTCCAGGGGGTATCCCACAAATAAAGTGGGAAAACCACGCAAACCATCTCTGCAAGAGTCTGTGAGCCCTCACAAAAACTCAACAAAAGGGTTAGTGAAACACGATAAGCATTTTTTTCATGGATAACAGTATGGTTTCAGAAACCTCAAACCCTGTGGCATACATTTCAGAAATCATGTGATTAAACATTCAAGGCATAGGTTTCACCCATTCATGCATAATTAAACCCTTGGGCAAAAACATAATGAAATTCATCCATCATACCTCATACATTCAGATGATCCAAATTAAAAGCATAAAATTATGGGAATGAGGCAAACCTGATGGGAGAGACCGGTTGAAATGTTAGGGTTTGCGTGAGATGGGGGTTGGTCTGAGTTCTCTGTCAGGTTCCTCTCCAGGTTTTGTCTAGGGTTTTGTTTCAAGGAAACCTCAGAGTATTTTGCTTCTCTTCCTTTTTCTGTCTGATCTCCCTCTTTTATAACCTGATTTTCATGGCTTTGTGGGCTCAAATGAGAGAGGTCCAAGTCCAAGTTTTTTCTATTATACTTTATTTATTTTATTATTATTAATTTTATTTATTTATTTATTATTAACTTATTATTATTGTTTTTATTATTATTATTATTATTATTATTATTTATTTATTTTTCGTTTTTTTTTTTTAATTTTTTTTAATTTTTTTTTTAAAGTTTCTTGGATCTAATTCTGATTGACATGATGAAATGCAATATGAAATGCTAAATGAATGCATGAATGAGGAGGGCAAATTTTGGGGTGTTACAGCTGCCCCTATTCAATCATCAGCTAACCCGAGTAGGATGAAAGCGAACAGCTTATCAGACAAACGGGGTGAGCTGTGATTGAATACCAAAGATAGACCGAAAATTTGCGCTCCGAGAACACCACAAAAACGGGGAAATACACCGCGCTGTTTATTTCTCTTCCGATCCTCTGGCTGGATCTGAATCAGTCTTCTGGCTTAATCTGCAGTTTCGATCCTTTGGCTGAACCTATACTCAATTTAGTCCTCTGGTTGGATATTAATTTTCATCCTCGGGCTGGATACGATTTTGATCTTCTGGATAGATCTTCTTCGCTCTTCTGGCTAGATCTCCTTCGTTTCGATTCTCTGGCTGAATCTACTTCGATCTTCTGGCTAGATCTGAATTGTTGCGATTTTCGATCTTCTGGCTAGATCTTCTTTGTTTCGATTCTCTGGCTGAATCTACTTCGATCTTCTGGCTAGATCTGGATTGTTTTGATGATAAATTCCCATCATTAGGATCCCGCATCTGAGGCATGCGCTGGTTGACCCTCTTTTGAAATCTACACCCAACCTTCATATTAGATATGCAGCTTCGAGAATATTCCACTTTTGGGCTTCGTATACATTCTTCGGGCTAGAACATGTTGTAACGACTCCTCAATTAGACTTGGGCTTGCTGGGGAAATAAAGCTTGTAGGAGACTTCACTGGGGAATCTTCAAATTGAGCCTTAGGCTGGCTTACTGGAACACAATTCTCAAGCTGAATCTTCGAAATGACCCTCAGGCTGGATCACTGGAACACGATTCTCAGGCTGAATCTTCGAAATGACCCTCAGGCTGGATCATTGGAACACGATTCTCAGGCTGAATCTTCAAAATGAACCTCAGGCCGGATCACTGGAAAACGATTCTCAGGCCAAATCTTCGAAATGACCCTCAGGCTGGAACACTGGAAAACGATTCTCAGGCTGAATCTTCGAAATGACCCTCAGGCTGGATCACTGGAAAACGATTCTCAGGCTGAATCTTCGAAATGACCCTCAGGCTGGATCACTGGAAAACGATTCTCAGGCTGAATCTTCAAAACGACCCTTAGGCTGGATCACTCACGCTTGATCCTCTGGCTGGATCTCATGACCTTGGTTGTAAAGTAATTCTTCAGTCTGCTTTGAAGAACCTGTTTATCAGCTTATGTGTATGCTTGATATGATATGCATGCAAATGCAAATGTTATACATGGAGTAAAAAGAAATCTGCTTGGGGAAGCAAACTCCGGTAGGAAACAGATCGCTGTATCAATCCTTGAATGCTCTGTGGGGAATGATCCATCACCAAAAATAAATTGGCTGCTTGAAAAGTTGACCTTGCGGGGGGAGTATCAACTATGGAAACTTTGTTCGGCGAGGCTCTGTGAGGAGAGTCTGTGGGGAAAACACTTCCTGGGGAAATGTCGTAGGAAACGACCTTTGCTGGGGATATGGACTTGCTAATCGCCCTCAAGTTGGGGATTAACAAATCTGTTAAAAATAATCTGCTGGGGAATGAGATGAACACTGGGAACACCACCCTCTCATCTGTTGGTTATGCAACCACTCCGCTGTTGCTAGGAAGATACAGTCTGACACTGTCAACTCCGCTGGGGATATATAGTCTGGATATTGTCAACTCTGCTGGGGAACATGCTCTGCTGAGGAGAGACTTTATCAACCGCTTAGGGATGAGGATTCATGACTTGGCATCCGGTTCCTGTGACCGGCAACCAAAAATACACGTATGCCTCGGGGGAATTACTCGGTTTGAATTCACCGTCCGGGATTAAGCACATTCAAAGCAATTTTAAATGTTTTCCTATGCAAATCATCTGCAAAAGCCACCATTATGTTCATATGCAATATGTTTTATAAAAAATTCGGACATTTTTGCAAACAAACTGATAAATGAAAAATAAAGAGGCTCTTTAACTGAATTATTCGACTCTTACTGGGGAGAAAATTTGTGCCAGGAATAGGCGAGGGTATTAGGAAGCTGATCCCTAAAAAGAGGTGATCGCTATAAAAAAGAGAACTGTCCTAATGGCAATGGGGATACGGGGTCCCACCGAGTTTCGACTCTGCTATGGCTCGTATGTCCTCAAGACGCTCTGCTCATCTTGCTTTCTGAAGTGGATGATTAGTCGATCTTTAACCTTCGAAGATTGCCGGATTGAATGAAACGGTGATATAACACTGATGAACTCAGATCACAGTCATTCGCTTATTCCCTAACTTTTGCCTGGATCGCCCCCATTTCGGGTTTTCAATCCACCGGGATACCCATTTTTGCCTGAGCCGCCCTTTTGGGTTTTTGACTCACCGGGTGTACTCTTTTTTTATATCCCTAATTTTTGCCCGAACCTCTTTATTCTTTTTTTTCTTGGTTCGTCGGGATGCCCTTTTTTTTGCCTGGACTGTTCTTTTTATCGTCCAGCGGGTCTATTTTATGCGAAGTATATATTTTTTTTTAACTGCGTCTGAGTTAATAGGGGATGGGAATCCTTCGCCATCCATGGTTGTTAGCATCAAAGCTCCGCCATAGAAAATCCTTTTAACCACGTACGGACCCTCATAGTTCGGTGTCCATTTTCCCCTGTGATCTGTGTTGGGAGGAAGAAATCTTTTGAGTACCAATTCACCGACTTGATACCCCCGAGGGCGCACTTTCTGACCAAATGCTTTCTTCATTCGTCTCTGACCGAGATACGTCAATTCTGGGTACGTAGTTCCAGCATAGCACCTTAAGCATCGAAGACAAGGTAAACAAAGCATCAGCAAATTGGTTTTCTTCAAAAGAAAGTCAACAATCTTCTCGTGTAGTCTCTGTAAGGAGCCAGATGAGGCTGAGGTGTATACCATTTCCCATTGGTTTGATTGATGACCAAAGCTGAATCCCCGTATACATCCAGGGTTTTAATCTGTATATTGACGGCTTCCTCAAGTCTTAGGATACAAGCTTCGTATTCGGCTTCATTGTTTGTGCAGGTAAAAGTTATTCTGGCACCAAATGGCATATGAACCCCCTTCCGGTGTGATCAACACTACACCAACTCCGTGACCATTGACGTGGACCGCCCCATCAAACATCATAACCCATTTGGATTCAGGGTCAGGCCCTTTCCTCCGGGAGTGGTTCCTCTCAATCTTTCGATTTGAGAAACATGATGTCCTCATCAGAAAAGTCAAACCTCATAGGTTGATAATCATCAATCGGTTGCTATGCAAGATAGTCTGACAAGACACTTCCTTTGATGGCTTTTTGTGAAGGGTATTGGATGTCATACTTTGTCAGCATCATTTGCCACCTAGCAACCCTTCCGGTAAACACTGGCTTTTCAAAAATATACTTGACTTGATCCATCTTTGATATCAATAGAGTCGTGTGAGTCAACATATACTGTCTTAGTCGGCGAGCAGCCCATGCCAAAGCGCGACAAGTTTTCTCGAGCAATGAGTATCTTTGTTCACAGTCGGTAAACTTTTGCTAAGGTAGTATATTGCATGCTCTTTTCGACCTGACTCGTCATGTTGACCAAGCACACAACCCATTGACCTTTCTAACACAGTCAAGTACATGATCAACGGTCTTTCCTCTCGGCCTGTAGACTTGCCCCGATCTTGATCTCTTTCTTGTCGTTTGTGGTACCTATGTTGATGGTCTCAATCACCTCTTGATAAGGTGTAATAGCTCGGTCCTCCTGTTTCATCAATCTGGCTAACCCTTCAGGCAATTCACAATCTTCCTCAACCCCTTCTTCGGCATAATAGATAGGATTGTCGAAGTCATACTTGGCCATAGCAGTGTCGTTAGTAGTGAGATCCGGGTGGTCCGCTCTGCATGATGGAGGATCATGCTTTACCTTAGAATGAGAGATTTTATTTTTTGAAAGAAAGAAAAAACGAAAAAAGAAACATTGCCATTTTTTTTTGTAAAAGTAAAAAAAAACTGAAAGAAAGAGAACACAAAATTGTTTGCAAAAGCCGTCCTTTATTGATAATAAAAATAATTGCGAAATGTAACTAAATGGATGGCCCTACAAATGAGCCGTTACACCTTGGGCAAAGTGTAAGACTTTATTATGCATGTAATAAAGGAAAACAATAAAAATCACTCTTTCAGTAGAGTAACCCGGACGGTTTTTTCAGACGACCAATTGTCGAGCTTTTCTCCCGGGACACACGGGTGAATCCAGCTATCTAAGTCACAGTTGCTGTCAGCCTTGTCTTCATCTGCAGCATTGACGATGTGGGGAGAAACCAAACCCCCGCTGGAGAGAGTACCGGTTTCATTCTTCTGAGATCCCGGAGCATACCCCAATCCAAACTTGTCTTCTTTGATGACTGGCTCCACAAATTTGCCCCAGCCTTGGGCATCACCAGCTTTAACCACTTCGACAGCTTGCTTGTATGAAGAGATAAAAGTTCCGACCTTCTCAAACTCAGGTGAAAAGACAGCTTCGGGCGTGACCTCATTGGAGTTTATGGCTTCGAAGCCCTGACACAGCATCTCGTGCATCTCGCCGTCCATCTCTACATACTTAAATGTAGACAGGTGGCTAACAAAAATATCCTCTTCACCACAGACAGTGACGACCTGACCTTCTAGTTCATATTTGAGCTTCTGGTGGAGGGTAGAAGTAATAGCACCGACAACATGAATCCAAGGCCGACCTAGCAGACAGTTGTAGGCAGGCTGGATATCCATCACATAAAAGGTGCTCTCGAACACCTGCGGTCCAATCTTAACTAGCAACTCAACTTCGCCAAAGACAGCTCTCTTAGAGCCATCAAAAGCCCTCACAACTAAGTTACTTGGACTCAGGATGGTGTCATCATAATCCAACTTCATTAAGGCTTTCTTTGGAAAAACATTCAGAGAAGAGCCTGTATCAACCAAAACATGGGAAAACATCACCCCTTTGCACGCCATTGTGATATGCAAGGCTTTGTTGTGATTCCTGCCCTCAGATGTCAGGTCATTATCGGTGAAACCTAGCCCCCGGCTAGCGTTTACATTGGAAACTACCGACTCCAGCTGGTTAACAGTTATCTCCGGTGGAACATAGGCCATATTCAGTACTTTCAACAAGGCTGCTCTGTGCGCCTCAGAGCACAACAATAGTGAGAGAATGGAGATCTTTGAGGGTGTCTGATTTAGCTGGTCGACTACCTTGTAGTCACTTTTCTTGATAATCCTCATAAACTCATCCACTTCCTTCTCGAATGCGGTCTTAGGAGGATGTTCCTCAGTAGTAACCTCTTCGGCGGCCATCTGTTTCCCTTTAGCCTTGGCAGCTGCCCCGACTTCAGTATTCGCGTGTAATGTTGATGGTTCAAATAGGCGTCCACTCCGAGTGAAGCCACCAACCCCTCCAACATTGTCTATAGCGGAGCTACCAATGTCAATGTCTTCTTCGTTAACTCTCTGCCCCTGGCAGTAGATAGCAACCCCATAGTGCCACGGGATAGCACTGTCTTTCTCATACGGAACGGGTCCTGGTATTATGATGGTGATCGGACCAACCACAGTCGGTTGAGGGCTGTCAGAGTAAATTGCAACTGGTGCTGAACTTTCGATGTTCACCGCTGCTGGTTCTGTACTTTCTGGGAAATATATTGTTGTCGGAGCGAGTCTCTCGGGAACATATATTTCTTCAGGAGTGAAATAAAACGTCACCGTCGATACATCATTCTTCACTGGACGGGCATGATCGAACTGAAGACAACCTTCATCTATCAGTTGTTGAATACCCCTTCTCAAACTGTCACATCCGTTTTCGGCAGCTTGACAATTTCTGCGTTCTTCCCCACAGCCCGGGAAAATCTGTCCTTTCAGAAGTCGGTCTTTAACCACCGATAGCGAAGTCTTCACCTTAGTCACATCAGAAACCAAATTCAAAGTTTCCACACTATCAACAGCATTAATCCTCTGCCCGCCGTGAGCCGGCATCGGGTTCTGGATAACATTAGGTACCGGAGCAAAATTGATAGCTTGGGAATCTCTCAAATCTTGTACCTTTAATTGGAGAGCCTTGTAATTATCTGTAGTATGGCCAGGTGCGTTGGAGTGAAAAGCACATCTGGCGTTGACATCATAACCTCTAGGCAAATTATTGGGATCGATTGGTGGGGCCAGAGTTCTCAACGTAACCAGATTCATGTCAATCAGCTTGGGAATTAATACTGAATAAGGCATTGGGATTGGCTCGATGACCCGGTCCGTCTGCCTTGGACGTTGTTGATAGTGTCTCTGCTGACCCGGATTACCTCCTTGTTGTTGATTGTTGTACCTGGGTTGTTGTTGCGGATGATATTGCGGTTGAGGAACAGGTGTTGGAATAGTGACTGCGACCACTTGATCTTGATAATAATTAGGGCGTCCTCTACCCCTGCCTCTGCCGGCATACACAACGCTTGCCTCGCCTTCTTTTCTTCGCTGACCGTTACCAGCAAACGGTCTCTTGGGACCTGAGGAGTTGGAAGCACTATTGTCTTAAATTCGGCGCATCTTCAACAGACTCTCGATTCTTTCTCCAGCAATTACTATTTTTTCAAAGCTAATTGACGGGCAAGCAGCCAATCTCTCAATATAATTGCCTTGAAGATTGTTCATGAACATGTCCGCCATCTCCCTTTCAGACATAGGGGGTTGGACGGACGCAGCAATCTATCTCCAACGCTGAGCATACTCTCTAAAGGTTTCCTTGGCAGTCTGAGACATACCTTGCAACAAGGTCCGATTTGGAGCCATGTCCAAGTTGTATTGATATTGCTTGACAAAAGCCTCTGCCAAGTCTTTCCAGCTTTTGATGGTAGTACGAGACAAATGAGAATACCATTCACGAGAAGCTCCAGTTAGACTGTCTTCAAAATAGTACATCCACAGCTTTTCATCTTCCGTGTGAGCTCCCAACCTTCCCAGATAAGATTGGAGATGAGTGCGTGGGAAAGAAACCCCGTTGTATTTCTCAAAAGTAGGGGGTTTGAACTTGTGAGGAATCCTTACTCCCTGAACCAGACCAAGATTTGTGACATCAAAGCCTAAGGAATTTTGAGACTCCAAAGATTTGAGCTTCTCAGCAAGCTCATCCATACGGCGAGTGGTCTCGAGGGCCTCGTCGTGCAAAGAAAATTGATCATACTGTTAATCTTCAGTAACGGGGCGCCCGTTAATCCGAATTCCTTGATTCACATTGTACCTTCCGCCAATACCATTTCCAACATTCCCTGTGTTGCCAACATTACCCGGGTTTCCATCAGCATTTGCGTTACCCGCGTTACCAGTGTTCACAGGGTTATCAGCGTTCCCAGGGTTACCAGGGTTTCCCCCAGCATTTGGTATCTCCACCTCCGGATCGGGTCTCGGTTTCTCAACCAATTCTCTTAGCTTTTCCTGGCCTTCTGCCATACCAGTCATCAATGTCATGAACTGATCCATCCTTTCACGCATATCAGCCAGCTCTTTCTGTACTTGGTCCATCGCTAGCTGTGGACGATTTTCCTTTGTCGGGTACCTGTGGACTCGCTTGGGACCAATAACTGCCTGATACAGGGAACAAACATTAGACACTGCGGTGACACCTGCAAAACTGACAAGGGTTAATATGCATGGTATGCGATGCACTGCTTGTTCAGTTTTAAGGCACCCCCGTTTTGAAAGGGAATACCAGCAAATGAATAAGCATGAGATGTTGGATGCAAATATGCAGATGATGTTATGCAATGCAAAGGCATGTCAATCAGAATTGATGGATCCGCTTGAACATCTGGAGAGAAATTCACTGAGGAATATAATACAAGACCAAAACTCTGCTCCAGAAAACCGGGTTGGTTGGAGGTTAAGGTTTCCTGAATTTAGCCCGCCCCTCACTGGTAGGTTCTAAGAACAAAAGTTCGTCAGCTTCAGCCCTTCAGTCGCGAATAATACGTTTACCACTGAAGGTTTGGTATTATTACGGAACAAAAGACCTCCATTGACTCCCCTCAACAGGACATCCTAATAGCAAGTTCCTAGTCTCGGGGTCCTCGGATTGATCAGCGAGAATGCGCCCACCAGAGCTAACATAATCACGTCTCGGAGGAGAGGCCTCGACTGAGTTCTCGGGAAATGGTCACCAGAGTCGACAATTTCTAGAGGAACATCCTGCCGTTACGGAACACCCGTAAGACATAATATATCCAAAAGAAACCTCGTCTGGGTGTGGTTCTTCACGAACGACTTAACGTAGCAACACGCCACGCAAGCCTCATGATTATCCACTCTAAAACCTGTGTGTACACTCAAGCCTGTGTAATGGGCTTATCTCTCATAGAACACCCCATCCCAACAAACAAACAAACAAACAAACAGATCCAACAGATACAACAGATGCATGCAAGCAGGTAAGCAAATAAATGTACAAAAGCATGAACACCCAATAAACAAGAAATCACACAAGCTAGGAGGGACTCGCTTAGGGAAGATGGACCAGCAAGAGGTCAACTTCTTAGTATTCCCCAGTAGAGTCGCCAGCTGTAGCAACCTGAAAAATACAATGCGCGAAAAAACAACCGGCGAAAGAAAATGACAGAAGAGTCGCCACCGTGCGTTATTCATCCCAAAAGAGGGAAAGGAAACGCTCGAAGTAAACCTGAAAAAGGAAAGGACAAGACGGGGTCTCGCAACCAAATCTTGGGTTCGGGAGTCGGTTATGCGAAGGGAAGGTATTAGCACCCCTACACATCCGTAGTACTCTACGGGATCCACTTTTGTAGTTCTTGTCTAAAGGGTGTGGGTTTATCTAATGCTGTTTACCAAAAAAAAAGGGTTAAATGAAAATGCCTCGCGCGGATGTCGCATCCTCTGCATACGTATCTCATCTGAATATGAGAATCAGAGTCTTTGTAGCTCGGCTGACCTATGGGTTGGGTAATTGTGCTCGCTAAGACATCGCGTCTTATGCCTACGTATCTCATCTGGCCTGAGAATCAGAGCAAAACGTAGTTCGGCTGACCTATGGGGTTATGGATTGGGTTTTGGACGAACGACGTCACTACGCAATCTACCGGATGCTCGACCTTTGGAGACTTACTCGCCTGTAGTAGAAGAAGTTAACGTGTTGCTTTGCGTTTTAGGGTTTGGGATGCTCAAGGGCAAAAAGGCAGTCCTTGACGAAGGAACCGCGCTACCTGCAGGGATACGAACACATACAAAACAAACATGTATAAAGTAAATGTGACAACAAGGGGCTCAGAAGTAAATAAACAAAAGAAAACAAATGCCTCCTATCGAGGTCTTCCAGCTAAGAAAGCGATAAAATGCGGAAAAGAGGTAAAAGTACCACACGGATAAAGATCCGATGTAACAGCAATTAAAGGAGTAAGAAATCCAGGGATCTCCCAAGCTAATGCCATCAAAGAAAAGGTGAGTCAGTACAGGTAATTGGAATGAACCTCCAGGGGGTATCCCACAAATAAAGTGGGAAAACCACGCAAACCATCTCTGCAAGAGTCTGTGAGCCCTCACAAAAACTCAACAAAAGGGTTAGTGAAACACGATAAGCATTTTTTTCATGGATAACAGTATGGTTTCAGAAACCTCAAACCCTGTGGCATACATTTTAGAAATCATGTGATTAAACATTCAAGGCATAGGTTTCACCCATTCATGCATAATTAAACCCTTGGGCAAAAACATAATGAAATTCATCCATCATACCTCATACATTCAGATGATCCAAATTAAGAGCATAAAATTATGGGAATGAGGCAAACCTGATGGGAGAGACCGGTTGAAATGTTAGGGTTTGCGTGAGATGGGGGTTGCTCTGAGTTCTCTGTCAGGTTCCTTTCCAGGTTTTGTCTAGGGTTTTGTTTCAAGGAAACCTCAGAGTATTTTGCTTCACTTCCTTTTTCTGTCTGATCTCCCTCTTTTATAACCTGATTTTCATGGCTTTGTGGGCTCAAATGAGAGCGGTCCAAGTCCAAGTTTTTTCTATTATATTTTATTCATTTTTTTTTTATTATTTTTATTTATTTATTTATTATTAATTTATTATTATTATTATTATTATTTATTTTTTATTTTTTTATTGTTATTTAAAAAAAAAAAAGTTTCTTGGATCTAATTCTGATTGACATGATGAAATGCAATATGAAATGCTAAATGAATGCATGAATGAGGAGGGCAAATTTTGGGGTGTTACAAATGGTATAGGTAAAAAATGACCTATAATGTAACCTCATATCACATGCTCATAAATATTGAATTAGATCTCTCTCCAAACATAAAAGTTGAAGTAGACATCTTGAATTTGATTATGAAACTTGGAAATCTTTCATCGCATAAAAATTGAGCAAGTTATGGCCTTGAGAAGTTGACTTTCAAATTAGGGTTTAGACAAAATGACCTATAATGTTTCAACATAGAAAATAATTTTCCAAGCAAAACTAGATCTAGGTCTCAACATGAAAGTTGTTTGGAATGTCATTTAGAGTAACTTTTCTCTTGGAATCATTTTCATATGGTGAAAATTGTAGGAGATAAGTGAAGCTAGCAGAAATATACACGACCGTATCGCACGCTCGAACATACAACAGAGTCGCCATCGAACTTTATTTATCCCCAGAGGGAAGGGAAAACATCGATAAAACTCGGGGGAAAAGAGATATAATGGGTATGGAAGTCGGTTATGCAAGGGGAAGGTATTAGCACCCCAAACATCCATGGTACTCCATGGGAACCGTTTTGATTGTTCTCGCTCGAGTAGGTGTTAACTAGAGATTACTCACAAAAGAGTAAGGGGAAAGGAAGGGAAATAGATAAAGTGCTCGATTAGGATTGGGGCCCTCATGCCTACGTATCCTCATAGTGCAATAAGGAATTCAGAGCTCTGTAGTTCAGAGAACTAATGGGGGAGATGAAAAGGGAGTTGTGATCAAGGTATGGTTTGAACCAAAGAATAATGTTGTTTGAACTCCAAATGAAGGTGAAAATATGAACCCAAGAGTAAACAAGTTGTTTGAACCGACAAGTGAGGGCGTAAAGCATTTATAGCATTGTATTGGAACAACCGAAAAGAGAGGAATTAGGTGTTTGGGATAAGCGCCAAACAACTCTTGGGTCACAAGGAGGTACAAGATGGAGCACAAAGGTATAGTGTATTTAGCTCAAAGAATAGGTATATCACATGGAGTCTGTAAAACCCTATTTTTGACCCTAAGATCCCTCATGGCATCATATCATTGCTCAGTGCATTGCCTTAAGGATCATAGCATGTTTGGCTCCTTAACCCTAGGGTTGGGACTTGTGTGAGTGGTTTGAGACCACCAAGAATGCTTGTATTATATATTATTGCTTTTCTTTTTTTGATTACTAACTAAAAGCACAAAAATATGTCACTAACTCTTTTCGTTTTGAAGCTTAAGTGATCATGTGCTCCAATGCTCCTAGGAGGCTCCTAAGCCCAACGAAATGGCCAGATGAAGAGGAGGAAAAAGCATGACAATGGTCAACAAAGTTCCTAATCATCATATATGTCTCCCAAGTATCTCAATTTTCCAATTTGATCAAGATAACCCAAAGGGCTTCAGGATTGTTTCCCGAGGAAACCTTAATTTTGCTCATGAAGCAACCTCAACCTATGATCAAATTAAATCAAGGGAAGTTCTTTCATTCATTATTTTATGCATATATAAGCCTATGTGAGGCCCCTCAATTAATCATTCATCAAGATTGGAAGTTTGGCCTTGAAAAGTTGACCAGTCAAATCATCTCACTAAACTGAGGTCTACTGAGATACAACTTTTGATGTGTTTGTAAAATGAAGATGACCCCAAGAGAAATAATGTTCTTACGAACCATATGAACAACTTTCATGTTCATAAAAAATCCATTTGAAACTTGAAAGGTCATAATTCATTTCAAAACATTATAGGTCATTTTGACTGAAACCCTAATTTTAGATCAACTTCCCAAGGACCTAACTCCCTTAATATTTATGATTTTGAGGTGAGACAAAATGCATTGGAAAGCTTAAGATGTCTAATTCAAATGGTATGTTGGAAAAAATTTCATAATCCTAAAAGAAACACATGTGATAATACAAAACATTATAGGTCACCTTGGACCTAAGTCATTGAATTTGAAAAAGTACCCAACTTCAAATGCCCATAACTTTGTCATGGAAAATCCAAATTATGTTAAATTGGAGTCTAAATTGATCATCTTGAAAATATATACAACTTTGATGTTGGAGGTTGTTCAATTTGAAGCTTGCATCATGGAAACAGAAGGGCTTGAATAGGCTTGCTTTTGGTGAAAATTTTCAAAGGGAGACTTAAACATGTTTTGTACCCAAACTTTCACAGCAAGTTTTCATTAATTTCCAAATGCCAAATGAATTTTTTCCCAACATGACTTTTGTTCCTTATTTCAAGGGTTTTCCAACCATTACTCACATTACTATTTTTGGACTTTCTATTGGTGAGTTTCAAAGAGCTCTTTCTTTATGTGCATTTTTGCATTTCATGTTGAAACTTAATGTACGAGCTGATTACATCACATGTACACGTCCAATTCCATTTCTATTGAGTTCAGCTTGGTTTTGCACCCATCATTGGGCCTCACATGCGCCTGTACAGGCCCATGCGCTAAAGTTTCAAATTGTTATGCACACGAGGGAATCATGAGCTCAGCTCTCATCAGTTATAAATAAGCACTCAATCTCATTCATTTAGCAACCTTGTGGAGACCTGAAATGCTGTAGCACTGAAATCCCAACCAATACCAAAGGAATTTTCAGATTTTTCTCTCATCTTCAAGCTTGAAATTCAACATCATTGGTTGATTTTCAAAGCTCAATTCCTTAGCCTATCATCTCCATTACATCTCTAGAGTAGAAAGGAATCAAGATCTTGAAGAATTCGTGGCTTTGAGAGCTCCAATTCAGAGGTAGAACTTCAAACTTTTTGGATCTAGATCTTGCAATTCAATGTAGTTTTCTCTTGTTTATGTGGTTTTCTGAAGTCCTGACACTTGAGGCAGGCCAGTGGTGGTCTCAATTTTTCATTTCGGGCATTTACAGTTGACACACTATGATCTTCCATCTCACATTTCTCTTAAAATAGGAAGAGTGAGGAAGATCCATGGATACAGTGGTGATGTACATCACTGATGTACATCACCTGAGCTTCAATTTGATGTCCTTGTTTTTCATTTTCGTTGCAAAATTTTTCTCTGCAAGTGGTGGCCGGATTCTGGTATCTCACCGGAAAAGATGGTGGTTTCCACCACCATCACCACGTGGGCACCTTCTTAGCTCTTGGATTGCTTGGCCACGTTATAATCTCATGCGTTCGTTATGTTTACTTATTTTAAATCATCATGCCGCGTGGTTGACTCAAGTGCACCATGCGCCCTTGCATCTAATCAATCCATCCACGCCACGTCATTTAATGAAATTGATCCAATGGCGCTGGCTTTTCCATTATTTCTATTTTTATTTTTATTTCAGCTAATTCCTTTTATTTTCAAAAATTCATAAAAAATTTATTTGAAGTCACAAAAATATGAGACAAATGCTAAAAATTTCCTTGAAAAATCTAGTTTCATATTTTGATTTTTAATTATTTTTGTGACTTCATTTAATATTTTTTGTGAACTATTTTATTTTTAATAGTTTTAATTCATTTTAAATTACTTTCTGATATTTGAAAAATCCAAAAATATTTTCCTAACACCTATGGATCATGATAAGTTAATGAAAAATAGTCTCATCAATTTCTTATTTGATTTGAGATTTATTTGAGATTTTAGTTCATATTGTGTTATTTTTTAGTGTTTTTAATTGTTTTTAAATACTTTCTAATTTCCAAAATTGTTGAGAAAATTAGTCAAAGATTATTTGACCATGTTAGACCTATGAGAATTTAATTGGACTTGTTGAAGTTGATTTGAATAAAATTTGAGGTTTGACCTTATTTGATTATTTTTATTTTGCATTTTATTTTAATTCAAAAAAATATCAAAAAATTATGGTTGACTTGTTGACTTGTAATCTTCATTTCTTTTCTGTTTAGCATTGATTGATGATGACTTGATTCACATTTGATCAATTGAATTTGATACTTGAATTCTCTTTCCCTCCCTTTCATCTTCATCCCATTCTTTTCATCATTTGGCCAATGAGTTAATGTCTTATGGTTGGTCTTGACAAATGAGAGGTTTAATCTTATTTGATCTAAACCAAACTCAACTTGATCCATGATCAAGTGAGTTGTTTTGTGTCCAAGATAGGTTGCTTCTTGGTCAAGCAAAAAAACTAGAGTCCACACAAGGCCCTTCCCCTTTTGTTTTGGCATGGCAAGTTTGTGGAGCTTGGCTTACAAGTCATGATGTCTAACTTGTGTTTATTTGCCTATAGTTTTATTGACCGACCTCAGATAGGTGTGACTACTACATTAGTCCACTTACGATTGCTTAACATAGCGCTACATTGTCTTATGACAAGCTAACATAACTATACTAATTACTAACTTTAATTTCTTGCCCTTTACTTTTAATGCAATTTATTTCTTGCTCATTATTCATATTAGTTTTCCCTTTGCTCACTTGAGCACATATTTTATTTTTATGTCATTTTTCTTTTGCTCATTGGAGCTCATTATTGTATATAGATATATTGTTATCTTATGTTTGTTTTGTGTTTGTTTTGTGTGAACCAAATGCAAAAAGGAGAAAGGACTTAGAATTAGGAAATACCTATGCTTAAAGGAGTTCAAGAGCAACTAGGCCTCATGCCTTTAGAATGTTAAATTTGTTGAAGAGCAACTAGGCCTCATGCCTTTAGAATGCTAAATCTCAAAGTTGACTTTAAAGGACTTCTCATCTAAACCTATTCTTTGTCCATTCCTCTTATTGTGTTGTGAACTTTTTGATGTTTGCTCTTGTGTGATAGGGATTCCATCTTGCGATAGTATAAAGAGGACCATTGTCATGAGTAGCCAAGTTAAGAGAGACAAGCCAAACGAAGATCCTAGGAGCTTGAATCCAAATTGTTTGATTGCTTGATTGTGTGCTAAGTCCAAAGGAAAGGAGCACCTTGAATCATCTCTATGATTTAAAGAAAAGGAACTCCAGGGTTTATCTTTTCTCTCTTATCTTTGTTTTCTTAAGAACTAGCCCTTCTTTTCTTCTTCCCACTCTAACCAAGCCAAAATCATTTTTAAAACTTTGACTTTGTTTCAAACTAGAAACCTAGGCGTTATGCCTTTGACTTTTCAAAACCATTTTTCATAAACACTCATTGTGAATAAACATTAATCCAACTTTGACTTCATTTTGTAAATAAGTCTAACTTGTAAATACAACTCACTTCATGTTGTTTTGGGGTTCCAATGGCCACTTTGTTAATACTTTTTTTTTCATAAACATTATTCATAGGTTTAAGTTATCATAGTGGTTAATGTAAATATCACCTCATCCTTAGTGATTGGGTTATAAGTCTTCCATACTTATTATAGGGTTAACCCCTCATTAGTATGTTGAATCCTTCCTCACATGGTGGATTGTTGGTTTAGATTGAGGTTTCTCCCTTTGATAACAAAAGACCTTAAGGCTTTTGGTTAAATCAATTCACCAATATTTGGGATTTTTACCCCGAACTACGAGGTTTTGATCCTACCTTTGTGATGGTACGTAGGCAATGGGTTCATCCATTCAAACAACAAAATTTGTAAATATAATTTATTCTCCTCTCATCCCTCTTATCTTTTACACGAATCTTTTCACAAATACCAACCTACAACACATATTTGCAAAAAGAGGTTCCCTTAGAGTACTAAGGATGTTTTGGGTGCGTAAAAGCTTCCCATTTCATAACCAACCCCCTTACCTAGATCTCTGACATTTTTATTAGTTTTTGATTTGAAAAATTTCTTACCTTGGGTTTTATTCTCTTTTTAGCCTTTCGTTTGGACAAATAAAAGTGCGGTGGCGACTCGAATTGTATGTTTACTTTTGGTTTAGTCAATAAACCTAAAGGTAATGAAAACCCCGCTACAGAAAAAGTGGCGACTCTGCTGGGGACTAAGTAACTCCCTGGTGGGTTTAGCCTACTTTTTGTTTATGTGTGTTGTATGTTTATTTGTGACATATTTTTGTGCAAATTTGGGATGACTGTATTGTTTGTAATGAATGAATTGCTTGATATATTAATTGCTTGTATGCTTGGTGGTTTCTTGTGAGATAAGTTCTACACCCGAATTCGAGTGCACTTATGATAGGAGAATGGCATAGTCTTGTTGACTTGTGTGGAGTTATTCCTTAACATGTTGACTTGCAAGTCCATTCACTTGGTGGAGGTCTTGTTGGGATCCATAATGTCACACGAGTAGTCGTGGTTAGGCATTACTCTTTCCAATATAAACCTCAGAAGCCAATGACCTTATATACCTAGCCCATATTGGCCTATTTTAGGACGTAGTGCGAAGGTCGTTCAAGTGTAAGACTTGAGGCGATTGTTACGTGATACTACACTCATAAGAGTCCCTCTTGAGAATATTTTTGGAGAACGAGTAGTCGTTTTATCCGATAATATCCGAAAGATGGGATGATGACTATGGGGACCTCTTTAGAACATGATTGTTAGGTTTAACCATAGTACACTCCCATTGGGTGGTTCTTAACCAAGACTCCATGCTCGTGACTTACAACAAACCCTTGATTCGCGGTTGATCCGTTCTCGTATATCATAAATATCAATGGAACTTGGATGTTGATAAGGTGTAAACCATAATCCACCAAAATGGATGATTGATATTGACGATGACTTAAGCCATCCCGTGACCTTTGTGTGGTTTGACTTGCTTGATCCTTGAGTGTGATTGTTGCATCCATGCATTCATGCATTCATTCGCATACATATCATCAACAATAAAGATTTTTCAAGGAACTTAAGAGGTCTATTTACAAATTTTTATACATGGATAAGCAAAGAAGGAATACGAAGAAGTGCAGTTTCAGACAACCCGACTTGAAAGAGTTAAGGAGTTTTACATCTTATGTATTAGAGCCTTTAGAGTTCAAAGCTCATCATGGTAAGCTTCTGTCTGTTCTTTCTACTAAGGTGGATGAAGGTCTGATGAGTGTATTGGTGCAGTTCTACGATCCTCTGTATCAGTGCTTCACTTTTCCAGATTTCCAGCTTTTGCCTAGACTTGAGGAGTATGCCTATCATGTGGGTATACCTATTCTTGACCAGTTGCCATTCAGTGGTTTGGAGAAGGTTCCGTGTTCCCAAGAGATTGCTGACATGCTTCATGTAGATGTATCTAACATTTTTGCTAATACGACTACCAAAGGTGGAATTCAAGGTCTCCCATCTGATTTTCTCATTGCCAAAGCTACTTTGTTTGGGAAGGCCATGAGTGAGGAAGCTTTTGAAGCCATATTTGTACTCCTCATCTATGGGCTAGTGTTATTTCCCAACATCGATAACTTCGTGGATGTGGACGCTATTAGGATTTTCTCTTCTCTTAATCCCGTTCTGACTCTATTGGGTGACACTTATTTCTCTTTGCATATGAGGAATGCCAAGGGTGGTGGTTCCATTGTGTGTTGTCTGCCTCTGTTGTACAAGTGGTTTATTTCGCACTTGCCTCAGACGCTTGCCTTCAAGGAGAACAAGAGTTGTCTACGGTGGTCCACGAGACTTCTGTATCTCACTAATGATAATATCTCTTGGTATAACCGTGTCTATGATGGCGTTCAGATTATTGACTCTTGTGGTGAGTTCTCCAATGTGCCTCTTCTTGGTACATGTGGTGGAATTAACTACAACCCTGCTTTGGCTCGCCGTCAGCTTGGGTTCCCCTTAAAGGATAAACCTAACAACATTTTGTTGGAAGGCTTGTTCTTTCAAGAGGGTAAAGATCCTCATAACTTGAAGGATATGATGGTTCGCGCCTGGCGCAAAATTCATAAGAAAGGAAGGAGTGAGCTTGGTCCGAAGAATTGTGTTGCTTTGGAACCTTACACCGCTTGGGTGAGGAGGAGAGCTCTTGAGTACCGCATGCCGTACGAGTATCCGAGACCTACCCCTATGGTTATGGTTGGGCCTTCAACCCTTCCTAACCAAGGAGTAGAGGAGTTGAGAGATGAAGACCGGTCACGTGCATGGGTTCGTGAGCGTGAGGAACTTCTTCAACAACTCAAAGATAAGGATGTAGTGATAGAGTTTCTAGAGCATTAGGTTATTGATAAGCCTGATGATGTGGTTACTTCCCTTCTTCCTCACTCATCTAGGTTTTGGAAGAGGAAGTATGATCAGCTCGCCAAGGAGAAGGCAGATATGGAAGCAGCTTATGTGAGAGAGGTGAAGAGGCTTTGTGCAACTTATCTTTCGATCTCAAAGGCTTTGGACGATTGTTTCTAGGGCTCGATAGGATGTTCATTATCCTTTTCTATTGTATTGTATTTAGTTACTAAAACTGTATTACTTCCTTGGTGTAAAAAGTTTCCAAATATTATTACTATGAGTATTCCATACATGTTCAGTATTTTAAATACATTTGCAAATAGATCTCTATAAAGTTCCTCTAATAAAAAACAAATCATATGCACAAACATTGCATGCATCATATGCATAAGCAGGTTTTGTTCCAAGCTCTTGATCAGTGCTCTAACTCTTTGCTCTTCATTTATTTTGAAGACAAGCTGACGCACCGGTATCATACCAAAGCAAATCATCCAAAGATAATGGAACATCTCGAGCAAGAGAACAGGGACCTAAAGGAAGAGACTGTTAAGCTAACTGCCATGATGGAGTCAGTTCTGACCGCACAAAGCCAAGCTTCACCAACTCCTGCAAATCCTCCCGCGAGGACGGTCATATTCGAGGTAGCTACTTTAACTGTGCCTGCTGCAACAACCCACTTCGCTCCAACTATGCCAACCGGGTTCCCTCGGGGAATGCCTTCTAATTTCATGCAAGAGGGTTTTGCTCCTACTCTCGCTTCTATGTCGGCATCTAGCCCAGTCCTGTCTGTGCCACCTCCCGTTGTGCACACCCTTCCCCGTGTTGAAGACACCATTTATCATTCCGAGCCATCTGAGGGCCCGGATGTATATGAGAAAATGGACAAAATGAAAGATCAATTCCTTGAGCTGCGCAAGGAACTGAAGACTTTAAGGGGTAAGGACCTCTTTGGGAAAAGTGCTGATGAGTTGTGCTTGGTGCCCAACGTTAAAATCCCTGTCAAATTCAAAGTGTCTGACTTTGAGAAGTATAAGGGAAATACATGCCCGCTCAGCCATCTTGTGATGTATGCTCGCAAGATGTCAACACAGGCTGACAACGACCAACTGTTGATTCACTACTTTCAGGATAGCCTGACAGGTGCTGCGCTCTGGTGGTATATGGGGCTGGAGAGTGCAAGCATCCGCACTTTCAACGATCTAGGTGAGGCCTTTGTGAAGTAGTACAACTATAATATGGATATGGCTCCAGACAGGGACTAGTTGAGGGTAATATCCTAGAAGGATAAAGAGACCTTCAAGGAATACACCCAGAGATGGCGAGAACTGGCAGCTCAGGTAGTGCCACCCCTGGAGGAGAAGGAGATGACAAAGATCTTCCTGAAGACTTTGAGCTCTTTCTATTATGAGAGAATGATCGCTAGTACTCCCTCAGACTTCACCGAAATGGTGAATATGGTAATGAGGCTAGAGGAAGGGGTCCGTGAGGGACGGTTATCTCGAGATGATGGTTCCTTAGCAAAGAAGTATGGAGGATTTGCTAGGAAAAAGGAGGGAGAAACTCATGTTGTGTCCTCTCATGTTAAAATAAGGCCCTTTGTGAAGAGGAGAGAAGTGCAACCAACTATCAACCAACACCAGGTGGCTCATAGATCACCTGCTTTCAGAGAAGTTCAACAACAACATCGTCAACAATAACAGACTTATCAGCCTCGCAACAATAATAACACCAGCACCAGCAACTACGAGATGAAGAGGGTAACTTTTGACCCAATTCTGATGACTTATGCTGAGCTTTATCCTTTCTTGATCGATAGGAAGCTGATAACTCCACGAGACCCTTCCGCTGTACCAACCAATCCTCATTGGTGGTACAAGCCCGAACTCCATTGTGTGTATCATTCTGGTGCTCTCGGACATGATGTGGAGAATTGCTATCCATTGAAGACCAAGGTGCAAGACCTTGTGAGAAGTGGGATACTGTTTTTTGAGGACGTAGGTCCGAATGTGAAGAAGAACCCATTGCCTAAGCATGGGAAGGAAGTTATTAACATGGTTCAGGGATGCCCTGGCAAGTATAAAGTCCATTATGTGAATGACATAAGGTAATCCTTAGTTGAGATGCATAAGCGATTGTGTGAACACAGCCATTATGAGCATGATCATGATAGGTGCCAGGTGTGCACTATCAATGAGAGAGGATGCTGTCAAGTGAGAAGGGACATCCAAGAGATGATAGATCAAGGGATGATTGAAATACTTCATAATTGTAATGAGGATGAAGTTGATGTTATCACTCTCGTGTTTAAAATTCCTGAGCCCGTTGTTATCAGATATAATGGCATCAAGAAGAAAGTATCGCCAGCTCTTGGGATTAAGCCAGCGGGTCCTGTCCCGTATGTATCAGACAAAGTTGTTCCTTACCGTTATAACGCAGTCATGCTAGAAGATGGAAAGGAGGTGTCGTTGCCCTCAACTTCCGTGGTGAGCATCTCAGATGTCAGTGGAGTGACCCGTAGTGGTCGTGTTTTCTCGGCTCAGCCGAAATCCCACAAAGACGTTGTGAAGAGAACTGATGTTAATCCTGCCAGTCCCGTGGGGACTTCTTCTTCAAATAATTTTGTTCTTGTTGCGAAGGGTGTTGACCCCGTTGTTGTCAAAACTAATAATACTCATATCCTGGTTGGCCAGTCTGGCATTTTGAGAGAGGATGGTGATGAGATGCTGAGGCTCACCAAAAGGAGTGAATATAATGTTGTTGATCAATTGCTTCAAACTCCATCAAAGATATATGTCTTATCTTTGTTGATGAATTCCAAGCCATACCACAAAGCTTTGCAGAGGGTGTTGGACGTGGCATACGTGGACCACGATCTCATAATTGAGCAGTTTGATAGCATTGTTGCAAATATAATCGCTTGCAACAATCTAAGCATCTGTGATGATGATCTTCACGAGGAGGGAAAAGACCATAATTTGGCTTTACATATATCCATGAACTGTAAAGATGATTGCTTGTCCAATGTGTTGATGGACACAGGGTCATCACTCAATGTATTGCCAAAATCCACTCTTGCTAAACTTTCATATCAGGGGCCTCCCATGAGGCAAAGTGGAGTGGTAGTGAAGGTGTTTGATGGATCGCGTAAAACTGTGATCGGTGAATTAGAACTCCCGATCAAGATTGGACCTAGTGATTTCTAGATCACTTTCCAGGTCATGGATATTCATCCGTCTTATAGTTGTTTGCTTGGAAGACCATGGATTCACGAGGCAGGCGCTGTGACATCCACCCTACACCAAAAGTTGAAGTTCGTGAAGAACAAGAAGTTGGTGGTGATAGGGTGAGAGAAGGATCTCTTGGTCAGTCATTTATCTTCCTTCTCCTATATTGATGTTGAGGACGAGGTTGGCTCCGTTCCAAGCCTTGTCTATTGCTGAACCTTCGAGGAAAGGACTTTCTTCATTTGTCTCCTATAATGATGCGAAGTTGGCCATTGAGCATGGTGAAACTACTGGTTTGGGGAAAATGATCAAGTTGGAAGATAATAAGTCCCGAGCTGGCATAGGGTATTCTTCCGGTGTTTCCAATAATCATGGGTTGTTCCAGAATGGAGGTTTCATCCACACCGTTGAAGATCAGGAAGCTGCCGCCATTGTTGAAGATGATGAAGAGGAAGATCTTGGCAACTTTGTCATACCTGGAGGAATCTGCAATAATTGGGTCGTTGTTGATGTTCCAACAGTTATCCATAAGTCAACCTAATGTGTTCATTTTGTTCAAAAACCCTTCTCCCATGCCAAAAGGAGAAGTGAAGACATTATTGGCATAATTTGATTAATACAGTGATATTCATTCAATAATCGCATGTTAAATGTTTGTTTTTCTCAAATTATTTTTCCTTTTTTCTTTTTGCATGAAATTGGTGATCACCATAAAACCCTAAAAAGAGAATAAAATCAACTTTCCATCTGCATAATGATTTGCCTTGTTTGAATTCTAAAATCTCTTTTATACTCAAAATTATTATGCAGGTTAATCAAACCCATTGAACATAATGATCCAACACCATCTCCCAATTTTGAGTTCCCTATATTTGAGGCAGAAGAAGATGATGTTGAAGAGATTCCTGATGAGATTACCCGTCTGCTTGAGCACGAGGAGAAGATCATTCAGCTGCATCTTGAGAATCTGGAAATAGTCAACTTGGGATCTGAAGACTGCATTCGTGAAGTGAAGATTGGGGCACTCCTTGAAGAGTCTGTTAAGAAGGGTTTGATTGAGTTGCTACGAGAATATTTCGACGTCTTTGCCTGGTCGTATGAAGACATGCCTGGTCTAGATATTGATATCGTGCAACATTTCTTGCCGTTGAAGCCTGAGTGTGTGCCTGGGAAGCAAAAGCTCAGAAGAACTCATGCTGATATGGAAGTGAAGATTAAAGAAGAAGTTCATAAGCAAATTGATGCGGGGTTTCTGGTGACTTCTACATATCCTCAATGGGTGGCCAATATTGTGCCCGTGACTAAGAAAGACGGAAAAGTCCGAATGTGTGTGGATTACCGTGACTTGAATAAGGCTGGTCTGAAAGATGATTTTCCTCTACCACACATTGATATGTTGGTAGATAATACAGCTAAATTCAATGTATTCTCATTTATGGATGGATTTTCTGGTTATAATCAGATTAAAATGGCACCCGAGGATATGGAGAAGATAACATTCATCACACCTTGGGGAACATTCTGTTATCGAGTGATGCCCTTCGGTTTGAAGAACGCCGGAGCCACGTATCAACGTGGTATGACTACCTTGTTTCATGATATGATGCACAAAGAGATCGAGATATATGTTGATGATATAATTGCAAAGTCAAAAACGGAAGTTGAACATGTAGAACACTTATTGAAGCTTTTCCAGCATTTGAGGAAGTACAAACTCCACTTGAATCCAAACAAGTGTACATTTGGAGTCCGTTCCGGCAAGTTATTGGGCTTTATCATCAGCGAGAGAGGTATTCAAGTTGATCCTGCCAAGGTCAAAGCAATACAAGAGATGCCTGCGCCCAAAACTGAGAAGCAAGTCTGAGGTTTTCTTGGCCGCTTGAATTACATTTCCAGATTTATACCCCACATGAATGCCACATGTGCGCCTATATTCAATCTCCTCCGGAAAGATCATCGTCATGATTGGACCGAGGACTGTCAAAAGGACTTTGATAGTATCAAAGGGTATCTGTCTGAGCCTCCGATTCTGTCTCCGCCTGTTGAAGGGAGACCTTTGATTATGTACTTGATCGTACTTGATGATTCCATGGGTTGTGTCCTTGGTCAGCAAGGTGAATAAGGAAAGAAAGAATATGCAATATACTACTTGAGTAAGAAATTTACTGACTGTGAGTCTCAGTACTCAATGCTTGAGAAGACATGTTGTGCTTTGGCTTGGGCTGCTAAGCGTTTGCGTCAGTATATGTTGAATCATACAACTTGGTTGATATCTAAAATGGATCCAATCAAGTATATCTTTGAGAATCCTGCTTTAACTAGGAGGATTGCCCGTTGGTAGATGTTGTTATCTGAGTATGATAATGAGTATCGAGCTCAAAA
Source organism: Lathyrus oleraceus (assembly GCF_024323335.1). Lineage (NCBI taxonomy): Eukaryota > Viridiplantae > Streptophyta > Magnoliopsida > Fabales > Fabaceae > Lathyrus > Lathyrus oleraceus. Next base: position 246,548,777 of record NC_066579.1, read on the forward strand.
GGCTATTAAAGGTAGTATCTTGGCTGACCATTTGGTGCATCAACCAATTGAAGATTATCAGTCTGTTCAGTACGACTTCCCTGATGAGGAGATTCAGTATTTGAAGGTGAAAGATTGTAATGAGCCTACGCTCAATGAAGGGCCAGAGCCTGGTTCCCGATGGGGTATGGTGTTCGATGGTGTTGTCAATCATTATGGAAATGGTATTGGGGAAATGATTATTACTCCTCAATGCACACATTTTCCTTTTACAGCAAGACTAACTTTCAAATGCACGAATAATATGGCGGAGTATGAGGCTTGTATTATCGGTTTGGAAGAATGTATTGATCTTAGGATCAAACATCTTGATGTTTATGGCGATTCGGCCCTTGTTGTTAATTAGAGTAAGGGTTAATGGGAGACAAATCATCCTGGCCTCATCCCATACAGAGGTTATGCGAGGAGGATTTCAACTTTCTTTACTAAGATTGACTTCCATTACATTCCTCGAGATGAGAATCAGATGGCAGATGCTCTCACTACGCTTGCTTTAATGATTGTAGTGAAGTATTGGAATGAAATTCCCAATATTACGGTGATGCACTAGGATAGACCAGCTCATGTGTTTGCAGTTGAAGAAGCGAAAGATGATAAGCCATGGTACTACGATATCAGGTGTTTTCTTCAGAGTCAAACTTACCCGCCTGGGGCATCTGTTAAAGACAAGAAGACTTTGAGGAGATTATTTGGCAGTTTCTACCTTAATGTTGATGTGCTTTACAAGAGAAATTTTGACATGGTTCTGCTCAGATGCGTGGATAGACACGAGGCAGACCTGTTGATGACTGAAGCCCATGAGGGTTCATTTGGTACTCACTCCAATGGACATGCTATGGCGAAGAAAATGTTGAGAGCAGGCTACTATTGGCTGACAATGGAGTCTGACTGCTGCAAGTACGCGAAGAAATGCCACAAGTGTCAGATTTATGCGGATAAGATTCATATTCCCCCGACACTTCTGAATGTTATTTCTTCACCATGGCCTTTCTCCATGTGGGGAATTGACATGATTGGCATGATTGACCCTAAGGCATCAAACAGTCACCATTTTATTCTCGTAGCCATTGATTACATCACCAAGTGGGTTGAAGCGGCATCATATGCAAATGTGACCAGGCAGGTGGTTGTAAGGTTTATCAAGAATCAACTCATATGTCGTTATGGTGTGCCAGACAGGATCATTACTGATAATGGATCTAACTTGAACAATAAGATGATGAAGGAGTTGTGTAGCGAGTTCAAGATTGCACATCATAATTCTTCTCCCTATAGACCCAAGATGAATGGGGTTGTTGAGGCTGCTAACAAGAACATCAAGAAGATTATTCAGAAGATGGTTGTTATGTATAAAGATTGGCACGAGATGCTGTCATTTGCTTTGCATGGCTATCGTACATCCGTCCGCACTTCAACAGGGGGAACCCCTTTCTCCCTTGTATATGGCATGGAGGTTGTGCTCCCCGTAGAGGTTGAGATCCCATCAATGAGAGTCTTGATGGAAGCGAAGTTGACTAAGGCTGAATGGGTTCAGAGTCATTATGATCAGTTGAATTTGATCGAAGAGAAGAGATTAACTGCCATGTGTCATGGTCAGTTATATCAGCAAAGGATGAAGAAGGCCTTTGATAAGAAGGTCAAACCACGTGTATTCCGAGAGGGCGACCTCGTGCTCAAGAAAGTCTTGTCTTTCGCGCCCGATTCCAGGGGCAAGTGGACTCCAAATATGAAGGTCCATACGTTGTTAAGAGAGCCTTTTCAGGCGGTGCTTTGTTGCTTACAACTATGGATGGGGAGGATTTCACTCGTCCTGTGAATTCAGATGCAGTCAAGAAATACTTCGCCTAAAAATAAAAACAAAATAGCTCGCTAAGTTGAAAACCCGAAAGGGCGGCTTAGGCAAAAATGAGCGTCTCGGTGGATTGAAAACCCGAAAGGGCGGTCCAGGAAAAAGTTAGAGACATGAAAAAGAATAATGAATATATATCCCGCTAGATTGAGTACCTCACCCTGGGGCAATCTAGGCAAAAGTTAGGGATTTGGCAAGTAACTGCATCTTGACAAGACTTTGTTCTACAACTGTCATTATGTCGGATGTCCATTCGTGATTCTTGGACCTGTTTGTGTTATATATGTTTGTCTGTCAGCATTAATCACACACAAATCATGCATATACATATAATATCATAGCATTCAGATATTCATGATTTGCATTCTTTCTCATATATCTTTGCTTGTTATCTCCTGCTATTGGTGAATTGTTCTTCCCCAAGTAGATGTTGGTGTCTGATCTCTCCATATAGAGTCATCCCCATAAGCAGAAAATGTCTATCTTTCTTTCTTTCTTCCCCAGTGAGTTATGTCCCCGTGGATGATTATTGTTCCAGTTTTCTCCCCAAGTTGTGTATTGGGATGGGAATTATTCCCCTGAGTTATATCCTCATCGGTTTGAGTCTTATTTGATTGTGTCTTTCTAGTTTGTTGCTAGATTGATGTCCTTTCTTGTTATTCCTTGCAGTTCCCTGTGGTTCAGTTGTTCAATTTCTCAGTAACCAGTAATTGTTCATCTTCTTCCCCAGCGGATTTTGTGGCCTTCTACCCAGTAACCGGTAGTTGTAAGTCCGATTTTTGTGGTTTTCTACCCAGTAACCGGTAGATGTAATCCCCTCTTTGTTGGTTATCTTTACCCAGTAGCCGATATTGATACTCCTTCATTTTCGAGTATTTCACCCAGTAACCGGTGATATATCTCTTGGATAATTGCTTTTGTTAGGCAATTTATCCTTAGCGAGTCATCTTTCATCTACCCTTGTTAGGTAATGATTATTTCTCCTTCTGATTGGTCATCATTTTATACCCAGTAACCGGTACCCCGATGTCCTTTCTTTTTGGTCAATTTATCCTTCATTAACCCAGTAACCGGTTGTGGATAATCGTCCATGCGAGTATGTTATCTATGTTAAGACGGTAATAGATAATATATCTCATGTGCTCTTCAGTCGAAGTCTTTTTCTTCCCTAGTCGAGCAAGGTTCGTATTCCTTTGTGGGATTGAATGTCCATCCTATAAGTCGAGTTTGCTTTTTCAGACCTCCTTTCGGATGATGAGTGTCTTGGATATGTTCCCAATTCACGCCTGGTCGGTCACCTATTATATGCCCAGTAATCGGTATCCCTAGTGTTCCTTCCTTCTGCTCCCTATTATGAATTTTGTCCCCTGTGGATTCAGATTTTGCTGAGTTGAGATGCGCCTTTTGGCTCCTCCTCAGATGTTCGGATGATTGATATATCTCACCCTCATATTGGTCTTAGATATTCGTTCTCCCTGAGCGTGATGTTCTCTCACCCAGTAACCGGTGTTTTGGTAACATGTCTCTCTTTGAGTTTATTACCTAGTAACTGGTAATATCTCGTTGTTTCTTCCTCAGCTGAGTCCTTTGTAGACATCCCCGTCTAAGTCTAGATTTTTTATCCGATGTATCCTTTGTGGATAGTTTTGTTGTATTGGCATTTTCCCTAATACATGCATCTTTGTGTCAGCTCGAGTCTTTCCATCGATTTATTTTCGTGGAATCCCTTCGTGGCAATCATTCACCATGAAGATTTTATTTTGCATGCATACATTTGCATCATGACGTCTATTAGGGACCAAAATTCGTCTCTTTGTTATTATTTAAGCCCATTCTACCTCGTCGAGACGAAGATTTTAACCTTCATGTCTCCGGCTAGAATTACCTTAAATAGGGGCATCTGTAAGACCCTAATTTTGACCCTAAGATCCATCATGGCATCATATCATTGCTCAGTGCATTGCCTCAAGGATCATAGCATGTTTGGCTCCTTAACCCTAGGGTTGGGACTTGTGTGAGTGGTTTGAGACCACCAAGCATGCTTGTATTATGTATTATTGCTTTTCATATTTTGATTACTAACCAAAAGCACAAAAATATGTCACTAACTCTTTTTGTTTTGAAGCTTAAGTGATCATGTGCTCCAATGCTCCTAGTAGGCTCCTAAGCCCAATGAAATGGCCAGATGAAGATGAGGAAAAAGCATGACAATTGTCCACAAAGTTCCTAATCATCATATATGTCTCCCAAGTATCTCAATTTGCCAATTTGATCAAGATAACCCAAAGGGCTTGAGGATTGTTTCCCAAGGAAACCCTGATTCAATTGTGCCTTGATTGTGCCTTGCTCATGAAGCAACCTCAACCTATGATCAAATTCAATCAAGGGAAGTTCTTTGATTCATTATTTTATGCATATATGAGCCTATGTGAGGCCCCTCAATCATTCATTCATCAAGATTGGAAGTTTGGCCTTGAAAAGTTGACCAGTCAAATCATCTGACTAAACTGAGGTATACTGAGATACAACTTTTGATGTGTTTCTCAAATGAAGATGACCCCAAGAGAAAAATTGTTCTTAAGAACCATATGAACAACTTTAATGCTCATCAAAAATCCATTTGAAACTTGGAAGGTCAACATTCATTTCAAAACATTATAGGTCATTTTGTCTAAAACCATAACTTTGGGTCAACTTCCCAAGGACCTAACTCCCCTAATTTTTATGATTTTGAGGTGAGAATAAATGAATTGGAAATATTAAGATGTATACTTCGAATGTTATGTTGTAAAAACTTTCCTAATCCTAAAATAAACACACGTGATAATACAAAACATTATAGGTCACCTTGGACCTAAGTCATTGACTTTGAAAAAGTACCCAACTTCGAATGCCCATAACTTTGTCATGGAAATTCCAAATGATGCAAAATTCGAGTCTAAATTGATCATATTGGAAACATGGAAACAGAAGGGCTTGAATAGGTCTGAATTTTGGTGAAAATTTTCAAAGGGAGACTTAAACATGTTTTGTACTCAAACTTTCATAGCCAGTTTTCATTAATTTCCAAATGCCAAATGAATTTTTTCCCAACATGACTTTTGTTCCTTATTTCAAGGGCTTTCCAACCATTACTCACATTACTTTTTTGGACTTTCCATTGGTGAGTTTCGAAGAGCTCTTTCTTTATGTGCATTTTTGCATTTCATGTTGAAACTTAATGTACAAGCTGATTACATCACATGTAGACATCCAATTCCATTTCAATTGAGTTCAACTTGGTTTTGCACCCATCATTAGGCCTCACATGCGCCTGTACAGACCCATGCACCAAAGTTTCAAATTTCCATGCACACGAGGGAATCATGAGCTCAGCCTCTTCAGCTATAAATAAGCACTCAATCTCATTCATTTAGCAACCTTGTGGAGACCTGAAATGCTGCAGCACTGAAATCCCAACCAATACCTATAGCGGGGTATTCGTTACCTTTAGAGATATTGACTAAATCTAAGGTAAACCATACAAGTCGAGTCGCCACCGCGCTTCTATTTATCCAAAGGAATGGCTAGAAAGCGAACAAAAACCTAAAAGTTTTATCAAATCAAAAACTAGTAAAAATGTCAGAGATATGGGTAAGGGGGTTGGTTATGCAATGGGAAGGTTTTAAGCACCCAAAACATCCTAGGTACTCCTAGGGAGCCCTTTTCATATTGGTTGTAAGGTTGGTATTTTGTGAAAATTTGTTTGTGCAAATATGATTGAAGAGATGAGAAGAGAATATATAGGTTATTTATATTTTTGTGTTTGGATGGATAAACCCATTGCCAACGTACCACCTTAAAAGATTAGAATCAAAACCTCATAGTTCGGGGTAAAAATCTCAAAATAAGTTGGTGAATTGATTGGTCCAAAAGCCTTAAGGTCTTTTGTTATCCAAGGGAGAAAACTCAACCTAAAACCACAAATCCACCATGCGAGGATAACTTCAACATACTAGTGAGGGGTTAACCCTATAATAAGCATGGAAGACTCATTGTCCATCACTAAGGATATAGGTAAGTATTACATCTACCTCAAGGATAACTCAAACCTAATAGCTAGAGGTTATGAAAAATTTGCTTAAGAAAGTGGCCATTGAAACCACAAAAAAGACATTTGAATGGGTTATATTTACCAATGAAAAGTATGTACAAAATATGGTCAAAGTTGACTTAGAAGTTCAATTCAAAATAAGTGTTATGGAAAGAAAGTTTGAAAATCAAAAGCATAAGGCTTAGGTTTCTAATGTTTGAAAACAAGTGTTAAATGTTTGCACAAAAGTTTTGGCTTAGGTTAGAGTGGAGGGAAGAAGAAGAATGGCTAAAGTCTTAATCATATAAGAGATAAGGGATAAGAAACAAGACCACAAATGGAGTTCCTCTCTTGAGATCATATTGATGATCCAAGTAGCTCCCATCCTTTGGAATATGCAAGCAAAATAATAGTAAGCTCAAGCAACAATCAAACAAGTCTCTTAAGAGATCCTCAATGCATCTTGTATCTTTCACTTTGGATGAACATGGCAATGGTTCTTCAATTTGAGCTCTCACAGGATTCCCTAGCACAAGAGCACACACATCAAAAGTTTTATGAAACAAATCAAGAATGGACAAGAGTGAGTTTGGAGGTTTGGTCCTTCTAATCCATCTTCACATTAAGATCCTTTTACTCCAATTTGCATAGGGAAAGTCCTAGAAACTAAGTCCACTTGTCCATTTCTTTGCCTTTTGGTCCACAACAATCAAAACAAAAGCATAAGCACAATAATATATACACAATTATGTGCTCAAGTGAGCAAAAGGCAAATTGCATTAACATAAACATGTGCTCAAATGAGCAAAGGAAAAAGCAAATGAATAATATGTACAAGAATAGTAAATTGCATAAAAGTAAAGAGCAAAAAAGTAAATATTAATGGTTAATGGTTAGTGTTAGTAGTTAGTGTGCCATAAGGCAAATTTAGCGCTATGTTAAGAAATCGTAATTGGACTTATGTAGAAGTCACAACTATCTGAGGCCGGTCAATAATAATGTAGGCAACAACACAAGTTAGAAGTCTTGATTAGTGAACCAAGTTCCCACAACTTGCCATGCCAAAAAAGAAGAAGAGAAATGATCTTGTATTGGTTTAAGTCCTTTGCATGATTTAAGAAGCAATTTATCCTCAATGCAAAGCCATTAACTTGATCATTTGATCAAGATGAATTAGATTTGAATCAAGAAAGATTAAACCTCCCTAATCAATGCTAACTTATCAACCTTTAACTCATTGATCAAAAAGAAAAGAAGAAGAAGAAGAAGATGGATAATGGAAATGAAGAAAATCAAGTGCATCAAATGAAAAGGAATGTACCAATCCATAAATGATGACCAAAGATAGGGAAGATCAAGGTCAAACCATAAAAATCAGAAATGAGATGAAGATTGGAAGTCAAGAAATAAACAAAATATTTTTGGCATTTTTAATATTTGAAAATAAACTTGAATTAAAATATTAAAGAAAGGTCAAACTTCAAATTCACTTCAAATCAACTTTAAAAAGTCCAAGTGAATTATCCCAAGTTCAACATGGTCAAACAAAGTTTGACAAAAAAATTCAGCATTTTTAAAAGTCAGAAACTATTTTAATCAATTAAAAATGAATAAAAATAACCTAATTGAACTAAAATCTCAAATAAATCTCAAATCAATTAATAAATTGATGAGAATATCAAAGAGATTAGAAAAATATTTTTGAATTTTTTGAATATCAAAAACTATTTAAAATGAATTAAAAATAACTAAAAAATAGAAAATTATTTAAAAATAGCAAATGCTAAAATAAAAAATATTAAAAATCATTTTTAGAAACTAGAAATTAAAAGAGAAGTAATGCAATTGGTCCCATATTTTTTGGACCAATAATAAAAGAGATATGGATTTTTGAAAATGAGATAGAATTAAAAAATGAAATAGAAAATAAAATTAGAATTAAAAATGGCAAAAAGCGCGAGCCCTTGGATCTGAGCTCATTAATTGAGCTGGCATATGCAAGCATCCAGAGGCGCGCGTCCAACATGTTCCACGGTCAATGCAACCACACGTGGTATTTAAAAAAGTCACAAGAATGGAGCGTGGAGATTAAATCTGGAGAATGCATCACACGGCTCAGGATTGATTTGGCAATGAGACGGTGGCCAGCGCCACCGTCTTCTCCGGTGAGCTCCGGCGAAGGTCAAAAAACACAGAGGTTCAAATGCTAACTAAAATGAACGATCCAGGCACCATTCGAAAGGTGAAGTGATGTACATCACTCCTATACCACTCACTTCCACTCTAGATTCCTATTAAGAGAGAAATCAGAGATGGAAGTTTGGTGATGTTCAACTGAACTTGCTCGATTTCAACAGTTAAGCACTCAATAATGATGGCTCTATAGAGAGGACTTCAGACAACACAATATCAAGGTCAATGGATCAAAGAATAATGAGATTCAAAGCAAAAACCAGTTGATCAAAACCTTTGGATTATGAAGAATTGAGTCACTTTCTTTGGTTCCTTTTGCAAACAGAAGCTTCAATAGATCAAATGGTGAAGGTCTAGGAACTTTAGATCTGAAAATTCAACCAAATGCAATTGAATTTCAGATCTGAGTTTTTGGAGAAAAATGAACTTTGTTCCTTTGGTATGGTTAGGGATTCACTCTTGCAGCATTTCAGGCGCCTTCGGGTTGGAGAATTGAAGAGCATAGCACATGTATTTATAGCTGGAGAGGGCTGAATGCATGAGTTAACTCGTGTGCATGGCAAATGGATTTTGCATTGCATGGGCTTGTGTGATCATGTGGAAGGCCCAATGAAGACTGAAATGGCTTGCTGAGTTCATGTGAGTTGCAAATGGACGTGTATATTAAGTGTAATCAGCTCATGCATGGCAATTGGATTGAATTTCACAAAATGCACTTAATCCTTCATGCCTTCGAAAATGGTGCTTCCAAACTCCAAATGCAACCTTATGAGTAATGGTTAGAAAGCTTGTTGCATAAGGAAAATATGATATGTTGATCAAAATTCCAATTGGGCCTTGGAAATTAGTGAAATTTGAGCTTAAAGTGTAGGGTGCAAAACCTGCATAAGTGAAGTTTCCAAAATTAGCCAATGTTCAAGCCCTTCTGTCTCAATGATGCAAGCTTCAAATGATAATATCTTCAACATGAAAGTTGTAGCTATTTTCAAGACAATAAATTTGGACTTATATTTTGCATCATTTGGATTTTTAATGAGTAAGTTATGGGCACTTGAAGTTGGACTTTTTCACATTTCAATGCATTTGGCCCAAAGTGACCTATAATGTTTTGCATTATCACATGTATTTATTTTGCGATTTTGAAACTTTTCTCAATATAACATTTTAAGTAGACACAATAATATTTCCAATTCATTTGGTTCCACCTCAAAATCATAAAAAATGAATGAGTTATGTTCTTGGGAAGTTGACCCAAAATTAGGGTTTCAGTCAAAATGATCTATAATGTCTTAGAATGGATGATGATCTTCCAAGCTTCAAGTCAATTTTTGATGAACATTAAAGTTGTTCATATTGTCCTTAAGAACATTTTTTCTCTTGGGATTATCTCCATTTGACCAATACATAAAAAGTTAGGTCTCAGTGCATTTCAAAATAGACAGATGAATTGACTAATCAATTTCTCAAGTCCACCACTCATATCTTGATGAATTGATGATTGAGGGCACTCAAATAAGTTCAAATATGCATGGAATGATGAATTAAAGAACTTCCCTTGATTGTATTTGACCATGGGTTGAGGTTGCTTCATGAGCAAGGCACAATTGATGAACAAATGAATTAGGGTTTCCTTGGGGAACAAACCTCAAACCCCTTGACTTGCTTTAATCAAAATGATGAATGGAGATACTTGGGAGGAATATTTGATGGATGAGAGCATTGGGAACAATTACCATGCTTTCTTTCATCTTCTCTTGACCTTATCATTGCACAAAGGATCTCCTAGAAGCTCTCAGACTTTGTGATTGCTCAAGCTACAAACAAGAAATGTTAGTGACATATTTTGGGCTTTTGGTTAGTAAATAAAAATGAGAAAAGCAATGATATACAATTCAAGCATGCTTGGTGATCTCAAACCACTCACAACAGGTCCCCACCCAAAGGCAAAGGGAACCAAGATGTTCATGATCCTTGAGGCTTTGCAAATGCAATGTTATAATGCCATGAGGGATCTTAGGGCCAAAATTGGGGTCTTGCAATACCAATGGAATTTTCATATTTTTCTCTCATTTTCAAGCTTGAAATTCAACATCATTAGTTGATTTTCAAAGCTCAATTCCTTAGCCTATCATCTCCATTGCATCTCTAGAGTAGAAAGGAATCAAGATCTTGAAGAATTCGTGGCTTTGAGAGCTCCAATTCAGAGGTAGAACTTCAAACGTCTTGGATCTAGATCTTGCAATTTAATGTAGTTTTCTCTTGTTTGTGTGGTTTTTTGAAGTCCTCACACTTGAGGCATACCAATGGTGGTCTCAATTTTTCATTTCGTGCATTTAAAGTTGACACACCATGATTTTCCATCTCACATTTCTCTCAAAATAGGAAGAGTGAGGATGATCCATGGATACAGTGGTGATGTACATCACCTGAGCTTCAATTTAATGTCCTTGTTTTTCATTTTCGTTACAAAATTTTTCTCTACAAGTGGTGGCCGGATTCTGGTATCTCACCGGAGAAGATAGTGGTTTCTACCACCATCACCACGTGTGCACCTTCTCAGCCCTTGGATTGCTTGGCCACGTTATCATCTCATGCGTTCGTTATGTTTACTTATTTTAAATCATCATGCCCCGCGGTTGACTCAAGTGCACCATGCGCCCTTGCATCTAATACATCCATCCACGCCACATCATATAATGAAATTGATCCGATGGCGCTGGATTTTCCATTATTTCTATTTTTATTTTAATTTCAACTAATTCCTTTTATTTTCAAAAATTCATAAAAAATTTATTTGAAGTCACAAAAATATGAGACCAATGCCAAAAATTTTCTTGAAAAATCTAGTTTCATATTTTGATTTTTAATTATTTTTGTGCCTTCATTTAATATTTTTTGTAAATCATTTGATTTTCAATAGTTTTAACTCATTTTAAATTACTTTCTCATATTTGAAAAATCCAAAAATATTTTGCTAACACCTATTGATCATGATAAGTCAATCAAAAATAGTCTCATCAATTTCTTATTTGATTTGAGATTTATTTGAGATTTTAGTTCATATTGTGTTATTTTTTAGTGTTTTTAATTGTTTTTAAATACTTTCTGATTTCCAAAATTGTTGAGAAAATTAGTCAAAGTTTATTTGACCATGTTAGACCTATGAGAATTTAATTGGACTTGTTGAAGTTGATTTGAATTAAATTTGAGGTTTGACCTTATTTGATTATTTTTATTTTGCATTTTATTTTAATTCAAAAAAATACAAAAAAATTATGGTTGACTTGTTGACTTGTAATCTTCATTTCTTTTCTGTTTAGCATTGATTGATGATGACTTAATTCACATTTGATCAATTGAATTTGATACTTGGATTCTCTTTCCCTCCCTTTTATCTTCATCCCATTCTTTTCATCATTTGGCCAATGAGTTAATGTCTTATGGTTGGTCTTGACAAATGAGAGGTTTAACCTTCTTTGTTCCAACCAAACTCAACTTGATCCATGATCGAGTGAGTTGTTTTGTGTCCAAGATAGGTTGCTTCTTAGTCAAGAAAAAAACCTAGAGTCCACACAAGGCCCTTCCCCTTTTGTTTTGGCATGGCAAGTTTGTGGAGCTTGGCTTACTAGTCATGATCTCTAACTTGTGTTTATTTGCCTATACTTTTATTGACCGGCCTCAGATAGGTGTGACTACTATATTAGTCCACTTACGATTGCTTAACATAGCGCTACATTGTCTTATGACAAGCTAACATAACTATACTAATTACTAACTTTAATTTGAGCATCTAATTTCTTGCCCTTTACTTTTAATGCAATTTATTTCTTGCTCATTATTCATATTACTTTTCCCTTTGCTCACTTGAGCACATATTTTATTTTTATGTCATTTTTCTTTTGCTCATTGGAGCTCATTAATGTATATAGATATATTGTTATCTTGTGTTTGTTTTGTGTTTGTTTTGTGTGATCCAAATGCAAAAAGGAGAAAGGACTTAGAATTAGGACATAGCTATGCTTAAAGTAGTTCAAGAGCAACTAGACATCACGCCTTTAGAATGCTAAATTTGTTGAAGAGCAACTATGCCTTATGCCTTTAGAATGCTAAATCTCAAAGTTTACTTTAAAGGACTTCTCATCTAAACCTATTCTTTGTCCATTCCTCTTATTGTGTTGTGAACTTTTTGATGTTTGCTCTTGTGTGATAGGGATTCCATCTTGAGATAGTAAAAAGAGGACCATTGTCATGAGTAGCCAAGTTAAGAGAGAAAGCCAAATGGAGACCCTAGGAGCTTGAATCCAAATTGTTTGATTGCTTGATTGTGTGCTAAGTCCAAAGGAAAGGAGCATTTTGAATCATCTCTATGATTTCAAGAAAAGGAACTCTAAGGGTTTATGTTTTCTCTCTTATCTTTGTTTGCTTAAGGACTAGCCCTTCTCTTCTTATCCCCACTCTAACCAAGCCAAAATCATTTTTAAAACTTTGACTTTGTTTCAAACTAGAAACCTAGGCCTTATGCCTTTGACTTTTCAAAACCATTTTTCGTAAACACTCATTGTGAATAAACATTAATCCAACTTTGACTTCATTTTGTAAATAAGTCTAACTTGAAAATACAAGTCACTTCAAGTTGTTTTGTGGTTCCAATGGCCACTTTGTTAATACTTTTTTTTTTCATAAACATTAGTCATAGGTTTAAGTTATCATAGTGGTTGATGTAAATCTCACCTCATCCTTAGTGATTGGATTATAAGTCTCCCATACTTATTATAGGGTTAACCCCTCTATAGTATGTTGAAGCCTTCCTCACATGGTGGATGGTTGGTTTAGGTTGAGTTTTATCCCTTTGATAACAAAAGACCTTAAGGCTTTTGGTCAAATCAATTCACCAATCTTTGTGATTTTTACCCCGAACTACGAGGTTTTGATCCTACCTTTGTGATGGTACGTAGGCAATGGGTTCATCCATTCAAACAACAAAATTTGTAAATATAATTTATTCTTTTCTCATCCCTCCAATCTTTTACACGAATCTTTCCACAAATACCCACCTACAACACATATTTGAAAAAAGAGGTTCCCTTAGAGTACTAAGGATGTTTTGGGTGCGTAAAAGCTTCCCATTTCATAATTAACCCGCTTACCTAGATCTCTAACATTTTTATTAGTTTTTGATTTGAAAAACTTCTTACCTTGGCTTTTGTTCGCTTTTTAGCCTTTCCTTTGGACAAATAAAAGTGCGGTGGCGACTCGAATTGTATGTTTAGTTTTGGTTTAGTCAATAAACCTAAAGGTAACGAAAATCCCGCTATAGAGTGAAAGAAGGTAGTATACAAATGTGTCATGGAAATGAATGGAGTGAAGTGACCGAAGTCACAGAATAGAGTATCTGGTGGTAAGTGACTGAAGAGATAATGTTTGAAATCGAAAGGTGAAGGTGTATTGGAATGCATAAGAGAAGTGGGATTTCTACCATAGAGGGAAACAATGTTAACCAATATGTGGACTAGCGGACCGCCATTGTAGGGTTTTAGCTAAAAAGAATGAAATAAATGTTTGGGATTAGCGCCAAACAACTCTAGGTATGAAATGCGGATTGTATCAAGTGTCCTAAAAGGATGTGTATAGAATACCAAAGAAGGTGTATTTCAATGTCAAAGAGACAACTATGTCACTGGGCGAACGATTCATGATCGGAGGTAGATAGTGAATTGCGAAAGATATGAATGGTGCCCTAAGGCGAAAGAAGGAATAATTAGAAGTATGCTCGCCAAGGATTCGCATCCCCATGCCTACGTATTCACATTGTGTAATGAGAAAGTCAGAGTTCAGAACTGCGAGAATAAAGTGAGAGATTGGTAGTATGGAGTGCAAGGAATAGTGTATCACTTGCTGGGGAATCGACAGTTCGAGATCAAATCAAGATAGTGTTTTGGATCCAAGAGAAGGATAGACTTTCAATCGAAGAGGTAGGTAGTTAATTAAGTGTTTGGGATGAGAGCCAAATAAGGATGAGGTTAGTGTTTGGGATAAGCGCCAAACAAGGATGAGGTTAGTGTTTGGGATGAGAGCCAAATAAGGATGAGGTCAGTGTTTGGGATAAGCACCAAACAAGGATGAGGTTAGTGTTTGGGATAAGTGCCAAACAATGGATGTTAGTGTTTGAGATAAGCTCCAAACAAAGGATGTCAGTGTTTGGGATAAGCGCCAAACAAACCTCGATTGAAGAGACAGACTGTCCTCAGGACGTCCTAAAAGGATGGACAAGGAGTCCAAGGATAAGTAAGATTGATCTCGAAAAGATGGTATAGATTGCATGAATGGAGAGTTATCCATGGGATAAAGAAGATAAGTTTATAAGTAAGATAGAGCTCGCGAAGAAATCGGGTTCTCCTTCCTACGTACCCTCATTGTGCAATGAGGAAATCAAAGCTTTCGTAGTCCCACTCCTTATCAATCGTTAGATTCGAATTGCACTAAAGTCTATGAACGGAGGTGAATACGATGAGCGTTGGGTCATACTTCCCATACCCAAAGATACTCAGAATGGGGTAGGAATACTCCAGTCCCACTCCTTCTCCATTACTTAAGGCTCGTATCGTACAACTTGATTCATGATTGATAAGTTGTTGAAGTTGTCCTTGCTTTTATTGTTTTTGCTTTGTGATGATAGACTTGTTAATCGTATGATTAGAATAGTGCTAAAGTCTATGAATAGAGGTGAATACGATAAGCGCTGGGTCATACGTCCCATACCCAAAGATACTCAGAATGGGGGTAGGAATACTCCAGTCCCACTCCTTCTCTATTGCTTAAGGCTCGTGTCACACTCTTCTAACTTTGATTTAACAAGTGTTGAAGATGCCACCTTTGATGTGCTTGAATAATCCGCTGCTTGGTATAACTAAGGATGCCTTGATTCAAGATCTTGTCTTGAGGCCTTGAGCTCCACAGCGTGAAAGAAAAGTCCTACTAAGTGACCAAGGGTCTTTTGGTCACTCAATTAGACTGGGGGATTATACAAGTTCAAAGGATTTAATTAATCAAAATTGCTTTTGATCAATTTAATCGGGTGTTTTGATTTGGTTTTGAAGGGAACTAGTTTTGGATCTAATTGAAGTTAGTAATTGTTAGAAACTAACCTAAGGGATCATGCATTAGAAATTGGTTGAATATTCTAAGTTATATTAGAAATCCTAAGGGAGCATGTCAAAGTATTGAATAAAATCATGAATAAAATTCTATGTTAAGTCCTAAAATTGAATGAATTCTAATCCTAAGGGGAACATGCAATTTTCAACACAAAATATCAAAATAAGCCCATAAGGGCAAAATGGTCATTTACTAAAATATGTCTAATTTTATGGTCTAAGGTTGATTAAATTCTAATGTTAATCCTAACCTAATTGTAAGACCCTAATTTTGACCCTAAGATCCCTCATGGCATCATAACATTGCATTTGCATAGCCTCAAGGATCATAAGCATCTTGGTTCCCTTTGCCTTTGGGTGGAACCTCTTGTGAGTTGGTTTAAGATCACCAAGATTACTTGAATTGTATATCATTGCTTTTCTCATTTTATTCAATAACCAAAAGCACAAAAATATATCACTAACATTTTTTTGTTTGTAGCTTGAGCAGTCACAAGGTCTAAAGCTTCTAGGAGATCCTATGTGCATTGATATGGTCAAGAGAAGATGAAAGCAAGCATGGAAATGGTTACCAAAGATATCATCCATCAAATATGCCTCCCAAGTATCTCAATTCATCATTTTTATCAAATCAAATCAAAAGGTTTGAGGCTTGTTTCCCAAGGAAACCCTAATTCATCTGTTCATCAACTGTGCCTTACTCATGAAGCAACCTCAACCCATGGTCAAATACAATCAAGGGAAGTTATTTAATTCATCATTTAATGCATATTTGAACTTACTTGAGTATCCTCAATCATCAATTCATCAAGATATGAGTTTTGGACTTGAGAAGTTGATCAGTCAAATCCTCTTACTATTTTGAAATACACTGAGACCTAACGTTTTATGTGTTTGTCAAATGGAGATGACCCCAAGAGAAACAATGTTCTTAAGGACAATCTGAACAAATTTAATGTTCATCAAAAATTGATTTTAATCTTGGAAGGTCGTCATCCATTCCAAGACATTATAGGTCATTTTGACTGAAACCCGAAATTAAGGTCAACTTCCCAAGAACATAACTCCTTAATTTTTCATGATGTTGAGGTGGGACCAAGTGAATTGGAAAGCTTAATGTGTCTACTTCAAATGTTATGTTGATAAAAGTTGCAAAATCTCAAAATAAATACATGTGATAATGCAAAACATTATAGGTCACTTTGGACCAAATGCATTGAAATGTGAAAAAGTCCAACTTCAAGTGCCCATAACTTCTTCATCAAAAATCCAAATGATGCAAAATTTAAGTCCAAATTGATTTCCTTGAAAATATCTACAACTTTCTTGTTTAAGAGTTTGTCATTTTGAGCTTGCATCATTGAGACAGAAGGGCTTGAACATTGGCCAATTTTGGAAATTCCACATATGCATGTTTTGCACCCTACACTTCAAATTCAATTTTCACTAATTTCCAAGGCCCAAATGGAGTTTTGATCAACATGACATTTGTTCCATATGCAATAAGCTTTCCAACCATTACTCATAAGGTTGCATTTTGACTTTGGACATGTCATTTTCGAAGAGGGGAAAGATTATGTGCATTTTTGGAAACTCATTGAAAATACATTGCATAAGCTTATGCCCTCATTTCTGCACGTCCATTTCATCTTAATTTGGTAATGGCTTGCAATTCCATTCAGAACTGGGGCCTTCATGCCCCTGTACAGGCCCATGCATGGAGGCCCTCTTCTCCCATGCACACGATTTTGATCATGCTTGCAGCTCCCTTCATCTATAAATACAAGTGCTTGGCCTCTCATTTCTTCATACTGAAGGCACCCTACATGTTGTGCAATTGAAATCCCACCCTCACACCAAAGGAACTCTCTCTTTTCTCTCAAATTTTTTAGATCTAGAATTCAGTTTCCTCGACTATTTTCTTAGATCTAAAAGTTCCTAGACCTCTTCACCGTGATCCAAAGAGCTTTCTGTTTGCAAAAGAACCCAAGGATCTTGACTCAATTCCTCACAATTCAAAG
Source organism: Lathyrus oleraceus (assembly GCF_024323335.1). Lineage (NCBI taxonomy): Eukaryota > Viridiplantae > Streptophyta > Magnoliopsida > Fabales > Fabaceae > Lathyrus > Lathyrus oleraceus. The sequence continues at coordinate 246,566,105 of NC_066579.1, forward strand.
GTTTTCCTCAACTGAATTTTGCTTTGAAACAACTTGTATATGGTTCCATTTGTCTTGTTTTTGTGTGATCTGAAGTCCTCTGCATAGAGGCAACATTATTGAGCTTTCAATTTTTGAAATTAAGCAAGTTCAGTTGAACACCATTAATTGCAAATGTCTATTATCCACTGAATTGCCCTGGATTGTTGAACCTGATATGAGTGACTTGGGATTGTTGTATGTTGCAGGACATGATTGCTAGTGATGCTGCAGAAGGTATGTTGTTCTTGGCATTGGTCTTGTTGGTCATTGCTGATATGGGCACATGTCTGCTATAAGTTAAGACATCAAGATTTCCTAAGGGTCTCTTTATTGCTTTCTGTTTTGGATGCACTGCATGAAAATGTTGCCTCATGATCTTTTACTAATGCTTGCTCACTTTGTTGTAGGATCATTGTTTCACCAAGTTCTTTGCAACTAATAGTGGCCACTTTCAAGTTAGCTTGCACCTAAACCTATCCATTGGCAGGGGAACACTTATGGTTTGCTTATGGTTTTCCTGAATAAAGTCCTGATACAGTATGGTTCATGTTTTGTTCACTTGGATTGCTCTGTTGTGAGTGTTTACATGGATGCATCATTTGACTGCTATGAGCTGCAGAGGTTCACACTGGCCAATTATACAACTGTTACAGAGTGATTATTGTTGGTTTTTGCACCCTCTGTTATGGTTATGTTGAGCAGGATGAATGGTTCTTCAATGTTGCAGTCTGCTTGGTTTGGTTGCTTGTAAGAACAATGATAGCTTGCACTGCAGGTTGGTTATTAATCTTGGTTCAGGTTCATTATTGCAGGGACAATGTCTACTGACTTTGATGCAGCTCTATGTTAGCATGGCTTTGGTTTCAATTCCCATATACAAGATCAAACTGTTATCAGCTAGTTCCCTTCCCATTCATCCTGATTTATGTACCCCATAGGCTGTGAGTTATGTTGTGGTTGCATACTGCATGTTGTCTTAGCATAACTGTTGTAGCATTGCATCCATATCTTGAGGTTTGCAGGGTTTGTAGGTTGTTATGGAGTGCTCCACTTGGAAAGAACAAATGTCCATTGAGGTATGTATACATGTTGTTGGTTGCTGCACTGACTCCAGCCAAAGTTGGTGATTAAAGTTTTCATGTGTGATGCTTGCAGGATTGATATGGTGTATGGTGTTGTACAGGACCAGGGTTTTGATGTTGTATACCCACTATTTTGGCCATGATTCGCATGAATGTACAGGATGATGGGAAAGTGATGGCTGCTGCAGGACCAGTTCAGCAGTGTAGAGTTAAGGTAAGGAAGGCAATATGGTATAACAGCTGACATTAGGCTCGTGTGTCATGACTGGATGGTATTGGTTTGTTGCTACAGGACACAGGTTTCCCAGCTGCCACCTCCATTCAACTATTCATAAACAAGTGTCTCCAAGATCCGGGCCAAGGGGGATGAGCCAAGGGTATGATTGGACTGCTAGAGGACTCTTTGGTCAATGGTTAGGGGCAGGCCAAAGGCGAATGGTTAATGGTTCAAAAGCTACAAATTCATGGTGCACCACATGTGTTACTTGCAATGGAAGCTACTAAGAAAACATCAACAAACATGAGGATTCGATGATGTATTGAAGAAGAAGGGCTAGGCCAAGTTGGATGGGCAAGAGCAAGTGAAAGTTGACTTCGGTCAAAGTTGCCCAAAAAGTCAACTATTGTCCAAAGTCAACAAATGGTCAAAAATGTATTTTCTTTATATTTCTTTGTAAATGGATGTTTAATGGACAATTATGGGTGAATTTAGGGTTTAATGGATTTGGATTGACTTTGGTCAAAGTTGACCAAAAAGTCAATTGTTGACCAAAGTCAACAGTTGGTCAAAATGTCAAATTTGTATTTTCTTGTGTAGAATCATATGTAATGGTTTAAAATGACATGGAATGGATTGAAATGGTTTGAAAAATGATTGGAAATTGGTTTCACAATTGGCTTGAATGTTTGTCTTTTGAAAAGAAATTAACTTGACTGATAATGTATATGAGTAAACCCATGAAATGAGACCATAAGGTAAAGGTTTTGATATAACATCCATGAACCAATGGCATGACCAACAAGTGGCTTGAAACACAGGGGTTTGATTGTTCTGATGACCAAAGATGTGTCCACAACCAAATGAATAGCACCAAAGACTTTGAACTAAGACCAAGGCTCCAAGCTAGATCAAGCAACTTGACAATGAATACACCATCAAGCCACCAAGTTCCTCTGATTACCATCTCCTGACTAGGGCTTTGGAGACCAAGATGAGGCCTAGGGAAGCTCCAAGAGATCCTGCCTTAAGAAATTAGGGTTTTGAATGCCCCAGGTTTCCTAGTCACAAATTTTGTTGAAGTCAAACATTCACCAACATCATTAGGGTTTCACATGCTATCTTGATGATGTGACCAAACCATGCCTTTGGATCTTGATACCTGTGTGAACCCTGGCTTCCAGGGCCCAAGTTCCTTTTGAATTCATGAGGAATGATGCATGTTGATGAGTTATGGATGTATGCAAGTCATCTCCTGATCAAGTGATTAGGTACATGGGTGAGAAAGGGGAGGGCAAATTTAGGGATACAACAATAGGGTCTAGGGAGACCCAGTTTTGATCAGATGAATTCATCTGGCCAACCACCATCAAGCAACTTGCTAACCTTCAATTATCTTGACTTTCTTGGCTCATGGTAGATCATATATGCATAAGATGATGAATTTTGAAGTTTCCCTAGATAAATTTGATCAATTGGTGAGATAGATTGTTGGAGAAGTTAATCAAGATACCCAGTCAAACTAGGGTTTCCAAGGCAAACCACTTCCAAAATCTTGAAGAAAACTTGATCAATATATCATGTAGAGATCAATGGGACTCATATATGATGCTCATAACCATTCTTGGATCAATTCATGGTTGTACTCTTTGTTATGAGGGCCTCAGACCCTAGATATGTACTTGATAAATCAATGTGATCATGCCCTACCTACAAAAGAGTTAGGCAAATGCAAAGACATATTTTTGGTATTTTGGTTAGTAAAATGATAATATACATGTATGATACAATCACACGGTGCTTGGTGATCTCTCCCAAAACAAACCCAATGAAAAAGGGGGGAAGGAGGATGCCAAGGTATGATCCCAATGCTAATGCATATGATGAAATTGCATGAGGGATCTTAGGGTCAAAATTGGGGTCTTACACAGTTTCATTTGAAGCTCATAGCAAAAGTTATTCAAGATGGAAAAAATGGTCATTTGACTTTTAACTTAGAAAATTTTCAACTATGTTTGATTCTTCCAACTTCCACCTTAAAATTCATCATGATCCAAGCTTCAAATCCAAAATGTTTCAACATTAAAGTTGTTCCCCTTCATGTTATCTTTCCAAAAAGTCCAAGATCATGGCATTTGAGTTATGTTTGAGTGACTTACGCATGGGTGTAATGCATGGCCCAATTTGCAAATTTTCATGACCAACTTTCAATTAACAATGCATGGCTTCATGTTAAGACTTAAGTATTATTTGCACACGACTTGGGGATTGGATCACATCATTTTTGGGCCTTGTTGCATGCCCATGCAACCATGCACACCATGTTACTATTTTTGGAAAAAATTGGAAAGTGTGTGGAAAGCAACTTGCAAGCCTATAAATACAACTCCTTCTGCTCATAATTAAGGACCCATTTGCCCAAACTTTGATCTGCAATCTCTCCACCCGTAATTGATAGACTAACCTTGAGGATTTCACTTGAAATCGAGTTTCAATTCCCCTTCTGTTTTAGGATTGAAACTCCAAGGGTTCAAGCTCTTTTTGCATCTAATTCACTTCCTACAAGTTGGTAGAAACAAGCTCAAGCAAATTGGAAGAGAGATCGAGTTCCATTGCAGCAAACAAAAGGTGATTTTCCAGATTTTTTCCTTCTTCTATTCTCCCTTAATTCTCCATCATTTCTCTTGATCTTTGGTTGTCTGAAGTCCTACCAATGTAGGAAATAAGATTGAGTTGCTTTGAGGTCAAATCGAAGCAACTCAGTTCTTACACCTCAATTTTTTTCATTTCCACATATCTACTTATATAGTGAGAATTGGGAAATTTAAAGGTCAGATTCGTGCTCTCCACCATTTTTCCTTTGAACTAGTATATAGATCTTGCATTTTGATGAACTATGATCGGAGCCAGGGCTTCGGTGATGTGCTGGAACATCCCAGGCTATCTGATCATCTCCCACATTCTAATCCTGGTCAGCCATTCTGATTACCACTCTTGCAGCATGTTTACCAGGGTTTTTGGTAGACTGCACACGCGTGGCCATTAGATCTGCCACCTCAATTAATGAGGGAGATCTGATGGCCCATGTTTTTTCTATTTTTATTTTAAATTCTGATTTTATTTTTAATTAGCTTATTTTGTTTAATCCATATAAATTTCATTTTTAATCCAAAAAATACGGGACTTTGACCAAAAATCTTTAAATATTTTCCTCTTTCATATTTTGAATTAAAATCACTTTTTTGGATTTGTTTGATATTTTTTGTGAATTAAATGATTTTTGACTTGTTCTTAAATATTTTTAAATACTTCTGACTTTTCGAAAAATCTCAAATTTTTTGTCTAAGGTCCTTTGACCTTGTTTGACATATGATAAATCCTTAGGCTATTTATTTGGTGATTTGAAGGGATTTGAGGTTTTGTCCTTTTAAAAATGCATTTTAATTCATTTTAAAATTGATTTTAAATTGTTTAATTGTTTAAAAATATTGTTGAGCCATTTGATTGATATTGTGATGTTTCATCTTTTGTTTAACCTTGATCATGGTTAATTTGAACTTCCATTTGATCAATACTATTGGATTTAAGGGGTTCATGAAATGTACATTTCATCCCTCAAAATGAATGGATAATATTGATCAGATGAAATTACTCTTGTGATCAATTTAGATTCTGTCTCCCCTTCCCTCTTTATCTTCATCCCTATTTTTCCCCAATCCATCATTGACCAATGAAATCTCTTCATGTCTAATGCTAGTTGATTCATCAATGACCTTGTGTCAGATGAATTAACACCAATATTATTATTGCCCGACCTCAGATAGTTGTGACTTCTATATAAGTCCAATTACGATTGCTTAACATAGATCTAAAATTGTCCCAAAAGGCATAACATTCTTGTAAGTGATATTGTAAGTCTCCCATTCTTCATGGTATTGTGTGAAGACTTGACCTTTTTTCCATTTATGAGAGCTAGTGGCATACTTATTGACTTATCTAAGTTGGAGCCCTTCTCATAGATGATGTCTTGGTTCATGTCTTCATACTTGTGAATGAATGGTTGAGTGTTCTTCGAAGAATGACTTAAACAAATTGAACTTTTCACTAACATTTGACTAACTTCCTTTATTATTTGCTTTATTTTTATGTCATTTACTTAATGCAATTTAAATTTTAGTACCTTTATCATTCATTGCCATTTACATTTCATGCAAGATATTTATGTTTCAATCCTTTTTACTTTGCTCACTTGAGTTATAACTTTGTGATTGTATATATTGTGTGGTTGTGATTTTGTTCTGTTTGTGGTCTTAAGACCTTAAAATACCTAATAACAACAAAAAATCCTAAAAAATGTGTTGGTGGACTGTTGGACCCCTGCCTTTGATTGGATCTAAAATTTTGGACTTAGAATAGGCAACCTCCTTATGCTTTGACGACTTGGCCAATGCCACTATTTGAGACTGAGCTATCCTTGATTGTGTTTTACATTTGAGGCAAACCTTGAGTTCCCATGGTTCATCTGTTACTTTGTACTTAAACTGTTATACTGTTATTATTGATGTTGTCTGATGATTGTTTCTATGAGTTTGCCATAAGGAATATTTCATCTGACGCATTTGAAGACATTTGAAGACTACATGCTTTTGGAATGCTTGCTTGGATGTTATTGCTATCTTTATCTGATGTCTTAGTCTTCATATTAATTTCTTGGATGTTGCTTATGCTTTTTGCTTGCTTAAAAGTCCAAACGAAATGGGTTTCTATTTAACATTCTTGTCTTGTGGATTGCGTCCCATTTGTCAGATGTTTTCAACTCTAAACTTTTAAATTTTTGTCTAAGATAGTCCCTTCATCTCCTACTTACCTTCTTAAATTTCAAAATCTCTCCCTCCTTTTAAAAACTTTCTTTTTTTGTGTTTTCAAATTAGGCATGTTTTAAACGAGTAGAAACTTTGGTCTTATGCCATTGATTTTCAAAACATTTTCATAATCAAATTTGTAAATAAACTTAATCATATTGAATTAACTTTCAAAAAGACAAAAAGAACTAACAACATCATTTAAGTCGTTGGCCTTCTTGTGCCCTTTTCTTTTAAACTTTTTTTAAAACCAATCCACCAATTTCTTTGAAATTTTTACCATGAACTATGGGGTTTTGATCCCTCATTTTTATGTTGGTACATAGGCATAAGACCGAAGGTCTTGTCAAACACAAAAATATAATAAATGAATTCTTTTCTCACCCCCAAATCTATATTTTTATCAAACATCTTTTCAACCAAAACACTTACACACAAAAAAAGGCTCCCTAGGAGTACCTAGGACACTTTGGATGCTAATACCTTCCCTCTATGTAACCAACCCCCTTACCTGTAATCTCTGACATTTTATTAGTTTTGATTTGAAAACTTCTTTTCTTTGGGTTTTGTTCGTACTTTTTCCCTTTTTCCTTTGGAAACAATAATAGTGTGGTGGCTACTCGGGTTTTATTGACATCGGGTTTATGCATAGCTCGATGGTCATGAATTTACCGCTACAGAAACAAAGTGGCGACTCTGCTGAGGAGTAGTCCTTAGTGGGTTTAGCCTACTTTTATATGCGTATATATTTGTATATTTGATGTTTGTTTGTATATATTTATGTGTGATACTTTCTATTTATGCTTGGTGATCTCTGTGTGGTGAGATAAGTTCTAACCACGAGCTTTAGTGCAATTAAGATAGGAGGATGATATAGTCATGTTTGACTCGTGTGGAGTAGTCCTTAACGAGTTGGCTTGATATCCATCTACTAAGTGGAGACCTCTTTGGAGTTACTGATGTCACACGAGTAAGTCGTGGATATGCATTACTTTCTCTAATTTGGGGGTCCGAGAAGCTGAGGACCATAGAAAATTTAACCCAACTTGGCCTATTTAGGACGTAGTGCGGAGACTGCTTAAGTGTAGACTTGATAACAATTGTTATGCGATACTACACTCAGATGAGTTTCTCTTGAGAAAACTATGGGTTGACGAGTCAGTCATCTAAACCTATAGTATCCGATAGATTGGATCACGACTCTAGGAACTTTTTTAGAACATGCTCTATAGGTTTTACCCGTAGTACACTCCTTTGGGATAGTTTTTAACCCGACTCCATGCTCGTGACTCACAATAAACCCTTTAATTCTCGGTTGATCTGATCAGTTATCATCAATATCAATGGAACTTGGGTGTTGATAAGGTGAAAAACCTAAATCCGCCAAAATGGATGATTGATCTTGATGATGACTTGATCCATTCATTGACCTTTGTTTGTGTTTGCCTTGTGTGTGATCCCTTATGTGTGATTGTTGCATTCATGCATCCATGCGCATCATAACATTCATCACAACAATAAATTTTTAGGGAACTAAGGTCTTATTTGCAAACATTTTCAGACCATGGATTGTGGACGAAGGAACACTAAAAAGTACAGTCTCAGATATCCCGACTTGAAAGAGATAAGGAAGCTGTCATCCTTTGTATTAGATCCCTTGGATTTCAAGCAACATCGTGGGAAGATTTTGTCCATACTGTCTACCAAGGTTGTGAAAAGACTCTTGAGTGTCTTGATCCAATTCTATGATCCTCTTTACTGATGCTTCACTTTTTTTGATTATCAGCTTGTTCCCATGTTAGAAGAGTATGCATATCTCTTGGGTATTCCCGTATCTAACAAGGTACCTTTTAGTGGATTTGAGGAGATCCCGAGATCTCAAGTCATAATCGAAGCTCTTCATTTGAAGAAATATGAGATTGATGCCAATATGATGAAGAAATGAGGGATTCTAGGGTTGATTTCAGAGTTTCTCATTGGTAGAGCTATTGCCTTTGCTCAAGCCGGTAGCATGGATGCTTTTGAAGCCATCTTTGTCTTGCTCATCTATGATCTAGCTTTGTTCGCTAACATTGAAAATCTTGTTGATGTTAACGCCATTAGAATATTCTTGATTGGGAATCATGTTCCGACTTTGTTGGGTGACACGTATTTCTCTTTGCATTTAAGGAATTATAAGGGTGGTGGAACCGTTGTATGTTGTGTCCCTCTTCTGTACAAGTGGTTTATTTCGCACTTGTCTCAGACGTCTGCTTTCTTGGAGAACAAGCAATGTCTACGGTGGTCTCAGAGACTTATGTCTCTCACTAATGATGATATTGTTTGGTATGATTCTGCTTTGGATAGCTTGGATATTATTGACAGTTTTGGTGAGTTCCCTAATGCGCCTCTTGGTACACAAAGAGGAATCAACTATAACCCTGTTTTGGCCCGTCGTCAGCTTAGGTTCCACTTGAGAGATAAGCCTAATAACATTCAGTTAGAGGGTCTATTCTATCAGGAGGATAAAGATCCCTAAAATTTTAAGAGCAGGATGATGCATGCTTGGCACAATGTTCATAGGAAGGGTAAAGTCGAGCTTCTTCCATGCAACTATGTAGCTTTTGAAGCTTGCACTACTTAAGTGAAGAAGAGAGCTTATGAGCATAAGATGTCGTATGCCTGTGAGAGACCTATGTCTATGGTTATGGCTGAGCCGTCAACTCTCAATAACCAAGATGTAGAGGAGTTGGAAGACGCACTTGCCCAAATGAAGCAAGAGAGAGATCTTTGGGAAGAGTGGTTTCATGCCTTGAACGACAAGAATGTGGAGTTGCATCTTGAGTCGAGAGACAAGGGTGCACTCATTGAGGTTCTTGAAGAGAGTGCAGTGAAGAGATAGAGAGAGCCAAAGGATTTATTTTCCTCTAGTATGCCTCACCCTTCTTATGTTTGGAAGAAGATTGTTGATAGACTCTTCCTCGAGAAGGCTCAGATATAGATAACTTTTGAGTTAGAGAACAGACGCATCCGAAGGAAGTAAACTCCCTTGGCCAGTTCAGCTGATTCAGTTGCTAGGGATCCTTAGGATGATAGTTTTCTTTCTCTTGTATTTATATTTTGGTTTCTAAAATTGTACTTAATGTAATCCTTCCAAATTATATGAATAAAAAGAGATTTTATGGTCAATTGAATTATTATTATTGCTGATTACTATTATTAATTGAAAATATATGCAAATATGACTTTTTATGTTCCTTGAAATCAAATAAAAAACATTGTATTTTATGCATCATTTGCATAACAGGTTTCTTCAGCTGTATGTCTTATGGTTCTTCTTTTGTGTATCAGACAAGCTGACTCATCATTATAATACTCGAGCTAATCGCCAGAGAAGAATGAGGCATCTTGAACAAGAGAACAAAAAGCTTAAGGATGAGATTGCCCGACTCACTACTTTGATGGAGTATGTGATTGTTGCTCAAAATAAACCATCTCCGCCTCCTGCAACTCCTCCTCCTCCTCAAAGGATTGTGATTTCTGAGATTTCTTCTATGTCAGTGCCCGTAGTTGCTGCTAGCCAGTCTGTGCCAACCGTGCCTGCTGGATTCCCATGTAGAATTCTGCCAAACTTTGTTCCTGAAGGGTATGCTCCAACATTTGCTTCTATGCCTACATCTAGCCCGATCCTCTCTGTTCCTTCTCCCATTGTGCATACTTTGCCCCTTGTTGAGGAAACCATCTATCACTCCGATCCGTCAGAAGGCCCCGATGTTTATGAGAAGATGGACAAGATGAAAGACCAATTCCTTAAGCTGGGAAAGGAATTGAAGACCTTAAGGGGGAAATACCTGTTTGGTAAAAATGTTGTTGAGTTGTGTTTGGTTCCCAACGTCAAGATCCCTGTCAAATTCAAGGTCCTAGACTTTGAGAAATAGTTGTCCTCTGAGTCATCATGTCATGTACGCTCGCAAGATGTCTACTCAGACAGACAATGATCAGCTACTCATCCATTACTTCCAGGACAGTCTATCTGGTGCTGCACTCAGATGGTATATGGGTTTTGACAGTGCTAATGTTTGTACTTTTGACAGTGCTAATTACTTCCGGGATCAATTACGGTCAATGTCCCAGAAAGATAAAGAGACATTCAAGGAGTATGCCCAAAGATGGAGAGAGCTTGATGCTCAAATTAGCCCACCCTTGGAGGCAAAAGAATTGACCAAGATCTTTTTGAAGACCCTGAGTTCATTTTATTATGAAGACATGATTGCTAGTGCTCCTAATGATTTCACCGAAATGGTGAACATGGGGATGAGACTTCTGCAAGCAAGAAATATGGTGGTGGTTTCTCCAAAAGGAAGGAAGGGGAAGCCAATGCAGTGTCTAGGGGGGAAGAAGAGAAGACCTCTTACAAGGAAGTATTCCCAATCTGGTCAGCATCATCACCAGGTAACGTCAGTTATTCCGGTATTTACTAATAATTCAGCAAATCAATCAGTTCTCGTTCATCAACAACATCAGCAACAGCCACAACAACGTATCAACTACAACAACAACAATAATAATCAAAATTTTGAGAGGAAGAAGGTCGCTTTTGAATCTATTCCAATGAATTATGTAGAATTATATCCTTCTTTGGTTGTCAAGAATCTGATTCAACCAAGAAATCCTCCACATACTCCTGAACCTTCACCATGGTGGTTCAAGCCTGATCTGCACTGTGCTTTTCATTAGGGAGCTCCCGGCCATGACATTGAAAATTGTTATCCTTTGAAGTATTAGGTTCAGAAGCTAATTAAGAGTGGTATGGTTTCCTTTGAAGACCGAGCACCTAATGTCAAAGCAAATCTGTTGTCGGCTCATAGCAATGCTTCTGTGAATATGGTAGATGGTTGTCCCGGGAATTTCAGGGTTTTTGATGTTCGTCATATTCGAAAATTGCTGGTGGAGATTCATAGGACTCTAAGCGTGGTTAGTGAATATGAACATGACCATGACGGTTGTGTTATTTGCAACATCAATCCTCGAGGATGTGTAATTGTCAAGAGGGATATTCAGAAACTGATAGATGAAAGTGTTATTCAAGTCAACCAGTCCTGAGATATGGGCAATGATGTGAACATTATAGTACCAGTATTCAAGACCCCCGAGTGAGTAGTTATTCAATTTGACAACAGCAACAAGATTGTTAACAGATTGGTATCGTCGTTGGTTATACGTTTAGCGGACTCTGTCCCCTATTCATCCGATAAAGTTGTGCCTTATAAGTACAATGCTACTATGATTGAGAACGGGCAAGAGGTTCCTCTTCCCGCCGCAAATTCAGTTGTAAGCATTGAAGATGTCGTCAAGGTGACCCATAGTGGTCGTGTATTTGGTCCGGTATCCACGAAGGCTGTGGAGGATATTGTGATTGGTAAGAAGGCAAATGTTCATGCAGTTGATCCAGTTATTGCTCAAACTTGTCAGTCTGGTGAATCCAGTGGGTTGAAGACTAATGATGATGATGAGGTTCTGCCTCTAATCAAGAAGAGTGAGTTCAACATTGTGGAACAGCTGCTCCAAACACCATCAAATATTTCTGTGTTATCGCTATTTATGAACTCCGAGGCACATATAGAGGCTTTACAGAAAGTGTTGGAGCAAGCCTATGTAGAGCATGATGTTACATTGGATCAGTTCGATCATACTGTCTCTAACATCACTTCATGTAATAACCTGAGCTTTTGTGATGAAGAACTTCTCGAGGAAGGTAGAATCACAATTTGGCTATTCACATTTCAATGAATTGCAAAGAGGATGTTTTGTCCAATGTGTTGGTTGATATTGGTTCATCATTCAATGTGTTTCCCAAGTCAACTTTAGCAAGATTGTCTTATCAAGAAGCACCGATGAGGTACAGTGGTGTAGTGGTAAAAGCGTTTGACGGTTCCCAAAAAATTGTCATTGGAGAGGTGAACCTTCCAGTTAAGATTGGTCTGAGTGACTTTTAATTTACTTTTCAAGTAATGGACATTCACCCGACCTACAATTGTATGTTGGGAAGGCGATGGATCCACGAGGCTGATGCCGTCACATCGGCGCTGCATCAGAAGTTGAAATTTGTTAAGAACGGAAAGCTCGTCTTTGTTGGTGGGGAGAAAGCGCTTTTGTAAGCCATATATCATCCTTCACCTATGTGGAAGCTGAAGAAGAAGTTGGAACGCCGTTCCAAGCTTTATCTGTTGTTGTTGAAACTCAGAATACTTGGGCATCCATGTCTCCTCTAAAAGAAACAAGAGAGGTCGTTTAGGCTGGCGACACCGACAAGTGGGGTCGTGTTGTAGAGGTTATTGAGAATAAGAACATAGCTGGGCTGGGATTTCAGCAAGGGCCGTTCAACATCAGCGTCAAGGCTATGCAACAAGTTTTCCGTAGTGGAGGGTTCATTCATGAAGTTAAACATCACTCAACTGTAGTTATTGAAGATGACGATGAAGACGAAGCTTGTGCCAACTTTGTGACACACGGCCAGACTTGCAATAATTGGGTTATTGTAGACGTTCCTGTTGTTATGCATCATTCAAAGTAATTTGTATTATTGTTTAAATAAAAATCCTTCTACTATGCCTAAGGGAGAAGTGAAACATTGTTGGGCATTTTCAATATTATCATCAATAAAAATACAATTTTATTCATCCGTATCTATGATGTTTGTTTTTACCTTTTTCTGAAAATGGTAATCATAGAAAAAACATAAATAAATAATAATTTTCCCATATCTGCATAATATTTGTTTGCACTCCATTTGTCTAAAATCAAAATATCGAATCATTATGCACGTTGGTTCTCAAACCCAATGAACGTAATGATCCTACTCCCTCTCCAAACTCTGATTTCCCTGTGTTTGAACCGAGGAAGAGAATGATGATGAAGAAGTGCCTGATGAGTTATCTCGTTTTCTTGATCATGAGGAAAAAACCATTCAGCCGTTTGAAGAGTAGATTGAATTAGTCAACTTGGGTTTCGAGGATGATGTGAAGGAAGTCAAGATTGGGTCTCAGTTGTGTCCATAGGTTAAGAAGGGGTTGGTTGATCTTCTCCGAGAATACTCTGATGTGTTTGCTTGGTCCTATCAAGATATGCTAGGTCTTGACACTGATATTATGGAGCATAGATTTCCTTTGAAGCCAGAATGCCTGTCAGTCAAGAAGAAATTGAGGAGAACTCATCCTAATATGACAGTGAATATTAAGGAGAAAGTGCAGAAGCAAATTGATGTTGGTTTCCTTGTTACCTCCGAGTATCCACAATGGATGGCCAATATTTTGCCTATTCCTAAGAAGGACGGAAAAGTTTGCATGTGCGTTGATTATAGAGATTTGAACAAAGCTAGTCCGAAAGATGATTTCCCTTTGCCACATATTGATATGTTGGTAGACAATACAACTAAATTAAAAGTCTTTTCTTTTATGGATGAATTTTCCAGTTATAATCAGATTAAGATGGCACCCGAAGATATGGAGAAGACCACATTCATTACACCTTGGAGGACATTCTGCTATAGAGTAATGCCTTTCGGTTTAAAGAATCCTGGTTGAACGTACCAGAGACCCATTACCACTCTTTTCAATGACATGATGCATAAAGAGATTGAGGTCTATGTTGATGATATGATTTCCAAATCAAAGACTGAAGAAGAGTATGTCGAACATTTATTGAAGTTATTCCAGCGTTTGAGGAAGTATAAACTCCGCTTGAATCCCAATAAGTGTACTTTTGGTGTTTGCTCTGGTAAGTTGTTGGGCTTTATTATCAGCGAGAAGGGTATTGAAGTTGATCCTGCCAAGGTCAAAGCAATACAAATGATGCCTGCGCCCAAAACTGAGAAGCAAGTCAGAGGTTTTCTAGGCCGCTTGAATGATATCTTAAGATTTATATCGCATATGACTGCCACATGTGCACCTATATTCAAGCTTTTATGGAAAGATTAGTCTTGTGATTGGACCAAGTGTCGCAACCTGAAAAATACAGTGTGCGAAAAAAAACAACCGGCGAAAGAGAATGACAGAAGAGTCGCCACCGTGCGTTATTCATCCCAAAGGAGGGAAAGGAAACGCTCGAAGTAAACCTGAAAAAGGAAAGGACAAGACGGGGTCTCGCAACCAAATCTTGGGTTCGGGAGTCGGTTATGCGAAGGGAAGGTATTAGCACCCCTACGCATCCATAGTACTCTACGGGATCCACTTTTGTAGTTTTTGTCTAAAGGGTGTGGGTTTACCTAACGTGTTTATTTACTAAAAAGGTTAAGAGAAATGACTCGCGCGGATGTCGCATCCACTGCATACGTATCTCATCTGAATATGAGAATCAGAGTCTTCGTAGCTCGGCTGACCTATGAGTTGGGGGGATGTGTGCTCGCTAAGACATCGCGTCTTATGCCTACGTATCTCATCTGGAATGAGAATCAGAGCAAGCCGTAGTTCGGCTAACTACGGGGTTATGGATTGGGTTTTGGACGAACAACGTTACTACGCAATCTACCGGATGCTCGACCTTTGGAGACTTACTCACCTGTAGTAGAAGGAGTAAACGTGTTGCTTTGGGTTTTAGGGTTTGGGATGCTCGAGGGCAAAAAGGCAGTCCTTGACGAAGGAACCGCGCTACCTGCAGGGATATGAATACAAAATACAAAACATGTATCTCAAAGTAAAATGCCACCAAGGGGCTCAAACATTTCCTCCTATCGAGGTCTTCCAGCTAAGAAAGCGATAAAGTATGAGAAAGGGAAAAAATTACCACACGGATAAAGATCCGAAGCTATAGCAGTTAAAGGGGCAAGAAACCCAGAAATGTCTCCAGCTGGACCGTCAAAGGAAATCAGTCAACACGAATAATCAGAATAAAACTCCAGGGGGTATCCCACAAATAAAGTGGGAAACCACGCGAGTGTCTCTGCGAAAGCCATGTGAGCCCTCACAAAACTCGACAAAGGGTTAGAGTAGTAGGATGAAATCAAGAGAAAACAATGCCATGGAAACACAAGACAGGTTAGAATAAACAAAATAGGGTAACCCAGAGTTGCCCCTAAATCAAAATGTAACCACATGAATAATTCCATCAAAATTCACAAAAGGCTCACAAAAAGGTATCAAATTCACCCATAATACCTCATACATTTAGAGCATTCAAATAAAAGGCATAAAGATGATGGATATAGGGCAAACCTGATTGGAGAGCTTGATTGAGTTGCGCCCGTGAGGTTTACAAGTTGAGTTCCTTTCAGGGTTTGGAGGTTGCTCTGAACTCTGTTGGCTTTTCTCTCACTATCTTTTCCTCAGGGTTTTGCTTCTCTTCCTTCTTTCTCCAATGAATCTCCCAGTGTAACTCCAAGTGTAACTCCAAGTGTGTTTTCCTCTACTGAAACTTCAGTATTTATAGACTGATTTTCGTGGGTAATGGGCTCAAATGAGGGAGACCCAAGTCCAAAATAATTTGTTATATTTTATTTATTTATTTATTTATTTTATTTAATTAATTAATTAAATTTTTTTTTTTTTTTCGTTTTTTTTTTTTTTTTTTTTTTTTTTTTTTTTTTTTTTTTCGTTTTTTTTTTTTTTTTTTTCAGGAAAAATGAAGGGTAAATTTTGGGGTATTACAGCTGCCCCTATTCAATCAACTGGAGACCCGGAAAGAAGATGGCAGTTGCTTTCGTACTTTCGAGGTATCAAGGGATTGAATACAATAAAAGCCCAAAAATTTGCACTGAAGTGAAGTGAAGTAACAATGTCTGTCAGAATCAGCAAAGAGGTGGTCTTGAAAGAAGAATTCGTCTGGTACGGTGAGAGTCAGTTTGAATATCGAAAAAGAATGTTAAACTAGATACCAAAATAAATGGTAACACAGAAATAACCATGGCTTGAATGCCGCTCATCAGTCTGAATACTGGAAAGGATTTCGATCTGAACATCGGAAAATGGGCCTGAATGCCACAAGTCGCATCGACCTGAACGTCGGAACCTTCTTCAATCTGAACATCGGAAAATTGGCCTGAATGCCACTTCGATCTGAATATCGGAAAATTGGCCTGAATGCCACTTCGATCTGAATACCGGAAAACTGGCCTGAATGCCACAAGTTGCATCGACCTGAACGTCGGAAACTTCTTCGATCTGAACATCGGAACACTGGCCTGAATGCCACTTCGGTCTGGATACCGGAAAACTGGCCTGAATGCCACTTCGGTCTGGATACCGGAAAACTGGCCTGAATGCCACAAGTTGCATCGACCTGAACGTCGGAAACTTCTTCGATCTGAACATCGGAAAGACTTGGCCTGAATGCCACTTCGATCTGAATATCGGAAAATTGGCCTGAATGCCACTTCGGTCTGGATACCGGAAAACTGGCCTGAATGCCACAAGTTGCATCGACCTGAACGTCGGAAACTTCTTCGATCTGAACATCGGAAAACTTCATGCCTGTCAGCATTGGCAGAAATAGGGAATGATAATAGAGGCGGCGCATGGGCCAATGACACTTGCTGGGGATAACAAAGGTAAGTCATGAACAATCTTCAGTCTGAGTACTGGAAACAACTTCTAGCTTATCACTTGGGGTACCGAGAATGTTTTATGCTTACATGCGTATGTTTGAATTTTTCAATGGCGTAATGCTCCATGAAAATGGAAATGCTACGCGATTTGGAAGGATGCAATGCAATATGATTCTACATGCAGGGATGCGAAATGCTGGGTAGAATGCCAAGCTGAGGCAAGGGATCTGCTGGAGAAATGATCACCATCTTCTGGACCCTGGCAAGGCTGTTGGAGATGCACAGCGCAAAGAACTCTGTGGGGAGATGACTAGCCATGCGGTGTTCTGGCCATACCGAGACTCTGATCGGGGAAAGAATGGCATTGGAAGCCTGCTGCTGAGGAAAGCTACAATGGTTCTGGCAACCACGATTTGCGAGAGATGACTCAGCAGGGGGAGCAAACACTGATACGATACCGAGGTTCTGCTTCAAGGAAAGAAACCATGGATCTGGCATTGGGATTATCGATCTGGCATCGAACTCTAAGGAGCAGCCACTTCTGCTGGGAAGATACAGTCTGGCACTGTCAACTCCGCTGGGGATATATAGTCTGACACTGTCAACTCTACTGGGGAGTGTATGTCTTGAAACAACCGCTTGGGGAAGTATGGTGGTGAGAAACTGCTGGGGATTGAAGAATCCAACACTCTGATCAGCTCTGCAGGGTCAAGACACTGAATTCGTCTGTTGGCGACTTCACTGGGGAAGATATTCACGATCATCTGCAGGAGATTTTAAGGAAATGCCCCGAGGGTATCTGTTCTGAATAGACGATCCAAAGCACTTAAAATTTACAGCAATTTTAAATGTTTATTAAGCATGTACCTGTAAAGCCCTTATGTGTCATGATGCAATGTTTATCAAAAATTCGGACGTCATTTTTGCAAACAAAACAGTAAAATGTAAATGAAAACAGAGATATACTGAGTAACATGATTTTATTGATTGAATGGCCTCTGAATAGGCATTTACATTAGGAAGCAATCCCTGGAAAGAGGTAATCGCACAAAAGATAAAAACATAAATTAATCTAATGGCAATATGAAATGGATTTCTATTGGGTTCCAATTCTGCTATAACTTGCTCGTCTTCAAGATCCTCCAGATAATCAGCCTTCTGAAAGAGTGATTGGACTGTTTCCTATCCTTCAAAAATTTCCAGTCATTGGCACGAGATGAGATTCAGAACTACTCAGAACGCAGTCATTCGCTTAATCCCTAACTTTTGCCTGGATCGCCCTTTTCGGGTTTTCAATCCACCGGGATACCCATTTTTGCCTAAGTTGCCTTTTCAGGTTTTCAACTTACCGGGTGTACGATCTTTTCATTTTTAATCCCTAATTTTTGCCCGAACCTTTTCATTTTCTTGGTTCGCCGGGATGCCCATTTTTTGCCTGGACTATTCTTTTTACTGTCCAGCGGGTCTATTTTATGCGAAGTATTTTTTAACTGCGTCTGAGTTCACAGGGGAAGTGAAGTTTTCACCATCCATAGTTGCAAGCATTAAAGCCCCACCATCAAAAACCTTGGTGACGATATACGGTCCATCATAGTTAGGAGTCCACTTGCCCCTGCGATCTGTCTGAGGAGGAAGGATCCTTTTCAAAACTAAATCTCCGACTTGGAAACAACGAGGACGCACTTTCTGATCAAAGGCTCTCTTCATCCGACTCTGATACAACTGCCCATGACAAATGGCTGCCATTCGCTTCTCTTCGATAAGACTCAACTCATTGAACCTTGTCCGAATCCATTCAGCTTCATCTAACTTGACATCTAACAGGACTCTTAGAGAAGGAATCTCCACTTCAACAGGTAGGACTGCTTCCATACCATACACCAGGGAGTAAGGGGTTGCCCCGGTCGATGTACGTATTGAAGTACGGTACCCATGCAAGGCGAAAGGTAGCATCTCATGCCAATCTCTGTACGTGACGACCATCTTCTGCACAATCTTCTTTATGTTCTTATTTGCCGCCTCAACAGCGCCGTTCATCTTAGGGCGGTAAGGGGAAGAATTGTGATGCTGAATGTTGAAGTTTTGACACAACTCCTTCATCATTTTGTTGTTGAGATTAGAACCATTATCAGTAATGATTCTTTCGGGAATCCCATAGCGACAAATGATTTCTTTCTTGATGAAACGGGCAACCACATGTCTGGTGACATTCGCGAACGACGCTGCCTCGACCCACTTGGTGAAATAGTCGATGGCAACAAGGATGAAGCGATGCCCATTGGAAGCAGTCGGCTCAATCTTTCCAATCATGTCAATGCCCCACATGGCAAACGGCCACGGCGAAGACATCACATTCAGAGGATTCGGCGGTACATGCACCTTATCAGCATAAATCTGGCATTTATGGCACTTCCGAGCATACTTGAAACAATCTGATTCCATGGTCATCCAATAATAACCCGCTCTCAACAATTTCTTAGCCATTGCATGTCCACCGGCATGAGTACCGAAGGAACCTTCATGAACTTCCTGCATTAACATGTCCACCTCGTGTCTGTCCACGCATCTGAGCAAAACCATGTCGAAGTTCCTCTTATACAGCACATCATCTTTGTTCAAGAAGAAACTGCCTGCCAATCTTCTCAAAGTCTTTCTGTCATTGTTGGATGCCCCTGCAGGGTACTCTTGATTCTTCAGAAAGCACTTGATATCGTGATACCAGGGCTTGTCATCGACTACCAGTTCAGCAACAAACACATACGCGGCCCTGTCAAGGCGCATCACATCGATCCTGGGAGCATGGTTCCAACGAATTACCTTGATCATGGAGGATAGAGTAGCAAGTGCGTCTGCCATCTGGTTCTCATCACGAGGTATATGATACAATTTTACCGTTGTGAAGAAAGTCAAAAGTCTTCTCGTGTAATCTCTGTAGGGGACCAGAGTGGGCTGGAGAGTATTCCAATCACCATTCACTTGATTGATCACCAGAGCTGAATCTCCGAAGATGTCCAGAGTCTTGATTCTCAGATCAATGGCTTGCTCAATACCCAAGATACAGGCCTCGTACTCAGCTTCATTATTTGTACACTCAAAAGTCAAACGAGCGGTGAAAGGCATGTGGGCACCCTTCGGAGTAGTAATGACAGCGCTAATTCCACTACCTCTAGCATTGACAGCCCCATCAAACAACAAAGTCTACTTTTCGTTTGGATCAGGTCCCTCCTCAACAACTGGCTCTTCACAGTCTTTCATCTTGAGGAACATGATGTCTTCATCAGGGAATTCAAACTTCATTGGCTCATAATCATCAATCGGTTGCTCGGCAAGGTAGTCTGACAGAATACTCCCTTTGATGGCCTTCTGTGACGTGTACTGAATATCATACTCTGTTAAAATCATTTGCTAACGAGCGACCCTTCCGGTGAGAGCTGGCTTCTCGAATATGTATTTCATTGGATCCATCTTAGAAATCAACAAGGTAGTATGGTTCAACATATACTGCCTCAGTCGGCGAGCAGCCCAGGCCAAAGCACATCAAGTTTTCTCAAGCTGCGAATATTTGATTTCACAGTCGGTGAACTTTTTGCTAAGGTAGTATATGGCATGCTCTTTTCGACCAGACTCGTCATGCTGTCCCAATACACACCCCATCGAGTTCTCAATCACTGATAGGTACATTATCAGAGGTCTCCCAGGAACTGGAGGTATAAGGATTGGAGGTTTCTGTAGATACTCTTTTATCTTCTCGAAAGCCCTTTGACAATCTCCATTCCACTTGATAGCCTGATCTTTCCTCAGCAATTTGAAAATTGGCTCACACGTGGTTGTTAGGTGAGAGATGAACCTTGCAATGTAGTTCAACCTCCCTAAGAAACTACGGAGTTGCTTCTCTGTTCTTGGCTCAGGCATTTCCTGTATTGCTTTCACTTTGTCAGGATCCACCTCAATCCCTTTTCCGCTAACAATAAAACCCACCAATTTTCCCGATCTCACCCCGAAAGTGCACTTGTTCGGATTAAGTCTCAGTTTGAATTTCCTCAAACGCTCAAACAGTTTCTGCAAATTCACCAAATGTTCTTCTTCTGTCTGAGATTTGGCAATCATATCATCCACATAAACCTCGATTTCATGATGAATCATATCATGGAACAAAGTCACCATCGCTCGCTGATATGTTGCTCCGGCATTTTTCAGACCAAACGGCATCACCTTGTAGCAGAAGGTGCCCCATGGGGTTATGAAAGTTGTCTTTTCCATGTCTTCTAGTGGCATCTTGATTTGGTTATAGCCAGAAAAGCCATCCATGAAGGAGAATACCGAGAACTGAGCTGTATTATCCACCAAAACGTCGATGTGAGGTAATGGGAAATCATCTTTAGGGCTAGCTCTGTTCAGATCCCGGTAGTCGACACACATCCGTACCTTTCCATCCTTCTTAGGTACTGGGACGATGTTTGCAACCCATGGCGGATAATTGGTGACTGCTAGAAACCCTGCATCCAACTGCTTTTGTACTTCTTCCTTTATCTTGACAGCCATCTCTGGTCTTGTTCTTCTGAGTTTCTGCTTGACCGGAGGACAACCTTCTTTGAGAGGCAAGCGGTGTACCACGATGTCTGTGTCCAGCCCAGGCATGTCCTGATAAGACCAGGCGAAGATGTCAACGTATTCTTGCAGCAATTCAATCATCCCTTTCTTCACATTATCTTCCAAAGCAGCCCCTATTTTGATTTCTCTCTTGGCGTCTTCGGTGCCGAGATTAATCACTTCAACAGACTCTTGATGCGGTTGAATAACCCTTTCCTCTTGTTTTAATAACCTGGTAAGTTCTTCAGGGAGTTCACAGTCTTCATCACCCTCTTCTTCAGCTTGAAAGATTGGATTTTCAAAGTCGAAACGAGCCATAGCAGAACCGTTATCAATAGGATTCGGTGTTGTGCATCTGCATGAGTGATGGTATGTGCTTATGAGTGTGAACAAGAAGTGAAAACTAAACAAAACATTGCCATTTTTTTTATTTTGAAAAACTGCAAAAATAGAAAGACAGGGAACGAAATATTTGAATGCAAAAAGACGTCCTTTATTTATGATAAAAAATGCAAGTGTCACATAGGTGGGCCCTACAATGAGTCATTACGCCCTGGGCGGAACGTAAGACTTGGATATGCATGAATAAACAAAGAAAATTACTCTTCAAGAAGAGTTACTTGGATAATCTCTTCAGAAGACCAATTGTTGATGACTTCACCCGGGATCCTCGGACGCACCCAGTTGTCAATGTCACAATCACTATCCCCATCTTCTTCGTTGACTGTAGAGACCTCACTGGGAATCACAAAATTAATAGGAACAACATCTGCGAATTCATCAGTAGCATCTTCAAACTCTTCTTCCTCAACCCCTTCCACAGACTCTTGGACAGACAAATCTTCAACCTGGAGGATACCTTTGTCGAGCAAGGCCTGAATACCCTGCTGTAGTTTCAAACAACCTCCACTCTGAGTGGCACAATCCAAACAACCCTTCCCACAACCGGGGAAGACATCGGCCTTCAGCAAGCATCCTTTGATATCCAACAATGGAGTCTTCAACTTCAACACATCCTTAATGGACTTGGCTTCTCCCTCTACCAAATTAACGTTCGCACCACCATGCTAGGGCATGGGATTGTTGACGACATTCGGAGCCGGTGCAAGGTCGATGGCCTTTGAATCTATGAGGTCTTGAACTACGTGCTTAAAAGCTTTGCAGTTCTCAATATTGTGGCCAGGTGCCCCAGAGTGGAAGCTACACCTAGCGTTGGCGTCGTAACCCACCGGAAGTCTACCAATAGGAGGAGCCAGAGTGCGCAATTGCACAAGTTGTAGTTGTTGAAGACTAGAAAGCTACTGGGCGTACGACATTGGAAGGGTGTCGAAACGCCGGTCCATCATCCTTTGCCTCTGTT
Organism: Lathyrus oleraceus; assembly: GCF_024323335.1. Lineage (NCBI taxonomy): Eukaryota > Viridiplantae > Streptophyta > Magnoliopsida > Fabales > Fabaceae > Lathyrus > Lathyrus oleraceus. The sequence continues at coordinate 246,588,753 of NC_066579.1, forward strand.
GATAAGCGGGTCTGTTACCCGGTTGTTGCTGCTGTTGATACTGAGCTGGTTGACGTTGTGATTGTTGTTGTTGTAGTGGTGCTGCAGCTGGAATGGTCACAGCCTGCGGCAGTACCTGTTATGCAAGACATGCTAATGAATATGCAAATGCAATGACATGTTTATCAATTCCAAAGGTATTCTACCCCCTTGATTCCAGTCTCACATTTGATAAACAGTGTAAGAAAAGACTAAGCCGTTGATGAGAACCAAGAAAATTCCAACTAGAATCAAGTGGAAGATATAAACCCCACAGAAATGGATAAACATGTGTGAATGATTATGAATGCAAAATGATGTGATGATGTGAATGCAATGCAGTGGCATGTCAATCAGGATTGCTGTATCTGCTTAAACATCTGTCAGGTTGCACTGTCTGGAGAGAAATTAAGAGTACACCAAACAAAGGTCATGGGATGGATCATGTTATCCTTAATATCAAACACCCATTTTGGCGGATTATGGTTTACACCTTATCAACACCCGAGTTTCATTGATATTAAGGATACCTGATCGGATCAACCATGAATCAAGGGTTTGTCGCAAGTCACGAGAATGGAGTTTAGGTTAAGAACCACCCAAAAGGAGTGTACTAAGGTTTAAACCTGCCAAACATGTTCTACAAAAGGTTCCCATAGTCATAATCCCATCTTTCGGATATTATTAGAGGAACGACTACTCGTATTCCAACAATATTCTCAAGAGAGACTCTTATGAGTGTAGTATCGCGTAACAATCGTATCAAATCTTACATTTGAACGACTTTCGCACTACGTCCTACGAATAGGCCAAGATGGGTTTGGTAAACTAAGGTCCTTTGGCTTCTTAGGTCTATATTGGAACAAGTAATGTCTAACCACAACTTACTTATGTGACATTATTGATCTCAACATGACCTCCACCAAGTGAATGGACTTGCAAGTCAACTCGCTAAGGAATAACTCCACACAAGTTGACAGGACTATGCCATTCTCCTATCTTAAGTGCACTCGAGTTCGGGTATAGAACTCATCTCACAAAGATCACCAAGCAGCCAGCCAACAGAAACAGATACAACAATGATATGTACACAATGTAATAAGGTAAAGCAGGTAAATAAATAACTGTACAAAAGCATGAACACCCAATAAACAAACAAACTACAAAAGCTAGGAGGGACTCGCTTAGGGAAGATGGACCAGCAAGAGGTCAACTTCTTAAATTCCCCAGCAGAGTCGCCAGCTGTCGCAACCTGAAAAATACAGTGTGCGAAAAAAAACAACCGGCGAAAGAGAATGACAGAAGAGTCGCCACCGTGCGTTATTCATCCCAAAGGAGGGAAAGGAAACGCTCGAAGTAAACCTGAAAAAGGAAAGGACAAGACGGGGTCTCGCAACCAAATCTTGGGTTCGGGAGTCGGTTATGCGAAGGGAAGGTATTAGCACCCCTACGCATCCATAGTACTCTACGGGATCCACTTTTGTAGTTTTTGTCTAAAGGGTGTGGGTTTACCTAACGTGTTTATTTACTAAAAAGGTTAAGAGAAATGACTCGCGCGGATGTCGCATCCACTGCATACGTATCTCATCTGAATATGAGAATCAGAGTCTTCGTAGCTCGGCTGACCTATGAGTTGGGGGGATGTGTGCTCGCTAAGACATCGCGTCTTATGCCTACGTATCTCATCTGGAATGAGAATCAGAGCAAGCCGTAGTTCGGCTAACTACGGGGTTATGGATTGGGTTTTGGACAAACAACGTTACTACGCAATCTACCGGATGCTCGACCTTTGGAGACTTACTCGCCTGTAGTAGAAGGAGTAAATGTGTTGCTTTGGGTTTTAGGGTTTGGGATGCTCGAGGGCAAAAAGGCAGTCCTTGACGAAGGAACCGCGCTACCTGCAGGGATATGAATACAAAACACAAAACATGTATCTCAAAGTAAAATGCCACCAAGGGGCTCAAACATTGCCTCCTATCGAGGTCTTCCAGCTAAGAAAGCGATAAAGTATGAGAAAGGGAAAAAATTACCACACGGATAAAGATCCGAAGCTATAGCAGTTAAAGGGGCAAGAAACCCTGAAATGTCTCCAGCTGGACCGTCAAAGGAAATCAGTCAACACGAATAATCAGAATAAAACTCCAGGGGGTATCCCACAAATAAAGTGGGAAACCACGCGAGTGTCTCTGCGAAAGCCATGTGAGCCCTCACAAAACTCGACAAAGGGTTAGAGTAGTAGGATAAAATCAAGAGAAAACAATGCCATGGAAACACAAGACAGGTTAGAATAAACAAAATAGGGTAACCCAGAGTTGCCCCTAAATCAAAATGTAACCACATGAATAATTCCATCAAAATTCACAAAAGGCTCACAAAAAGGTATCAAATTCACCCATAATACCTCATACATTTAGAGCATTCAAATAAAAGGCATAAAGATGATGGATATAGGGCAAACCTGATTGGAGAGCTTGATTGAGTTGCGCCCGTGAGGTTTACAAGTTGAGTTCCTTTCAGGGTTTGGAGGTTGCTCTGAACTCTGTTGGCTTTTCTCTCACTATCTTTTCCTCAGGGTTTTGCTTCTCTTCCTTCTTTCTCCAATGAATCTCCCAGTGTAACTCCAAGTGTAACTCCAAGTGTGTTTTCCTCTACTGAAACTTCAGTATTTATAGACTGATTTTCGTGGGTAATGGGCTCAAATGAGGGAGACCCAAGTCCAAAATAATTTGTTATATTTTATTTATTTATTTTATTTTTTTTTCGTTTTTTTTTTAATTTTTTTTTTGTTTTTTTTCGTTTTTTTTTTTCATTTTTTTTTTCGTTTTTTTTTTTTTTTTTTTTCAGGAAAAATGAAGGGTAAATTTTGGGGTATTACACCAAGGATTACTAGAAAGCTTTTGATAGTATCAAAGAATATTTGCTTGAGCCTCTGATTCTGTTTCCGCCTGTTGAAGGAAGATCATTGATCATGTATTTGATTGTGCTTGAAGAGAGTATGGGTTGTGTTTTTGGTCAGCAAGATGAATCTGGTAAGGAAGAATATTCAATTTACTACCTCAGTAAGAAGTTCACCGACTGTGAGTCTCGGTATTCTATGCTTGAGAAGACATGTTGTGCTTTGGCTTGGGCTGCTAAGCGTCTGCACCAGAATATGTTGAATCATACTACTTGGTTGATATCCAAGATGGATCCGATCAAGTACATTTTTTAGAAGCATGCTTTACCTGGAAGGATTTCCCGTTGGCAGATGTTGTTATCTGAGTATGATATTGAATACCGAGCTCAGAAAGCTATTAATGGTAGTATCTTGGCTGGCCATTTGGCTCACCAACCTATTGAAGATTGTCAGTCAGTGCAGTTTGATTTTCCTGACGAAGATATTTTATATTTGAAGATGAAAGATCGTGATAAACCATTGCTTGAAGAAGGGCCAGAATGGTTCCCGTTGGGGCATGGTATTTGATGGAGTTTTTAATTCGTATGGTAATGGCATTGGGGCAATGACTATTACTCCTCAAGGCACTCATTTTCCGTTTACAACTGTATTGACCTTCAAATTCACAAAGAATATGGCTGAGTATGAATCTTGCATTATGGGTCTTGAAGAGGCCATTAATCTCAGAATTAAATATCTTGACATATATGGAGATTCAGCTTTGGTGGTTAATCAGATCAAAGATGAATGGGAAACGAATCAACCCAGTTTGATACCGTATAGAGATTATGCGAGGAGGATATCTATTTTCTTTACAAAGGTTGAGTTTCATCATATTCCTCGAGATGAACACCGGATGGCAAATGCTCTTGCAACGTTAGCTTCCATGATCGTGGTGAAGTTTTGGAATTAAATTTTCAACTTGACTGTAATGCATCTTGATAGGCCAACTCACGTGTTTGTTATTGAAGAGGTCAAAGATGATAAACCATGGTATTACGATATTTAATGTTTCCTCCAAAGTCAGATATACCCGTCTGGGGCATCTTTGAAAGATAAGAAGACATTGAGAAGAATATATGGAAACTTCTACCTGAATGGTGATGTGTGGATAGACACAAAGCAGACCTATTGATGACTGAAGTCTGTGAAGGTTCCTTTGGTACTCATTCCAATGGACATGTTATAGTAAAGAAGGTGTTGAGAGCAGGTTACTATTGGTTGACAATGGAATCTGATTGTTGCAAGTTTGTGAAGAAATGCCACACGTGTCAAATTTATGCATGTAAGATTCATGTTCCTCCAACACTGTTGAATGCCATATCCTCTCAATGGCCCTTCTCCATGTGGGGAATTGATATGATAGGCATGATCGAGCCTAAAGCATCAAATGGACATCATTTCATTTTAGTGGCTATTGACTACTTCACAAAATGGGTTGAAGCGACATCATACGTGAGGGCAAGTCGACTCAATCCTGGGAAAATTGAATGAGTCGACTCATCCATATGTTGCGTTGACTCATTGCCTATTTTCATTTGAACCATGTAGCCACGGGTCTGAATAGGTCGACTCATAGGTCGACTCAACCCTGGAAAAACTTTGTTTGAGTCGACTCATCGCCTGTTTTACTTGAATAATTTTGCCTCGGGCTCATACAGGTCGAGTGGTCGCTACTTGGACTCAATATCCTGCTGTGTAATTTACCAAAATAATTCTCTTATGTCTATTATTTGGTCCATGCATCATATAAATATTCTAAAGTCTCTTCTTCAAAATTTAACAAGAAAGGTGAAAGATATACACCGAAGTGCTCTTCATCTTCATTCTTCATTGCATTTCTCAATAATAACACATAACAATATTTGTTGAGCATTGTGCATTACTGTGGTGATAACGTCCAAGTAGGATTGTGTAATCTAAGTTTGGGTTGAGGCTTTGTGTGGGTTTTTCTTGAATAAAACCATTGGGGTTTTGTCCTCCAAGAATTGGGGGTTTTTGCACTAACCTTTGCTTCGCAAATTCAGCCGAGTGAAAAGTTTGAAGAACGGTGGGTTCGGTCAAACAAGTAACGGTAACCGGAGGATTGTGAAAAAAGCTTATGGTTCAAGCGACTTGCGTTCGAAATCAGTCGAGCTGAAGTTTTGGAGAATGTGGCGTTCTTGCAATAAGGTGGTTGTAACCGGGGGTTTGTTCGAAGCACTTGAAGGACTTGGTTCAACTCGAATCAAGGGGAGAGAACCGAATAGGATCTGCAACAACACTAGGGGTTGGTTGGTGGTGATCATTTGTTCTCTTGTATTGACTTTGCAACGTGTTAATTAAAACATCTCAATTCTAGATTTAGAATTGAGGGCACACGTACCCTAAGCGAGGATGATAGACGAACTGCCTCAACAAATTCGGTATTGTTCTCTCTATCTCTTAACTCTTTAAATTCTGCATTAATTACGTTTTGTGTGAAATTAATAGTAAAATAAATATCGCCTGATTGTTATTCATAGTAATTGTTCAATAAATTGGTGCAATCACTTGGATTGCAACTGAGTAAAATTTTGCACATTCAATTTGAGTGAAATTCAAACTTTGTGTAGAATGCTCACCAAGTGTTCGATAGAATTAATCTCACACAAATCTAGTAATATTTTACTTGCTCTCTTATTGTGTTAAATAATTATTAGAGATAATGATATCAAGGATTGTAGTGCTTAATTGACTGATTTAGATAGTGGTTGATTATCTCAATTATAGTCATTCCATTCGGTTTCACGTATATCCGATCTTTCCATTAGCAGATCGTTTAGACGATTATAATCTAGGGTGCTTCTGCAACCGTTGAAAATATTTTTAAAAAGTGCTAAATTTCAAAAATGGATCTATTCAACCCCCCTTCTAGATCGGTACTATCGTCTAACAAGTGGTATCACGAGCGCCAGTTCATCTAGTGCTTCATATATAACATTTTAGAAAATGAGTAACGATCCTAAAGGGGCGTACAATAGGGCACCTATTTTTACCGGTGAAAACTATAGTTATTGGAAAGATTGTATGCGTATCCATATCAACTCTATTGATAGGAAAGTATGGAAAGTCATCCAAGATGGTCCTATGGAAATAACCATGACCAATGCAGATGGTTTTGTTATACCCAAACCTGAAGCACAATGGAATGAAGAAGATGAGAAAAAGTACAGTTATGATTGGAAATCCAGAAACATACTCATCAGCGCCTTAGGTGTTGATGAGTATTATAGGGTTTCCCATTGTCCTAGTGTTAAAGCTACGTGGGACTCATTGCAAATTACCCATGAGGGAATCAATGATGTTAAACTAGCTAGAATCAACACCTTAACTCAAGAATTTAACCTTTTTCATATGGAGGATGGTGAAACCATTACCGATATGCAAAATCGATTTTCTCATCTAATCAATTGGTTAAATGCTCTTGGTAGAACTACCCCTAATGATGTTGCTACTAATGAAATCTTAAGATGTCTTAACAGGGATTGGCTACCAAAGTTCACCGCAATTAAGGAAGCCAATGATGTCAGAATATTGGACATGACAACATTGTTTGGTAAGCTTCAAGAGCATGAGCAAGAGCTCATGAACCTTGAGAAACATGATAAGAGTCAAAAGAAGGATAAAGCTAAGGACATCGAAAGGAAGTCTATCGCTTTAAAGACTTCAAGATATAAGTCATCCACCAATGATACGTGTGAGAGTGAATCAAGTGATGAAAATAAAGATTCAAATGAAGACATGGGGTTGTTCGTAAGTAGGTATAACCGATACCTTAGAAACAATGAAGTCCAACATTAGGATAAAAATCTTGTCAACCATAGAAGACAATCAAAATTCCTGAATCAAGAGGAAGGTAAGACAACTAAGTCAAAAGGATCATGCTTTAATTGCGGAAAGGTCAGTCACTATAATCTGGATTGTCCCTTGTTGAAGAAATACAAAGGAAAAGACAAACGTCACAACAAATCTAGCAAAGCTAGAAGAGCATACATTGCATGGGAGAGTGATAACGAGTCGTCAAGCGATGATAACTCAAGTGATGAAAAAGAAAATGTCAATCTTTGTCTTACAACTCATCGAAAGAATAAAAAGAATGTAAGTCATTCTAAATATGATCAGGTTGATAAAATGTCTTATTGTGATTTGCAAAATGCCTTTAGTACTCTACATAATGACGCCAATGAAGCTTTCAAACGCCTAGCCTCAAATAAGAAATTTTTATGTTATTTAGAAAAGAAGATTTGGGATTCCGAAAAGGAATTAGAAACTCTTAAGAAATCTATGATAGAGGTTACTAAAGGAAAAACTGAAGATGATAAGGGATTTTGGTTTAGATGGTCTGGATGTGAAACTTGTCACATTTGGCAAAGAGAGGTTAGAACTCTTCAAGCTAAATTAGACAAGGCTTTACAACCTAAAGTTACCTTTGCTATTGATCATCACATTTTAGAAGTAACATGAATAATCCTTATCAAAAATACACTTATGTGGTAAAGGATCAAGTTAGCAAAAATAACTCTCATCTGAACTTAAATTGTCTATATTGTTGCCAAAAGGGACATACTATTGCTAAATGTCGATTTAGGAGATTTTTAGTTCCTAAAGACATTTTTCAACGGTTGCCCAAATGCAACCAAAGTTTCACTCACACACTACGACCCAATGAAAATTGGGTACTTCCTTCTCTTGTTTAAATTTGTAGGTGGAATGTCTTGAGGATACAGAGAGAACATGGGTTCTCGATAGTGGATGCTCAAGATATATGACGGGTGACACTTCCTTGTTCTTTGACTTTGTGGCTAATAAGAAAGGGTTTGTAACCTATGGTGATAATAACAAGGGAGCTATACTCGGAAAAGTTGGTGTAGGTAATCCCTCCTCTACTACTATCTCAGACGTCCTTTTAGTTAAAGGCCTTAAGCACAATCTCATTAGTATCAGCCAATTATGTGACAAAGGATATAAACTATCATTTTCAAAATACTTTTGCATGATTGAACATAATGATAATAAGAATGATGTGCTTAAGGGATGGAGGGAAATAATTTTTACATGCTTAATTTAAATGAAGTATCTTTGAGTAGTGCTAAATGTCTCGTCTCCATGAGTCAAGACTCGTGGCTTTGGCATAGGCGATTAGCGCATGTCAACTTTGACTTGCTAAATAAAGTTGTCACAAAAGATCTAGTAGTTGGTCTACCCAAAATCAAAATTCCAAAAGATCACTTATGTGATGCGTGCCAAATGGGAAAGCAAACACGGATCTCGTTTAAATCTAAAAATATTGTTTCCACAACGAGACCACTTGAACTTCTCCATATGGACCTTTTTGGACCATCTAGAATTAAAAGTCTAGATGGAAACTACTATGGTTTTGTTATAGTAGATGATTACTCTAGATTTTGTTGGACTATCTTCTTAGAAAGTAAAAGTGACACTTTTTCTGATTTTGAAAAGTTTGCCAAGATGTCTCAAAACATATTGAACACTAGCATAGTTACTATTCGGAGTGATCACGGAGGTGAATTTGAAAACCACCTCTTTGAGGAATTTTGTGAAATAAACAACATTGATCATAATTTTTCTGCTGCAAGAACTCCACAATAAAATGGAGTATTGGAACGTAAAAACGGAATTTTAGAAGAGCTTGGAAGGATTATGATCAATGAAAACGGTCTTCCTAAATATTTTTGGGCCGATGCCATAAATACGGCTTGTTATGTATTGAATAGGATACTCATTTGTCCTATTGTAAACAAAACCCCTTATGAATTGCTAAAGGGAAGGAAGCCTAATGTTTCAGATCTTCATATCTTCGGATGTAAATGCTTTGTATTAAACAATGGTAAAGAAAACCTTGGTAAATTTGGGTCAAAAGCCGATGAAGGTTTCTTTTTTGGATACTCTCATTCTAGTAAAGCATATAGAGTATACAACAAAACGTTACTTATTGTTGAAGAATCCGTGCATGTTTCCTTTGATGAATCTTATCCGAAAACTGTCGGAGAAGGCATTATTGTTGATGGTGCAGGTGTTCCTTCGGAAGACATAATAAAAGATCAAGAAGAAAAGCGTGTTGAACCCCATCGGAAAAAAGCTGAGGAGGAGCCGAATCAAATTTCCGAAAAGAAAGAGGAGGATCATTATATTAATAACAATGATCTTCCTTTGGAATGGAAATCTTCTAAGGATCATCCCATTGATAATATTCTAGGAGATATCTCAAAGGGAGTTACCACACGGTCAAAGATAAGTAACTTTTGTTATCATTTCGCTTTCGTCTCTTAAAATGAGCCTAAAAACTCCAAAGACATATTACTCGATGAACATTGGTTTTTAGCTATGCAAGAGGAAATTAATAAATTCAAAAGAAATAAGGTGTGGGATCATGTTCCCCCTCCGCGAGACCATTGAGTAATCGACACTAAAATGGGTGTTTAGGAACAAGTTAGACAAAAACGGAGTTATAACTCGCAACAAGGCTCGCCTTGTTGCTCAAGGGTATAACCAAGAGGAAGGCATCGACTATGAGGAAACTTATACTTCGGTTGCCCGACTCGAGGCTATACGCCTTTTGCTTGCCTATGCTTGTTCTGAAAATTTCAAATTATTTCAAATGGATGTAAGAGCGCTTTCCTAAATAGTTACATTAATGAAGAGGTCTATGTATCTCAACCTTCTGGTTTTGAAAATTATGAGCATCCTAACTATGTTTATAAGATTAAATGTGCTTTGTACAGTCTCAAACAAGCCCCTAGGGTATGGTATGAGCTTCTTAGCTAATTTATACTAGAACAAGGATTCTCAAGAGGGAAGGTTGATACAACCCTTTTATTAAGCGTCAAGGAAAATACTCTATTTTAGTTCAAGTCTATGTAGATGATATTATTTTTGGATCTACTAACATAAATTTGGTCAAGGAATTCTCTAAGTTGATGCAGGGAGAATTAGAAATGAGCATGATAGGGGAACTAAGTTACTTCCTCGGACTTCAAATCAAGCAACTTGAAGAAGGAACTTTTGTGAGCCAATTGAAGTATTGTAATAAGCTACTCAAGCGCTTCGGTATGGAAAACTCAAAGGTAATCGACACTCCAATGTCTGCTGCTGTAAATATGGATCAGGATGAAAATGGTAAGGTCGTATATATAAAAGGGTATAGAGGTATGATCGGATCTCTCCTATATATTACCGCATCTCGATTAAACAATATATTTAGTGTATGTATGTGTGCTAGGTATTAATCATGTCCGAAAGAACCACATTTAAAAGACGTTAGGCGCATACTTAGATACCTATGTGGTACTTCAAAGTATGGACTTTGGTTTTCTAAGGGAAGTGATTTCTCTTTGGTTGGCTACTCCATTTCCGACTTTTCTGATTGAAAATCGGATAGGAAAAGCACTAGTGGCACTTGTCATTTTTATTTAAATTCCTTAGTATGTTGGCACAGCAAAAAGTAAGTTTTAGTTGCTTTGTCAACAGCCGAGGCGGAATACGTTGTTGCGGGTAATTATTGTGCTCAAATATTGTGGCTCAAACAACAATTACTCGACTTCAATGTTCAACTTGAACGCATTCCCATTTTTTGTGACAACACAAGTGCTATCAATTTAACATAACATCCTATACTACATTCGCGCACTAAACATATTAAAATTTGGCATCACTTCCTTAGGGATCATGTTGAGAAAGGTGATGTTGTTTTCGAGCATGTTGATAGCAAAAATCAACTTGTCGATATCTTCATAAAACCACTTGTGATGGAGCCTTTCTTCCATATCCATAGGGAACTTGGTGTTCTCGATATCTCGGATCGCGTTTAAATACATATATTATGCCTGTTTGTTCCTTGATTTATAAGTGCGGCTATGTGAGGGCACTCGTCGTCTATCACCATTGGAGGTAATATCGTTCCTATCCATTTGACCTATATTGATCAACTATGTATGTATATACTTGTTCTATGTAATTCTTGATGTTCATTTTCTGGTTTGAATTAAATGTGATCTATTTCTATGCTTGAATAAATATTGTACTTACTTATGTGTCTTAAAGTTTATGTTGAATAATTATTGCAATCTTAGTTACTTATTTTCTTTTGCTCCGTGAAATATTTATGTCTATACTTCTTCCGTTAACTTCATGTTATGTGCATGGTTGTTGATGTCTATATGTTGCAAAGTCGTTGATGTAGCGGTAAATTCATGATCATCAAGCTATGGATAAGCAAGACATCAAATAACAAGAGTCACCGCCGTGCTTTTATTGTTTCCAAGGGAAAAAGAAAAAGTACGAACAAAACCCAAAAATAAGAAGTTTTCAAATCAAAACTAATAAAATTCCAGAGATTACAGGTAAGGGGGTTGGTTACACAGAGGGAAGGTGTTAGCATCCAAAGTGTCCTAGGTACTCCTAGGGAGCCCTTTCTTGTGTGCATATGTATTTTGTACAAAAGGATGTTTACAAACAAATGGAATGGGGGGATGAGAAAAGAATTCATTAATTATATTTTTGTGTTTGACAAGACCTTCAGACTTGTGCCTACGTACCAACATAAAAATGAGGGATCAAAACCTCGTAGTTCGTGATACAAATTTCAAAATGGATGCATTACTTTTAACAAAAAATAGGTTTGAAAGGCACAAAGGCCTAAGAAATATTTTGAATGAGTTAGTTCTTTTTGGCTTTTTGAAAATTTTATGTCAAGTATAGTTAAGTTTATTTATAAGTTTGATTTAAGAAAAGAAATTTGAAAATGCAATGGCATAAGGCCAAAGTTTCTAATTTGCAAAGGGTCTAAGTTGAGAAAAAAACAAGTATAAACAAAGAAGTTTTAAAAAGAGGGAGAGATTTTGAAATTAAAGAGATGAGGAGGAGATGAAGAGACTAATCCTAAGCATAAATTTAAAAGTTGAGAGTTGAAAAAAATTTGGCCAATGGGCTGCAATCCAATAGATAAGAGTGTCATATAGAAACCCAAATTCCCTTGGACATTAGAATCAAGCAACAAACAAGGCACACAATATTAACTTGAAGAGCAAGGCATCAAATAAAGATAGCCACATCCAAGCTTAACCATTCCATGATCTTCTTCAAATTTTCCCATGTAGTAGATGAATTCCGCAATGCTACAAGTCACAAGTTCAAAATAATAACTTCCCAATGATCATGTACAGATGAACTCAAATGGATCTCCAATGATGTATCAGATGAAGTTTCAGATTACAAACACTTGGTTACATGAAAGTTGGCATTGGCCAAGTCCTTTGCATAGGGAGTATTGCCTAAATTCTAAGTCCAATTGTCTCAGAGCAAACAAATAGTCCACACAAGATATTTTTTAGGGTTTTTTGTTCTTATTATGTACATTAATGGCCAAAGACCACACAAACAACACAATATACACAAGCACAATATATCACAAAATATGGTCCAAATGGACAAAGTGGAAATGACATTAGCATAAACAATTAGAATGGTATGAACAATAGCAAATGAATAAGGCTTAAAATTAAAGTGCATTAAAGTAAATGACTTGAAATTAAATGTTAGTTGTTAATGAGTTATAAGTTACTATTGCTTTTGCTTTTTTTCTTTAAGTCATTCTTTGGAGAACACTCAACCCACTTATCACAAGCATGGATCCTTGAACCAAGACATCTTCCAAAGGAAGGAAAAAAGGCCAAGTTTCCACACAATACCATGAAAGAGGGGAGACTTACAATCTCACTAACTAGAATGGCATGCCTTTTGTGTCAAAAATTTAGCGCTATGTTAATCGACCGTAATTGGACTTACGTAGAAGTCATAACTATTTGAGGCCGGACAATAGAATTTTGGTGTTAATGCATGTTAGAGACATAGTATAATGGACTATGCTCATGAAACATACCACACACAAAAAGAATATGCAAAAGAGGTGACTTAATCTCATCCATACTTATGTTGATTTTTCAATCAACTAGCCTTAGGATTTTGAGATATCATAGGTCCATGGTATGAATGCATAAAGAAGGGGAATAAGATGAAGAGGGAGGGTAATGGATCAAAACTCAAATTGGACAAAGGAGGACTTTTACCAAATTAAGATCATTAATTCATTTTGGGAGATGGAATGTACATTCCATCAATCCCCTAAATCCAATGATCTTAACCTAGCAAAGTCAAATCAACCTTGACCAAGACCCAACAACACAAGTCAAACTCATACAAACAATCAAAATGGCTCAACACAATTATTTGGAATTTATTCAATTTAAAAATACTAAAAATAATGCATTAAATTAAATATGGTTTGTCAAATTCCTAAAATCTCATCAAAACACCAAAGAAATGGCCATGAGATTTATCATAGGTCAAACAAGGTCAAAGGACCTTGGAGAAAAAATTTCAGAATTTTAGAGACTTAAAAGTATTTTTAAACAATTAAAAATATTCACAAAATCAATTAAATCATGAAAAATATTAATAATGATCTAAAAAAATCATTTTAATTCAAAATATGAAAGAGGATTTTATTTAAATTTTTTTGGTGAAACTCTCATATTTTTTGGATCAATATTAAAATTAATATGAATTAATGAAAATCAAAGGAATAAAATGAAAATCAGAAAATACAAAAAAAACGTGGACCACTTGATCTCCCTCATTAATTGAGGTGGCAGATCAAGTGGTCATCAGCGCGCTTTCCACCATGGACTTAAGTCAATGCGCCACAGGGATGGTAATCAAAACCAACGCGTGAGATTAAAACATTTTTAATTGATCATGTGTCTCAGAACCTGTTCAGCACACCACCGGTGCTGAAACTCCGGTCACCTTCTCAGGAGAAGCTCACTGGACTGGTTCAGTCATCACCATCACATAAATGAAAAAGGAGGACATGATCTAAAAGAAAAAATAGCGTAGAGCACAAATCTGATCTCAATTTTAACTCACTCCAAATATATAGAAAGATATGAGGAGTTGAATTTTGCGGTGTGTCAACTGAGTTGCTTCGATTTGACCTTAAACCAACTCAATCTTCTTGCCTACATTGGTAGGACTTCAAACAACCAAAGATCTAAGAGAATTGATGAGAATTGAGTGAGAATCGAAGAGAAGAATATTTTTGGAAAATACCTTCAATGTTGTGCAGAACTTGATCTTGCTTGCTTCAATCCTTGCTTGATCACACTCAGGGAACTTGAAGAAGTGGTTTGGCAATGGAACAAAGCTTTGGATCCTGGAGTTTTTGAATCTCCAAACAGTGAGATTCAAACTCAATTTTCAGATTGAAAATTCTTAGGTTTTCCTTTGAATTGTGAGGGTTTGAAAAGAGGGGGCAAAGCTGGCGCACAAGGGATCCTTCAAATGAGCTCAGAGGGCATGTATTTATAGCATGAGGGAGTGATATTTGCACACTTGCATTTGCTTCCAAATTTGGCAATGTCATGCACAAGCTTGCATGGGCGTGTACAGGCCCATGAAGCAATCCATTTTGGTCTAAATTCAATTGTTCTAAAGTCTCAAAGAAGCTTGAATGGCAAGGCAATGTGAAATGGTGTTTTGGAGATTTGATCTTTCCACTTGATGCAGACCTGTTAAGACCATGTGCATCCCTAGCAAACCTCATCCAAAATGCATGAAATAGGACTATTTGGAAAGGTTAGATCAAGGGAAACAACTTTGATGTTGGACACGTTTTCATTTGGACCTTGGATCATGGTGAATTTTGAGGTGGAAGTTTGGAAATTTTAACATGTTGAAAATGTTTCTAAGTGTCAAGTCATATACCTCAATGTTCCATCTTACTTAACTTTTCATGTGAGCTCCAAATTAGAAACGTATATTCATCAAACTTGTATCTATTTCAAAGACCTTCAACATGGTCACCAATTTCATGTCATTTGGATTTAGAATGATAGAGTTATGCATTTTTGAAGTTGAGGAAAATCACTTGTTCATTGGTATAGGTCAAAAATGACCTATAATGTATCCTCATATCACATGCTCATAAAAGTTGATTTATATTTCACTCCAAACATAAACATTTAAGTAGACATCTTTAATTTGATTTTGAAACTCGGAAATCTTTCATATCATAAAAATTGAGCAAGTTATGGCCTTGGGAAGTTGACTTTCAAATTACGGGTTAGCCAAAATGACCTATAATGTTTCAACATAGAAAATGATTTTCCAAGAAAAACTAGCTCTAGGTCTCAACATGAAAGTTGTTTGGAATGTCATTGAGAGTAACTTTTCTCTTGGAATAATTTTCATATGGTGAAAATTTTAGGAGATAGGGTCTAGGGAGACCTAGTTTTGATCAGATGAATTCATCTGGCCAACCGCCATCAACCAACTTGCTAACTTTCAATTCTCTTGACTTTTTAGGCTCATGGTAGATCATATATGCATAAGATGATCAATTTTGAAGTGTCCCTTGATAAATTTGATCAAGTGGTGAGGTAGTTTGTTGAGGAAGTTACTCAGGATACCCATACAAACTAGGGTTTCCAAAGCAAACCAACTCCAAACTCTTGAAGAAATCTTGACCAAAATAACATGTAAAGATCACGGGGACTCATATATGATGCTTTGAGACATTATGGATCAATCCTTGGTTGTACTTTTATCCATGAGGGTCTTAAGCCCTAGATATGAACTTGATAGATCAATGGGAACCATGCCCTTCCTACAAAAGAGTTAGACAAATGCAAAGATATATTTTTGGTATTTTGGTTAGTGAAATGATAATATACAAGCATGATAGAATCACATGGTGCTTGGTGATATCTCCCAAAACAAACCCAATGAAAAAAGGGTAAGGAGGATGCCAAGGTATGATCCCAATGTTAATGTATATGATGAAATTGCATGAGGGATCTTAGGGTCAAAATTGGGGTCTTACAGCTGCCCCTATTTAAGGACATTCTAACTAAGGAGGTGAAGGTTAAAATATTTGTATCGACTTAGTAGAATGGGCTTAAATAACAACATATAGAAACAAATTTTGGTCCCTAAGAGACCTCATGATGCGTATGATACGAATGTAAAAGCCAATTCTTTATGGGGAAATGTTGCCACAAAAGAAAAGAAATCAGAGAGGCCGAAGATCCGCAGGAGCATAAAGCATTCCATAAGGAAAGCTCACTAGGGGAGATAGAGACTCTGAGGGGATAAAAAGGGTTATGCGTAGGCCAGGCTACGACTTAAAAACTGCTGGGAGACAAAAACATCTGTAAGGGATACGAGTAGATCATGATAAAACTGGCGTACTTGAATCATACAGGAAAATCGATTTCACTAAGGAAATGTGCACTCAACTCAATTGGAGAAGAAATAAACTCCAACACATGAGGAGCAGAAATCTATTATCCACTACCTGTTACTGGGTAAGGAGATAATAAATATCTGACAGAGAGTGCATCCGTCATCTGTTAAGATGAACATATCAAGGATGACTCGCTGGGAACCTCCAGGAGGGAGTATTCATTACCAGTTACTGGGTAAGAATAAACCTACTGGGAAAAACTGTAGAATTAGGATTTATAACTACCAGTTACTGGGCAGAAGACCAAAGATGAGAATATCCGCCACCGGTTAAGGTGAACATATCAAGGACTCAAAGGAAAGAAAATATGTCATCGATTAGGATGAGCATATCAAGGATAGATTTGCCTGAGGATGTTAAAGAGGATATCCGTCATCGGTTAAGATGAACATATCAAGGATAAACCAACTGAACAAAAAGTTGGAATTACATCTATCGAATACTGGATAGAATACCATCAAAGAGAAAATCTGTCACCGGTTAGGAAGAACATATCAAGGATAGACTCTATGAGGAGAGAAATAGGAATTACATCTATCAGTTACTGGATAGAATACCACAAGAGAAATATATGTCATCAGTTAAAGTGAACATATCAAGCATACACTCTGCACAGGGGAGAAAAGCAGGATTTACAACTATCGGTTACTGGGCAGAAGACCAAAGAGAAGGAAATCCGTCATCGGTTAGGATGAACATATCATGGATTAACTCTCTAGGGAACAAAATAGGGATTACAACTACCTTTTTACTGGGTAGAATACCGAAGGTGAGAGTATCTGTCACCGGTTAGGATGAACATATCAAGGATAAACTTAAAACAGGGGAAGAAAATATCTGTCATCGGTTAGGATGAACATATCAAGGATAGACTTCCTGGGGAATCAAATGAATCCGTTGGGGACTCCATTGAGGAGAAAACAAGGGTACTTTTGCCGGGTATTGGGCACGAAGTAGCAAAATCCAAACTAAGAAGGATATTACCAGTTATTGGGTAATAAATTCTTAGGGGACCCAAAGCATCTATCTAGGTAAGAGCTGGAAAGAAACGGTTAATCAAGACTCAAACCAATGAGCATATAACTCAAGGGGAGTGGTTCCATCCAGATAATCGATTGGGGAGGAAACTGAGACAATAATCATCCACGAGGAAATAACTCAGTGGGAGAAAGGAGAAAGGTTAAAGTCTTTCTGCATAAGGGGTTGACACTCTATAATTGAGGGAGGACATACACCAAACTCATATGGGGTAAAGTACTGCCATAACAGAGAATAATAATCATAGGAATGAATCAACCACTGTGAACATGTAATTATGCAATCATGAAATTATATGAGTGTATATATGTATATGTATATGTATATGTATATGTGATGATTATGCTGACAAAACGATCGCAAAGGATACAAAGGTGTTGCAAATTTGATTCATCGGTACAATTCTCGGTCAATCCACAAGAGAGGGATACAAATGTTGGAGAAAAAGAGAGATCAACATCCCAAAGGCTCAACCCTATCTGGGGAAGGAGGAGATCTGCTGAGGAAAAGAAAACGTTATCGAGTCTGCGAGGAATATTAGGTTAACACCAAATTGAATGGGAGGCAACCCTGCAGAGGAACAAGCACGAAAAGCTGCTCAGAAACCAGGAGGAAACTCTGACTGGGAGCGAACCTGATGGTGATTGGTGAGGAAACCAAAGTTCTACCG
This sequence comes from Lathyrus oleraceus, assembly GCF_024323335.1. NCBI lineage: Eukaryota > Viridiplantae > Streptophyta > Magnoliopsida > Fabales > Fabaceae > Lathyrus > Lathyrus oleraceus. Next base: position 246,606,756 of record NC_066579.1, read on the forward strand.
CAACCACACGAACCGCTGAGGACACCAACCTTTCTCTACTGGAGATAAGAAATAAGTCGGGTAAAATAAATACTAACTCCACCGGGGAATATACACAAACTCCATTGGGGAATTGAATTAACCAACTTGGCTTGGGGATTTCGGAGAATTAACTGCATGGGAAGAACCAATAATGCTCCACACTTGGGGCGTACTGCTTTCGAACTGCCATTGACATTCCTTTTAATTTCTTTAAAATTCATGCTTTTATTTATTTAAGAAAAATGATTTTGATTTTAAAAAAATATATAATTTCAAAAATGATCATAATAAAATTTAAAACTATTTGGCTGAAGTAAACAAGAGTAGAAACAATTGGATGAAAACTCAACTTTATTTAATAGAATGGTAGTCTATAAATGAAAAGACTCCATAGATCTTTTACAAAGTTGAAAATGGTAATTTGCATGGAAAAGAGTTACATTGAATACAAACGACCACTAGGTAAGGTATGCACTACAGGTGGCGGCACAGACATAACCGGGCTAGATGCCGTTATGGAAGCAAATGTGGATGCAAATCCCTCAGGCATGAAGTTCGGAGGAATTCCTCACGGGAATCCGGCAGGCATAGCAGGTGCGAAATGAGCGGTAGCAGCAGGCATGGTAAAGGTAGCCAACTCTGAAATAACAGTCCTCTAAGGAGGAGGAGTTGCGGGTGTTGAAGACTGGCTCTACGCGGCTAAAACTGATTCCATCATGGAAGTCAGGCGGGCGATCTCCTCTTTTTGATCTCTATTCTCTTGCTCAAGATGTTCCATAATTCTGGAGTGATTGGCACGAGTGTTGTACCGATGAGTCAGCTTGGCTGAGGCATAGAAGAAATACCAATGAGACATCTGGCGAAAGAGAAACCTGCTTATACAAATGATGCATGAAATTCAATGCTTGTTTATTTTTATTTTCAAGGAACTTACTATATTATTTGCAAATATATATATATATATATATATATATATATATATATATATATATATATATATATATATATATATATAACAACAATTGCAACAACTTGATATGACCATAAAAAAAATATCTTTTTATTTATATAATTGGAAGGATTACACTGAGTACAATTTCAGAACTAAATGAAAAATACAAGAGAAAAGGAGACTAGTCATCCTAAGGATCCCTAACAACAACGTCAGAAGATCTGGCTACAGGTGCATACTTCCTTCGAATGCGTCGAATCCAGGTCTCAAAAGAAGCCTTCATCTGAGTCTTCTCGAGGACAAGCTGATCAACAATCTTCTTCCAAGCAACGAAAGGTTAAGCCATGCTAGAAGATGAAACCTCTGGCTCTCTCCGTTTTTTTGTCACTCGGTCTTCAAGTAGCTCAACAAGTGTGTATTTATCCTTAGACTCCAACTGCAACTCCTCATGCTTCTTGCTCAAAGCATGGAAGGGCTCTTCCCACATATCCTTCTCTCGCTTCATCTTGGCAAGTGCGTCTTCCAACTCCTCTACATCTTGGTTAGGGAGAGTTAATGGCTCAACCACAACCATAGACATAAGTCTCTCCCAAGGATAAGGCATCTTCAATTCCAAAGCTCTCTTCTTCACCCAAAGAGTGTAAGCTTCCAAAGCTACACAATTGCGTGGACCAAGTTTGGATCTCCCTTTCGTATGCACCTTATGCCAAGCATGAACAATCTTTTGCTTTAAATGTTGGGGATCTTTAGCCTCTTGATAGAAAGGACGTTTTAACAAAGTGTTATTAGGTTTGTCTCTCAAGGGGACTCCAAGTTGCCGATGAGCCAAAGCAGGGTTGTAGTTAATTCCTCCTTGTGTACCAATGAGAGGCACATTAGAGAATTCACCATAACAATCAATAATCTCCAAACTTATCAAAGAAGGATCATACCAAACTATATCATCGTTAGTGGGAGACATAAGTCTCTGAGACCACCGTAGACATTGTTTGTTCTCCACAAAAGCAGGTGTCTGAGGCAAGTGCGAAATAAACCACTTGTAAAGAAGAGGAATGCAACAAACAATCGTTCCACCACCCTTAGAAATCCTTAGATGTAAAGAGAAATACATATCACCCAACAAAGTAGGCTCAAGATTCCTAATCAAGAAGCTTCTAATGGCGTTAACATCAACAAAACCGTCAATGTTAGGGAACAAAGCTAATCCATAAATGAGCAACACAAAGATAGATTCAAAAGCGTCCACACTACCGGCTTGAGCAAAGGCAGTAGCTTCCTTGATGAGGAAATCAGATGGCAATCCAAACAATCCTCCTTTCTTCACCCAATGAGCCTTTATCTCAAACTTCTTCAAGTGAAGAGCTTCAGCTATAAGATGAGATCTGGGAATCTCTTCCAATCCACTAAAAGGCACCTTACTAGAAACAGGTATTCCCAAGAGATGGGCATACTCCTCCAACGTAGGCACAAGCTGATAATCCGGAAAAGTGAAGCAACGGTACAGAGGATCATAAAACTGAACCAACACACTCAGAAGTCCTTCAACCGCATCAGCAGACAAGATAGATAGAAGCTTCCCATGACGTTGTTTGAAGTCCAATGGATCTAATACAAAAGATGCTAGCTTCCTTAACTCTTTCAATTCGGGACATTTGAAACTGTACTTCTTAGTGTTCCTTTGTCCATAATCCATGGTCTGAAAATATTTGCAAATAACATCTTAGTTCCTTGAAATTTTCGTGTGATGAATGTCATGATGCGCATGAATGCATGAATGCAACAATCACAAATAAGGGATCACACACAAGGCAAACAAACAAAGGTCAAGGTATGAATTAAGTCATTGTCAGGACCAATCATCCATTTTGGTGGATTATGGTTTACACCTTATCAACACCCAAGTTACATTGATATTGACAAGACTTGATTGGATCAACCAAGAATCAAGGGTTTGTTGTAAGTCACGAGCATGAAGTCTGGGTAAGAACCATTCCAAAGGAGTTAACTAAGGATAACAACCTGTAGATCTTGTTCTAAAAAGTTCCCAGAGTCTTAATTCCATCTGTCGGATATTACAGGTTAAGATGACTGACTCATCAACCCATAATATTCTCAAGAGAAACTCGTCTGAGTGTAGTATCGCGTAACAACTGTTATCAAGTCTACACTTGAACAGTCTCTGCACTACGTCCTAAATAGGCCAAGAGGGGTTAAATGTTCTACGGTCCTCAGCTTCTCGGACCCCAAATTGGAGATAGTAATGCCTAACCACAAATACTTGTGTGACATTTCCAAATCCAAAAGGGTCTCCACTGAGCAGATGGATCTCAAGCCAACTTGTTAAGGACTACTCCACATAAGTCGAATATGACTATACCATCCTCATATCTTAATTGCACTCAAGTTCGGGTTAGAACTTATCTCACCACTCAGAGATCACCAAGCACAACAAGCAGATTATATCACACAAACAAATACACATACATCAAATATACAATTATATACACACAAAAAAGTAGGCTAAACCTATTGGAGACTACTCCCCAGCAGAGTCGCCACTTAATTTCTGTAGCGGTAAATTCATGATCATCAAGTTATGGATAAGCAAGATATCAAATAACAAGAGTCGCCACCGCGCTTTATTTGTTTCCAAGGGAAAAGGGAAAAGTACGAACAAAACCCAAAAATAAGAAGTTTTCAAATCAAAACTAATAAAATGCGAGAGATTACAGGTAAGGGGTTGGTTACACAGAGGGAAGGTGTTAGCACCCAAAGTGTCCTAGGTACTCCTAGGGAGCCATTTCTTGTGTGCATATGTATTTTGTACAAAAGGATGTTTACAAACAAATAGAATGGGGGGATGAGAAAATAATTCATTAATTATATTTTTGTGTTTGACAAGACCTTCAGACTTGTGCCTGTACCAACATAAAAATGAGGGATCAAAACCTCGTAGTTAGTGATACAAATTTCAAAATGGATGCATTGCTTTTAACAAAAATTAGGTTTGAAAGGCACAATGGCATAAAAAATGTTTTGAATGAGTTTGGATCCAAACAAATCCAAACTCAAACTCAATTCTCAAAAGAGGGGGAGATATCCTCAGAGGGCTGAGTTTTCAGCAGTTTTTGGTCGGACGCATGTTCTCTATGCCTTTCCCCAACCAAAGTTGAGTTTTGTTTTGGATAGTTATATCCTCAGTCTTCCTTGAGTTATGGTTTTGCGCCATCCCCGAGAATTTAATTTATTTTGCAGCTAGGATTTTTATCCTCGATGATTTATTTTCATCCCTAGCAGGTTCTCCAGTTGGTGTTCCCTTCTTGTTGAGATTAGTCGAGTATCTAGTTGTGATGATTCAGATCTTCATGTTTTTATTATTTGTGCTTGTTTGTCAGCATAATCATATAGATACTCATTCATATTCATGCATAAACATAACATCAAATATTTCATTGTGCATTATTCCGCATTGACCTTTTTTCTGATCCCCTGCTTTGGTGATATTATTTTCCCCAGGCAGATTTGGTGTGTCTGTCCTCCTTCAATTGTAGAGTGTCAGCCCCTTAAGCAGAAAGAGTTTATCCTTTCTTCTTCCCCACTGAGTTATTTTCTCGTGGATGATTGTTATTCCAGTTTCCACCCCAGTTCATTATCTGGATGGAACCACTCCCCTTGAGTTATATCCTCATTGGGCTGAGTCTTGTTTGACTGTTTCTTTCTAGTTATTACCTAGACAGATCTTTTGGTCCCCAAGAGTTTATTAACCAGTAACTGATAATATTCTTCTTAATGTTGAGTACTTTACATGTGTTAATTTACCCAGTAACCGGTAAAAGGTAATTTACTTCTTTGATTTCCCTAGCGAATTCGTCTTTTTCGTTTCTCCAACAAGTATATCCTTGATATGTTCATCATAACCGATGATGGATATTCTTCCTGTTTTATCTTGTACCCAGTAAAAAGGTAGTTGTAAATCCTACTTGTTTGGTCTGCTACCTAGTAAAAAGGTAGTTGTAAATCCTTCTTTCCCCAAAGAGTCTATTCTTGATGTGTTCACTTTAACTGGTGACGGATATTCTCTTGTCCGGTATTCTACCCAGTAAATGGTAGATATAAATCCTATTCTCCCCTTTGAGTTTATCCTTGATATGTTCACTTTAATCGGTGATGGATACTCTCTCTTCGGTCTTCTACCCAGTAAAAAGGTAGTTATAAATCCTATTTTCCCCGACAGTTTATCCTTGATATGTTTACCTTAACCGATGACGAATATTCTTCCCTTTGAGTTTATCCTTGATATGTTCACTTTAACCGGTGACATATACTCTTTCTTTGGTCTTCTACCCAGTAAAAAGGTAGTTGTAAATCCTATTTTGTTTCTTTTTCCCCAGTAGGTTATTCTTACCCAGTAACAGGTAATGAATATTCCTTATTTTCCCTCAGTGAGTCATCCTTGATATGTTTACCTTAACCGATAATGGATGTCCCTCTATCCGAGTATATTATCTTCGTACCCAGTAACCGGTGGTAGATAAGATATCTCTTTTACTCATGTGTTAAAGTTTTTCTTCCCTAGTTGAGTTTGGGTCCATATTTCTTTGTGAAATCGAATTTCCTTTTGCTTGAGTATTTCGGATTTATTTTGATATACTCTCTTCCCCTGCAGATCTCTTTTTTCCTACAACCGAGTCTTTCCATTGATTTATTTTCATGGAAAATCCTCTCGTGTCTCCAACAGTTTTTAAGTCGTAGTCTGGCCTACGGATAGCTTTTATCCCTAGAGTCTCGGTCTCCCCAGTGAGTTTTTCTTATGGAATGCATGGTGCTCCTGTGGACTTTCAGTCTCTCCAGATTCTTTCCCTTTGTGGCAATATATTCCCTACAAAGATTATTTTTTCATTCATATCATATGCATCATGAGGTCTCTTAGGGACCAAAATTTGTTTCTTCATGTTATTATTTAAGTCCATTATACTAAGTTAATATGGATATTTTAACCTTCACATCCTTAGTAGAATGTCCTTAAATAGGGGCAGCTGTAAGACCCCAATTTTGACCCTAAAATCCCTCATGATATCTCATCATTTGCATTGGCTTTAGGATCACACCTTAGTATCCTCCTTACCCCTCATTCATTGGGGTTGTATTGGGAGAGATCAACAAGAAATTTTGTTTGTATCATACTTTATTTTACTTTGTTTACTAACTAAAATACCATAAATATGTCTAGTATGGTTTCATTTCTTTTGTAGGTAGTGTGTGCATCCATTTGTACCCAGTCAAGGTCACATCTAGGTTTTGAGACCCTCAATGAAAGGAATCAAGTTATCAAAGGTTCACAATGGTTATAAGCATCATATATGGATCCCCATGTTCTTCATTTGTCATTTTGATCAAGAATTCATCAAGAGTTTGAAGCTTGTTTGCCTTGGAAGCTCTAATTCATCTGGGTATCTTGTGTGACTTCCTCAGCAAGTTTCTTAAACAATTGATCAAATACATCAAGTTATAATTCATTATACTTCATATCAAGCATATATGATTCTCCATGAGCCCCAAAGAGCAAAATAGCTTCAAGTTTGCAAGTTGGTTCAAAGAGGTTGACCAGAGAAAGTCAACTGGTCAAATCTAGGCTTCCCTAGACCCTATCGACAACAATTTTTATCATATGAAAATGATTCTAAGAGAAAACTTATTCTTTATGACATTCCAAACAACTTTCATGTTGGAATCAAGAGTTAATTTTGCTTGTAAAGTCATTTTTTATGGTGAAAGATTATAGGTTATTTTGTCTATGCCCTAAATAGAAGGTCAACTTCTAAGAACCATAACTTGCTCAATTGTTGTGATATGAATACCATCCAAGTTTCATGATCAATTTCAATATGACTTATCTAACTTTTCTTCTTTTAGAAATGTAAAATTCTACTTTCAAGGGCGTGTACCAAGAGGAAAGATTATAGGTCATTTTGGGCCATCATCATTGAACAATCAATTTTCCTCAACTTCTAAAATCAATAACTCCCTCATGCAAGATTCAAATGGTGTAAAATTTGTGACCAAATTGAAGAGGAATGAAATATATACAACTTCTAAGAAGGAACCAATTTCATTTGAATCTCATAGCAAAAGTTATTCAAGATGGACAAAGTGGTCATTTGACTTTTAAGTTAGAAAATTTTCAACTAATTCTTCCAACTTCCACCTCAAAATTCATCATGATCCAGCTCCAAATGGAAAAAGTTTCAACATCAAAGTTGTTACCCTTCATATTAGATTTCAAAAAGTCCAAGATCATGGCATTTGGATTATTTTTGAGTGACTTGCGCATGGGTGTAATGCATGGCCCCATTTGGAAACTTTCATGACCAACTTTCAATTAACAATGCATGGATTCATGTTAAGACTTCAACATAATTTGCACATGATTTGGGGATTTGCTCACATCATTTTTGGGCCTTGTTGCATGCTGTAACACCCCAAAATTTGCCCTCCTCATTCATGCATTCATTTTTAGGTCATTTAACAGTTCATATTGCATTTCATCATGTCAATCAGAATCAGATCCAAGAAACTTTATTTTAAAAAAACAAAAAAAACAAAAAAACAAAACAAAAAAGAACAACAAAAACAAAAAAAAATTAATTAATTAAATAAATAAATTAAAAAAAAAATATAACAGAAATTTTTTTGGACTTGGGTCTCTCTCATTTGAGCCCACAAAGCCATGAAATTCAGTCTATAAATACCAAGGCTTCACTTGAGAAAAAGGAAGAGAAGCAAAATACTCTGAGGTTTCCTTGAAACAAAACCTGGAGAGAAACCTGACAGAGAACTCAGAGCAGCCTCCAAACCCTGAAGGGAACTCAACTGCACAGAATCACCTCTGTCTCACATAAACCCTAAAGATTGTTTTGTAAACCTCACGGGTGCAACTCAATTTCAATCAAGCTCTCCAATCAGGTTTGCCCTTATTCCCATTACCTTTATGCTCTTAATTTGGATCATCTGAATGTATGAGGTACGATGGATGAATTTCATTAGGTTTTTACCCACAGGTTTTAAATGTATATGAATGTATAAATAATGCCTTGAATGCTTAATCCTTATCGTGTTTCACTAACCCTTTTGTTGAGTTTTTGTGAAGGCTCACGTGACTTTTGCAGGGATAACTCGCTGGATATTCCACTTTGCTCGTGGGATACCATTTGGGAGATTTATTCTGATTGCCTTGTTGGCTCATTTACTTTATGCATGTTTGTTTTGTATGTATTTGTATCCCCACAGGTAGCGCGGTTCCCTCGTCGAGGACTGCCCTTTTGCCCTTGAGCATCCCCCAAACCCTAAAACCCAAAGCAACACGTTAACTCCTTCTACTACAGGCGAGTAAGTCTCCAAAGGTCGAGCATCCGGTAGATTGTGTAGTAACGTCGTTCGTCCAAAACCCAATCCATAACCCCGTAGTTAGCCGAACTACGGCTTGCTCTGGTTCTCATTCCAAATGAGATACGTAGGCATAAGACGCGATGTCTTAGCGAGCACAATTACCCTTAACTCCTAGGTAGCCGAGCTACGAAGACTCTGATTCTCCTATTCAAATGAGATACGTATGCAGTGGATGCGACATCCGTGCGAGTCATTTTCTTTTGACCCCTTTTTTAGTAAATAACACATTAGATAAACCCACACCCTTTAGACAAGAACTACAAAAGTGGATCCCGTAGAGTACTACGGATGCGTAGGGGTGCTAATACCTTCCCTTCGCATAATCGACTCCCGAACCCAAGATTTGGTTGTGAGACCCTGTCTTGTCCTTTCCTTTTTCCAGGTTTACTTCGAGCATTTCCTTTCCCTCCTTTGGGATAAATAACGCACGGTGGCGACTCTCCTGTCTTTCTTCGCCGGTTGTTTTTTTCGCATTCCATTTTTCAGGTTGCGACAGCTGGCGACTCTGCTGGGGACCCGGTTTCCCTAAGCGAGTCCCTCCTAGCTTTTGTAGGTTGTTTGTTTATTGGGTGTTTATTCTTTTGTACTGTTATTTATCTTTCAGCATTTACCTGCTTTATTGCATTGTGTACATATGACTGCCGTATCTGCTGGTTCTGTTTGTGAGATGTGTTCTATACCCGAACTCGAGTGCACTTAGGATAGGAGAATGGCATAGTCTTGTCGACTTGTGTGGAGTTATTCCTTAGCAAGTTGACTTGCAAGCCTATTCACTTGGTGGAGGTCATGTTGGGATCAATAATGTCACACAAGTAAGTTGTGGTTATACATTACTTTTTCCAATATAGACCTTAGAAGCCAAGGACCTTAGTTTACCAAACCCATATTGGCTTATTCGTAGGACGTAGTGCGAAAGTCGTTCAAGTGTAAGATTTGATACGATTGTTACGCGATACTACACTCATAAGAGTCTCTCTTGAGAATATTTTTGGAATACGAGTAGTCGTTCCTCCGATAATATCCAAAAGATGGGATTATGACTATGAGAACCTTTTGTAGAACATGTTTGGCAGGTTTAAACCTTAGTACACTCCCTTTGGGTGGTTCTTAACCTAAACTCCATGCTCGTGACTTGCAACAAACCCTTGATTCATGGTTGATCTGTTCAGGTATCCTTAATATCAATGAAACTTGGGTGTTGATAAGGTGTAAACCATAATCCACCAAAAATGGATGGTTGATATTAAGGATAACATGATCCATCCCATGACCTTTGTTTGGTGTGCTTTGCTTGATACTCTTAATTTCTCTCTAGGCAGTGCAACCTGACAGATGTTCAAGCGGATCCAGCCATCCTGATTGACATACCATTGCATTGCATAACATCATTCACATATTTGCATCCAACATCTCATGCTTATTCGTTTGCAGAGTATTCCCTTTTTAGGGGGGGGCTTAAAATTGAATAAGCAGTGCATCGCATACCATGCATACTAACCCTTGTTTGTTTTGCAGGTGTCACCGCAGTGTCTAATGTTTGTTCCCTGTAGCAGACAGTTATTGGTCCCAAGCGAGTTCACAGGTACCCGAAAAAGAAAAATCGTCCACGACTAGCAATGGACTAGATACAGAAAGAACTGGCTGATATGCGTGAAAGGATGGATCAGTTCATGACATTGATGACTGGTATGGTAGAAGGCCAAGAAAAGCTGAGGGAATTGGTTGAGCAACCGAGGCATGACCTAGAGGTGGAAATACCAAGCGCTGAGGGGAACCCTGGTAACCCTGGGAACCCTGGTAACCCTGGGAACGCTGATAACCCTGTGAACACTGGAAATGCGGGTAACGCAAATGTTGATGGAAACCCGGGTAATGTTGGCAACACGGGAAATATTGGGAATGGTATTGGCGGAAGGTACAATGTGAATCAAGGGATTCGGATTAACAGGCGCCCCGTTACTGAAGATTGTCAGTATGATCAATTTTCTTTGCACGACGAGGCCCTCGAGACCACTCGCCGTATGGATGAGCTTGCTGAGAAGCTCAAATCTTTGAAGTCTCAAAATTCCTTAGGTTTTGATGTCACCAATCTTGGTCTGGTTCAGGGAGTAAGGATCCCTCACAAGTTCAAACCCCCTACTTTTGAGAAATACAACGGGGCTTCTTGCCCACGCACTCATCTCCAATCTTATTTGGGAAGGTTGGGAGCTCACACGGAAGATGAAAAGTTGTGGATGTACTATTTTGAAGACAGTCTAACTGGAGCTTCTCGTGAATGGTATTCTCATTTGTCTCGTACTACCATAAAGAGCTGGAAAGACTTGGAAGAGGCTTTTGTCAAGCAATATCAATACAACTTGGACATGGCTCCAAATCGGACCTTGTTGCAAGGAATGTCTCAGAATGCCAAGGAGACCTTTAGAGAATATGCTCAGCGTTGGAGACAAATTGTTGCATCCGTATAACCCCCTATGTCTGAAAGGGAGATGGCGGACATGTTCATGAACACTCTTCAAGGCAATTATATCGAGAGATTGGCTGCTTTCCCGTCAATCAGCTTTGCAGAGATAGTGATTGCTGGAGAAAGGATCGAGAGCCTATTGAAGATGGGCCGAATTCAAGACAACAATGCTTCCAACTCATCAGTTCCCAAGAAACCGTTTGCTGGTCACGGTCAGCGAAGAAGAGAAGGTGAGACGAGCGTTGCATATGCCGGAAGAGGCAGGGGCAGAGGACGCCCTAATTATTATCAAGATCAAGTGGCTGCAGTCACTATTCAAACACCTATTCCTCAACCGCAGTATCATCCGCAACAGCAACCCAGGTACAATAATCAACAACAAGGAGGTAATCCGAGTCAGTAGAGACACTATCAACAACGTCCAAGGCAGGCGGACCGGGTCATTGAGCCAATCCCAATGCCTTATTCTGTATTACTTCCCAAGCTGATTGACATGAATCTGGTTACGTTGAGAACTCTGGCCCCACCGGTCGATCCCAACAATCGGCCTAGAGGTTATGATGTCAATGCCAGATGTGCTTTTCACTCCAACGCACCTGGCCATACTACAGATAATTGCAAGGCTCTCCAGCTAAAGGTAAAAGATTTGAGAGATGCCCAGGCCATCAATTTTTCTCCGGTGCCTAATGTTATCCAAAACCCGATGCCAGCTCGGTGGGCAGAGGATTAATGCTGTTGATAGTGGGGAAACTTTGAATTTGGTTTCTGATGTGGCTAAAGTGAAGACTTTTCTATCGGTAGTTAAAGACCGACTTTTGAAAGGACAGATTTTCCCGGGCTGTGGGGAAGACTGCGGAAATTGTCAAGCTGCCGAGAACGGATGTGACAGTTTGAGAAAGGGTATTCAACAACTGATAGATGAAGGTTGTCTTCAGTTCGATCAGACTCGTCCAGTGAAGAATGATGTGTCGACAATAACGTTTTATTTCACTCCTAAAGAAATATATGTTCCCGAGAGACCCGCTCCAACAACAATATATTTCCCAGAAAGTCCAGCACCAATTTACTCTGACAACCCTCAACCGACTTTGATTGGTCCGGTCACCATCACGGTACCAGGACCTGTTCCGTATGAGAAAGACAGTGCTATCCCGTGGCACTATGGGGCTGATATCTACTGCCAGGGGCAGAAAGTTAACGAAGAAGACATTGACATTGGTAGCCCCGCTGTAGACAAGGTTGGAGGGATTGGTGGCTTCACTAGCAGTGGACGCCTATTTGCACCATCAACATTATGCACGAATGTTGAAGCTGAGGTAGCTGCCAAGGCTAAAGGAAAACAGGTATCCACCGAAGAGGCTACTACCGAGGAAGTTCCTCCTAAGACCGTATTCGAGAAGGAAGTGGATGAGTTTATGAGGATTATCAAGAAAAGTGACTACAAGGTAGTCGACCAGCTAAATCAGACACCCTTAAAGATCTCCATTCTCTCATTATTGATGTGATCTGAGGCTCACAGAGCAGCCTTGTTGAAAGTACTGAATATGGCTTATGTTCCCCCAGAGATAACTGTTAACCAGCTGGAGTCGATAGTTTCAAATGTACACACTAGCCATGCGCTAGGTTTCACCGATTATGACCTAACATCTGAGGGCAAGAATCACAACAAAGCCTTGCATATCACAATGGAATGCAAAGGGACGGTGCTTTCCCATGTTTTGGTTGATACAGGCTCTTCTCTGAATATTCTTCCAAAGAAAGCCTTAACGAAGTTGGATTGCGATGACATCATCCTGAAGCCAAGTAATTTAGTTGTGAGGGCTTTTGATGGCTCTAAGCGAGCTGTGTGTGGCGAAGTTGAGTTGCCAGTTAAGATTGGACCGCAGGTATTCAAAAGTACCTTTTATGTGATGGATATCCAGCCTGCCTACAGCTGTCTGCTAAGTCGGCCCTGGATTCATGCTGCCGGTGCTGTTACTTCTACTCTCCACCAGAAGCTCAAATATGGACTAGAAGGTCAGATCGTCACTGTCTGTGGTGAAGAGGATATTTTTGTTAGCCACCTGTCTACATTTAAGTATGTGGAGATGGATGGCGAGATGCATGAGATGCTGTGTCAGGGCTTCGAAGCCATAAACATCAGTGAGGTCACGCCCGAAACTGTCTTTTCACCTGAGTCTGAGAAGGTCGGGACTTCTATCTCTTCATACAAGCAAGATGTTGAAGTGGTTAAAGTTGGTAATTCCCAAGGTTAGGGCAAATTTGTGGAGCCAATCATCAAAGAAGACAAGTTTGGATTGGGGTATACTCCGGGGTCTCAGAAGAATGAAGTCGGTACTTTCTCCAGCGGGGGTTTGGTTTCTCCCCACATCGTCAATGCTGCAGAGGAAGACAAGGCTGACGGTGACTGTGACTTAGATAGCTGGATTCCCCCGTGTGTCTCAAGAGAAAAGCTCAACAATTGGTCGTCTGAAAAAGTCGTCCGGTTTACTCTATTGAAGGAGTATTTTTTATTGTTTTCCTTTTATCACATGCATAACAAAGTCTTACACTTTGACCAAGGTGTAATGACTCATCTGTAGGGCCATCCATTTAGTTACATTTCGCAATTATTTGTATCATCAACAAAGGACAGCTTTTGCAAACAATTTTGTGGTCTCTTTCTTTCAATTATTTTTACTTTTACAAAAACGGCAATGTTTCTTTTTCATGTTTCTTTTTCGTTTTTCTTTCCAAAAAACACCTCGTAAAACTGATCACCCGGATCTCACTGCTAACGACACTGCTATGGCCAAGTATGACTTCGACAATCCTATCTATCAAGCCGAAGAAGGGGTTGAGGAAGATTGTGAATTGCCTGAGGAGTTAGTCAGGTTGTTGAAACAGGAGGACCGAGCTATCACACCTTATCAGGAGGTGGTTGAGACCATCAACATTGGTACCGAAGACGACAAGAAAGAGATCAAGATCGGGGCCAGTCTACAGGCCGAGAGGAAAAGACTGTTGATCATGTACTTGACTGTGTTAGAAAGGTCAATGGGTTGTATGCTCGGTCAGCATGACGAGTCAGGTCGAAAAGAGCATGCAATATACTACCTTAGCAAAAAGTTTACCGACTGTGAACAAAGACACTCACTGCTCGAGAAAACTTGCCGCGCTTTGGCATGGGATGCTCGCCGACTAAGACAGTATATGTTGACTCACATGACTCTATTGATATCAAAGATGGATCAAGTCAAGTATATTTTTGAAAAGCCAGCAGGGTTGCTAGGTGGCAAATGATGCTGACAGAGTATGACATCCAATACACTTCACAAAAAGCCATCAAAGGAAGTGTCTTGTCAGACTATCTTGCCGCGCAATCGATTGATGATTACCAACCTATGAGGTTCGACTTTCCTGATGAGGACATCATGTTTCTCAAATCGAAAGATTGCGAGGAACCATTCCCGGAGGAGGGGCCTGACCCTGAATCCAAATGGATTATGATGTTTGATGGGGCGGTCAACGTCAATGGTCGCGGAGTTGGTGCAGTGTTGATCACACCGGAGGGGGTTTATATGCCATTTTGTGCCAGAGTAACTTTTCCCTGCACCAACAATGAAGCCGGACGAAGCAGAATGGGTCCGTTCTCGATACAATCAGCTAAGCTTAGTTGAGGAAAAGAGACTAGCAGCTATATGCCATGGCCAGCTATATCAGAGACGGATGAAGAGAGCGTTTGATCAGAAAGTGCGCCCTCAGGAGTATCAAGTCTGCGAATTGGTACTCAAAAGAATTCTTCCTCCCAACAAAGATCACAGGGGCAAATGGACACCGAACAACGAGGGTCCAAACGTGGTTAAAAGAGTTTTCTCTGGCGGAGCTCTGATGCTAACAACCATGGATGGCGAAGACTTCCCGTCCCCTGTCAACTCAGACGCAGTTAAAAAATACTTTGCATAAAATAGACCCGCTGGATAGTAAAAAGAATAGTCTAGGCAAAAAGGGGTCATCCCGACGAACCAAAAAAAGGAATGAAGAGGTTCGGGCAAAAATTAGGGATATAAAAATAAAATAAAAAGATACACCCGGTGAGTCGAAAACCCGAAAGGGCGGCTCAGGCAAAAAAGGGTATCCCGGTGGATTGAAAACCCAAAAGGGCGGTCCACGCAAAAGTTAGGGAATAAGCGAATAAGTACGATCTGAGTTCATCCGTGTTATATCACCGTTTCATTCAATCCGGCAATCTTCGAAGGTAAAAGATCGACTAATCATCCACTTCAGAAAGCAAGATGAGTAGAGCGTCTTGAGGACATACGAGCCATAGCAGAGTCGAAACTCGGTGGGACCCCGTTTCCAACTTGCCATTAGGATAGTTTCTCTTGTTCAATTTATAGCGATCGCCTCTTTCCAGGGATCAGCTTCCTGATGTACTCGCCTATTCCTGGCACAAATTTTTCAACCAACAAAAGTCGAATAATTCATTTAAAAAGCCTCTTTACTTTTCATTTATTAGTTTCTTTGCAAAAGATGTCTGAATTCTTGAGGAAACATATTGCATCCGAATGTAATGGTGGCTTTTGCAGATGACTTGCGCCAGAAAACAGTCAAAATTGCTTTGAATGTGCTTAATCCCGGACGGTGAATTCAAACCGAGTAAATCCCCGGGGCATATGTGTATTTTTTGGTTACAGGTCACAGGAACCGGATGCCAAGCCGTGAATCCCCATCCCCAAGCGGTTGATAAAGTCTATCCTCAGCAGAGCCTATCCCCAATAGAGGTGACAGTATCCAAACTGTATATCCCCAGCGGAATTGACCAGACTGTATCTTCCCAGCAACAGCGGAGTAGTCGCATACCCAACAGACAAGAGGGTGGTGTTCCCAGTGCTCATCTCGTCCCCAACAGATATTTTTTTAACAGATTTGTTTTGATCCCCAGCCTGAGGACGATTAGCAAGTTCATATCCCCAGCAAGGGTCGATTCCTACGACATTTCCCCAGGAAGTGCTTTCCCCACAGACTCTCCTCGCAGAGCCTCGCCAAGCAAAGTTTCCATAGTTGATACTTCCCCAGCAAGGTTAACTTTTCAAAAAAGGCCGATTTATTTTCGGTGGCTCCCCGGTCCCGGCAGGCGGATCGTTCCCCATAGAGCATTCAAGGATTGATACAGCGATTCGCTCCCTACCAGAGTTGCTTCCCCAAGCAGATTTCTTTTTTCTTTTGCACCATGCATAACATTTGCATTTGCATGCATATCATATCAAGCATACACATAAGTTGATAAACAGGTCCTTCAAAGCAGACTGAAGAATTGCTTTACAACCAGAGTCATGAGATCCAGCCAGAGGATCAAGTGTGAGTGATCCAGCCTGAGGGTCATTTTTGAAGATTCAGCCTGAGAATCGTTTTCCAGTGATCCAGCCTGAGGGTCATTTTGAAGATTCAGCCTGAGAATCGTTTTCCAGTGACCCAGCATGAGGGTCATTTCGGAGATTCAGCCTGAGAATCGTTTTCTAGAGATCCAGCCTGAGGGTCATTTCGAAGATTCAGCTAGAGAATCGACTACGAGCGTTATTTCCCCAACAAGTCAGCTGGAGGAATAGATTGACAGCTCAACATAAAATCAACCTACAAGAGGATCCAGCCCGCGGATCGCATTAAAAAAACAAAGTCTAATCGAAGAGTCGTTATAACATGTTCTAGCCTGAAGAATATGTATGAAGCCCAAAAGTGGGATATTCTCGAAGCTGCATATCTAACATGAAGACTGTAGATTTCGAAAGAGGGTCAACCAGCGCATGCCCCAGATGCGAGATCCTGATGATGGGAATTTATCATCAAAACAATCCAGATCTAGCCAGAAGATCAAAGTCAGGTCTAGCCCGAAGACCGAAAAATAGATAGATTCAGCCAAAGAATCAAAGAAAATAGATTCAGCCAGAGAATCGAAAGAAAATAGATTCAGCCAGAGAATCAAAACAAAGAAGATCTAGCCAGAAGATCGAAGTCAGGTCTAACCCGAAGACCGGAAATAGATTCAGCCAGAGAATCGAAACGATTCAGATCCAGCCAGAAGATCGAAGTAGATTCAGCCAGAGAATCAAAGAAAATAGATTCAGCCAGAGAATCGAAACAAAGGAGATCTAGCCAGAAGATCAAAGAAGATCTAGCCAGAAGATCGAAGTCAGGTCTAGCCCGAAGATCGGAAATAGATTCAGGCAGAGAATCGAAATAATTCAGATCTAGCCAGAAGATCGAAGTAGATTCAGCCAGAGAATCAAAGAAAATAGATTCAGCCAGAGAATCGAAACAAAGGAGATCTAGCCAAACGATCGAAGAAGATCTAGCCAGAAGATTGAAACCGTACCCAGCCCGAGGATCAAAATTAACATCCAACCAGAGGACTGAATTGAGTATAGATTCAGCCAGAGGATCGAAACTCCAAATTAAGTCAGAAGACTGATTCAGATTCAGGCAGAGGATTGGAAGAAAAATAAACAGCGCGGTGTAGTTCAGCATTTTTGTGGTGTTCTCAGAGCGTAAATTTTCGGTGTGTCTTTGGTATTCAATCACAACTCACCCTGTTTGTCTGATAAGTTGTTCGCTTTCATCCTGCTCGGGTTAGCTGATGATCGAATAGGGGCAGTTGTAACACCCCAAAATTTGCCCTCCTCATTCATCCATTCATTTTTAGGTCATTTAACAGTTCATATTGCAATTCATCATGTCAATCAGAATCAGATCCAAGAAACTTTATTTTAAAAAAATAAAAAAATAAAAAACGAAAAAAAAAAATTAATTAATTTATTAAATAAATAAATAAATAAAATAAAATATAACAGAAAAAATTTTGGACTTGGGTCTCTCACATTTGAGCCCACAAAGCCATGAAATTCAGTCTATAAATACCAAGGCTTCACTTGAGAAAAAGGAAGAGAAGCAAAATACTCTGAGGTTTCCTTGAAACAAAACCTGGAGAGAAACCTGACAGAGAACTCAGAGCAGCCTCCAAACCCTGAAGGGAACTCAATTGCACAGAATCACCTCTGTCTCACATAAACCCTAAAGATTGTTTTGTAAACCTCACGGGTGCAACTCAATTTCAATCAAGCTCTCCAATCAGGTTTGCCCTTATTCCCATTACATTTATGCTCTTAATTTGGATCATCTGAATGTATGAGGTACGATGGATGAATTTCATTAGGTTTTTACCCACAGGTTTTAAATGTATATGAATGTATAAATAATGCCTTGAATGCTTAATCCTTATCGTGTTTCACTAACCCTTTTGTTGAGTTTTTGTGAAGGCTCACGTGACTTTTGCAGGGA
Organism: Lathyrus oleraceus; assembly: GCF_024323335.1. Classification (NCBI taxonomy): domain Eukaryota; kingdom Viridiplantae; phylum Streptophyta; class Magnoliopsida; order Fabales; family Fabaceae; genus Lathyrus; species Lathyrus oleraceus. Next base: position 246,624,950 of record NC_066579.1, read on the forward strand.
TAACTCGCTGGATATTCCACTTTGCTCGTGGGATACCATTTGGGAGATTTATTCTGATTGCCTTGTTGGCTCATTTACTTTATGCATGTTTGTTTTGTATGTATTTGTATCCCCACAGGTAGCGCGGTTCCCTCGTCGAGGACTGCCCTTTTGCCCTTGAGCATCCCCCAAACCCTAAAACCCAAAGCAACACGTTAACTCCTTCTACTACAGGCGAGTAAGTCTCCAAAGGTCGAGCATCCGGTAGATTGCGTAGTAACGTCGTTCATCCAAAACCCAATCCATAACCCCGTAGTTAGCCGAACTACGGCTTGCTCTGATTCTCATTCCAGATGAGATACGTAGGCATAAGACGTGATGTCTTAGCGAGCACAATTACCCTTAACCCCTAGGTAGCCGAGCTACGAAGACTCTGATTCTCCTATTCATATGAGATACGTATGCAGTGGATGCGACATCCGTGCGAGTCATTTTCTTTTGACCCCTTTTTTAGTAAATAACACATTAGATAAATCCACACCCTTTAGACAAGAACTACAAAAGTGGATCCCGTAGAGTACTACGGATGCGTAGGGGTGCTAATACCTTCCCTTCGCATAATCGACTCCCGAACCCAAGATTTGGTTGCGAGACCCTGTCTTGTCCTTTCCTTTTTCCAGGTTTACTTCGAGCGTTTCCTTTCCCTCCTTTGGGATAAATAACGCACGGTGGCGACTCTCCTGTCTTTCTTCGCCGGTTGTTTTTTTCGCATTCCATTTTTCAGGTTGCGACACATGCCCATGCAACCATGCACACCATGTTACTATTTTTTGGCCAAATTTGGAACGTGTGTGGAAAGCAACTTGCAAACCTATAAATACAACTCCTTCTGCTCAGAATTAAGGACCCCTTTGCCCAAACTTTGATCTACAATCTCTCCACCCTCCATTGATAGAATAACCTTGAGGATTTCACTTAAAATCTAATTTCAATTTCCCTTCTGTTTTGGCATTGAAACTCCAAGGGTTCAAGCTCTTTTTGCATCCAATTCACTTCCTACAAGTTGGTAGAAGCAAGCTCAAGCAAATTGGAAGAGAGGTCAAGCTCCATTGCAGCAAACAGAAGGTGATTTTCCAAAAAAAATCCTTATTCGATTCTCCTTTAATTCTCCATCATTTCTCTTGATCTTTGGTTGTCTGAAGCTCTACCAATGTAGGTAACAAGATTGAGTTTCTTTGAGGTCAAATTGAAGCAACTCAATTCTTCCACCTCAATTTTCAATTTCACAAATCTACTTATATAGTGAGAATTGGTAAATTTAATGGTCAGATTTGTACTCTCCATCATTTTTCCTTTGAATTAGTATATAGATCTTGCATTTTGGTGAACTTTGGTGGTGGACCAGTCCGGTGAGGTCCACCAGAGAAGATGATCGGAGATAGGGCTCCGGTGATGCGCTGGAACATCCATGCCATCTGATCCTCTCCCACGTTCTAATCATGATCATCAATTCTGATTACCACTCTTGCTGCGCATTGACCAGGGTCTTTGGTGGACTGCACACGCGTGGTCATCAGATCTACCATCTCAATTAATGAGGGAGATCTGATGGCCCTTGTTTTTTCTATTTTTATTTTAAATTTTGATTTTATTTTTAATTAGCTTATTTTGTTTAATTCATATAAATTTCATTTTTAATCCAAAAAATACGGGACTTTCACCAAAAATCTTTAAATATTTTCCTCTTCCATATTATGAATTAAAATCATTTTTTGGATTAATTTTGATATTTTTTGTGAATTAAATGATTTTTGACTTGTTCTTAAATATTTTTAAGTACTTCTGACTATCCAAAAATTCTCAATTTTTTTGTCTAAGGTCCTTTGACCTTGTTTGGCCTAGGATAAATCCCTTATCCATTTATTTGGTGATTTGAAGGGATTTGAGGTTTTGTCCTTTTAAAAATGCATTTTAATTCATTTTAAAATTGATTTTTAATTGCTTAATTGTTTAAAAATATTGTTGAGCCATTTGATTGATCTTGTGATGTTTCATCTTCTATTTTGCTTTGACCATGGTTAATTTGAACTTCCATTTGATCAATACTATTGGATTTATGGGGTTGATGAAATGTACATTTCATCCCTTAAAATGAATGCATCATATTGATTAGATGAAATTTCTCCTATGATCAATTTGGGTTTCTATTTCCCCTTCCATCTTCATCTTCATCCCTCTTCTTCCCCAATCCATTGTTGACCAATGATTTCTCTATAATCCAAATGCTAGTTGATTTATCAATGACCTTGTGTCAGATGAATCAACATGAGCTTGGTTGAGATAGGTCCATCCCATTTTATATTTGTGTGTGGTATGTTTTATGAGTGTAGTTCTTTGTACCATGTCTCTAACATGCATTAACACCAATATTATTATTGCCCGACCTTAGATAGTTGTGACTTCTACATAAGTCCAATTATAATTGCTTAACATAGAGATAAATATGTCCCAAAAGGCATAGCATTCTTGTAAGTGAGATTGTAAGTCTCACACTCTTTATGGCATTGTGTAAAGACTTGACCTTTTTTCCATTTACGAGAGCTAGTGGTATACTTGTTGATTTATCCAAGTTAGAGCCTTTCTCGTAGATGATGTCTTGGTTCATGTCTTCATACTTGTGAATGAACGGTTGAGTGTTCTCCAAAGAATGAATTAAAAAAATTGAACTCTTCACTAACATTTGACTAACTTCCTTTATTATTTGCTTTACTTTTATGTCATTTACTTAATGCAATTTCAATTTTAGTATTTATATCATTCATTCTTTACATTTATGCAAGATGTTTATGTTTTAATCCTTTTTACTTTGCTCACTTGAGCCATGCCTTTGTGATTGTATATATTGTGTGCTTGTGATTTTGTTATGTTTCTGGTCTTAGGACCTTAAAATACCTAATAACAACAAAAAACCCTAAAAAATATGTTGGTGGACTGTTGGACCCCAGCCTTTGACTGGATCTGAACTTTTGGACTTAGAATATGCAACCTCCCTATGCTTTGAGGACTTGGCCAATACCACTATTTGAGACTGAGCTATCCTTGACTATGCTTTTCATCTGAGGCAAACCTTGAGTTCCCATGGTTCATCTATTACTCTGTGCTTAAATTGTTATATTGTTATTGTTGTTGTTGTCTGATGATTATTTCTATGAGTTTGCCACAAGGAATGTTTCGTCCGAGACATTTGAAGACATTTGAAGACTATATGCTTTTGGAATGCTTGCTTGGATGTTATGGCTATCTTTATATGATGCCTTGGTCTTCATATTAATTGCTTGGATGTTTCTTATGCTTTTTGCTTGCTTAAAAGTCCAAAAGAAATGGATTTCTATCTGACATTCTTGTGTTGTGGATCGCTTCCCATTGGTCAGATCTTTTCAACTATAAACTTTTGAATTTTTGTCTAAGATAGTCCATTCATCTCCTCATTTCCTTCTTAAATTTCAAAATCTCTCCCTCCTTTTAAAAACTTTCTTTCTTTGTGTTTTAAACTTAGGCATGTTTTAAACGAGTAGAAACTTTGGCCTTATGCAATTGATTTTTAAAACATTTTCTAATCAAATTTGTAAATAAACTTAATCATATTGACTTAACTTTCAAAAATACAAAAAGAACTAACAACCTCATTTATTTCTTTGGCCTTCTTGTGCCCTTTTCTTTTAAACTTTTGTTAAAACCAATCCACCAATTTCTTTGAAGTTTTTACCACAAACTACGGGGTTTTGATCCCTCATTTTTATGTTGGTACGTAGGCATATGACCGAAGGTCTTGTAAAACACAAAAATATAATAAATTAATTCTTTTCTCATCCCCCCCCCCGGTCTATATTTTTATCAAACAACTTTTCAGCCAAAACACTTACGGACAAAAAAGGGCTCCCTAGGAGTACCTAGGACACTTTGGGTGTTAATACTTTCCCTCTGTGTAACCAACCCCCTTACCTATAATCTCTGACATTTTATTATTTTTGATTTGAAAACTTGTTATCTTTGGGTTTTGTTTGTACTTTTGCCTTTTTTCCTTTGGAAATAATAAAAATGCGGTGGCGACTCTGGTTTTATTGACGTCAGGTTTCTCCATAGCTTGATGGTCATGAATTTAATGCTACAGGTGGCATATCTTGGATGGCTCGAACTTTGTCAGGATCGACCTCAATACCTTTCTAACTGACTATGAAACCCAATAGCTTACAAGATCGAACTCCAAAAGTGCATTTTGTTGGATTCAAGCGTAACTTGAACTTCTGGAGCCTGGTAAACAACTTCCTCGGGCTTTCTAAGTGACCATCTTCAGTTCTGGATTTGGAAATCATGTTGTCCACATAAACCTCAATCTCTTCATGAATCATGTCGTGAAAGAGGATTACCGTGGCATGTTGATATGTTGCCCCTACATTCTTCAAGCCAACAACATTACTTTGTAGCAGTAAGTTCCCCAAGGTGTGATGAAAGTTGTCTTCTCCATATGATATGGAGACATCTTTATCTGATTATACCCTGAGAACCCACCCATGAAGGAAAAGACGGAAAACTGAGTTGTATTATCAACTAAAACATCAATATGAGGCAAAGGGAAATCATCCTTTGGGCTCGCTTTATTGAGGTCTCGGTAATCTACACACATTCTGACTTTTCCGTCTTTCTTTGGAACTGGAACAATATTAGCAACCCATAGTGGATACTCAGAAATTGCTAAAAAGCCAGCGTCAAATTTCTTCTTAACCTCTTCTCTGATCTTGAGTGCCATGTCGGGTCTGGTCCTTTTGAGCTTCTGCTTGACTGGAGGACATTCAGGCTTGAGTGGCAAGTGATGTTCAACAATGTTAATGTCTAATCCTGACATATCTTGATATGACCAAGCATAGACGTCAACATATTCATGTAATAACTTGACCAACTCAAAGTACACATGCTTGGCAAGAGATGCCCCAATCTTTACTTCTTTTTTATTAGTTTCAGAACCCAAATTAATGACATCCACTGGTTCTTTGTATAGTTGGATCTCTTTTTCTTCGTGCTCAAGGAGCCATGCTAGTTCAGTCGGTAATTCACAATCTTCCTCACTGTCATCTTCAACTTGGTTAATTGGAAATCTAGACTTACAACTGATTCTTGCCATGTTGTTATCAACAGTTTTGTTTGCTCTGCATGTTATGAGCTTATTTTTAGTATGATTTTTAATAAAGTGGAAAAAGAAAAAGAAACTTTTGCCATTTCATTTTTGTGAAAAAGTAAAAATAACTGAAAGAAAAGGAACACAAGTTTTGCATGCAAAAAGTACTTTCTTTATTTAATCACATAATAATTTTAAACATGGGGCCCCTTATAATCTATCTTCTTGTCTCGGGCAAAGACAAGGGATTAAGAAAAAAATGCATTACATTTTCTCCGAAGACACTATAGGAATCATGGAAGTTGTCCAGTTGGTGAGCTTGAATCCTGAAGGACATATGCATACAAGAATGGGAGTCTCCGATTTGCTGCCACTAGATTCTCCAATGACTTCCATAATGTGATCACCTTGGAAGCCCGCACTGCTGAATCTGACCGGGTTGAATTGTTTCTTCCTTGGGCTAATGGACCTTGGGAGATAGCTAAACCGAATTTGTCGTGCTTTTCTGCCATTTTGACAACTTTACCCCAATCGGCTAATGGACCTTTCTCTAGAGTCTGCTTGATGCTTTTGACTAAAGATAGGATGGTAGAAGATGACTGATCATGATTAGAAGCAGCTGAAATGACCTCTCCAAACCCTAAATAGTGGAGTGAAATTTCCGCAACCCCTTCATCTGTCTCGACATATTTGAATGAAGAAATCTCACTAACCAACAAGTCTTCTTCACTACATACTATAACCAACTTATCATCGATCAAGAATTTCAACCTTTGGTGCAGTATAGAAGTGATTGCCCCAACAACATGAATCCACGGTCTACCCAACAAACAATTGTAGGTTGGGCGGATGTCCATGAGAAGATATACTGAATTGGTGAGGTTGAACACAAATGAGAAGATATACTTCCTCAATGACCTGTCTTCTGGAGACATCAAAAGCTCAAACAATCAGTGCACTAGTCCTCATCCTGGTCCCCTTAAACTGAAATTTACTTAATGTAGCTTTTGGAATTACATTAAGTGAGGAACCAGTATTAACAAGGACTCGAGACAAAAGGGAGTCTGTACACATAACTGAAATATGTAATGCTTAATTGTGAGCATTTCCCTCGGGAGGTAATTCTTCTTCATTAAATCCTAAATACATGATAGCAGTGATATTTGCAACCATGTCGTCAAACTGATCGACCGTTATATCCTGTATCACATGAGCAGTATTCAGGACTTTCAACAACGCTTTATGGTGAGCCTCAGAACTCGGAAGTAATGATAAAATGGAGATTTTGGAAGGAGTCTTACCCAACTGATCAACAATCTTGAAGTCCCTCTTCTTGATCAATTTGAGGAATTCTTGGCCTTCCTCAAAAGTGATACTTTTCTTGTGACCTTGAACGTGTTCGTCGTCAAGCATCATCCCCTTACCCTTGGAAGTCTCAAACTCTACAGCTTTATCGGCCATAACCTTTGTTGATACTGGAACAATCCTCAAGATCGGAGTGGTGGGTACAGATGCTCCTGCCTGCAGAGTAGTATTAGGAAGGACCTTCTCCTTAGGTGGGACAACTGTGGATGATGGAGACACCCTAGGAGAGTATTTAGGAGCGAATAAACGGACACTGCGAATCATGCCTCTCGCTCCAGTTATATTAACAATTTCAGTGTCAAGGATTTGAATCTCTTTTTCGCCCATGTACGCAGTCGTTTCATACTTCCAAGGCACCACCTTGGTGTTCTGATACAGGAACAGACCAGGAACACGGATATGGAACGACTGAATCCTACTAGGAGAAGCTTTATTTTTCTTCTTCCTATACACAATAGTTATAGGCTCAATCACTGCAATCTCTTCAACTGCCTTAGATCTAGAAAACAGTATCAACCATTGATTCATCAACTCTTACACACATCCCTTCAAGTCGTCACAACTGTCAGGATCAGATCTGCACATAACACAATCTTCATGAATACCAACCAGAAACTCAAACTGTTCAAGCATTTTCAACACTACTCACATCAGAGTCTTCACATCATCAGCCCTCTTAATAGATTCTGCAATTTCCTCTTTGATTACAGCACTGGCTGTTGGGCCACTATGATTAGGCATAGGGTTTGTTTTCACATTAGGATTTTCTTCTGAGAAAGACAAAACCTTCTGATTAATCAACTCTTGGATTTTATTCTTGAGGGTCCAACAGTATTTTGTAGAGTGTCCTATAGGATTGTGCACGAGGCATTAGGATTATGCTTAGGATGATAGGGAGGCATGGTCTGAGGAAGTTCATTTGGTATGAGAGCTCCCACGTGTATTAGATATGGTACAAATTCAACATAAGATACTGGTATCTTATCAATGTGGGGATGCTTTCCATAGTTATTCCTATTGTTCTGGCCCTGGCCTTGACCCCTATACTCACGAGTGTTCTGTTAATTTTGAGCATTATGAGTCGGTGTTGGTTGTTGATTGTGATTATGTGGTTGATACTGGAACGGAGGTTGTTGATACTGAGCGGCGACAACATAAGGATACAGATAATATGGCATGAGAGCCATAGGAAATTGATATTGGGGGTGGACATTTGTCGTTACAACATTTGTCTCCCCTTCTTTCTTTTTCGTAAAGCCCTCATGCGGCTTCTTATTCGTAGTCTGTTGAGCGATGGTACCTAAAATCTTTCCTGATTTAACCCCATTTTCGACACGTTCACCAATGGTAACCATGTCTACGAAGTTAGTGGAAGAATTGCCGATCATTTTCTCAAAATACAACCCATGAAGAGTACCCATGAAGATGTCAACGAGTTCATTGTTCGACAAAGCTGGTCTGACCTTAGAAGCTATTTCTCGCCAATGTTGAGCATACTCTTTGAAAGTCTCGCTGGACTTTTGTGTATGATTTTGTAGCTGCAATCTGGTTGATTCCATATCGGGGTTATACTTATACTGCTTTAGGAACGCCTAATATAAATCTCTCCAGGATCTAATCTTGGTACGCTTTAAGCCCATGTACCAGTCTAAGGAAGCCCCTGACAGACTATCTTGAAAATAGTTGATTAGCAGATCATCATTGTCAATATACGATGCCATTTTCCTGCAGTACATCGTAATGTGACTTCGAGGACAACTTAGCCCCTTATACTTCAGTAGATTTGGTACTTTGAACTTTTTAGGGGGTGCCACGTTTGGAACTAAACAGTGATCTCTTGTGTCTATGCCGAAGGCAGAGAAACCTTTGATATCCCTTATTCTATAATCCAATAACTGGTAATCTTCCAGCCGGGCCGGACTAGAAGTAGGAACGACGACATGACTGGTTGGTCAGGAGGTGTCTTGAGCCAACGTCTGAACGAACATAGTTTAGGGAGAAAACAACATATGTGGTGGATAAGAGAAATCAGGAGGCACTGTTTGGGACACAACATGCATCATGTGAGGGAACTTCCCTCCATCTTGAGCATTAGGGGCCTGAGGTGCCCCAACTTGCAAGTACTAGAGTGCAGGCTTGGTAGGTGCATATGGCAACATCGAAACAGAAGTTGCCCCGGTGTAAGCAAACAAAGCAGCTTGAAAGTGATTCGGATTCACAAGTCTAGCAGCCGGAGAAGGAATCTGAAAGTGGAGGCGAGGGCCTCGGTACTCATCTTTATTGTCAGGGGTTTTAACAAGAACCTGACCTTGGGCATTCTCAGGGTTGGCAGCATCAACCGTTTGAGGAATCTAGATCGTAGGCACACCCCATGGGAAAACAACATTCCTGACAGCATTAGGGGAGACAAGAGCTTGATGAGGGATAAAGGCACCCCTATTAGCAAAATGAGCGGCGAGATTGGGGGGAATTCCCTAGGGATAGGCAGCAATAAGCCTATTCGTAGTAGAAGGGAACAGAGGTTGATTCATAGCAGTCGGTACCACGGTCTCCATAGGAGTTTCGATAGTGGCAACGACATCAACAGTTGTATTGGTCACCCTAACAACACTGGTAACATTTGCAGCAGCAGGGTTAGTAGAGGTAGAAGCCCTCGAAGCTTGGAGAATTTCAAGAATGGTCTCCATGTTTCCCCTGAAGAGGTTCATCTCACCTTGGACCTGAGCCATGGTTTCCTTAACAGCAGCATTCTCGATCTCAAAGACAACCATGAGTTTGGATTTGTTTGCACGGGTATAAATAGCGATGACGAGACGTCGTAGTTGTTGTAGAAAGATAGATAATGTAAGAATTTTGTTTTCTTGTTAGCAAAATGTATGAATGCATGAATGTATGGATGTAAGCCAAAAGAAATAATTTTGAGGGTGCCAGTGTGTCAGTGTGCATATATAGTCATACAATTAGTAGGAGTAAGACAACAAAAGTATTTCAACAAAATCTCTTTTATTCATTTGAAGAACAACAATAGAAATTATTACAACTCGAAATCTTTTCAATGAACTATAAGAACATCAACCTTGATCCTTTCAAAGACAACCCTATACACTGATACGAAATGAAAAACAGCTCATGGAGTGTTGTGAGGAAACATGTCAGCATACGCCTTCTGCAGCAATCCATGAAGGTCCTCAAGCACATGGTCAACGAACTTGACCAGGCATGCATGTCTTTCATTCCAGTACTGTGCATCCTTGATAAGGTTGTACAATAGGGAATGATTAGGTCAGTTTAAGAGATCCTGTACAAACGCCTCCTTCTGATCTAAGAGAACCTGCAGGTGACGACTGTGGGTCTCCCACTGAATAGCTTCATCCTTCAGTTGGTTCCTATCTCTCAAACTCCGGTGTGCTTGACCCTTCAGTTCTCGAATCTCCTCAAACCTTTTATCGAGATCACTCTGGTGTTGTGAAAGAGTTAATTCTATCTTTTTGGCAAGACTTTTCTCTTCCTTCAACCCCTTTTGACACTTCTCTAAATGGTCTTGTAGATTCTTGATCTGATTTTGGTAATCAATCTCCAATTTGCATGTGCAGTATTGGGCTTCAGCTAATTGTTTCTTCTTGGTTGCAAGGGTATCATAAGTTCCATTCAAGGCTTCCCCCACCTTTCTTCTCTTATTCTGCTCAATCTGAATGTCAGCGTATGCTTTATTGAATCACTATCTCTTATGACTGAGGTTGATCTTTGAAGCATCCCTTTCTGATGTGACTTTTCCAAGACTGGACCGAAGGTCGGCATTCTCTTTCTCCAGCTTCCTGATAGTCTCTTTGATACAGTCCACTTCAGAAATGGTAGCAACATGTGGTTCAATAGTCTTGAGACTCATGGATGGTTCCCATGGGTACGACAACTTAATCATCTTAGCTATTGACTTCACCCAAGTAGAATATGGTATTGTCATGGTGTACATCTGTTTTCCCAATTCTTTCTTCCTAATACGCTGTATTTTACCCCAGGCACTACGCACTTTCTTCATCAAATCTGGATTCTCAACCCCTTCAGCTAAACCTAGTTCTTCCAATTGTCGGTCTTCATGTTTTTTCTTCAGTGGATGCCCTAACTGACATAGTGAAAGAATAAGGTTATAGTTGATCAACCTCCCTTTAGTACTGATGAGCGGAACGTTTGGAAACTCCCCACAATGGAAGATAAGTTCTACCACAATATAACCATGGTTGTACCATGTGACGTCTTCAGCATCCAATGACATCAACCTTTGTGACCAGTTCAAATCCCCCACATTATTAGCAAATTCTCCTCTCTTTGGCAAGTGAGTTATGATCCACTTGTGAAGTAGAAGAATGCAGCAGTTAATAGTTCCACCCTTCATGTTTCTCCAATGAAAAGAGAAGAAAACATCAGCTAGTAGTGTAGGAACTGGGTTCTGGGAGATGAAGATGGTGATGGAGACCTTGCCAATGAAACCATCGACACTTGGGAATAACACCAGACCATAGATGAGTAATGCAATCCTAGCATAGAAGGCGTCCCAACTCCCATTGTTGGCAAATACAGTGGCTTTCTCGAACAAGAACTTAGACGGAAAGCCCTTGGTATTACCCTTAACTCAGAAACTGGAATCAATTAAATCCTTCTTCATGTGTAATACATGTGCTATCACGGCAGAATTTGGGAAGTTATCTTCATTCATATAAGGCGCTTGGTTCTTAACTGGCAGCTGGAGTAAGTGAGCAAATTCTTCCAGCGTGGGAGCTAGAAGAAAGTCCTGAAATGTGAAACAATGTAATGTGGGATCGTAGAACTGTGCAAATGTAAAGATTAATCCTGCATCTTCTCTAGTAGCTAGGACTCCCAACAAATTACCATAAGCTTTCTAGAAGGATACCCTGTAGTCATCAACCAAAAAGTCACAGAGCTTCCTCAGTTGATCAAACTTGGAGTCTATTAACTTGTACTGATACATGTTTCTTCTGTATGTCTTCTCCATACCTGAGTCGAAAATAGCTACTAACAACTATAGGTCCCTGAAAAATGAAAATGCAACAAGAAAAATCAAACATTATGATGCAATGATGTTATATGATGCAATTATGGTGAGATATCACATAATCAGAATTCCGACATATTCTGGATAAACTGCATATTCTGTTTGTTGCAAGTTCAAAGGTCTAACGTACACACACAAAACGAATATGAAGGAGCTTGGTTTCCTGAAAAAACCTAATATCCCTTTCACATGTATGTACTATCCTTAAAGTGTGATCCTAAAAGGTCCCTAGAGTAAATGACCTTTTTTGAGATACCATTGCCTTAGACGAATGACTCATCGAACAATGATGCTCCCAAAAGGATCTACTTTAGGTGTGACGTCTCGTGTCAACCATAATCGCAGAATAACTCCACAGAGGTCAAACACGACTCTAGTCACGTTACTATTCTGTGTTTATACTCAAGCTCGGGTATAGAGCTTCTCTCTCATATATCGTCACCCCAATCCAACAACAACATATACAACCATGGGAACCGTTTTGATTGTTTTTGCTCGAATGGGAGTTATATCTAAGGATTTACTCGCAAAAGAATAAGGGAAAGGGTATAAATATATAAATTACTAGATGAGGATTGGGGCCCTCATGCCTACGTATCCTCATAGTGCAATGAGGAATTAAGAGCTCCGTAATTCAAAGAACTAATGGTGGGAGATGAAAAGAAGTGTGATAACAAGTATGGTATGAACCAAAGGATCATCTGATTTGAACTCCAACAAGGGGTGAAATATGAACCTAAGAGTAAAATTGGCATTGACCAATATTTGGACTAGCCGACAATGTTTTCCATTATATATGGTATAGCTGAAAACAAGGAGAATTAAGTGTTTGAGTACGAGCCAAACAACTCTTGGTTCACAAGGTGACATAAGATGGAGCTCAAAGAGAGTTCATTTGGCTCAAAGAATAAGGTATATCACATGAAGTGAATGAAGGTGGAATATGGATGCATCATGGAGATGAACGAAGTGAATGACCAAAGTCACAGAGATGAAGGATTTGGTAACAAGTGACTGAAAAGATATCATTTGGAACTAAAGGTCAAGGTATATTGGAATACATAGGAGAAATGGAATTTGCACCATAGAGGGAAACAATGTCTTAGCCAAAAAAGGACGGAATAAAATGTCTAGGTATGAGCCAAACAACTCTAGGTACAACTGCGGATTTACCACTATATGGTCCTAAAAGGGTGTATATGGAATTCCAAAGAAAACAGTATCTGGTTTCAAATGAATAATATGTCACTAGGGTGAGTGGTTCAATGATTGAAGGTAAATAATGGTCGTGAAAGATATGGATGGTGCTCTAAGGCAGAAGAAAGAATAATTAGGATTATGCTCGCCAAGGATTCACATCCTCGTGCCTATGTATTCTAACTGTGCAATGAGAAAATCAGAGCAATTGTAGTTCGTGGAACCAAGAAAACAAAGACAGAGATAAGTGATGAAAAGTATAACTTGCACCAACATAATGGTATCAAGGGAACCCATAAAGGGAAACTGAACTTGGAACCAAAGAGTAAACATGTGTCTTAGCCAAAAAGAAGGAATTAAATGTCTGGGTACGATCCAAACACCTCTTGATTCACAAGGTGGACTTCCGTTATATCGTCCTAAAAGGATGTACCGGGCCCAAAATAAAGTATTGTTGAGTACAAGGAACAGTGTATCACTGGATGGGGAATAAGCAGTTCGAGATCAAAGAAGAATGGTATATTGGATCCATGAAGGAGATAGACTCTGAACTGAAGAGTACACATGTGTCTTAGCCAAAAATAATGAATTAAATGTCTGGGGACGATCCAAACAACTCTCAATTCATGAGGTGGACTGCCGTTATATCGCCCTAAAAGGATGTACATGAAGTCCAAAGAGAAGTATATTTGATCTCAAATAGATGGTATTTATTGATGAATGAGGAATGAAGTGTTAATAAATAGGGTAGCTCGCAAAGAATCTGGGTTTTGCTGCCTACGCATTCTCACCGTACAATGAGAAAGTTAGAGCTTTCGTAGTTTAGCCTACTATGGCTATGTAACGGTAAATTCATGATCATCAAGTTATGGATAAGCTAGACATCAAATAACAAGAGTCGCCACCATGCTTTTATTGTTTCCAAGGGAAAAGGGAAAAAGTACGAACAAAACCTAGAAGTAAGAAGTTTTCAAATCAAAACTAATAAAATCTTAGAGATTACAGGTAAGGGGGTTGATTACACAGAGGGAAAGTGTTAGCACCCAAAGTGTCCTAGGTACTCCTAGGGAGCCTATTTTGTGTGCATATGTATTTGATACAAAAATGATGTTCACAAATAAATAGAATGGGGGGGTGAGAAAAGAATTCATTAATTATATTTTTGTGTTTGACAAGACCTTTGGACTTGTGCCTATGTACCAACATAAAAATGAGGGATCAAAACCTGGTAGTTCGTGATACAAATTTCAAAGTGGATGCATTGCTTTTAACAAAAATTAAGTTTGAAAGGCACAAAGGCCTAAAATGGTTTGAAGGAGTTGGTTCTTTTTTGGATTTTTTGAAAGTTTAAGTCAACTATAATTAAGTTTATTTACAAATTTGATTTAAGAAAAGAAGTTTGAAAACACAATGGCATAAGGCCAAAGTTTCTATCTTTTTACAAAGTGGTCAAAGTTTAGAACAAAATAAGTTCAATCAAAGAATATTTTGAAAAGGGAGGGAGAGATTTTGAAATTAAAGAAATAGAGAGAAGATGAAGAGACTAATCCTATGCACAAAATTAAAAGTTAGAGGTTGAAAAGATCTGACCAATGGGTAGCAATCCAGTAGACAAGAATGTCAACAGAAACCCAGAATTCCCTTGGACATTTAGAATTAAGCAACACACAAATGCACAATTAGACTATCTTGAAGAGAAAGGCATCAAATAAAGATAGCCACATCCAAGCTTAGCCACTCCATGATCTTCTTCATATTAGCCCATGTAACAGATGAATTCCACAAGTCACAGGTTCAAAATAACAGCTTCACAATGATCATGTTGCAGATGAACTCAAAAGGATCTTGAATGATGTATCAGATAAAATTCCAAATTGCAAGCACTTGGTTTCACAAAAAGTTGGCATTGGCCAAGTCCTTTAGAATAGGAATGTTGCCTAAGTTCTAAGTCCATTTGTCCAAGATCAAGCCAATAGTCCACACAAAAGTTTTTTAGGGTTTTTGTTGTTATTATGTACATTAATGGTCATAGACCACACAAACAAGCAAAGTGTACACAAACAAGATATATCACACAATATGGTCCAAATGGACAAAGTGAAAATTGCACTAACATAAACGATTAGAATGGTATGAATAATGGCAAATGAATAAAGGCTAAAATTAAGTGAAATTAAAAGTTAGTTGTTAATGAGTTAGAAGTTAGTATTGTTTTGCTTTTGCTTTTCATTTTTTAAGTCATTCTTTGGAGAACACTCAACCCACTTATCACAAGTATGGATCCTTGAGCCAAGACATCTTCCAAAGGAATGAAAAAAGGGCAAGTTTCCACACAATACCATGAAAGAGGGGAGACTTACAATCTCACTAACTAGAATGATATGCCTTTTGTGTCACAAATTTAGCGCTATGTTAAGCAATCGCAATTGGACTTATGTAGAAGTCACAACTATTTGAGGTCGGGCAATAGAATTTTGGTGTTAATGCATGTTAGAGACATAGTATAATGGACTATGCTCATGAAACATACCACACAAAAAAAGAATATGCAAAAGAGGTGACCTAATCTCATTCATACTTATGTTGATTTTTCAATCAACTAGCCTTAGGACTTTGAGATATCATAGGCTAAATCAAATGGTTGCATAAAGAAGGGGAATGAGATGAAGAGGGAGGGGAATGGATCAAAACTCAAATTGGTCAAAGGAGGACTTTTACCAAATTAATATCATTCATTTAATTTGGAAGATGGAATGTACATTTGATCAATCCCCTAAATCCAATGATATTAACTTGACAAAGTCAAATCAACCTTGACCAAGGCCCAACAACAAGAGTCAAACTCAAACAAGTAATCAAAATTGGTCAACACAATTAATTGGCATTTATTCAAATTAAAAATAATAAAATAAGGCATTTAAATTAAATATGGTTGGTCAAATTCCTAAAACCTCATCAAAACACCAAAGAAATGGTCATGAGATTTATCATAGGTCAATCAAGGTCAAAGGACCTTGGAGAAAAAAATTCAGAATTTTTAAATACTTAAAAGTATTTTTAAACAATTAAAAATAATCACAAAATCAATTAAGTCATGAAAAATATTAATAATGATCCAAAAAATAATTTTAATTCAGAATATTAAAGAGGAAATTTTTTGAAATTTTTTGTGAAACTCTCATATTTTTTTGGATCAATATTAAAATTAATATGAATTAATGAAAATAAAAGGAATCAAACCAAAATCAGAAAATGTGAAAAAAACGTGAGCCACTTGATCTCCCTCATTAATTGAGGTGGCAGATTAAGTGACCTAAAATGCGCGTTCCACAAAACACACGAGTCAGCGTGCTACAGGGATGGTAATCACAATGGACGCGTGAGATTAAAACATTTCAACTGGATCATGTGGTTGGAGACGTGCCAACACACGGCCGGAGCTGTAACTCCGGTCTTCTTCTCCGGTGGACCTCACCGGACTGGTCCATCTTCAACCATCACCAAAATAAAAAATGAGGACATGATCTGAAGGAAAAAATGGCGTAGAGCACAAATCAGACCTCAATTTCAACTAACTCTACATATTAAGAAAGATATGAGGAGTTGAATTTTGAGGTGTGTCAACTGAGTTACTTCGATTTGACCTCTAAGAACCTCAATCTTCTTGCCTACATTGGTAGGATTCAGACAACCAAAGATCTAAGAGAATTGAGTGAGAATCTAAGAGATGAAGTTTTCTAAAAATTACCTTCAATGTTATGCAGTTCTTGATGTGGCTTGCTCCAAACACGATCTGATCACACTTGAGAAGCTAGCAGGAAGTAATTAGAGAGGTTGCAAGGCTTTGGATCCTGGAGTTCTTGAATCTCCAACAGTTTAGAGGGTTTCAGTGGGGGGAAAAGTTGGCGCGCAAAGTGTGATTCAAAAGAGCACAGAGGTCATGTATTTATAGCATGAATTATTGATATTTGCACACTTTAAAAAACTGTCCAAAATTAGCAATGTTGATGGCATGAGTGCATGGGCATGTACAGGCCCATGATGCAATGCAAAAAGGTCCAAAATGATTCCAATTGAGGTCTGAATGAAGCATGAATGGTAAGGCATTGTTAAATGAAGTTTGTGCAATTGATTCTTTCCAATGATGCATCCATGTTAAAGCCATGTGCAGACCTAGCAAACCTCATCCAAAATGAATGAACTTGGGTTCTTTGGAAATCTTGGATCAAAGGGAACAAGTTTGGTGTTCAACACTTTTTCATTTGGATCTTGGAACATGGAGAATTTTGAGGTGGAAGTTTGGAAATTTCAACATGTTGAAAATATTTCTAAGTGCCAAGCCATATACCTCAATATTCCAACTTACTTAACTTTTTTTGTGAGCTTCAAATGAGAAAAGTGTCTTCATCAAAGTTGTATCTATTTCAAAGAACTTCAAAATGGTCACCAATTTCATTTCATTTGGATTTGTAATGATAGAGGTATGCATTTTTGAAGTTTGGAAAAATCACTTGTTCAATGGTATAGGTCAAAAATGACCTATAATGTAACCTCATATCACATGCTCATAAAAGTTGAATTAGCTCTCACTAAAAACATAAAAGTTTAAGTAGACATCTTGAATTTGATTGCGCAACTTGGAAATATTTCATCTCATAAAAAATGAGCAAGTTATGGCCTTGGGAAGTTGACTTTCAATTTAGGGTTTAGACAAAATGACCTATAATATTTCAACATAGAAAATGATTTTCCAAGAAAAACTAGCTCTAGGTATCAACATGAAAGTTGTTTGGAATGTCACTTAGAGTAACTTTTCTCTTGGAATCATTTTCATATAGTGAAAATT
Source organism: Lathyrus oleraceus (assembly GCF_024323335.1). NCBI lineage: Eukaryota > Viridiplantae > Streptophyta > Magnoliopsida > Fabales > Fabaceae > Lathyrus > Lathyrus oleraceus. Next base: position 246,642,578 of record NC_066579.1, read on the forward strand.
GTAGGAGATAGGGTCTAGGGAGACCCAGTTTTGATTAGATGAATTCATCTTGCCAACTACCATCAACCAACTTGCTAACCTTCAATTATTTGGACTTCCTTGGCTCATGGTAGATCATACATGCATAAGATGATGAATTTTGTAATGTTCCTTGAGAAATTTGATCAATTGGTGAGATAGCTTGTTCGAGAAGTTACTCAAGATACCCAGTCAAACTAGGGTTTCTAAGGCAAATCACCCTCAAACTCTTGAAGAAAACTTGATAAATATAACATGTAGTAATCAATGGAACTCATATATGATTCTCATAACCATTCTTGGATCAAATCATGGTTGTGCTCTTTCTCATGAGGGTCTCAAACCCTAGATATGAACTTGATAGATCTATGGAGATCATGTCCTACCTACAAAGGAGTTACGCAAATGCAAAGATATATTTTTCGTATTATGGTTAGTAAAATGATAATATATAAGTAAGATACAATCACATAATGCTTGGTGATCTCTCTGAAAACAAACCCAATGAGAGAGGGGTAAGGAGGATTCCAAGGTATGATCCCAATGCTAATGCATATGATGAAATTGCATGAGGGATCTTAGGGTAAAAATTGGGGTCTTACAGCTGCCCCTATTTAAGGACATTCTAACTGAGGAGGCGAAGGTTAAAAACTTCATGTCGACTCAGTAGAATGGGCTTAAATAACAACATATAGAAACAAATTTTGGTCCCTAAGAGACCTCATGATGCATATGATATGAATGCAAAAGTTAATGCCCTGTAGGGGAATTTTGCCACAAAGGAAAGGAAATCAGAGAGATCGAAAGTCCGTAGGAGTATAATGTATTCCACAAGGAAAACTCACTGGGGAGACAGAGACTCTGGGGGAAAAAGGAGTTATGCGTAGGCCAGGCTACGACTTAAAACTGCTGGGGGACTAGAGGAATTCCATACAAACATGGAAAAGACTCAGCCGGGGAACAACAACATCTGCAGGGGATACGAGTAAGTCAGGATAAAACTAAAATACTTGAATCATGAAGGGAAAGTGATTTCACTAAGGAAAAACACACTCAACTCAACTGGGGAAGAAATAAACTTCAACACATGAGGAGCAGAAATCTATTATCGACTACCTGTTACTAGGTGAGGAGATAAAAAAGATCTGACAGGGAGAACATCCGTCATCGGTTAGGATGAACATATCAAGTATGACTCTCTGAAAAATTCCGGGAGGGAATATTCATTACCAGTTACTAGGTAAGAATAGCCTTGCTGGGGAAAACCGTAGAAAACAGGATTTACAACTACCAGTTACTGGGCAGAAAACCAAAGGTGAGAATATCTGTCATTGGTTAAGATGAACATATCAAGGATAAACTCAACAGGGAAGAAGATCCGTCATCGGTTAAGATGAACATATCAAGGATAGACTTGCCTGGGATTTTCAAGGAGGATACCCGTCATCGGTTAAGATGATCATATCAAGGATAAACCAACTAAACAAAAAGTAGGAATTACATCTATCGAATGCTGGATAGAAGACCATCAAAGAGAGAATCTGTCACCGGTTGAGATGAATATATCAAGGATAGACTCTGAGAGGGGGGAAATAGGAATTACATCTATCAGTTACTGGATAGAATACCAACAAAGAGAAAATCCGTCACCGGTTAGGATGAACATATCAAGGATAGACTCTGCGGGAAAAAGTAGGGTTTACAACTACTGGTTACTAGGTAGAATACCACAAAGAGAAGGAAACCTTTCATCAGTTAGGATGAACATATCAAGGATTAACTCTCTAGGGAACATAATAGGGATTACAACTACCTTTTTATTGGGTAGAACACCAAAGGTGAGAATATCTGTCATCGGTTAGGATGAACATATCAAGGATAAACTCAGGCAGGGGAGAGAAAGATATATGTCACCGGTTAGGATGAACATATCAAGGATATACTTCCTGGGGAATCAGAAAAAATGAATCCACCGGGGACTCCACTGCTGGGAAAACTGGGATACTTTTGTCGGGTATTGGGCAAGAAGTAACAAACTGCAGACTAAGAAGAATATTACCAGTTATTGGGTAATAAGCTCTTAGCAGACTCAAAGCATCTATCTAGGTAAGAGCTAGAAAGAAACAGTCAATTAAGACTTAACCCAATGAGAACATAACTCAAGGGGAGTGGTTTCATCCAGATAATTAACTGGAAAGGAAACTGAAGTAATAATCATCCATGATGAACAACTCAGTGTGGAAGAGGAGAAAGGTTAAAGTCGTTCTTCCTAGGGGGCTGAAACTCTACAATTGAGGGAGGACAGACACCAAACTTATATGGGGATAAAGTATCGCCATACAAAGAATGAGAATCTTAAATCAAACAAAAATAATGGTGTCAATATGCAATTATGAAATTAAATGAATGCATATGTTTATATAAGTATATGATGATTATGCTGACAAAACGATCACAAAGGTGTCGCAAAGAATTTGAATCATCGGTACAATCCTTGGTCAATCCATAAAAAGAGGGAGACAACTGCTGGAGAACAGAGAAACCAAAGGCTCAAATCTAGTCGAGGGAGGAGATCTGCTGAGGAGAGGCGAAGTTATCGAGTCTGCATGGAATTTTAGGTCAATGCCATATTAAATGGGAGACAACCATACAGAAGATAAATACAAAACAGCTGCTCAGAAACCAGGAGGAAACTCTGACTGGGAGCGAGTCGGGTAGTGACTGGTGGGGACACCAACACGATCTACTGGGAAAAACATCTTACTCTGCTAAAGATCAACGCTGCTGAAGAAACGTAAACTCCGTTGGGGAATACAGAAACATTGTCGGGGAAATAACACGCCGCAAGGTACTGAATTAACCAACTTAGCTGGGGAAAGAATCGGAACTTTGCTAGGGAACAAACACTTCGCAGGGGAACCAGATCAACACAAACAACTAGGAATACCCGAAGGGTTAATTGCTTGGGGAACCTCTGATGTTTCGCACTTAAGGACTTGCTGCTCTTTGAAGTGCTGTTGATACTCTTTTTTAACTGCTTTGAAAAATTCTTACTTTTATATGTTTTAAGAAAATGATTTTGATTAAAAAAATTTAAATTTCCAAAATGATCATAATAAAATTTAAACTATTGGCTGAAATAAATAAGAGTAGAAACAATTGGACAAAAGTTCAACTTTATTTAATGGGATGGTGGTCTGTAAATGAGAAGACTCCATAGATTTTTACAAAGTTGCAAATGGTAATTTACATGGAAAAGGGTTACATTGAATACAAATGATCCTTAATCCTTCTTCCAACTCTTGATATCCATTGTGCTCTTGACCGCTACTGGGATGATGAATCGACGTCAACCCTTGTGCTCAACAAAGTCTTTCCAACAGTGGTCGATCAACAGACTATAGTTACTTGCCATAATCCCTAATTTTTGCATAAGTTGCCCCAAGGTGGGGTACTCAACTTATCGAGGATTTCTTTTCTGTTTTTATGTCTCTAATTTTTTCCTGGATCGCCCTTTCAGGTTTTCAATCCCCCGAGACGCTCTTTTTTACATAAGTCGCCCTTTCGGGTTTTCAACTTAGCGAGTTATTATTTTCTTTTTAGGCGAAGTATTTCTTGACTGCATCTGCGTTCACAGGACGAGTAAACTCTTCACCATCCATAGTTGTAAGAATCAAATCACCGTCTGAAAAGGCTCTTTTAACAACATATGGGCCTTCATAGTTAGGAGTCCATTTTCCCCTAGAATCTGGTTTCAAAGATAAAATCTTCTGGAGCACAAGGTCACCTTCCCTAAATACACGAGGTATGACCTTCTTATCAAAAGCTTTATTCATCCTCTGTTGATATAACTGACCATGACACATGGTAGTCAATCGCTTTTCTTCAATTAAATTCAGCTGGTCAAACCTAGTCTGACACCATTCAGCCTCAGTCAACTTGGCTTCCATGAGCACGCGCAATGAAGGAATCTCAACCTCTACGTGGAGCACTGCTTCCATACCATAAAAAAGAGAGAAAAGGGTTGCCCCTGTTGAAGTGTGAATGGATGTACGATACCCATGCAAAGCAAACGGGAGCATCTCATGCCAATCCTTATACGTGACAACCATCTTCTGAATAATTTTCTTAATGTTCTTATTTGCAGCTTCAACAGCCCCATTCATCTTAGGTCTGTAGGGAGAAGAATTATGATGTGCAATCTTAAAGTCTTTGCAAAGAGCATCCACCATATTGTTATTCAAGTTCGATCCATTATTAGTAATGATCTTACTTGGCACACCATAACGACATATGATCTGATTCTTGATAAACCTCACAACAATTTGCTTGGTTACATTCACATACGATGCCGCTTCAACCCATTTGGTGAAGTAGTCAATTGCCACCAGAATGAAACGATGTCCATTCGAAGCTTTGGGTTCAATCATCCCAATCATATCAATTCCCCACATGGAGAAGGGCCATGGGGAAGAAATAACATTCAATAGTGTCGGAGGAACATGAATCTTATCAGCATATATTTGACACTTGTGGCACTTCTTCACAAACTTGCAATAGTCAGATTCCATTGTCAGCCAATAGTAACCTACTCGCAACATCTTCTTCGCTCTTGCATGTCCATTGGAATGAGTACCAAAGGAACCTTCATGCACTTCAGTCATCAACAGGTTTGCTTCGTGTCTATCCATGCATCTGAGCAAAACCATGTCAAAGTTTCTCTTGTACAGTATATCACCATTCAAGTAGAAGTTACTGGCTAATCTTCTCAAAGTCTTCTTATCCTTCAAAGATGCCCCGGGCGGGTAAATTTGACTTTGGAGGAAACTTTTGATGTCATCATACCACGACTTCTCTTCTTTGATCTCTTCAACAACAAACACATGAGCTGGCCTTTTGAGGTGCATCATAAACAAATTGGGAACTTTATTCCAATACTTTACTATAATCATTGACGTCAACGTTGCAAGAGCATCTGCCATCCGGTTCTCATCTCGAGGGATATGATGGAACTCAACCTTTGTAAAGAAAGTTGAAATCCTCCTAGCATAATCTCTATATGGTATTAAACCGGGTTGATTTGTCTCCCATTCACCTTTTATCTGATTCACAAACAAAGCGGAATCTCCAAAGACATCTAAATACTTGATTCTGAGATTCATGGCCTCTTCAAGACCCGTAATGCAAGCTTCATATTCTACCATGTTGTTTGTACACTTGAAAGTCAATCTAGCTGTAAATGGTAGATGCGTTCCTTGAGGAGTAATAATCACTTTCCCAATGCCATTTCCATATTAATTAACAGCTCCATCTAATACCATGCCCAATTGGGAACCAGGTTTTGGCCCTTCTTCAAGCAATGGTTCATCACAATCTTTCATTTTCAAGTACAAAATCTCTTCATCAGGAAAATCATATTGTACTGACTGGTAATCTTCAATTGGTTGGTGAGACAAATGGTCATCCAAGATACTACCTTTGATCGCCTTCTGAGATCGGTATTCGATATCATACTCTGATAACAACATCTGCCAACGGGCAATCCTCCCAGTTAAAGCAGGCTTCTCAAATATATACTTGACCGGATCCATTTTGGGTATCAACCAAGTGGTATGATTTAACATATACTGACGCAAACGCTTAGCAGCCCAAGCCAATGCCCAACAAGTTTTCTCAAGCATAGAATACCGATTCTCACAGTCGGTGAACTTCTTACTAAGGTAGTAAATTGTAAATTCTTTCTTTCCAGTCTCATCTTGTTGACCAAGAACACAACTCATACTATCTTCAAGCACATTCAAATACATGATCAACGGTCTTCCTTCAACAGGTGGAGATAAAACCGGAGGTTCAAGCAAATATTCTTTGATACTGTCGAAAGCTTTCTGGCAGTCTTCGGTCCAATCGCAAGACTGATCTTTCCGAAGAAGCTTGAATATAGACGCACATATGGCAGTCATGTGGGAAATGAATCTGGAAATATAATTCAAGCGGCAGAGAAAACCTCTGACTTGCTTCTCAGTTATGGGCGCATGCATCTCTTGTATTGCTTTGACCTTGGTAGGATCAACTTCAATACCCTTCTCGCTGACAATAAAGCCCAACAACTTACCAAAATGAACACCAAAAGTACACTTATTGGGATTCAATCGGAGTTTATATTTCCTCAAATGCTGGAATAGCTTTAACAAATGCTCAACATGTTCCTCTTCATTAATTGATTTAGCAATCATGTCATCGACATATACTTCAATCTCTTTATGCATCATATCATGAAAAAGAGTAGTCATTGCTCTTTGGTAAGTTGCACCCGCATTCTTTAAACCGAAAGGCATCACTCTATAATAGAATGTTCCCCAAGGTGTAATGAATATGGTCTTCTCCATATCTTCGGGTGCCATCTTGATCTGATTATATCCGGAAAATCCATCCATAAACGAAAAGACTTTGAATTTAGCAGTATTGTCTACCAACATATCAATGTGTGGCAGAGGGAAATCATCTTTTGGACTGGCTTTATTCAAATATCTATAATCAACACTGAAATTCTGGTATAGTCAGAGTTCAGATGTTCTACACGAAGTCATGACATCTGATCCAACATTGTTATTAATACATCAAGACAGTTATAACAATTAGAGTCTAGTACTCACATGCACTCAGTCACAGATGTCAAGACATCTGCTAATATACCACCATGGAAAGAAGAACATCCAGTTTTATCCATCTAGTGCAAAGACACAGTAGAAATCAAACATAGCCCTTATGTTTATTGATCCTGCCCAGTTATCAGAATGATGTCACAACATTGATTTGAACATCACCTGTCCCAGCATTACAGATGGGTGAACTATAACAGACCAACCAGTCTATCAGTATCAGCAGTCAATGATGAATGTCATAACACTCTATTTTGCATTCAGACTGCAGGCTATGTGTTAGGTCTTTTATTCCCTTCATAAACAGACTCAAAACAGACTGAGTTATAACAAACAAAATATAGTGTGCAGAAGGTAAAAACACCAGTAATTGTTAACCCAGTTCGGTACAACGTTACCTACTCTGGGGGCATACCAAGCCAGGAAGAAGATCCACTATTAGTAGTATTAATTCAGAGTTAAACTCCCCCGTTTACAACTCTTCACTTAATCCCTACCCAATGCAATCTATACCTAGGCACTCCTAGACAGAAACCTCCAGTTTCCATTCCTATCATTACAAGTACCATGTAATGTTTAAACAACTTGAACTTGCTTCACAGCTTCGTTCAAGAACATAACCACTCTTGCCTACAGGCTTTGAGTTACAAATAATCTCATGCTTTCAAGCACTGAGAAACACCTGGTAACCTTCCCATAGGTTGGGAGGTTTACCTCACACACACACCTCTAATTTTTACATTGTTTGAGGCTTACAAAACTTAGGTTACAATCTACTATTTATAACCTAATCACCCAACTGTATTTGGGCCTTCATAAATTGCAGCAAATCTTCTTCTTTGCTGTTACAGAGCTGGCAGAAATCTTCTGCTCCAATCATGGTCTTCAATCTATTATTTCCTAAAAGATCTCCATATTTGGGAACTGTATATTCACCAAATATATTACCAAATCTTCTGATTGAATCTTCAAGATCTTCACATAGGAGATAGGATATTCACCAGATCTCCTAATTAATCACAAACCAAACCAGAATTAACTAATTCAGTTTGATACACATGTGAGATGTCACAGTCCCGATGTCGTGACATCTTACATGACATGTTGGTCCAGATGTTGAACTTCTTCAACCCAACATATTAAAACAACAGAGGTGATTACATATTATTTGTTTTACAAAATTAATGCCAATCTTAAGGTACTAACAATCTCCCCCTTTGGCAAATTTTAGCTAAAACAAATAACCCAATATGGGTCTGCACTTCCTCTTTGTCCTTGACAGCCTCAATGCCACCACCACTGTTGGTGTACATGAGGAAGAAGATGTACAAGGATCAGCTCCACCACAGCCCTTCCCCTCAGCAGTAGGGCTTCCTGAAGAATATTTAATGCTGAGTACATATATAATGTAACTCAGATCACAAGACACAACTGATATACCCAGTTAGTGACTTTTGTGTCTGAATCCATCTTCTCCTTGCTACCAGATATTGCTTGCTTCTGGTGCATCCTCGGGACAATGTATTTCTCCCCCTTTTTAGCTAAACATTTGTATATGACACCTTCACAAAACCAGATCCAGGAGCAGTACGCCCAGATTTTAACAAACCCCATGGTTTAGAGGGAATGAAATGTCGCTCTTGTGAGAAGAGGGGTGCTGAAACATCCTTTAAATAGGCCAGACCATGCTTAGGAATTAACGGTAGGAGTAAATGCTTGGTCAAGATTCATAAATATTTGCTGAGAATCAGTCAGAGAATCACCACCAATATCCCAGACAATCTTTGAATACCTTTTACAGCTCTTGACTGTTTCCAGAAACAGCAGTTCCAAGATTATTCCATAAATGCTGTCAGACACATTACAAGCTATGTCTTAACATTTGATATTGCTTTTGTCTGCAGTCTCCATATATTCTCCCTGTCACCATTCCCTAAGACCACTTCTCACCTCCAATGATAGCTTGACATCTGGCACCACACATGCACATTTCCTTATATAACTTCCAGTAGGAACATAGGATATCTTATGTTAAGACATCACATATGACATCTTGTGAACACTCTGTCCTTTTTGTTCACAAGGCAAACTAGCAGCACTTAAACCACACACCAGTAGTTTAATCACCAGCAGAAGCAGAAAACAAATACTAGTTATGGCTACTAGTAATACACACATGCACAAGGGTACTTTTCCTCCCCCTAAATCTGTGCAACAATCAGAATTACTAGTTATGGATGCAACTAGTAAGACACACAAATGCACAATGCACCAGGGTACTTCTTCTCCCCCTAAATCTGTGCATTCATAAAAAACAGCTACTGAAAACTCCAACACCTGTACCAGCCAGACTGTCATACTGACATCTGCTTCCATATTTCCTTATGACTGTAAGTTTCAAAAGGAAATAACAGTTTTGTCCAAGGCAATGTCATGACATCCAGTCAGACATTCTTCTGCTCATTCAGCCTTGACACACACCACATCATCCCACTAACTAACAAGGTGCCATACCCTGTTATCTGAGAACACATAGACCACAAGCTTGATGATTACTTGCAGTGCAAAGACAGAACTCCCCCTGTCATGAACAACGAACTCTCCTCTTGAAACTTGGAGATGAACATATCCAACACCCCAAGGTTGGTCCTTTACAAACTTCCTGATTCAAGGAGAACCCAGACCACTTGATGAATGGAAAACATAAGACGCATCTTCATGTCTTCAAGAGCACGCCCTCTGTTCAACCTTCTTGGATGAACACATCCACACTCTGTGACAATCTCTCTTCTAACCAGAATAGAAAACAACATAACACCATCTGATATTCTTCAGATATCACTGAATCACAAGCTTGATCCACAAGAAACCAGACACAAACCCTAGCTCTCTCTCTAAATTTCGCTCAGTCTTGGTTGTGCTTTCAAACAGGTTTTCTAAGTCCCTTTTTATAGAGGCATTGGACATCTTGAAAACCCTCAATATATTTTCCAATCAAATCTTTATAACAGCTGTAAAGATCATCCTGGAAAATAAACAAATCTGGTTGAAATCCCTGATAGAATGCACCAGCTAGCCGTATCTTCAATCAACCAATGATTGCCATTAATTGTGCAATCACAAAACACCAGACATTCACACTGAATGTTCTGTGTACAGGATGTCATGACATCGGGTCTGACATCGGGAAAAATCCTGCATAATCCAGTTTCCTTTTATCGCAGGTACAGCCATATCAGTTACCATGACAATGAGTATGTCACCTGAAACAATCCTGCAGCATATGTCTTCCATATAAGCTCCAGCAGGTACAACCAATATCAGAAGCCTTAGCATTGTAAGTGGCATTCTGAAACAATCCTGCTTGCATATGTTCTTCAACTCCAGCAACAAGCTCCAAGAGATGACTAGAAAACACCTCCTTTTGTCTTTAACTTACTACTTTTCTGCTCAAAAGTAACTTGTCTCAGACTATCTTCAAGAATAATCAGTTGCCATATGTAGATTATCTTGAATCTTCGAACTCACTTCAGAGATAGACCAATTGCCACTGGTTGATTACCTCCTTCGTGAATCCTCATATGAAAAAGTCAAATGTCATTCTTTTGACCTCTCCACGTTTATCAGACTTCTCCCAAAGATATTCTGACCTTCCAAGTGCGACTTGAACTTCAAGCTTTTTGAAGTATCCAATCTACAACCCTGTAGGCCTTTCTATCTCAAGTTGATGTGCCACTTCACCAACTATGATTCTGAAGTTGAACCAAATGTCATAACATTGTGTTTTGACATCTAGCTGTTGAATTCAGCTCCTTCTTCTGCCACTTGAAAGAACTTCCTCCCTTCATAGAACAAGAGTTCAATGTTCTCATAGACTTGATTGTGGAACCAAGTTTGAGTAAACATCCTCCATCCTGCAGGTTTGCAGTTAAGTCATCCAACCTCACACCTTGATGAATCCCTGCTTCTTCTCCAAAGACATCAGACACTCTGATGCATGAGTCTTCAAAAGGACCAGTTAGAAACTATCCCTTCAGCTATACCAAGGATTCCACTTCCTAAAGCAACGCTGTTTCCATGATGTCAAGATTGCTGCCACTTGTTCTTGACTCCATAGTGTGCATTAGCTAATGCACTTCCTTACCTAGATCAGAAGTAAACTGATCCAAGTAACCACCATCAGGACTATGATGTTTTCTTCTTCTTTTACACACCAAGGCTGAACATGTTTCTTGCCAGGAAACCTTTTCAGAGATCGCATGCTTTTGCTGCCACCAAAGTGATAGATCATCAACCAATGTACTATCCTTCCTGTGATTCTGCACAGGATCTTGAAGATGAGATGTTCCAACATCTTTCAAAACATCATTTATCTTGAGCTCCAAGGATAATCAATTAAATACTTGTACTTGGCACAAGTAGACATTGATCTTAAATCCTTTCCCAATATTCCTTTCAGATACTTCCACCATAAGACTACTTTTGAAAATACTCTTCTAGTGTCAACATCTTCTGCTTGCAAGCACCTCAACAGTTTTGAAAATCTTCCCAGATTAAATTCACCCTTAGGAATGAAAGAGATGAATTCTTCCTTGCAAATGTGTCACACAACCGCCAGAACCCATGTGACACAGGTCAACAACCAACCAGACCCTAGGTTGACCGTCAGTACTAGTGAAAGAAAACAACACCAGTCAATAGTAGATATGCATTGCCAAAGCATACTACCTCAACCAACCTCCGAATCTTCATATTCTTACTCCTTGAAAGAACTGCCACTTCTAAGCGTGGTGTTTGAATAACAAGATTCATGGTCCCAATCCTCTTAAATGAAATAACAATCAGGTTACCCATTACTGACTTCTAACATCCAGGGAACTTGTCTTCCAACACAACATAGTACTTCAGGGAACAACTATCCAATCCTGATCAATCTATAGGAATAAGACAGACAACAGGAAATTGCACCGTGTCACATCTCAACCAGCTCCACTTCTAGATATCAGACGTCTAAAAGTGACCTTCTTGAGCACACAAACAGTTGACCTTACCCTTGTCAACTTAGCACCCACAGATGTCTCCTCTTCCAGGTCAGCGGTAGGTTCCAAACAAGGTATCCCTTTGTTTGACACCTAAACACATCTGCTCTTCAACCAGTAGCTGCGTACTTGTTGAACAACATGTTCTAACATCGCATAGAGCATTAGTTCCACCCCCTTGGAACAAACCCTCCTTGAAACACTTCAAGGTCTTCATATACACTACCCAAGAGAGTAAAAGAATCAGTGATCAAGTGATTCTTACCATCCTGAAGTGAGAACGTCATGATGAGTGGACTTGAGGAGACTCAAGTATCTTTGACATCTTCAGTAGATTATGATGAAATCTTGAATACAGCAGCCTTTCATCCATATGAGGGGAACCTTCATCAGAGTTTAAGTTTAGCCAGGTATTATACAGCGGAAATCATAATACAACTCAACCTATGACCACGCACTTCACCAGATCAGCCTCCAAGAACATACCAAGTTTGAATATGTTTCAATACTAGCACAGTTGTTCCACACAAAGGCCAATTGCCAACCTCCAGAGACAGGTACACACAGTTCCTGTCATGAATAGTCCATCCACCTACTTCAAGGGACCATTCAGGAAAAACACAGAACCTTCCACAGGTTCCAGCATCTGTACTAACATAACCTTGCAAGATACCAGAAAGTATCACCCATGGATCTCATCCAGAAACAGAACAGGATTCCTGCTCTGATACCAATTGAAATTCTGGTATAGTCAGAGTTCAGATGTTCTACACGAAGTCATGACATCTGATCCAACATTGTTACTAATACAGCAAGACAGTTATAACAATTAGAGTCTAGTACTCATATGCACTCAGTCACAGATGTCAAGACATCTGCTAATATACCACCATGGAAAGAAGAACATCCAGTTTTATCCATCTAGTGCAAAGACACAGTAGAAATCAAACATAGCCCTTATGTTTATTGATCCTGCCCAGTTATCAGAATGATGTCACAACATTGATTTGAACATCACCTGTCCCAGCATTACAGATGGGTGAACTGTAACAGACCAACCAGTCTATCAGTATCAGCAGTCAATGATGAATGTCATAACATTCTATTTTGCATTCAGACTGCAGGCTATGTGTTAGGTCTGTTATTCCCTTCATAAACAGACTCAAAACAGACTAAGTTATAACAAACAAAATATAGTGTGCAGAAGGTAAAAACACCAGTAATTGTTAACCCAGTTCGGTACAACGTTACCTACTCTGGGGGCATACCAAGCCAGGAAGAAGATCCACTATTAGCAGTATTAATTCAGAGTTAAACTCCCCCATTTACAACTTTTCACTTAATCCCTACCCAATGCAATCTATACCTAGGTACTCCTAGATAGAAACCTCCAGTTTCCATTCCTATCATTACAAGTACCATGTAATGTTTAAACAACTTGAACTTGCTTCACAGCTTCGTTCAAGAACATAACCACTCTTGCCTACAGGCTTTGAGTTACAAATAATCTCATGCTTCCAAGCACTGAGAAACACCTGGTAACCTTCCCACAGGTTGGGAGGTTTACCTCACACACACACCTCTAATTTTTACATTGTTTGAGGCTTACAAAACTTAGGTTACAATCTACTATTTATAACCTAATCACCCAACTGGATTTGGGCCTTCATAAATCGCAGCAAATCTTCTTCTTTGCTGTTACAGAGCTGGCAGAAATCTTCTACTCCAATCATGGTCTTCAATCTTTTATTTCCTAAAAGATCTCCATATTTGGGAACTGTATATTCACCAAATATATTACCAAATCTTCTGATTGAATCTTCAAGATCTTCACATAGGAGATAGGATATTCACCAGATCTCCTAATTAATCACAAACCAAACCAGAATTAACTGATTCAGTTTGATACACGTGTGAGATGTCACAGTCCCGATATCGTGACATCTTACATGACATGTTGGTCCAGATGTCGAACTTCTTCAACCCAACATATTAAAACAATAGAGGTGATTACATATTATTTGTTTTACAAAATTAATACCAATCTTAAGGTACTAACAAACACACATGCGGACTTTTCCATCTTTCTTCGGCACATGCACAATATTGGCCACCCATTGCGGATACTCTGCGGTCACTAGGAAACCGACATCAATTTGTTTATGCACTTCCTCTTTGATCTTCACAGCCATATCAGGATGCGTTCTTCTCAACTTCTGTTTGACTGGCGGGCATTCTGGCTTCAGCGGCAATCTATGCTCTACAATATCAGAATCCAAACCAGGCATGTCCTTGTAGGACCAAGCAAACACATCTGAATACTCTCGAAGAAGATAAATCAACCCCTTCTTGACATTTGGACACAGTCGATACCCAATCTTGACTTCCTTCACATCATCCTCGGAACCCAAGTTGACTAACTCAATCTGTTCTTCGAACGGTTGAATGGTTTTTTTATCTTGCTCAAGAAGACGAGATAATTCATCACTCACTTCTACATCACTTTCCTCCTCGGCTTCAAACACAGGGAATTTAAAATTTGGAGAAGGAGAAGGATCATTGTATTCAATGGGGTTAGGAACCAACCTGCATAATGATTTGATATTTTGATTTTAGAGAAGTGGATTTGTGACCAAATATTATGCAGATGGACAATTATATTGTTTACTTATGTTTTTTGTGATTACCATTTTCAGAATAAAACAAAAATTAAAAACAAGACATCATAGATGTGGATGAATAGAATTAATTTTATTAATGATCAATTTGAAAATGCCCAAACAATGTTCACTTCTCCCTTAGGCATAGGAGAAGGATTTTAAAAACATATAAAAGCAATTACTTAGATCGATGCAAAATAACAGAAATATCAACAACGGTCCAATTGTTGCAAGCCTTTCCATGTGTCACAAAATTGGTGCATTCTTCCTCTTCGTCATCTTCTAGCACAGCAGCTAAGTGTTGTTCATTGTCATGAATGAACCATATACTACGGAAGCTAAGTTGCATATCTTCAGTCCTTCCAGTTGATGAACCTCGATGGAACCCCAAACCGGTTCTGCCTTTGTTATCAGAGACCTCTACCATGCGCCACCACTGATCAACATTACCTCCTTCCACAATCTTCTTAGCATCTTTCAACGAGGACATAGGTGCCCCAACTCTCTTTTCAGCAGCAATAGATAAGGCCTGGAACGGAGTTCCAACATCATGCTCAGCTTCAACGAAAGAGAAAGATGACAGGTGGCTAACTAACAGCGCCTTCTCTCCACCAATAATCACAAGCTTTCCATTCTTCACAAATTTGAGTTTTTGGTGCAATGTGGAGGTAACAGCTCCTGCCTCATGGATCCATGGCCTTTCCAACAAGCAACTATAGGCAGGGTGGATATCCATTACTTGAAAAGTAATTTGAAAATCACTCGGACCTATCTTAACTGGAAGGTCCACTTCACCAATAACCGTTTTGCGCGAACTGTCAAAGGCCTTGACGATTACCCCGCTATACCTCATAGGCGCTCCTTGGTATGATAGCTTTGATAGAGTTGGCTTCGGTAGCACATTCAGCGATGACCCGGTGTCAACAAGCACATTTGACAAAGCATCCTCTTTGCAATTCATAGAAATGTGCAAATCCAGATTATGGTTTCTTCCCTCCTCAGGGAGTTCTTCATCACAAAAGCTAAGATTATTGCAAGAAGTGATGTTAGCCACGATATGATCGAATTGATCCACTGTAACATCATGTTCTACAAATGCTTGTTCCAAAACTCTCTGCAGTGCTTCTCTGTGCGATTCAGAATTCATGAGCAGAGACAACACCGATATTTTTGAGGGGGTTTGGAGAAGCTGCTCCACCATATTGAACTCACTTCTCTTGATTAACCGAAGTACCTCATCATCATTGTTAGCTTTCAAATCGCTGGATTCACCAGACTTACCTTTTGAAACACCGACTGGATCTACAACAGGCACTTCCACCTTCTTACTCACAACCGATTCTTCCTTATCCTTTGGGAACACCGGCCCAAACACACTACCACTGCGGGTCACCTTGGTAACATCAACAATGCTCACCACAGAGCTAGTCGTAGGTAACGGGACCTCTTGACCACCTTCTATCATTGTAGCATTATACTGGTATGACACAGCTTTATCAGATGAATACGGGACTGGGCCCGCTAACCGTATAACCAACGGCAATACTGATCTATTGCTGTCATTATTACTGTTGCTGCTATTGTACTGGATCACCAATCTCTCTGGTTGCTTGAATATGGGAACTATGACATTTACATCGTCATCTACATGACGGGATTGAACAATTTGAATCATGCCTTCATCCATCAGTCGTTGGATGTCCCTTTTCACAATTTCACAACCCCCTGGGTTAATACTACAAATAACACAACTGTCATGGTCATGTTCACAATTACTCACCAAACAAATGTCTTTATGCATCTGCACTAAGGACCTCTGAATAAAGCGCACATCAAAAACCTTAAACTCCCCAGGACAACCATCCACCATATTCACAGAAGAGTTCCCATGAGCAGGCAACGGATTCGCTTTCACATTCGGCGCACGATCCTCGAAGGACACCATTCCACTCTTCATCAGCTTTTGAACCTCATACTTGAGTGGATAACAGTTCTCGATATCATGTCCGGGTGCTCCCTGATGAAAGCACAACGGAGTTCAGGCTTGTACCACCATGGAAGTGGTTCTGGAATTTGCGGCAGGTTTCTAGGTTGGATTAGGTTCTTGAGAACCAAATACGGGTATAATTCTGCATAAGATATAGGAATCGGGTCGAAAGAGACCTTCTTCCTCTCAAAGTTTTGTTGATGATGATTGTTGGTATTATTGTTGTTGTTGTAGGTGTTTGTTCGTTATTGTGGTTGTTGTTGTTGACGTTGTGGTTTTTGAACTGGTGTTGATTATTGATTAGAAAACACAGGGATAACTGAAGATACTTGATGTTGATGTTGACGGGATGGTCGATGCCTTCTGATCTGAGGCCTCCTCTGCATCCCACTGCTTATTGCATTCGCTTCATTATCCTTTTTCTTCCTAAAATCGCTACCATACCTCTTACTCAAAGATGCTTCATCTTTCGACAAACGTCCTTCTCGGACTCCTTCCTCAAGCCTCATCCCCATGTTTACCATTTCGGTAAAGTCACTGGGGGCACTATAAATCATTCATTCATAATAAAATGAACTCAGAGTTTTCAAAAAGATCTTTGTCATCTCTTTTTCCTCCAAAGGAGGAGTGATCTGAGCAACCAATTCCCTCCATCTCTGCGCATACTCTTTAAACGTCTCCTTATGCTTCTGAGACATAGACCTCAGCTGGTCTCTATCAGGCGCCATATCCATATTGTACTTATATTGCTTGACAAAAGCCTCTTCCAAGTCATTGAAAGTGCGAATGCTTGCACTATCCAACCCCATATACCAACGGAGCGCAACACCGGTCAAACTATCCTGGAAATAATGAATCAACAGTTGATCATTGTCGGTCTGAGTAGACATCTTGAGAGCATACATCACTAGATGACTGAGCGGACAAGTGTTCCTTTTATACTTTTCAAAGTCAGGCACTTTGAACTTCATAGGGATCTTGACGTTGGACACTAAACACAACTCAGTAGAACTTTTTCCAAACAAATCCTTACCTCTTAGCATCTTCATTTCCTTGCGCAGCTTAAGAAACTGATCTTTCATTTCGTCCATTTTCTCATAGACATCCAGACCCTGAGACGGCTCGGAGTGATAAATGGTGTCCTCTACACGAGGTAAGGTGTGCATAACGGAAGGTGGCACAGACATGACTGGGCTAGATGCCGACATGGAAGCAAAAGTAGGCACAAAGCCTTCAGGCATAAATTTGGATGGCATTCCCCACGGGAATCCGGCAGGCATATTGGGTGCAAAATAAGCGGTAGCAACAGGCATGGTAGAGGTAGCCACCTCTAAAATAATTGTCCTCTGAGGAGGAGGAGTTGCATGCATTGGAGAAGATTGACTCTGAGCAGCGAGAACTGACTCCGTGATGGCAGTCAGGCGGGTGATCTCGTCCTTCAGCTCTCTGTTCTCTTGCTCTAGATGCTCCATAATTTTGAAGTGATTGGCACGGGTGTTGTACCGATGAGTCAGCTTGGCTAAAGCACATAAGAAACACCAATGAGACATCTGGCGAAAGAGAAACCTGATTATGCAAATGATGCATGAAATGCAATGCTTGTTTATTTATTTTTATTTTCAAGGAACTTACTATATCATTTGCAAACATATATATCAACAGTTGCAATAATTTTTATATGACCAAAAGTCTCTTTTCATTTATATAATTGGAAGGATTACACTGAGTATAATTTTAGAAACCAAATGAAAAATACAAGAGAAAATGAGACTAGTCATCCTAAGGATCCCTAATAAAGCCAGAAGATCTGGCTGAAGGGGTGTACTTCCTTCGAATGCGTCGAATCTCGATCTCAAAAGAAGCCTTCATCTGAGTCTTCTCGAGGACAGGCTGATCAACAATCTTCTTCCAAGAAACGGAAGGTTGAGGCATGCTAGAAGATGAAACCTCTGGCTCTCTGTGTCTCTTCGTCACTCGGTCTTCAAGTAGCTCAATAAGTGCATCTTTGTCCTTAGACTCCAACTACAACTCTTCATGCTTCTTGCTCAAAGCACGAAAACGCTTTTCCCACATATCCTTCTCTTGCTTCATCTTGACGAGCGCGTCTTCCAACTCCTCTATATATTGGTTAGGGAAAGTTAATGGCTCAACCACTACCATAGACATAGGTCTTTCACAAGGATAAGGCATCTTCAACTCCAAAGCTCTCTTCTTCACCCAAAGAATGTAAGCTTCCAATGCTACACAATTGCACGGACCAAGCTCGGATCTTCCTTTCCTATGCATATTATGCCAAGCATGCACAATCTTCTGCTTCAAATGTTGGGGATCTTTACCCTCTTGATAGAAAAGACCTTCTAACAAAGTGTTATTAGGTTTGTCTCTCAAGGGGAACCCAAGTTGACGACGAACCAAAGCAGGGTTGTAGTTAATTCCACCTTGTGTACCAACGAGAGGCACATTAGAGAATTCACCATAACTATCAATAATCTCCAAACTTCTCAAAGAAGGATCATACCAAACTATATCATCATTAGTGAGAGACATAAGTCTCTGAGACCACCTTAGACATTGTTTGTTCTCCATAAAAGTAGGTGTCTGAGGCAAGTGCGAGATAAACCACTTGTACAGAAGAGGAATACAATAGAAAATCGTTCCACCGCCCTTAGAATTCCTTAGATGCAAAGAGAAATACATATCACCCAACAAAGTAGGCACAGGATTCCCAATCAAGAAAAGTCTAATGGTGTTAACATCAACAAAACCGTCAATGTTAGGGAACAAAGTTAATCCATAAATGAGCAACACAAAGATAGCTTCAAAAGCGTCCACACTACCGGCTTGACCAAAAGCAGTAGCTTCCTTGATGAGAAAATCAGATGGCAATCCAAACAACCCATTTCTTCACCCAATGGGCCTCTATCTCATACTTCTTCAAGTGAAGGGCTTCAACAATAATACTAGATCGGGGAATCTCCTTCAATCCACTAAAAGGCACTCTACTAGAAACAGGTAACCCCAAAAGATAAGAATACTCCTCAAATGTAGGCACGAGCTGAAAATCTGGGAAAGTGAAACAACGGTAAAGAGGATCATAGAACTGCACCAACACACTCAAAAGTCCTTCAACTACATCAGCAGACAAGATAGATAGAAGCTTCCCATGGCGTTGTTTGAAGTCCAAGGGATCTAATACAAAAGATGCTAGCTTCCTTAACTCTTTCAAATCTTGGCATTTGAAAATGTACTTCTTAGTGTTCCTTCGTCCACAATCCATGGTCTGAAAATATTTGCAAATAATACCTCGGTTCCTTGAAATTTTTCGTGCGATGAATACTATGATGCGCATGAATGCATGAATGCAACAATCACAAATAAGGGATCACACACAAGGAAAATAAAGGTCAAGGGATGAATCAAGTCATTGTCAAGATCAATCATCCATTTTGGTGGATTATAGTTTACACCTTATCAACACCCAAGTTCCATTGATATTGACAAGACTTGATTAGATCAACCAAGAAACAAGGGCTTGTTGTAAGTCATGAGCATGGAGTCGGGGTAAGAACCATCCCAAAGGAGTGAACTAAGGATAAAAACCTGTAGATCATGTCTAAAAAGTTCCCAGAGGCTTAATTCCATCTATTGGATATTATAGGTTAAGATGACTGACTCATCGATCCATAATATTCTCAAGAGAAACTCGTCTAAGTGTAGTATCGCGTAACAACTGTTATCAAGTCTACACTTGAACAGTTTCCGCACTACATCCTAAAGAGGCCAAGAGTGGGTAAATGTTCTACGGTCCTCAGCTTCTCGGACCCAAATTAGAGATAGAAATGCCTAACCACAAATACTTGTGTGACATTTCCAAATCCAAAAGAGTCTCCACTGAGCAGATGGATCTCAAGCCAACTTGTTAAGGACTACTCCACACAAGTCGAACATGACTATACCATCCTCCTATCTTAATTGCACTCAAGTTCTAGTTAGAACTTATCTCACCATTCAGAGATCACCAAGCATAACAAGCAAATTACATCACACTGTCGAACCCCAAACTTTGACCATCTTTTCATTTTTATTTTCAGCTGACACTAACATATCCAAAGCATACCAGACATCTGGTCAAATGACCTAAAAAGTCAAAGGGGAGTCATTTTGACTTTTTAGTCCCTCTTAGGGCTTTGCTTTAATTTAGGGGTTTTGTTTGGAACGTAATAATTTGGGGAGTTATGCTAGAGGGATATTGCCCTTAGTAACTAGGACGTTTTGTATTACTAAAACACATAATTAAAAAATAATAATTAGGGGGATTATTTGTTTTAATAGCATCGTAGAAGAGATTATAATAACGTGATTAGTTAAATGAGGACAAATTAATATTAGTTTTTTTCTTACACATTAATATTAAATTATATTATTTTTATTTAGGAATATATTCATATTGGGATTAATTAGGGTTAAATTAATTAATTAATTTAATTAATTAAATTATCATTAGTTGATATATTATCTAGTTAGGGTCATAATGAGATTATTAATATTATTATTAAGATTATTATTATATACTCACTAATGTTGTCTTATTTTGAATGAATAAAATAATATAATTGGTTGAAGAGAACATGTGTAAGGAGTTATGAGTGTGAGAGGTGATGAGTTCGAGTCTCACCTTCCCCCCTTTTTGATGCCTTTTCCTTCTTACATTTTATTTCTCTTTTTCCATAAAACTTGTATCTTTTTTAATTTATTTATTATTTTAATTAATTTTCCTTTTACATAAATATTTATTTTTAATAATTTTTATTTTATGCATTTTTTAATAAAAAAAAGGATTTTCATTTTCATTTTTCATTTTTATTTAAGACATTTTTAAATATGGGTAATGCTAACTTATGCCCTAGGGGCACATGTTAAGAACTAATTATAGAAATGTTTTTTTGGAACTTGTGTATGGTCTTTATCAAAATTTTATAATTAATGTTTTCATTACTTTCTCCAATATAAATTTTATAGTTATGAATTGCTTAACATGTGTCATTGGGGCACAAGTTAGCATTACCCTTTAAATATGATAATGCTAACTTGTGTCCTAGGGACACATGTTAAGAACTAATTATAGAAATGTTTTCTTGGAACTTGTGTATAGTCTTTATCAAAATTTTATAATTAATGTTTTCATTACTTTCTCTAATATAAATTTTCTATTTATGAATTGCATAACACGGGCCCTTGGGGCACAAGTTAGCATTACCCTTTAAATAGGATAATGCTAACTTGTACCCTACCCTTTAAATAGGATAATGCTAACTTGTACCCTAGGGACACATGTTAACCACTAATTATAGAAATGTTTTATTTAGTTCAAGACGAGTAAAAAAAACTATTATCATTTTTTTCATTTTTTTCATTTTGCATTATTATTATTAATTATTTTTGTATTTATTATCATTATTTTAAATTTAAATTATAGTTATTTATTATATTAGTTATTACAATCATTATAAAAAAAACAAAAAGAAACAATTTTTTTTATTTGTGAGAAAAATATTTTGTTATTACTATAGTAATTAAAAGAATTCAAGAATTATTATTATTAATTATGGTTAGTTATTGAAAAGATAAAGTCCATTATTATTTGTTATTATTAGGAAATTATGTGATCACAAATCTTCCAGATATCAAAAACACGTTCATCTCTCCCCAAAATAAATCAAAATCTTCCACAACAATGTATAGACAACTATTCATCAGCATTCAAAACTCCATATCTCAACATTCAAATAATTTCTAAAATTAACAGTGAGAGAAATCAAATAAATAAATTAGCATTGAAGATTGTCTCATTATATAAAAAAAACTCTACATCAGTGAGCAGGGGGAACAATAATTTGACACATATTTAGATAAAATTATAGAGTTTTATACCAGTCCCAAATTTTTTAGAGTTTCAGTTTCTCTTTTAAATAAGTTTTTCGTCTGCTTTACTTTAACTGATTTTTTAAACCAAATGATGTTCATCTGATGGTTCTCTTTTAATCTCTTTATCATATATATTTTTTACCTTTTATTTGTTAAGACAAACACTAATGATCACTTTTACATACAATTGAGTTTTTTTTATTATTGAAATTTCATAGTAAATAATTTCTAAATCATAAATCGACAATAAAATGCAAATTAAATTCTCAAGTTAATTATTAGTTTCATGTGAAAGAATAAACTAAGTACTGATTATTATCATGATGTACTATTCGTAATTTATTTATTTAGTAATAGTAGTATATTGCAAATTACAAATTATAGTAACAACCACTTTTCTTTTTTATGTGTTACAAGCTGAGACTACCCAGAAACCACCCTGTTCGACATCATTTTAGCCGCTGTAACGGTTATCGACTCCATTGTTGGATTTGTTAGATAACTCATACTTCAAAGTAAAAAAACAATTGGAGTCTTTTAATATATATGTTTCTAAAGATCATATGAGTACTTCTATTGACGTGCATATGCTGTCTTTGGCTTCCAAATTTAGTTGTTTTAAACATCACACAAATAAAGTCGTGCAAACAGTCTTTTCTTCTAGTGAATGAATTGTAGACTTTCGAAGCTACATATATATATCTTAAACTTTTTCTTTTTTTATATACTAGAACAAATTTAACCAATTTTATTATCGAGAATGCCAACATCATCGAAGTTCATCCTCATTATAATAAAAAATAATAATCAATAACACTTCAACAATCAAATCCTAAACATCACAAACTATCTACAGCAACAACCAAAAGTGATGAAAAGTGTGTTTCAGCAGATCCAAAGACAACAAGCTCAAAATCAATACTAGAAAAATCAAATTGGAATCAAAAAAAAAGAAAAGGAACAAATAGACTGAAGAACGGATTTTCCGTAATCATATAACTCTCACCAAAATCATACAAACAGTTGCGCAAATCACGAGCAACACTCCTTAACGTCATCGAATCCACCGCGCCTCAGCCTCTGACCACCACCACTACAGATCTGATGCATAACCAAGTCTGACGACAGGTCATTCGCACCGACGAATACTACCCCCGCTGCAGAATCGTGACACCCATCTGCCGTCCTCTCTATCGTGTTTCATCGTTTCTCCATGGCCAGACTCTTCGCCACCAGGTTCTATTTTTTGCTATTGTTCTTTTCTAGATATCTTTAAATTTGATTGAGTGTTTGAATTAATGATTTGTGAGAGATGGGAATAAAAAAAAATTGATCTATGAAAGGGAGAAGAAAACGTGGGGCACTAATGAGAGAATGAGAGAGTTTTGAGGGATGAGTAAAGTTTCACGTCCTCTCTTTGTTGTTTATTTATTTATTTTCTTTTAAAAATTCTATGCCATGTGTCGATTTCTTATTGGTTTCTAAAAGGACCTGGAAAAATTATTCTCCATTCTTACTGCAAGTAGGAGGCGCCTCCCCTCATAATTTTATAAAAAAAATATACTATTATTTATTTCTTTTTTGTTTATTGGTTTTTATCTTGTTATTAGGGTTAGATTTCTTAGGCCTTGTTGAGTTTATAGTCTCCATTGTAATGTGAGCACCCTTCTTTTCTAATAAGTTAATTTGAATTTCTTTGTATTTATCAGTAAAACATCAAATAATAATAATACAAAATATTTATTTAATTAATAATTAGGTAATTAAAATAAAGGAAAAATATAATTAATTAATAAATAATAATTAGGAAATTAAGGTTAATTAAGTGGATTTTTTTTTGGGATAATTAAGGAATTAAATTCAAGGATAATTTAGGGTTGACCAACCTAATAAGGGATAAATAATAAGATATAGTGGATAACTTTTTTAATATTTTGGATTAAAACTCTATGTATATTACTATTAAAAGTTTATTTTCTTAAATAAATTAACACATCATTTTTGCAAATTAACCAATAATAAAAATCAATTTCACACAGTTAAAACTTCAAGGCGCCTTTGTGTACTGAGGCACTTTCAAATCAAACATTTTCTCCCCCTATTTTTTATTTATTTTAGTTAATTAATATTTAGTTTGGTTTATTAAATTAACTAACATTATATTAATGTAATTAAGTTAATAATTAGGATTTTCAATATTTCAATATTTTATTTATTTTTATAATTTGATTTGTTTATTTTTTTTATTCAAATAATTAAGGGAAAATATTTAATTGATTAGGGATTAATATAATGAAAATTTATAGTCAATTGATAGGTTATTTTTGGGATAATTATGAGATAGAAATTTGGGATAAATAATTAGGGATAAATATGCGATAAAAATCCTAGGATTTTAAGGGATAAAAATATGGGATAAAAGTATGGGATTTTCAAGAGATAAAATCAGGGATAAAATCGGGATAGTGGTTATATCTAATATTCTAAAATTTATTTTCTTAAAATAAATTAAATATTATCTTCACAAATAATCATGGGATAAAATCAACCTAACACACCTCAAATCATAAGTCCTGTACCCTATTGCATTGAGACATTTTTCCAAAATCAATTACTTATCCGCCCCCGATGCGTCAGAACTTTTAAGGGATAAAAACAACCAACCAACCAACATTTTTAAGACGAACTACGAGGCTCTGATCCTTCAATAAACTTGAGGGTACGTAGGCATAGAGTTGTAAGACTCTAGCGAGTATAATAATAAAAAACATTTATTAGGGATTCCCTTATTAAAATAATAAAATATTTTTGTAAATAAATAAATAATTAAACAATTAATAAATATTAAAGTAAATGTTCCTTAGAAACACACTAGCGTTATAACTAAAGAAGGATCCCATTGAGTACAATGGAGGTAAGGGGTGCCTAATACCTTCCCCTTATTTAACTGACTCCCGAACCTAGCATCTTACCCTTAGTTAATAGGTTTTATCTCTATTTCCCTGTTCCTTAGGAACGAATAAAGGATGGTGGCGACTCTGTCATTTTTCTAGCCACGACAGCTGGTGACTCTGCTGGGGAATTCTTATATTTTCCCCAAAGAGAGTCCATCCTAACCTCCAGTTTTAGGGCTCTGTGTGTTTTCTTGGTTTGCTTGCTTTTATTTATTTATCTATTTTTACTACTTCTCATTTATTCATTTTATGTTATATTTTATCACTCTCTTATATTAAATTGTCATTGGTTGGGATTGATACAATGTGAGAAGCTAAAACCCAAGCTCGAGGAAAAATATAAGCTCAAGTAAGGGGTCGTCCTGTCTCGGCCACCGGGATTTTCATCTCGTGGGGTCTTTGATGACGATTCCGCCCAGAATAGATCAATTCAAAAGGTTTATCATGATAAGGCCAACACTTCTTCATGATAAAACTTTGAGTTCGATCCATGACTTTGGGGACCTCTTCTAGAACCCTCTTAACTTAGGGTGACCTTATGTTATCAACCTGCAAAGGTCGTTACTAAGGTCCCTCATAGACGAGACTTATCCCGAAGGATTACCGTAGGAAGGCTTGCTCCTTCTCATGGTAAAACAAGGGTATAATCCATGACTCTAGGATTATCATCCTACAAAAACTTTATATCCTACAAGTGATGGGATTGGGTAGTCTAAGCCTATATCTGACATATCATAAGGAATCTACCCTTAACTAGGTCATGCTTGCATATTATCTTACATGTCTCGAAATCGTTTGGGTTTACCATGCCAATTATTACCCATATCTATAAGGAACCTTCTTAAATAAGGTGTCCTTATACTCGGCATTATCCTTAAACCCATATGTGTGTATCTCCATTACTATCCTAAACTTGTAGGGGTTTCCTTTCGTCTGTCGCAATCCCTAAACCCGTGTGGGTTCTCCTATCTGTCACTACCCTAATGTGACAATTGCATGACATCTTAAAAAAACTTTTAGCATACCTTCAAAATTAAAATTTAAAAAAAAGGAAAAAATATTTTTGCATTTGCATACATACACATATATTTGCATATCTTTTCCGCTTCCTCCCTTATCCAACTATCATCCAGCTAGCAGACTTCCTGATACTCATGAACAAACTCGAAGGACGTCTCAATAAGGAAAAGTACCATTGAAGAGAGAAGGCAATCCTTCGCCATGCAAGCTACGGCCTACCTAGAGCCTCAAATACAACCTTGGATGATGATGCCTCAACAAAGTCTGCAACAATATCTACTTTAGCAACAACCTCATGCGCTCCATCAATCACAATAAAGGAAGCTTGGAAAGAACTTAGATCCTATACCAAAGTCTTATGGTAAATTGTTGAAGCCTTTGCTCAGAGGTGCCCTAGTGGAACTACAACCGAATGATCTTCCTCCTCGTCCATATCCTACAAGTTATGACGAGAATGCCCAATGTGAGCATAAAGTCCAAGACTTAATCGACAACAAGAAATTGACTTCCAAAAAAGGAGTCCCATTGTTAAACAGTCACCCGTTATCTTTATAAATGGGGGAACTTCAAGGGGTGTCACCTAAATCCAGTTGGATCAACAATGAAGCTCGTCCCTAGGATCAATAAACTTTATTATTTCTAGTTGTAATCTATTCTTTGCTAAGGGTTGTTTGTATTTAAAATTTGTACTCTTTGAAAAGTAATTTTAATAAAATGAGCATGCACGTTTTTTGGATTGATCCATTCGTTTTCACTCTTTCTTATTCCATAAAAAAATCAAGGCTTTTCCATTCCACTTTTCAACCATTAACAAACTTAAGAGGAGAATAATGTAATAAATAACTGAATTTGCCGATTATGCTTTTAATAGTAAGACCTGACTGATGATGTAAGGCATTATTTCACTTCCTAAACACTGGAGAAATAAGGAGATAATCCGTAGTCAACCCCCTCGAGCCAGAAGTTGGTGTTTCTTTCTCTATTCATAAAAACCCTTAATATTAACTAGGGGAAGGGTAGTTTCAATTAAGTCAATGATGCATTCTAGTCTCAAGAGAGCCATTCCATAATCACATCAGTAAGAGGTTCAAGCAACATCTTCCTTACACCATTCAACATCGAGGAAGAAATGAGGACAAAGCTAGCAATAGCTAACATGGCAGCCACAACCTTCGAAATCAAAAGCAAATATCACAAGAGTTGTTTCAAAAAAAGAAACCCGCTAAGTCAAAAATAAAACCTAAAAATTTGACATAGGAAAAAGTTAGGGCATCATGTTTATAAAAAAATCCCGCTAAGTCAAAAACTAAAACGGAGTTGACTTAGGCAAAAGTTAGGGTATCCCGATGGACCACAATTCAAAAGAATTGATCCATGAAAATATAGGGATTAAAAAGAAAGAAAAAAAACAGAAACAAGCTTGTAAGTGAAAGTAGGTGACTGCCACCTCAAGAATCTCATCAGTACTTGAATCATTACATCTACTTCCATCATTATCTATCAAAATTCTCTTGCAGACTAAATGCATTTGTTGCATTAATTGGATTTAGGAATGAAGACCATCAAGGAGAAGGGGTGGGATAAAATTAAAATTTGAGCATTATATCTTTTGTTTCATAAATCGTGAACCAGACCACGTTATAACATTTAAAAGTCCTAATTGAAGTTAGGTTCACTATGAAAGCATACTCGGAAAAATCGTTAAACTAACTCCAAATGTTTGTTAAATCATTGATAACCATCTTATTTTATCACATCTTCATTTGTGTCAACCTCGTGGCCAGATATCATCCGTATACACCATATCCATTTTCCATAACAATTTTCGATTTCAAAAACTTGCATGAGCATGATGTTAGAATTACTTTTCAAAAAGAACATTTTTCTCACAAATCAATACTTAGCACCAAGGAAATATCAACAATGGTCTGATCAGGGGCATACCACTTCGAGACATTATGGACTAGGGGCAAGTCACCTAAGGATCCTTCCAACTAGGGGGAAAATCCTTATGATCCTTGGGGCACATCATTTGAAGATCCTACTGATTAGAGGCGAAACATTTCAATATTTGACACACCTATGTCAAATAACATCCATAACCCTCATAATCAGAGGCATACCTTTCAAGACTCTCATACTGGGGCATACCAACTCAAGGGCATAGTGAGGCCAACCACTCCAAAAAGTCATCTATTCGGGGCATACTTTTCAAAGATTCAAATATTAGGGTAATTCATATAAAGGTCATATCGCAACATTGTGGGATCCAAGTTCCTTCTCAGGGTACTCCTCCAGGCCCTAATAATCAAGGACATACTTTTCAAGATTCATTAACTGGGGAAGTCCATATCAAAGTCATACTACAGCATGATGGGATCCAAGTTCCTTTTCAGGAAATACCCTCCAAGGCTCTATTAATCTGGGACAGGCCGCTGCAAGGCTTGATCAAAAGAGAATGCTTCAACAGAACAATTTATAAGGGGAAAATCATTCCAAGGGTCGATTAGTCAAGGAAAAATGTCTCCAAGGCTAATACTACAGAAGGCCGTCTCAAATGCATGGTATGGCTAAGTCACTTCAAATTCATATTGACGCGAATTTCTTCAAAGACCCAACAGACCGGGGCAACTATGGGATACTCCAGGGATAATCCCTCTCAATACTTTCAAGATGCATGTACAAGCTCTGCCATACATCAACAATCGTCAAGTTTGAAACGAGTATCGAGAAGCCATGCTAGCGTAACACCCTACCACCTTTTGACAAAATAACCTGGTTACACGAACAACCTCTCAAAGACCTAATAGTCCACGACCCACCACAGGGGCACTTGTGGAAAAAATTAAATCATTGTCATGCATTAATCATGTCTCTGCGCTCTAGCGTCAAACCATGTATATCATCTCATTCGTATAGCATATTCCCATATCATGAATCTAACATCTACGCAAGCCCAATCTTACTTGGCACCACACAAAAGCCTAATCTTAATTGGCACCTATATCCTAAAAGCCCAACCTCATTTTACATTCACCCTAAAAGCCCAACTTCGATTGGCATCTCACAAAAGCCCAACCTTACTTGGCACTCAATATCTACAAATGGCCCAATCTTCAGTTGTGCAGCCCGAGACTAATACATTACGTGCATCAATCATTGCATTAATATATCATATCACGCATATCATATCCATGAATTCGGATCATTACACCATACAAACTCTAAACATGCATAACATAACATAGGCTGAGACTCAGGACTCATCGTGAGAGTCTGGATCAATCCCCAACTAAATCGGTGATAGATCTCTGTCCAAGCTTTTCCTAACTCTCTTCTCGATGTACACCCTAGTGGGTTGGTCTTAAGGATGATTCCCCGACAAGTATCCTTGGAACTCATTCTCCAAGTAGAAAATACTTAGCAACATTGTCCCTAGTATGCCCTAATGGTATAGAATTCCATCACCATATCCTTGCAGGGATTTCTTAGGACTCTCTCTAGCACTCGTGCTCCTTAGGGAACCTTATCTGAAAGCATATTCCCTAATAGACAGTCATCTTATGTGACACCAATCTTCCCAAGTAAGTAATATCTTCATAGAGCCTTTTCAATAAAGGACTTTCCCAACAAACTCACTCATCGTGAGTCGTCAAAGGAATCTATCCAGTAGTCCATCATCCCGAATGATCGTTATCAGCTAGTTAGCGGGTCTTCACCTCTCACATCTCGAACTTATTAACTTATCCCACACAAGGGATACGTTTCATCAAATACACCAGGGGTTTATCAAAGGGTTACACCAGGGTTTTTCAAGGGGTTCCACCAAGGGTTTCATCAAAGTGTTTTTACCAGGAGTTCCATTAGGGGTTTCATAAGAAGTATAAAGGATTTTCATCAAGGGATTCTATCAAGGGATTTTACCAAGAGGTTTTATCAAAGTAGTTTTATCAAAAGGGTTCAATCAAGGGGTTTTCATCATAGCATTATCCCCCAAGGGTTCACTAGGGTCTTACCAAGAAGTTTTGACAAAGTGTTATTATTAAGGGGTTTCATCATGGATTTATCAAAGGGTTTCACCGGAATTTTCTATCAAAGGGTTCCGCCAGAATTTTATCAAAAGGGTTTTATAAAGGGATCTTATCAAAAGGGTTTATCAGGAATGTCATTGAAAGATTCAATCAAGGGTGCTGCCAGAATTTTACCAAGGGGTTTCATCCAAAGGGACCGGGGTATCAGTAGAGTACTACCCGATTCCCATAAAAAGATCGGATAATCATGAGAATCGTATTTAAGTTTGACCCAAAAGTGTTAAAATTAATCAAAAAGGGTTTCATCAACAAGTTTCATCAAATGTTCCATTAAGGGTTTCATTAGGGATTTCATCAGATTTTTATCAGAGGGGTTTCATCAGGGTTTTATCCAAGGGTTCAACCAGGGTTTCACTGTGCGTTTCACCAAGGATTTTATCGAGGGTTTCATCAAAGGATTCTATCAAGGGGTTCTATCAGGTGTTTCATCAATGGGTTCCATCAAGGGGTTTCACCATATTTCCATCAAAGGGGTTTCACTAGATTTCTATCAAGGGGTTTCACCAAAAGGGTTTTATCAAGGGTTTCATCTAGGGTTTCTATCTGAAGTTCCTTCAAAGGGTTGCATCAAGGGGTTCTACCAGAACTTTATCAAGGGGTTTCACCAAAGTATCATAGAGGGGTTTCAACCAGAATGATTGTGATATCACTAAAGTCCTACCTGACTCTAGTGACATGATCAGATGGTCATAGGAATCATAGGAAAGTGTCACTTGGAGAGGTTGAAACTGATCATTAGGGATTTAGTCAAGGGGTTCCATCAGGAATTTGTCAAAAAGGTTTCATTAGGTTTTTATCATCAAGGGTTCCATCAGAATTTGTATCAGGGGTTTCATCAAGAGTTTTGCCAAGGATTTAATTAGGATTTTTATCAGGGGTTCTACCAAGGTTTATCAAACAACGACCGGAGGATCGTCGGAGTCCTACCCAATTTCGGTAACATGATCAGATGATCATAGGAATTGTATGCACATTTTACCCATATGGGCTGAAATTAATCGCCAGGGTATTATTGGGGTTCCATCAAAGGTTGGTCTAGATTGTCGCAACGCGAAAAACAACCGGCGGGAAAATACAGAGCCGCCACCGACGCTATTCATCCTATGACGGAAAGGGAGCGCAGGACTAACCTAGGAAAGGGAAAGGAATGGTCTTTCGACCAGAGATTGCAAGGCACGGGAGTCAGTTACGCAAGGGGAAGGTATTAGCACCCCTCACGTCCGCCGTACTCGACGGGATCCACGCTCAAAAGATAGCTCAAAGAGTAAGAAAATGTTGCTAATAAAACTACTCCAAGAAATTGCACAAACTGGAATAATAAACAGGTGGATGAAGAAAGAAAACTGAGGAAGTGGACTCGGCAGGATGTCGCATCTTGGGCCTACGTAGTTTGTCAGAAACAAACATCAGAGTCAACGTAGTTCCGGGGAAGGGAGGCATGCTCGCTAGGACATCGCATCCTATGCCTACGTATCTTCTCTATCCAGAGAAGAATCAGAGCACTCGTAGCTCGGCTAACGCACGCCGAAACAAAACGCCAAAAATGGACGTTGAGACATCTAAAGAAACACCCAAAAGGAAATAGAATGCCAATACATGGACTTACGCCTGACTCCTAACAATAACCAACAAGGAAACAGAATGCCAATACATGGACTTACATCCGACTCCAAACAAACAAACGCTAACCAGCGAACACCAAAGAAAAAGGTTATCAGAATGAACCCCAACAAAGTAACCAAATATCCAAAGATGAACCCCAAAGATGAACCCCGAGTGAATAATCATCACAAACATCACAAATGAACCCCAATGATGAACCCCAATATGAATGACAATCACCACAAATGATCCCCAATATGAACCCCAAGTAACAACAACCGTCAAAGATGAACCCCAAATATGAACCCCAACTGAATAACAAACCCCACAAATGATCCCCAATATGAATAACAGAAGAAATTCCCAAGGTATGAACATACCACACATGTCCATGATGAACAAACAAATACTCACACCAAAACAAAGAAAAGGGTGGACACACACAAGACAACACAGCAAAAAAGAAAAAGGGTGCCCGGAGAGATTGCTCGCAACCTCCTGCTTACGTATCTCATCTGGTATGAGAATCAGGGCGACGTAGTTCCCCTTAACAGGGGTACAACTCTCTCCTAACCAGAGACCAGGGAAACAATAAACTAATAGGGAGACTAAGACTCGAGCCTAATAGTTGTCATGCAATCAATATCCCTAAGTTGAGGTCTCTAACATGCATTCAGCTTCCTCAGAAATCAATCATACAACTCCTACAAAAATGGAGATGAGAAGAGGAAAGCGGATACACACACCAGCGCAAGTGAACAAGCATCACACACTATATCCATACAAGAGGCCCAAACAATGGGTAGGCTTTAGTCAAGAGGGGTCATATCAACCTCGACAAACAAGCCAAACTGTAATGGGTTATCTGTAGCTCTTAACCAGTGACATCGAACGTCAGGGTGAAGCTGATCAAAATGGTAATGAGGATGAGACCTCATAGCTCTTAACCCTGGCCAGGGTGAGCTCATGACAAAGAAAGCGTGGGGATCCAGAAAGAGGGGTCCTATTCCACTTGACAGACACTGGACAAAGATCTTGGGTACATGTTCAAAAGCATCAACACGTAGTGAGAGCATAAAGAACGACTCACTGAATAACGGGGGATTGGCTACTAATCCCTTTTATCCGTCAATTGCCTCTACTCTTAGAGGTCTTATCAAATGTCACATGCCTCATCTTGGAGGTCTTTGGCACAAATGTAAACAAACACAAACAGAGCCTCTGAAGGAGGACTTGCCAGCAAAATGCCTGCCAAAAAGGTGACAGGACTTCAAGACTACATGAAGTAAGAAGATAACTACCTAAGTGGTGTATTAACCACAATCCAAAGCTCAAGCAAGAGCTAAAAGCAAGCAACTAAGGTACATGTACAAAAACTAAACAGTTAGTACTTCAGTCATAAAACCAACAGACAAACAGTGAAACCATTCACAGTTACACAACTCAATGAACAATGCTCAAGCACTCAAATGAACTTATGAGCTCAAGCACACCAATTAGAACCTACAAAACCAACATATGTTAGAACTCAAATCATTTTCATCTCACAAAGTGAGAACAAACTCAACCATCAATGCTAAATGTCCAAACCTGAAACACAAAGCACAGTTAGTTTATGCACAAAACACTAGTACAAAGACTAAGTTCAAAACCAAACCAAATGATCAAAACATAACCCAATCTTTTACATAATGCACATTCAAACATGTCACAAAATGTCCTCAAAATGACCAGCATCAATTCAAAAAGCAAATATCTCAAATGGCCTATGCTATGCAATGATCACAAAATGTGCACAAAGTGAACTTCCAATTTAGAAAATTCAAATCAAAACAGAAAAGCATGCAATGACCTTGAAATTTTTTATGCAAGTTCAACATGTCATGAACAATCATTATGCAAAAGATCAAATCCAGAAAGGTTTAAATGCTATGTGATCAAAAATGCACAAATGCAATGCAAAAAATGTGACACAAATTGTCACATTATATCTTCATGTGTCAAAAACAATGATAGCATACGAGAAAAAATTCAAACCAGTGCTCAAGAAATCATATCATGAGTGAAGATCAAGCATACAAAAAATCAGATCAATTGGATCAAAGATGAAGATTTCACAAAGCATTGAATGCAACATATCAAAATAGCATGGCATGGATCAAACAATTCACACATTAAAAATTAGACATCAACAAACCATGAAAATAATACTAAAAAAAACTAGACATTCATACAAAACTAGGAAAACAAATTGGAGTTAATTTGGATCATTTTTCTATTTTTTATGCATTTTACAAAATAAGCAAAAACAATTGAATTATTAAATGAAATGGAGGGAAAACAAATAATTTGAATCAATTGAGAAAAATCAGGAACCGTTGATCTTGGCGCGCATGGCAATCCAATGGTTCACGTTTGAAGCATCAAAACGTAGCGCTTCATTTATGAGTCAGCACGCCACTCAGCAGTCAAACGCACACGCAGGATTAGTCAAAGCAAACACAACCAATTGAACACACACGCAAGCGCATACTCAGCAACACATGGCACACACGTGGACTAAACCCTAGCAAATACCAGACGCCCGAGCTACAGTCTCCGGTCGTCTTCTCCGACGAACCAGGCGGCGGCGCCGTGCAAATTTGCAGAATTCAACAAGGCATATATCATTCGACGCGGTTTCTCACGAGGATCTCAAATCTCCTATCAATTCACTCTAACTCTCCCTAGATTTTCCAGATCGAAGACAATAAGTTTGTAGATTCAAACTTACATTCAACATAACAGCTTCAATACTTCACCAAAATCAATTCTAAACACATCTCCATAACCTACTCAACAAGATCTACACGTTTATGTACATAAAACAGCAAAAGGTGATGATGAATTTCAACTCACCTTGAAGTGAAGCTTGCTGAAATCGTGCTTTCAAGTGCTCATAAGCTCCATATCCACTTCTATGAACTTGTCTTGAAGCTTTGTGCAAAAAGAATTAGATGAAACTCCTTGGATCTACCTCAATTTCTAACTTCCATCTTCATGCTCATGTACATGAACTGCTCAAATTCTGGTTCAATTGATCCAAACAGATGATGATTCTTGCTTAATGAATGAAGAGGATCAAGAATCTACAAGAATTTTTGGTGTTTGTATGGAGAAATTGAAGAATCGAAGAGAGAGAAAGTTGAGAGAATTTCTTGAATTTTGATCTCAAAAGTTAGTTATGGTGGTTATGGCTAGGGTTTCTGTATTTATACTTCATGTTAATGATGCTGAGAACCAAATTAGACCTTCACTAATCATGATTAAGGAGATATTAAGCCATTTGCAAAAAAATGAAAATGACACTTCATGGCCATAATGCACGTATAGTTTCCCATGCAAGGCTTTCAATTCACTCAAAATCACCCAATGGTCATGATGGAATTGGTATTTTGCTTGTATCATAAGCCAAATTTGAATTGTGGAAATTCCCTCCAAAATGAACACATGAGAAATGATGAGCATACACACTTTTCCCATGCATGGCAAAGGCTATTTTGAGATGTCTTGATCAAGAGAAACATTTTGCAAAAAGAATGAACCAATTTGGAGCTTTGTATCAAAAGTTATGCCATTTTGAATTTCCATGCCCACCTTGTGATCAAATGACCATAACTCCTCAACCATTCATCATATGGACATGAATTAGGACTTTTTGGAAAGGGGAGACAAAGATCTACGACTTTCATGTTCACCAAAAATCCATTTGAAACATATTTGATATTGAAAAGTCAAGTTGAAGGTGGACCAAAAACTTGCCAAATTTGGAAACTTTGAATTACAGGTCACTTTCCATTTTTAGTAACTTTTGCCATGACCTTTGAATCTTCCAGATGAATGTTTAAAATGATGAATGGACCTTTTTTGAACATGATTGAGGTGTCTCAACTCATTTCCCCATCTCATAGCCCTCAGTTGACTGCACAGTTGACTTTTTGGTCCTCAGATGACCTTGAAATGCCTTGATCCACTTGACCCTCTACCACTTGGGGAAATTGCTCAAAAATGAAACCCTAGCTCATGTAAGCTCCTCATAACAATCATGTGATCTTCATCCCCAGCAAATACCTCATCTCTTTGAGAAGCCCTAGTTGGAAGAATGACATTGATTAGGGTTGACCAGAGGTCACAACCCTAATTCACAGGAACTTGAGGAAGAACTCTGAAACCCTTGATGATGATAGAACCATGATGATGGTAATATATCCTTGCAAACAAGATGATACTCAAGACCTTTGAAGAATCAAGAAACCCTAATGAAAATGCAAACCCTCAGATGGTTGATAATCAATTCATAGAGACCCTCAGGCTTGAATCATGTAACTTCTCCATCTTTTGAAAAGACCTTGGAGGATGACCTTCTTATTTCCAAATGATATGCAAAATGCAATGCCTAATGCCCTAAAATATAAAATGCAATGCCTCAAGCCAGGCTAAAGGAGAGGAGGGCAAATTTTGAGGTGTTACAGCTGCCCCTATTTAATCCACTGTGAACCTGTCGATATGAACAGCCTCGGCTTTTCAGATGATCAGGGTGAAGAGTGGTTGAATACAAAGAACAGACGAACAATTTGCACTCCGCTGGGAATTAAGTAACAATGCCTGTCAGAATCGGCAAAGAGGTGGTCTTGTAAGAAGAATCCATCTGGTACGGTGATAGTCGGTCTGAATACCGAAAAAGAATGTTACCCTGGATACCAAAATAAATGGTACACAGAAATAACCATGGCCTTAATGCCGCTCATCAGTCTGAATACTGGAAATGACTTCGATCTGAGCATCGGAAGATATGAGATTATTAATATCGGTCTGGACACCGAGAGACTGGCCTGAATGCCACTTCGGTCTGAATACCGGAAAATTGGCCTGAATGCCACAAGTTGCATCGACCTGAATGTCGGAAACTTCTTCGATCTGATCATCGGAAAATTGGCCTGAATGCCACTTCGGTCTGAATACCGGAAAATTGGCCTGAATGCCACAAGTTACGTCGACCTGAACGTCGGAAACTTCTTCGATCTGAACATCGGAAAATTGGCCTAAATGCCACTTCTGCTGGGGAGTTTTCTCCTTGTTGTTATTATTTTTGCTTTTCTTGGACCCCCAAAACTTCTTTGATTTTTACTATCAAACAATGAACCCCATTCTCCATTTGAACCCCGTTCTCCAGAAGACACTATGCGTCTCCTTTTCTCCTGATGCTCAATCTCCGCGCTGATCGCATAACATTCTCCAATCTTCACTTCCATCTCCGAACGACGGAAATTTTTCCTCCAATATCGCGCTACTGGGGAATACTGTTGATTCACAATCACGATGCCGAACTCCTCAGAGTAACATATTCACCAACCAGCAAAACCAATTCTCAAACGGTAACCACGGCTCGAGACTAGTTTATGCTTGCAATGCTGATGCATGAGTTTTACAGCGTAATGCTCCATAATCATGGAAATGCTACGCAATTAATTATGCAATATGCTATGCTTCTCTAAATGATGAATGCATAAAAAATACCCCCCTCAGGGGACAACATGAGTAACTCTGTTGAGGAACTCGATATCGCTCCAATCTCCCATCCTGCTTGGGATAACCCTGATGCCGAGGAAAGAGCAACCCTTACTAGGGATGACCTCCACTAAACTCGATCCGCTCGGGGACTTTACTGGGGAAAACTTCCAACGCACACCCCT
This sequence comes from Lathyrus oleraceus, assembly GCF_024323335.1. Taxonomy (NCBI): domain Eukaryota; kingdom Viridiplantae; phylum Streptophyta; class Magnoliopsida; order Fabales; family Fabaceae; genus Lathyrus; species Lathyrus oleraceus. The sequence continues at coordinate 246,680,265 of NC_066579.1, forward strand.
GCCGGAGGAATAACAACCTTCAGGCCTGCTGGGGAAATAACAATCTCAACCCTGCTAGGGGAAACAGCAAACTCAACCCTGCTAGGGAAAAACGGAATATTTGACACGGAACACCTGTCGACTCGTCGAACACTGGCATTCACCATCTAACCCTAGTGTCAACTTTCCACTTTTTCAGACTTTGAAGAGTCTTCTTGATTAACCCTCTAGGATTGTCGCACTTCTCTCGCCATCTCTACACCATTCTTCCTTCAGTGTTGGGTTTGAAGATGGTTGGATTGATTACTTCAGCAACGTGCCTTGATCTTGGGTTGATGTTGTAAATCTTTTTTCCTCCATCTTTCTCCATGTTCAACAAAGAAGCAATTGACTCTTCAGTAATTACTATCTTTACCCCCAAAACATAGGAGACGATGAAATGGTCATCAGCATTTGCAAATCTCCAGAACTCCTTGATGAGAAGTGAGTAAACAGGGCCATAGAGCCTTTGGAAGTAGTTTCCCCAACCTTGTTGACGAAGTTCTTCAGTAAGATCAACTCCATTTCTTCTCAAGTTGTCAAAGTCCACCAGTGTTTCACATAACACATCCAATCCCTCAAAGGGAGTTGCTAGGTTGATGTGAGGTAAACGATCAAGGATATGGGGTTCTTTGTAAACTGGGGTGATGGAGACTCCTGTAACAGTTGGAGTTGGAATGCTTGAAGTTTGAGCAGTTGAGCTTGATTCCATTTGTTGAGAAAAGTTGAAAACTTGTTGTTGTTGAGCGTCCATGGTTGAAGAAGAAGATGAAGAGTTTGCAAAAATGCTTCAGAGAGGTTTAGGGTTTTAGAGAGGGTTTGAGAGTGAGTGAGAGTGATAAGTGTGTGAAAAGTGAGAAAAGTGTTTAAATACCCTAAGTTAAAACACATGCAAAACGACACACAATATTGCGTTAGCACAAAGCTCATGTAAGCACGCTTGGGGGAGAAATGATTAAGGCTAATTAATGAATGTCTAATCCCAACAGTATGCACACTGCTCGAGGAGATCTTCAAACGTTTCCCTTTGATTTTCTTCTGGACAGCTGTCTAGAAGTTCTAGGGTTGGACGCTAAGTGCTCCACGTGTTGATGCATCTGATCTTCAGGAATACCAAAGGATTGGTTCCTGGAGATTTCTAACTCAGATATCTTCTTAACTTGGTAGAAGTATCAGAGTCAGAGGCAAAAACACATTTGTTTATGTCAGAGTCTCATTTTACATTTTCAGAGCCACACTTCATTCTGGACAATTTTGAATGTTCAGATTTTCTAAGATAAAAAGAAATCTATCTTCAGCTAGAGGCTTAGTAAAGATATCTGCCCATTGATGATCTGTATCAATGAACTTCAATGTTACTATCCCTTTCTGAACACAGTCTCTGATAAAATGATGTTTTATTTCAATGTGTTTAGCTCTGGAATGTAGAATGGGATTCTTACTTAGACAAATGGCAGCAGTATTATCACAGAAGATAGGAATGTTACTCTAAAAAATTTGCAGATCTTCTAACTGATGCTTCATCCAGAGCATCTGAGTTGTGCACAGTGATGCTGAGATATATTCTGCTTCTGCAGTTGATAGAGCGATAGTTGACTGTCTTTTGCTAGCCCAGGAGATTAGATTGTTTCCCAGAAGCTGGCAATTTCCAGATGTGCTTTTTCGTTCTAGTCTATCTCCTGCATAATCTGCATCACAGTAACCAGAAAGTCTATACTCTGATGTTTTCTTATACATCAGGCCCAGGTTAGGAGTTCCTTTCAGATACTTAAGAATTCTCTTAACTGCTGTTAAATGAGATTCTCTAGGATCTGATTGGAATCTGGCACAGAGACAGACACTAAAGAGAATATCAGGACGAGTAGCAGTCAGATAGAGAAGAGAGCCTATCATACCTCGATAGAGCTTCTGACAAACCTTTGAGCTTACTTCTTCTTTTTCAAGAATGCATGTTGGATGCATTGGAGTTTTTGCAGAGTTGCAGTTAGCCATGTCAAATTTCTTCTGAACATCTTTAATATATTTGCTTTGATGAACATATGTAACTTCTGAAGTTTGGTTAATTTGAATTCCCAGAAAGAACTTTAGTTCTTGCATTAGACTCATTTCAAATTCTACCTGCATTAACTTAGAGAATTCTTGACAAACAGAGGCGTTAACTGAACCAAAAATAATGTCATCAACGTATATCTGGCATATCATGAGATCATTGTTAAGGTTCTTACAGAAAAGTGTGGAGTCAACTTTCCCTCTGATAAAATTGTGTTCCAGAAGAAAATTGCTTAAACGTTCATACCAAGCTCTGGGAGCTTGTTTAAGTCCATATAAAGATTTTTTAAGTTTAAAAACATGTTCTGGAAAGTTTGGATTTTCAAAACCTGGAGGTTGGTTGACATACACTTCTTCTGATATATAACCATTAAGGAATGCACTCTTGACATCCATTTGATATAATTTAATAGAATGGTTAATAGCAAAAGATACAAGAAGACGAATAGATTCTAACCTTGCGACTGGAGCAAAAGTTTCATTATAATCAATACCTTCTTGTTGACTATAACCTTGAGCTACCAGTCGAGCTTTGTTTCTGACGACTTCTCCTTTCTCATTCAGCTTGTTTCTGAATACCCATCTGGTTCCAATAACGTGAGTGCCTCTGGGCTTTGGAACAAGATCCCAGACATCATTCTTTGTGAATTGATCTAATTCTTCTTGCATGGCTGAAACCCAGTCGTTATCTTGAAGTGCTTCATCACAGGACGTAGGCTCAATCAGAGACACTAGTCCCAGAGGAGTATCTTCAGAGGTTCTGAAGGTAGATCTGGTTCTGACAGGTTCGTCCTTGTTTCCCAGAATCAAATCTTCAGATACGTTGATACGACTTTTAACTTTCTTTGGGATTTCTGGGGTTTTAATTTCTTCAGAGTTCTGAGTGACAGTTGCTTCTGGAGCTTTATCAGAACCTGCAAGGGTGATTTCTAAATCTGCAAAATCTTCAACTAGCTTTGACTTTTCAGGGTCAAGCTTATCATCAAATCTGACATGAATTGATTCTTTCACAATTTTGGTTTCTGTGTTGTATACTCTGTAGCCTTTAGAGCGTTCTGAGTATCCTAACATAATACCTTTCTGTGCTTTGAAATCAAACTTGTTCAGATGTTCTTTAGTGTTTAAAATAAAGCAAGAACATCCAAAAGGATGAAAATATGAAATGTTTGGTTTTCTTCCTTTACACAGTTCATAGGGAGTCTTTTCCAGAATGGGTCTTATAGAGATTCTATTCTGAATGTAACACGCTGTATTTACAGCTTCTGCCTGTAGCACCTCAAATTTGCACCTATCATTGTACATACATTCTCATATTAGGTCATAGCATATCATGGTCCACTGCATAGCATTGCATTGTCCCATTTGCCTCAAGTGCAAGCCAATCAAGAAATTAGGTCAAACTGGTCAGGAGATCAGTCAGTCAAGCAAGCAAGTGCATTTCTCAAGGAGCCAAGGCCCTAGGGTTGGTCCAACATGTTCACATGACTTGGGGATCCATTTGAAGTGTTTTGGTCAAGGATTGGATGTTCAGAAGTCATCAGTCAATGCACAATCAGTCAGAAACCCTAAAAGTCAACTGTTGGTCAACTGTCCATTTAATCAGGGTTTTGATGGTTGGATTTGGTTTGAGAGGTCTCATTCATGTCCAGATAGGCCTCATATATCATGTCAAACACCATCATGGAAGAATTTGAAGCCAGATCAGAAATTTCCAAAAATGGAAACTGGACCTGTAACTGAAACTTACCAAAAATGGAAAGTCTTGATCCTCAAACTTACATCATTGTACAAGCTTCAAATGAATTTTTGCCCAACATGAAAGTTGAAGATCTTGTTCTCCCATTTCCAAAAAGTCCAAGAACACTCAATTCCCATGTATGGTTGGCAAGTTATGATCGAATCGTTTTCAGAAATTCTTGAACTTCAAAAGGCCATATCTCTCAAACCATTTGGCCAATTTGGGTGGGGTTTTTTCCTACAAGTCACATTTGATCCCCTCTTTCCAAAAATGTAACTTTCATTCACCAAAACATCACCATGCAAAATGGCCTTTTTGAACTTGCCTTAATTAATTTCAAGTGAGTTGAATTTATACTTTTCAAAATAATCATTTTCTAACCATTTGGCCAATTGAAATAGTTCAGAAATGTGGTTTTGGTCATGTTACAAAGACAAATTCGTGCAAGTACATACACCCATGCTAACTTGCTTGAAAATTGGAAGAAAAGTACATTTTTCAACAACTACATCCCACATTTTCATGGACCATGATGTGTACCACAAAAACAGCAGATCTTAACATCATTTTCTGTCAAATGAAACCCCTAGTGGCAGCCTCCAAAAACACTCAGATTTCATTTCATTCTCTAAAAAACCTCATTTTGTGCATTTTCCAAAATCTGCCAAAATTCTCAAAGAGACTAAGCCTTGCCTTGCCTAAAACAACATCCATACAACATTGTGAACCTGTTTCAACCATCATTCTGCAGCTGTAAAGCCATGTTCATGGACTGTTTTGGAAGAGCTTCATTAATGGCAGAAGCTATTTAGAGCCAAACCAAGCCATCTCAAGCCAAGAATCTTCACCATTCATCATTTGAAGCCTTCCAACTCATCTGTTTCGAGCCAAAACCATCAAACAACAACTATATCACAAACTGCCCATCAAGAGGTGAAATTTCGATTCTCCCTTTTCTTAAATCTATCATGATACGCTTGTAGGTCTTTCTCTTGTGATGATTCTGAACCAAACGTTGTTTGATTTCGTGCCAAAATGAGAGAGAACGAGGGTTTTTAAAGTTTGTTGTTCATGATTAAATTTGTTCGATTAATGCTTAATCTGTTGTTGTTTGATGAATTAGTTGCTGTTTGTTGATGCCTAATGATGGATATACATGATGCCATGCCTGATTTTCGTTTCTGGGCTTGTTGGATTTTTTCTGGAAATCTCGCGCATGAAGATCATGAAGATCTTCATGCTGTTCATGATGCTGCGTTTTTCCTGCGGATTTTCCTGCAGCCTTCATGAGCTGGCTGCGGATTTTCCTGCGGATTTCTGAATTAGGGTTTTGTATGAACCGCGCCCTTTCCCATTTGAAACCAACCAATGGAAACATTTCGTTTCCTTTTGCCAAAACGCAGCCGTTTGAGTTAGTGAACCACAAATTACATCCGTGCCATTATCCTTTAATTAATCCAATTTATTTCATTTTTTATCTCACTTTGCTCATCAATCTTTGAAAAATCATATTTCACTCATTTCAAATCCAATTTTCATGGGGTTTTTTGCATCATCTTCATCTTGATCTCTAGTTTTTTATCATGATTTTTCCAGAATTTTGTGATCAATGGATTTTAATTGGTACTAGGGTTTGTGACATGTATGCATATTTTGTACACTTTGCCAAAACATTTGTGAAATGGTGATACTTTATCCAATGGCTCCCAAATTTTTTGTGCTTAAACTAGACACACTCATGGTGATTTTGGTATAGAGTTTGTGAATTTATCATTGCTGGTTTGTGAGTTATGTTTTTTTGAATTAGGGTGTGACAATTTGTGTCACACCATTGATGTCCAACTTCATGATTTTTGTACCCATGCTTCTTGACCTCCAATTGATCTGATCTTTTGCATGAACCTACTCTTGTATGTCTAGTTTACATGTGAATTTTCTTGAAATTATTTGTGGCATTTCCTAATTGTTTGAGATTTTCTCCCCTGTTTAGTCATATGTTGACTTTTTGTGACACTTGTTCCCATTTCATTTGTGAAATTCTCATACTTTATTAGATGGACATGAAATTTTACATGAGATAACTAGACATCCTCATCTTTGCCATGGTTTTAGTCCCATTCATTTATCATACACCATCCCTGATTTATGATTTTTCTAAGTTGATGCATGTTTGGTTGACTTCATTGAGCATGTTCAAAATGGCTTTGACTTTCTGATTTTCATTGACTGCCTTCCACTTGTCCAAACGAGATGAAATTTGACATGCTTACCATGCTGTGGGTTGTGATTGGTCATGATTTATTTGGTGATTTTTGGAAATGTTTAAGGTTGCTTTTGATTCAAGTCTTGCTGTTGACTTCTTTGAGCTTCTAAATGCCATGTTTTGACCTAAATTATTCATGAAATGATGATGGTGATTGATATGAATGTGAACCTAATTGGTATTGATTCTTGATGGTTTGAACATGATTTTGGACACTTGTCATTTGCTGTTTTGACTTTCTCATTCTCTTTTGACCCTAGGCTTGTCCTAGTGGTCCTGTTACTCATCTTTGAGCTTATGTTTTCAGGTTAAGCCACGAATGCTTCAATGAGACCATTTCTTTTTGATTGAGCTTGCTTAAATATCATTGTCTAACTTGTTTGTTTTGTAGGTGGCTTGGCTCACATGCCTTAAGCCTTGTGCCTTGCACATCCATTTGCTTGTGTTGACTGTTGACTTCTGTTTCCTTTTGCTTTAATTTGAAGTTGCATACTAACATCTGCTTGACTATTTCAGGTGCTTTTAGTTGCTTAGTTCCTTGTGAACTTTTGCTTTGCTTTGCTTATATAAGCAATTTGCATTGAGGTACAACTTCCTAACTTCATGTAGTCTGGAAGACCTGGCCTGTTACTTGGCCAGGCAACTGTCTGAAGTCCTCCTTAAGAGGCAATGTTTGTGGATGTTTAATTTTGTCCTTGCATAGAGTCAAAGACCTCCTAAGTGAAGAGGCAATTGGCAGAACCCAAGGGATAAGCAACCTATCCCCTGCTATTCTGTGTGTCATCTGCTTTGCTCACACCACTGTGTTGATGCATTGCAGATACAAACCCAAGATCTTGTACAATCGTACAGTTGAGTCAGTATCAAATGTGTAGAAGGGTTCCCACTTTCTGAACCCACACATTCTTGTCTTAAGCTCTCCCAGGCCAGGGATAAGAGCTGTGAAGTCTCATCTTCACTCACCCTTCATCTGCTTCACCTTAGCCCCTCAATGGCAAGGTTAAGAGCAACATCTACCCAGTTCCAGAGGTTTGTTTGTTGAGGTTGATATGACCCCTCGACTAAAACCTAACCCTTGTTTGAGCCACTTGCTTGTGTATAGTGTGTGCTACTTGTGCTTGTATGTTTGTTTGACTTGCTTCTTGTGCAAGTTAGGGTTAGTTTAGACTTGCTTCCTGTGCAAGTTAGGTTTTGCTTGGCTTGCTTCCTGTGCAAGTTAAGTGTGTGTGTGGCTTGCTTCCTGTGCAAGTCATGCTTAGGATAGGCTGGCTCCCTGTGCCAGTTAGCTAGAAACCTTAACTTAGGGATGATTTGCATGATAACATCTAGGCTCGAGTCGTAGTCTCCCTAGTGTTCTGTCTCCCTCTGTTATTTGGTTAGGCTAATCCTTTTTCCCTCCATAGGGGAACTACATCGCCCTGATCTTCATACCAGATGAAGTATGTAGGCAGGAGATTGAGCTGATCTCTCCGGGCGCCTTTTTCTTTTGTGTGTGTTGTTTGACAGTTGCTAGGCTCGAGTGCCTGACTCCTTAGCAATTTGTTGTCTGTTTGTTCTGAGTGTGTGCTTGACAGTTATAGGCTCGAGTCCCCGACTCCCTATTAACTTGTTGTGTCGTTGTGTGCTTGGAAGCTGATGTGAGTCCATCGAGTGGCATTCGGGTTCCAGTGTGTGTGTGTTTGGTTCGGATGCTGATATAAGTCCAGTGATTGGCATTCGGGCTCCACGTTTGCCTTTGCCTGTGTTTGTTTGTGTGCGTGTCAGCCGAGCTACGAATGCTCTGATTCTTCTCTCGTCCGAGAAGATACGTATGCATAGGATGCGATATCCTAGCGAGCATGTGTCGTTTCCCCAGTCCGAACTACTTCGACTCTGATGTCTATGCCTGATAGACTAAGTAGGCCCAGGATGCGACATCCTGCCGAGTCAGTTTCCGTCTTGTTTGTTTTCTTGTGTCTCTTTCAGCCAGTTGTGTGTGAGTTTGAGCAGTGTTTAGCAACCATTTTCCTTTCTATTGTGCGTGGATCCCGTCGAGTACGACGGATGCGTAGGGGTGCTAATACCTTCCCTTCGCATAACCGACTCCCGATCCCATTCTCTTTGGTCGCGAGACCATGTCTTTTTCCTAGGTTTACTTCGAGCGTTTCCTTTCCCTCTTTTGGGATAAATAACGCACGGTGGCGGCTCTGTTGTTCTTGTTTTCCCGCCGGTTTTTCGCGTGATGCGACACTGCCCAAAAATGCTTTGCCACATTAGTTTCATTGATCATGGTTCTAGCCATCTCTTGGAGTGTCCTATTCTTCCTCTCTACAACTCCATTTTGTTGTGGAGTTCTAGGGCAGGAGAAATCATGGGATATTCCATTAGAGTCAAATAATTCTTCAAAATCTTTGTTTTCAAATTCTCCACCATGATCACTTCTGACTCTAACAATTTTAGCATCAAATTCTTTTTGCACTTTGGAGCAAAAACTAGTGAATACAGAGTGAGACTCACTCTTGTGCTTTAGGAATTTCACCCATGTCTAGCGACTGTAATCATCAACAATGACTAGTCCATACTTCTTTCCATTGACTGATGCTGTTTTCACAGGACCAAATAAGTCAATGTGGAGAAGTTCCAGAGGCTTAGAGGTAGAAACAACATTTTTCTTTTTAAAGGATGTTTTTGAAAATTTTCCTTTCTGACATGCTTCACACAGAGCATCTGAAGAAAACTTCAGTTTAGGTAGGCCTCTGACTAACTCGAGTTTAGTTAGCTGAGAAAGTTTCCTCATGCTAATGTGGCCCAAGCGTCTATGCCATATCCATTGCTCTTTGTGAACAGACATCAGACATTTAACATTTTGTTCTTTTAAATCAGAAAGATTAATTTTATAAATGTTGTTTTTCCTCTTGCCTGTGAAAAGGACAGAGCCATTGTTCTGATTAATGGCTTTACATGTTTTTTGATTAAAGATTACATCATAACCGTTATCACTTAATTGACTTATGGATAACAGGTTATGCATTAATCCTTCTACATAAAGAACATCAGATATAGAGGGAAGAGTACCATTACCAATAGTTCCGGAGCCTCTGATCCTTCCTTTCTGATCTCCTCCGAAGCCTACAAATCCAGCGTCTTTAAGTTCCAGACTTTGGAACATAGACTTTCTTCCCGTCATGTGTCGCGAGCATCCAGAGTCCAGGTACCATGACTGGTGTCTGAACTTTGCTGCATAGGATATCTGCAACATACACAATCTTATCTTTTGGTACCCAGAATCTCTTGGGTCCTTTCAGATTAGTTTTCCCAGAGTTTCTTATAACTTTGGGTTTTCTAGCATTTTTAAATTTTTGTTCTTGTGTGTGTGTAATGATATGAAAAGGGAGATTTAAGTTGGTCACTGGTAGAAGTTTTATCTTCCTTAGGATCATACCCAATTCCCTTTTTATTGTTCTGACTGACTCCATAAATCATGGATGCCATAATACTCCTACCTATTCCATTTTTCAGAAATTCTTGAAAGGCTTCTTCGTATTCAAAAATAATTTTATTTGAAGTTTGTGGTGCTTGAGACAATGCTTCTTCTAATTCTAAGCTTTTTCTTTTTTGCTCCATCTCTTTCTAGTGTTAAAGATCTGATCGTATCTTCTCGTGCTAGAATTGTCATCTCAAGTTCACTACATTCTTCAAATTTTGCTTTAAGACAGCCTTTAATATTTTTAAACTTTTGTTTTAATTTCTGATATGAGCTAAGAGTTTCTGACAAACAAGATTCTAGATCAGATCGAGAAAGTTCAAAAAATACCTCTTCAGATTCTTCATCTGAGCTACTCCTGGATGTGGTAGCCATAAGTGCCACATTGGCCTGTTCATCAGAGTCAGATTCTGATGATCCAGATTCACTATCATCCCAGGTAGCCATCAGTCCTTTCTTTGTCCTGAAGGTATTTTTCTTGAAGCTTTCTTTTCTAGAGTTGTCTTTCTTTAGCTTGGGGCATTCATTCCTGTAATGACCTGTTTCTTTACATTCGTAACAGGTAATATCTTTGTTAGATTTACCTTTTGAAGTTGATTCTGATCGATCCCCTCTGGGTCTTGGTCTTCTGAAGTTGTTGTTCCTCTTTTTCCAGAGTTGCTTAACTCTTCTGGTTAGTAGGGACAATTCTTCTTCATCATCAGAGTCTTCTGGTTCAGAGTTGTCAGCATCTTCAGTTTCTGCCTGGAGAGCTTTGGTTCTGTCAAGTTTGCGTCTTTCAGGTCTAGACTTTAATGCTACAGACTTGTTCCTTTTCTGAGGCTCATCTTCCTCTAGTTCTATCTCATGGCTTCTGAGAGAACTGACAAGTTCTTCAAGGCTAATATTGTTCAGATCCTTTGACAGCTTCAGAGCAGTAACCATAGGTCTCCATTTCTTTGGCAGACTTCTGACTATCTTTTTGACATGGTCTGCAGTTGTGTATCCTTTGTCTAGAACCTTGAGACCTGCAATCAGAGTTTGGAATCTAGAGAACATTGCCTCTATGGCTTCATCATCCTCCATTTTGAAGGCTTCATATTTCTGGATAAGCGCCAGAGCCTTTGTCTCTTTGACTTGAGAGTTTCCTTCATGAGTCATCCTTAGAGAGTCAAGTATGTCTTTGGCTGTTTCTCTGTTGGTGATCTTTTCATACTCGTTGTAAGATATAACATTTAGGAGTATGGTTCTGGCCTTGTGATGATTCTTGAAAACTCGTTTCTGATCATCTGACATCTTACTTCTGGGAACTTCAGCTCCATCCTCTGTGACAGGAGGTTTGTATCCATCTGTGACAATGTCCCAGAGTTCAGCATCATAGCCTAGAAAGAAACTTTCAATTCTATCTTTCCAGTAATCGAATTTCTCTCCATCAAAGACAGGAGGCTTAGCATTATAACTATCCTTTTCATTTGTGTGGGCCATAGTTTTTCTCTTTCTGGATCTCTCTACACTGTTAAGTGTTTGATTAGAAAATCAATAACAGAGCCGGAGCTCTGATACCAACTGAAGGTGAGAAAAACAAGAAAGGGGGGGTTTGAATTGTTTTGGAAAATAAGCGCTTTTTCAAAATGAAAATCACACAAGGATTTTATACTGGTTCGCTTATAACATAAAGCTACTCCAGTCCACCCGGCCAAGGTGATTTCGCCTTCAACAAGGACTTAATCCACTAATCTTGAAAGGTTGATTACAAACAACGTCTAAGAGAAAGATCTCTTAGTCCTCTCAAGTATACAGACTACACAGAGTCACTTGAGGAAATAAACAAACAATAGATAAAAGATTTATGTAATCTAAAGTGCTTCTAAGAAAGCAAATATTACAATAGTAAGAACAAAGTGATTCACGTTATAAGCAAAAGCTTCGTGAAGATTTAGAGAGCAAGAGTGTTTTCTTGAGCGTTGATGTTTTAGTATAATTTTTCCTTGTATGTGTTATATACTGAATGTTGATTTGCAGTCCTTTATATAGAAGAGAAGTAGTGGTTGAAACTGGTGGATATTAAAATGAATTTACGCCATCACTTAAATAGCTTCTGCAGGATAACTTTCTCTCCTTGAAATGACTACTTACCACATATAGTATCTTCTTTATTGAAATTGGAGATTAACGTCTCTTTCTGTATTAGGAAAACCATTTGCAAACCTTTACTTGACTTTAACGTTACTCTTTCATAATTAGCAATTCCATAATCAGAGTCTTCATGTTTCTGGAGATCTTGGAATCTGCTATCTAGCTTCTGATGTTGATCTTTTGAGTTCTGATGATTTCTTCAGATAGCGCCAAGAGCTTCTGAAGTTTGACATACTGTTGTTCAGAATCAGAACTTCTAGAGCTTACTTCTTGTTTAGATGCTTCTGATACTTTGCTGTTTTGCTCAGAGTTAGACTTTCTTGAACGTGTTTCTACTTCAGATGCTTCTTATCTTCTGATAATTTGTATCTGATCTGGTTCTGTATCTGATGACATCATCAGATTTCTTCCTTCTTTCTTTAGAACCCTGCACACTTAGAAACTTTTCGTTAGGGTGCCATTTTTGGTTTCATCCTTTGTTATCATCAAAATCAAGGAATCTGTTGTAGAACAATTTTTGTTCTTACAGTAATGATTCCTACCATGTCCGTTTTGGGCATACACAGCACTCGATTCACCCTCCTTCTTGCGCTGACCATTACCAAAGGGCTTCTTTACTCCAGACGACGGGGCATTTCCCTGTATTTTCCCCGTTCTCAGCCAACTTTCAATTCTCTCACCAGCCACTACTATTTCTGTAAAACCAGTGACGGGACAACCCACCATCCTTTCAGCAAAAGTCCCCTGGAGAGTACCCATGAACAAATCAGACATCTCCCGATCCACTAACGTTGGTTGAACTCTGGCAGCCAACTCTCTCCACCTTTGTGCATACTCTTTAAACCCTTCATTCGGCTTCTGAGACATACCCTGCAACTGGGTACGGCTAGGTGCCATGTCAGCATTGAATTGGTACTGTTTAAAGAAAGCATCTCCCAAATCCTGCCAGCTCTTAATATCTGATGATCTCAACTTGGTATACCACTCAAGAGACCCGCCAGATAAACTATCCTGGAAGAAATACATCCAGAGCTTCTGATCCATGGTGTAGGCAGATATCTTTCGGACAAAGGCCTGAAGATGAGTTTCCGGGAAAGAACTCCCATTTTACTTATCAAACGTGGGCACTTTGAACTTCTGTGGAATCACAATCCCCTCAACCAGCCCCATGTTTGTCATATTAATAGTCCAAGGAGAGGTATGGCTTTCCAGAGCCCTAATCTTTTCTGCCAGTACCTGAATCTCTTTGTTCGGCGGTTGAACACCATATTGACCAAATTGCTCATTCAGCACAGAGAACTGGTCTTCTTCTTTATCCTCTACGGCCCCAAAGAAAGGAGGAAACTGATTATCCTTCAGAGTATTGCCCACAGGACCTAGTCCTCCGCCTGCAGCAAAACCAAAACCACCACCATTGTTGAGGACTACACCAGCAGTAATTGCCTTCCTTCTGGGATCGCCACCATCCCTAGAACCACCAAGACCGTTGTTGGAGGTACCCTCTTGATTATTGCCACTATTGGCAACCGAAGCCCGCCCAAGCTTCTCCACCTTCTCAACAAGTGCTTTCTTCCCCAAGGCGAACCCTTGCATGACGTTGATCAACTCACTCATCTTCTCTTTCAGCTCGAGAATGTCAGCGTTGGGTGGATCCATCAGTTTGGGTTTGTTGCGTCTGGTAGGGTATCTGTACGGACGAGCTACGTGCAAAGGAATGATTCTGCGTGCGCGAGCAATGATTCCTGTAACAATCAAACACGTTAGAAACCAACACCTGCAAAATAGAAGATAAGTTATTATGATTCATGCATGAATGCAATGTCTATCCATATGAGGAACACTCTGTCTTTCGATCCTGGTTTCATTGAGACGGATAATAATCCGATGGCAACATTCTGACATCAATCATCTGGTTTTACCATACAGAGCAGAGAGTTATGTTTTAGCAAAGATATCACCCGACCATGTGTGTGTTAGGTGAGTGTACACAGAAAAGAAAATAAAGCTTGAAGATCACTCACTGACTGATAATAACCACTGTATAGCAAAAGTGCACTACACGTGCGAGAATCATACATCATGTTTGATACAAATCAACTTTACAATCCTCCAGAATCGGAAAGAAATACAAGCAAGTGAATTCCGTCAACATGCCTGACGGTAATCCAACACATGATAACAACTGCAATAAAAGCTAATCTGAAGAAGGTCCCACAGAAGGCTCTGCACCATCAACCATCCTGGTAAACTTCATAGCGAACCTGAGCCCAGTGTTCTCCAGCCGAAGTCTTCCCACCTCTTTTTGATGAATCTTCATCTGTCGAAAATAATGGTCCCTCTCAGCAAGATAGTGATATCTCTCGGCCATAATCTTCACTTTCTCTTCTTCCTTAACCCTTAGCTTCGCTTCCCACTCTGCAGTAAGGGCTTTGGCTCTAGCTTCCCTCTGAGTCTTCACAAGAACTTGTCTCTTCTTTTCATCTTCAATGACCTTCAAAGCTCTAACCAACATCTCCTTGGTAAGGTTGTGCTCCTTTGTAGATGCGTCTAAAGCTTGGCTGATCTTACAGTAATAGGCGGTGTCTTTCTCAAAACGCTTCACCTCCAGAGCATGTCTCTTAGCTTGGTCTTCTGCTTTCCCTTTGATTTCCTGATTAGCCATTTGAATTCTAGCGATGCTCATTTCTATTTCAGTCTTTTCTGCTTGCAGTTGATCTCTCTCCCTCCTAATCTCAAGAAATTCTTCCATACTGACAGCAGAACATGGCTCCTCAATCAACGGGTACCAAAGATCACCCATCGGAAATGGTAGACGAGTGAGCTCAACCCTCTTTCTGAGCCAATCATCAAATGGAGGAAAAGACCTGTTATTAGCTCTACCAAAAGGAATCTTGCCTTTCCTTTGAATGTTACACCATGCCTCAGACACTTGCCTCAACGATGACTGATTACCCTCAATCGGGAAGTAGAAAGACTCCTGAATCTCGCGCTTGAGAGGAGGAACCTCCATAGCAAACCCCATTTTCCACTTAAGAAGCGTCGGGTTATAATTAATATAACCTTGAACTCCTATAAGAGGCACATTGGGAAAACTCCCACAACTGCAAATGAAATCTCATCCAGCCTCATCAATGTGAGTCCAAGCTATGTCCTTGGCTCGCAAACCCATCAACTTGGTTGCCCAATTAACAGTATGATCAAGAAAGACAAAGGCACCTCTGGAAGGAAAATATCCCCTTAACCATTTATATAACAGTTGAGCACAACATCTAACCAATCCTCCATGCCGCTTCTCGTTTCGATTATGGACCGAGTAATAAACATCCCCAATCAAGGTAGGAATGGGATTCCTCTGAGCAAAAACCCGGATGACGTTAATGTCCACAAAGTTCTTCTGATTAGGGAACAGGATGATTCCATAAATGCTTACAGCAAGCAAAGCACAAACGGCCTTCCAATTACCCAAGACAACATGCTCCTTGGCTTTAGCCTCCAAGAAACTCAGATGAAAACCGGGCAACTTTCCTTTCTCCTTCAAACCTTTCTTAGTCACTTCTGGGCTTAAATAAAGAGCACGAGAGATCTCACCAACATCAGGTTCTTCCTTAGTGACATAGAAAGGAATCTGGTTTCTGACCTGAATACCCAAGATATCGGCATAGTCCTCCATCAAAGGTCCCAACAAGTAATCCGGGAAGACAAAACATCTCAAACCCGGATCATAAAATTGGAGAAGAGTATGGATGGCACTCATATCCCCATCTGTGAGCCTGAAAACCATCTTCATAATACTACCATAAGCCTCACGGAACATCCCCACATGGTCAGGCGTAATCAATGCTATCATATCTTTCAACACACCAATCTCTGGATCAAAGAAACTATAGACGACATCAGTTTTCAAGTCGGTCCTCATATCTGGAACAAGGATGCCTCTCAACCAGGATCTCAATCAAGAATGTACCCTGCATATGGATAAACATGAGTTAGATGCGGATAAATGCAAAATGGGAATGATGCAGATGCATGAATGCAATGCATAGTGCCATCCTCCAAGTCATCTGAACATCAACTATACTGGATTCCGGTCTCTGAACTGATCACAACCATCTGAGGGACCGAGTAACCACAAATCCAACTTGGGAGTTCCGAAATAAACGGACCCGGAGGATACATCACCACCATCACAGGTAAATCACTGACCAAATAACAATAAGATCATCTGGACAAGCGACCCCAAATCCAACTCAGGGGATCCGAAATAAACGGAACCCACTCATAAATTCCACGGACAGAACTCGGGCGTCTCAGAAATAAATCTATAAATCCAACTTATAAATAGAACCCCAAATTACGGACCAAACCAAAGTCACCATCAAAGAGTCACCAACAGAACCTGTATCTGTAAGAATCAAACCCTCCCCTCACAGGTGAATTCTAATAAGGTCATCCTAAGGCGGATAATGGCCTCGACAATTGGATAAGATACTCAACGGGTTTGCCCTTTCGGATAATGGCCAACTACCATCAACCAACTTGCTAACCTTCAATTCTTTGGACTTTCTTGGCTAATGGTAGATCACATATGCACAAGATGATTAATTTTGAAGTGTTCCTTGAGAAATTTGATCAACTGGTGAGATAGCTTGTTGGAGAAGGTACTCAAGATACCCTGTTAAACTAGGGGTTTTAAGGCAAATCACCCTCAAACTCTTGAAGAAAATTTGATAAATATAATATGTAGTAATCAATGGAACACATATATGATGCTCATAACCATTCTTGGATCAATTCATGGTTGTGCTCTTTGTCATGAGGGTCTCAAACCCTAGATATGAACTTGATAGATCTATGGAGATCATGTCCTACCTACAAAGGAGTTAGGCAAATGCAAAGACCTATTTTTGGTATTTTGGTTAGTAAAATGATAATATATAAGTATGATACAATCACATAGTGCTTGGCGATCTCTCCCAAAACAAACCCAATGAAAGAGGGGTAATGAGGATGCCAAGGTATGATCCAAATGCTAATGCATACGATGAAATTGCTTGAGGGATCTTAGGGTCAAATTTTGGGTCTTACAGGATGAAAGAAAGATGATTAAGGAAAACAAAGTGGTTGATTTATAATGGAATATGAAGAAGACTTGATAGTTGATTGATAAGAATCACACTAAAGTCGAATAAGGGCTTTGAATAGCTAGGGTCTATGCCTCGTACGCAAAGTCACTCTAGACAAGGGTAGGAGAAACTTCGTCTCATCATTCCTTATTACTTAAGGCTCATGGAACATGATACTTCTCATAACTGACAAGTTGTTGGAGAAGGGTCCCGTTGGTGCTCCTTGTGTTGATGTTGCTTTGTATGAAGAAGACTTGGTAGTTTACTCGACTCATATTGCACTAAACTCTATGAATAAGGGCAAACACTTTGAATAGCTAGAGCCTACACCCCCATACACAATGTCTCTTTAGACAAGGGTAAGAGAAACTCTGTCTCATCATTCCTTATCACTTAAGGCTCGTATCGTCCAATTTGAATCGTATTTACCAAGTGTTGACCTTTAATTTATCTTGTATAATCCGCTGCTCGATATGACTGGAATATCTTGCATGAAAGACTGGTCTTGAAGCTTGGAGATCCACAATGTTAGAATTAGTTTTATCAAGTGATCAAGGGAATTTTGATCACTTGATTAGACTGTGGGATTATACACGATCAAAGGATTTAGTTAATCAAAATTTCTTTTGATCAACTTTAAATCGGAGGGTTTGAATTGACTTGAAAAAATTAGCCTAATCTAAGGGTTAGAATTATTCATAGGTTATTCCTAAGGGATCATGTATGTGCTAGTCAAAGACTTGATTAAAACTATTTAATATTCTAAGTCAAATTCTAGTCCCAAAGGAACATGCATTTATATGGCTAAAAGGGCAAAATAAACCCTTAAGGGGCAAAATAGTCATTTTACAAGGATATTGATATTGAATTAATTCTACTCATGAAAATCAACTAAAATCAGTTAAACCTTAAACAATTCTCCTAAAATTCTAGAAAAATTCTCTAATTCTAATTAATTCCTAATTTCATAAGTCTAATTTACTAATTGAAAATATATTTCTAAAAATTCTAATTAAGTCTTAATCACTAAATTCTAATTTCTAAAAGAACTAAGACTTAAAACCTAATTGCTCATTAAGTCCTAATTATTAAGCTAATCTTATTTGCTAATTAAACAAAAAAAGGTAATTAACCCAAAAATGTAACTAACTAGCCCAATCATACTGGAAATGGGCCATGAGGAATGAAATGGGGCGTAGGCCCAATACGCGGATGCTGGGAAGAGTCTTGGTGTACAGAGGCCCAACCGATCCAAAAGCCACAACAACGGGGGTGCATGCTGAAACATGTAGCATAGTAGCAATTTTCTTCTAGGCCCAAACAAAAGCCCATCGGAAATCAACACCCAATATACATGAAATAGCAAGTGGATAAGGATGTGATGTGGCCAAAACATGAGTCAGCATGGAATCTTGGTCAATGCATTGGAACAGTCCATACTTGTGCAGTAAATCCCATTAATTGCATGTTGAAATTGAACGGATGGGCAATAATGAGGCATTGATGTTAAAGCATGTAAGAGATCAAACGACTTAGAATGCAATTGAAATTGAAATGCACTTCCCTCTCTCACACTTCAGTTATGTTTCGTTTCTCCCTCCGCCGCACCGACAACCTTCTCCGGAGACGGAGGCGTGCCAAAAATAAAATCAAGACGCAGACCCCAACCATTTCTGCATCCTGGATCCAAATACACCATCTCTCTGTCTAAATCCCCTTTCAAATCTCGAATCTAATAATAGGCGGGAAGAACCATAAACATTAGATTTGAAATTAAACGGTGGATGAGAGGAATCAAATCCTCTCCTGAGAGGGCTTCGATTCATGGAATATAATATTACACATTGGGATCAAGCTTGAAGCAAATTGAGCAAAATAGCGTACCTACTGACTGGAAAAGACGATAGATACGGCGGCGACGACAACAAAATCCACAGGTACAATTCAATCCTCTTTCTTCTTCTTATGACTCCTTTTGTTCTTCCATTATTCAAACTTCTTTTTCCAAATTTCTCTCCAATATGTGAGTTATAAGGATGCTCTGATATTGAGAGAGAAAGAGAGAGCTTGTTTTGGGGAGGGCAGGTCTTGGTAATGTTGTTGAATGAATCGTCAATCCGAAATGAATGGAGGTCGGTTGAATTTATAGCAAAGAGATAACATGAGGATTTAACTCTGTTAGTTGGATGAAATTCAAGTTAGTTGGAATGATTCACAGTATGAATCTGTTAGTTAGGATCCATCAGATTCAGTTATAGTGGATTAGGTTAGTTAGTTATGTTCAAATGGAAGAAATAATTATGTTAAGGTGAAAGGAGTTAGTTAGAGTGAAACGGATTGGAAACTCAAGTGAGTGTTGTAACTTATATTTCGAATTACTTAGTTCAAGTTAGTTTATTAGGTTCGTGTTAGACCGAGTTTTAACTTTCAGCTAAATGAAAGTGTTAGTTTGAGTTTTGTGTTAAACTGAGTATTATTGAATGTGACGTTGATATGATGCAGCTCAATTGAAAATGTTTCAGCTCGATATTCTCTTGAATGATATTAAAATGTTGGTATGTGACGTTTAGTTTTTTTTTCATTAAACATGATATTGATTAAAAAACCAAATGCTACTAAATATTAAACATAGTTATATTAGATGTTGATTGCCTTGCTGTTTTGTGGAAGGTTGTGGCAATATTCATGGTCTGTGGTTTGAATTGTTGTATTGTTTCTCAAAGCTCACGATTAGCCCAATGGTGGGATTGTTCCATGTATTTGTCCTGTTGTACAACTGGTATGCTGATGCTAGACTATTGGGTTTATTGCAGAATTGGTATATGGTTGAATGTCTTGTGGTTTTCAAGATTGCTAGGTCTGCTGCTCAATTGGACTGTTTGATAAAGTTGTAGTTGTATAACTAATAGGCCAATTTTGTTGTATTTTCTAGGTTTATGGTTAGGTCGATTTTAGGCTCACGTGTATGCCTTTTTGGAAATGGTTTAAGTTAGGTTGTTTTATTAGTTTTGGTTTGTTATGGAATGTGAATGGATTAATGGTTATATGAAATTGTGGTTTATGAAGTTGAATGTTGTTTTACCTTAGAATGTATTATGAGTGGTTTGGAGTTTGAATTACCATATGGACTTGTTTGGATCAATGGACTTTGAATGTGGTTTATTGAATGCATTGAACAAAATATGTTTGGTGTCCTATTTTAGAATGATTCTTTTGGTTTTTGTAGGTGATGCACAATGGAAGTACCTTGGCTTTGAACGAAGATGAAAGCATAAAGCATGAAGATGATGGGTATTAATGTTTTGAAGATGTAAGTGTAATGTTTGTAATCAAATTGAATTTTGGTGTATTTGGAAGGACCTTCTTCTTCTTAGGCGGGATAACTGTGGGTGATGGAGACACCTTATGAGTGTATTTAGGAGAGAATACACAGACACTACGAATCATGCCTCTCGCTCCAGTTATATTAACAATTTCAGTGTCAAGGATTTGAATCTCTTTTCCGCCCACGTACGCAGTCGTTTCATACTTCCAAGGAACCACCTTAGTGTTCTGATACGGGAACGGACCAGGAACACGGATATGGATCGACTGAATCCTCCTGGGAGAAGCCTTATTTGTCTTCTTCCTGTACACGATAGTTATAGGCTCAATCACTGCAATCTCTTTAACTGCCTTAGATTTAGAAAACGGTATCAACCATTGATTCATCAACTCTTGCACACATCCCTTTAAGTCGTCACAACTGTCAGGATCAGATCTGCATATAACACAATCTTCATGAATACCAACAAGAAACTCAAACTGTTCAAGCATTTTCTACACTACTCACATCAGAATCTTCACATCATCAGCCCTCTTAACAGATTCTGCGGTTTCCTCTTCGATTACAGCACTGGCTGCTGGGCCACTATGATTAGGCATAGGGTTTGTTTTCACATTAGGATTTTCTTCTATGGAAGACAAAACCTTCTGGTTAATCAACTCTTGGATTTTATTCTTGAGGGTCCAACAGTATTTTGTAGAGTGTCCTATAGGATTGTGCACGAGGCATTAGGATTGTGCTTAGGATGATAAGGAAGCATGCCCTTAGGAAGTTCCTTTGGTATGAGGGCTCCCACATGTATTAGATATGGTACCAATTCAACATAAGATACTGATATCTTATCAATGTGGGGATGCTTTCCATAGTTATTCCTATTGTTCTGGTCTTGGCCTTGACCCTTATACTCACGAGTGTTCTGTTGATTTTGAGCATTATGAGTCGGTGTTGGTTGTTGATTGTGATTTTATGGTTGATACTGGAATGGAGGTTGTTGATACTGAGCGGCGACAACATAAGGATACAGATAATATGGCATGAGAGCCATAGGAAATTGATATTGGGGGTGGACATTTATCGTTACAACATTTGCCTCCCCTTCTTTCTTTTTCGTAAAGCCCCCATGCGGCTTCTTATTCATTGTCTGTTGAGCAATGGTACCTACAATCTTTCCTGATTTAACCCCATTTTCGACACGTTCACCAATGGTCACCATGTCTGTGAAGTTGGTGGAAGATCTGCCGATCATTTTCTCAAAATACAACCCATGAAGAGTACCCATGAAGATGTCAACGAGTTCATTGTTCGACAAAGCTGGTCTGACCTTAGAAGCCATTTCTCGCTAACATTGAGCATACTCTTTGAAAGTCTCGCTGGACTTTTGTGTCTGATTTTGTAGCTGCAATCTGGTTGATGCCATATCGAGGTTATACTTATACTGCTTTAGGAACGCCTAAGATAAATCTCTCCAGGATCTAATCTTGGTACGCTTTAAGCCCATGTACCAGTCCAAGGAAGCCCCTGACAGACTATCTTGAAAATAGTTGATTAGAAGATCATCGTTGTCAATATACGATGCCATTTTCCTGTGGTACATCGTAATGTGACTTCGAGGACAACTTAGCCCCTTATACTTTAGTAGATTTGGTACTTTGAACTTTTGAGGGAGTGCCACGTTTGGAACTAAATAGTGATATCTTGCGTCTATGCCGAAGGTAGAGAAACCTTTGATATCCCTTATTCTATAATCCAATAATTGGTAATCTGCCAGCCGGGTCAGACTAGCAGTAGGAACGACGACATGACTGGCTGGTTAGGAGGTGTCTTGAGCCAACGTCTGAATGGACATAGTTTGGGGAGAAAACAACATCTGTGGTGGATAAGAGAAATCGGGAGGCACTGTTTAGGACACAACATGCATCATGTGAGGGAACTTTCCTCCATCTTGAACATTAGGGGCCTGAGGTGCCCCAACTTGCACGTACTGGAGTGCAGGCTTGGTAGGTGCATATGGCAACATCGAAATAGAAGTTGCCCCAGTGTAAGCAAACAAAGCAGCTTGAAAGTGATTCGGATTCGCAGGTCTGGCAGCTTGAGAAGGAATCTGAAAGTGGAGGCGTGGGCCTCGGTACTCATCTTTATTGTCAGGGGTTTCAACAAGAACCTGACCTTGGGCATTCTCAGGGTTGGCAGCATCAACCGTCTGAGGAATCTGGATCGTAGGCACACCCAATGGGAAAACAACATTCCTGACACCATTAGGGGCGACAAGAGCTTGATGAGGGATAAAGGCACCCCTATTAGCAAAATGAGCGGCGAGATTGGGGGGAATTCCTTCGGGATAGGCAACAACAAGCCTATTCACAGTAGAAGGGAACAAAGGCTGATTCATAGTAGTCGGTACCACGGTCTCCATAGGAGTTTTGACTGCGGCAATGACATTAACAGTTGTATTGGTCACCCTAACAACACTTGTGTCATTCGCAGCAACAGGGTTAGCTGAGGTAGAAGCCCTCTAAGCTTGGAGAATTTCTAGAATGGTCTCCATGTTTCCCCTGAAGAGGTTCATCTCACCTTGGACCTGAGCCAAGGTTTCCTTAACAGCAGAATTCTTGATCTCAAAGTCAGCCATGAGTTTGGATTTGTTTGCACGGGTATAATAGCGATGACGAGTCGTCGTAGTTGCTGTAGAAAGATGGATAATGTAAGAATTTTGTTTTCTTGTTATCAAAATGTATGAATACATGAATGTATGGATGTAAGCCAAAAGAAATAATTTCGAGGGTGCCAGTGTGTCAGTGTGCATATATAGTCATACAATTAGTAGGAGTAAAACAACGAAAGTATTTCAACAAAATCTCTTTTATTCATTTGAAGAACAATAATAGAAATTATTACAACTCGAAATCTTTTCAATGAACTATAAGAAGATCAACCTTGATCCTTTCAAAGACAACCTTACACACTGATACGGAATGAAAAATAGCTCATGGAGTGTTGTGAGGAAACATGTCAGCATACGCCTTCTGCAGCAATCCATGAAGGTCCTCAAGCACATGGTCAATGAACTTGACCAGGCGTGCATGTCTTTCATTCCAATATTATGCATCCTTGATAAGGTTGTACAATAGGGAATGATTAGGTCCGTTTAAGAGATCCTGTACAAACGCCTCCTTCTGATCCAAGAGAACCTGCAGGTGACGACTGTGGGTCTCCCACTGAATAGCTTCATCCTTCCGCTGGTTCCTATCTCTCAAACTCCGGTGTGTTTGACCCTTCAGTTCTCGAATCTCCTCAAACCTTTTATCGAGATCACTCTGGTGTTGTGAAAGAGTTAATTCTAGTTTTTTGGCACGACTTTTCTCTTCCTTCAACCCCTTTTGACACTTCTCTAAATGGTCTTGCAGATTCTTGATTTGATTTTGGTAATGAATCTCCAATTTGCATGTGCGGTATTAGGCTTCAGCTAATTGTTTCTTCTTGGTTGCAAGGGTATCATAAGTCCCCTTCAAGGCTTCCCCCACCTTTCTTCTCTTATTCTGCTCAATTTGAATGCCAGTGTATGCTTTATTGAATCACTCTCTCTTATGACTGAGGTTGATCTTTAAAGCATCCCTTTCTGATGTGACTTTTCCAAGACTGGACCGAAGGTCGGCATTATCTTTCTCCAGCTTCCTGATAGTCTCTTTGATACGGTCCACTTCATAAATGGTAGCAACAGGTGATTCAATAGTCTTGAGACTCATGGATGGTTCCCATGGGTATGAAAACTTAATCATCTTAGCTATTGACTTCACCCAAGTAGAATATGGTACTGTCATGGTGTACATCTTTTTGCCCCAATTCTTTCTTCCTAATACGTTGTATTTTACCCCTGGCTCTGCGCACTTTCTTCATCAAATTTGGATTCTCGACCCCTTCAGATAAAAGTAGTTCTTCCAATTGTCGGTCTTCATGTTTTTCCTTCAGTGGATACCCTAACTAACGTAGTGAAAGAACAAGGTTATAATTGATCAACCTCCCTTTAGTATTGATGAGCATAACGTTTGGAAACTCCCCACAACGGAAGATAATTTCTACCATAATATAAGCATGGTTGTACCATGTGACGTCTTCAGCATCCAATGACATCAACCTTTGTGACCACTTCAAATCCCCCACATTATTAGCAAATTCTCCTCTCTTTGGCAAGTGAGTTATTATCCACGTGTGAAGTAGAAGAATGCAGCAGTTAATAGTTCCACCCTTCATGTTTCTCCAATGAAAAGAGAAGAAAACATCAGCTAGTAGTGTAGGAACTGGGTTCTGGGAGATGAAGATGGTGATGGAGACCCTGTCAATGAAACCGTCGACCCTTAGGAATAACACCAGACCATAGATGAGTAATATAAACCTAGCATAGAAGGCGTCCCAACTCCCACTGTTGGCAAATACAGTGGCTTTCTCGAACAAGAACTTAGACGGAAAGCCCTTGGTATTACCCTTAACTCAGAAACTGGAATCAATTAAATCCTTCTTCATCTGTAATGCTTATGCTATCACGGCAGAATCTGGGAAGTTATCTTCATTCTTGTAAGGCGCTTGGTTCTTAACTGGAAGCTGGAGTAAGTGAGCAAATTCTTCCAGCGTGGGAGCTAGAAGAAAGTCCTAAAATGTGAAACAATGTAATGTGGGATCGTAGAACTGTGCAAATGTGAAGATTAATCCTGCATCTTCTCTAGTAGCTAGGACTCCGAACAAATTACCATAAGATTTCTTGAAGGATACCCTGTAGTCATCAACCAAAAAGTCACTAAGCTTCCTCAGTTGATCAAACTTGGAGTCTATTAACTTGTACTAATACGTGTTTCTTCTGTATGTTTTCTCCATACCTGAGTCGAAAATAGCTACTGACAACTATAGGTCCCTGAAAAATGCAAATGTAACAAGAAAAATCAAACCATATGATGCAATGATGCTATATGATGCAATGATGGTGAGATATCACATAATCAAAATTCCGACATATTCTGGATAAACTGCATATTCTATTTGTTGCAAGTTCAAAGGTCTGACGTACACACACAAAAACGGATATGAAGGGGCTTGGTTTCTTGAAAAACCCAATATCCCTCTCACAGGTATGTACTATCCTTAAAGCGTGATCCTAAAAGGTCCCTAGAGTCAATGACCCATTTTGAGATACCATTGCCTTAGACGAATGACTCGTCGGACAATGATGCTCCCAAAAGGATCTACTTTAGGTGTGACGTCTCGTGTCAACCATAATCGCAGAATAACTCCATAGAGGTCAAACACGACTCTAGTCACGTTACTATTCTGTGTTTATACTCAAGCTCGGGTATAAAGCTTCTCTCTCATGTATCGTCACCCCAATCCAACAACATCATATACAACCATGGGAACCGTTTTGATTGTTTTTGCTCAAATGGGAGTTATATCTAAGGATTTACTCGCAAAAGAATAAGGGAAGGGGAATAAATATATAAAGTACTACATGAGGATTGGGGCCCTCATGCCTACGTATCCTCATAGTGCAATGAGAAATTAAGAGCTTCGTAATTCAAAGAACTAATGGTGGGAGATGAAAAGAAGTGTGATAACAAGTATGGTTTGAACCAAAGGATCATCTGATTTGAACTCCAACAAGGGGTGAAATATGAACCCAAGAGTAAAATTGGCGTTGACCAATATTTGGACTAGCCGACAACGTTTTCCATTATATATGGTATAGCCAAAAACAAGGAGAATTAAGTATTTCAGTACGAGCCAAACAACTCTTGGTTCACAAGGTGACGTAAGATGGATCTCAAAGAGAGTTCATTTGGCTCAAATAATAAGGTATATCACATGAAGTGAATGAAGGTGGAATATGGATGCATCATGGAGATGAACGAAGTGAATGACCAAAGTCACAAAGATGAAGGATTTGGTAACAAGTGACTGAAAAGATGTAATTTGGAACTAAAGGTCAAGGTATATTGGAATCCATAGGAGAAATGGAATTTGCACCATAGAGGGAAACAATTTCTTAGCCAAAAAAGGACGGGATAAAATGTCTAGGTATGAGCCAAACAACTCTAGGTACAACTGCGGATTTTCCACTATATGGTCCTAAAAGGGTGTACATGGAATTCCAAAGAAAACTGTATATGGTTTCAAATAAAAAATATGTCACTAGGGTGAGTGGTTCAATGATTGAAGGTAAATAATGGCCGTGAAAGATATGGATGGTGCTTTAAGGCAGAAGAAAGAATAATTAGGATTATGCTCACCAAGGATTCACATCCTCGTGCCTATGTATTCTAACTGTGCAATGAGAAAATCAGAGCAATTGTAGTTCGTGGAACCACGAAAACAAAGAGAGAGATAAGTGATGAAAAGTATAACTTGCACCAACATAATGGTATCAAGGGAACCCATAAAGGGAAAGTGAACTTGGAACCAAAGAGTAAACATGTGTCTTAGCCAAAAAGAAGGAATTAAATGTCTGGGTACGATCCAAACACCTCTTGATTCACAAGGTGGACTTCTGTTATATCGTCCTAAAAGGATGTACGGGGCCCAAAAGAAAGTATTGTTGAGTACAAGGAATAATGTATCACTGGATGGGGAACAAACAGTTCGAGATCAAAGAAGAATGGTATATTGGATCCATGAAGGAGATAGACTCTGAACTGAAGAGTAAACATGCGTCTCAGCCAAAAATAATGAATTAAATGTTTGGGGACGATCCAAACAACTCTCAATTCATGAGGTGGACTGTCGTTATATCTCCCTAAAAGGATGTACATGAAGTCCAAAGATAAGTATATTTGATCTCAAAAAGATGGTATTTATTGATGAATGAGGAATGAAGTGTTAATAAATAGGGTAGCTCGTGAAGAATCTGGGTTTTCCTCCCTACGCATTCTCACTGTGCAATGAGAAAGTTAGAGCTTTCGTAGTTTAGCCTACTATGGCTGAAAGCAAGATGATTAAGGCAAACAAAGTGGTTGATTGATAATGGAATATGAAGAAGACTTGATAGTTGATCGTGTATAATCCCTCGTACGCAAAGTCGCTCTAGACAAGGATAGGAGAAACTCCGTCTCATCATTCCTTATTACTTAAGGCTCATGGCACATGATACTTCTCATAACTGACAAGTTGTTGGAGAAGGGTCCTCGTTGGTGCTCCTTGTGTTGATGTTGCTTTGTATGAAGAAGACTTGGTAGTTTACTCGATTCGTATTGCACTAAAGTCTATGAATAAGGGCAAACATTTTGAGAAGCTAGGGCCTACGCCCCGTACACTATGTATCTCTAAACAAGGGTAGGAGAAACTCTGTCTCATCAATCCTTATTACTTAAGGTTCGTATCGTCCAATTTGAATTGTATTTACCAAGTGTTAACCTTTAATTTATCTTGTATAATCCGCTGCTCGATATGACTGGGATATCTTGCATGAAAGATTGGTCTTGAAGCTTGGAGATCCACAATGTTAGAATTAGTTTTATCAAGTGATCAAGGGAATTTTGATCACTTGATTAGACTATGGGATTATACACGATCAAAGGATTTAGTTAATCAAAATTTCTTTTGATCAACTTTAAATCGGAGGTTTTGAATTGACTTGAAAAAATTAGCCTAATCTAAGGGTTAGAATTATTCATAGGTTATTCCTAAGAGATCATGTATGTGCTAGTCAAAGACTTGATTAAAACTATTTAATATTCTAAGTCAAATTCTAGTCCGAAAGAAACATGCATTTATATGGCTAAAATGGCAAAATAAACCCTTAAGGGGCAAAATTGTCATTTTACTAGAAAAATTCTCTAATTCCAATTAATTCCTAATTTCATAAGTCTATTTTACTAATTGAAAATATATTTCTAAAAATTCTAATTAAGTCTTAATCACTAAAGTCTAATTTCTAAAAGAACTACGACTTAAAACCTAATTGCTCATTAAGTCCTAATATTAAGCTAATCTTATTTGCTAATTAAACAAAAAAAAAAGGTAATTAACCCAAAAATGTAACTAACTAGCCCAATCATACTGGAAATGGGCCCTGAGGAATGAAATGGGGCGTAGGCCCAATACGCGGATGCTGGGAAGAGTCTTGGTGTACAGAGGCCCAACCGGTCCAAAAGCCACAACAACGGGGGTGCATGCTGAAACATGTAGCATAGTAGCAATTTTCTTCTAGGCCCAAACAAAAGCCCATCGAAAATCAACACCCAATATACATGAAATAGCAAGTGGATAAGGATGTGATGTGGCCAAAACATGAGTCAGCATGGAATCTTGGTCAATGCATTGGAACAGTCCATACTTGTGCAGTAAATCCCATTAATTGCACGTGGAAATTGAACGGATGGATAATAATGAGGCATTGATGTTAAATCATGTGAGAGATCAAACAAATTAGAATGCAATTGAAATTGAAATGCACTTCCCTCTCTCACTCTTCAGTTATGTTCCGTTTCTCCCTCCGCCGCACCGACAACCTTCTCCGGAGACGGAGGTGTGCCAAAAATAAAATCAAGACGTAGACCCCAACCATATCTACATTCTGGATCCGAATACACCATCTCTCTGTCTAAATCCCCTTGCAACTCTCGAATCTAATAATAGGCGGGAAGAACCATAAACATTAGATTTGAAATTAAACGGTGGGTGAGAGGAATCAAATCCTCTCCTGAGAGGGATTCTATTCATGGAATATAGCATTACACATTGGTATCAAGCTTGAAGCAAATGGAGTAAAATAACGTACCTACTGACCGGAGAAGACGATGGATACGGCGGCGACAACAACAAAATCCACAGGTACGATTCAATCCTCTTTCTTCTTCTTATGACTCCTTCTGTTATTCCCTTCTTCAAACTTCTTTTGCCAATTTTCTCTCCAATATGTGAGTTATCAGGATGCTCTCATATCGAGAGAGAAAGAGAGAGCTTGATTTGGAAAGGGTAGGTCTTGGCAATGTTGTTGAGTGAATCGTCAATCCGAAATGAATGGAGGTCGGTTGAATTTATAGCCGAGAGATAACATGAGGATTTAACTTTGTTAGTTGGATGAAATTCAAGTTAGTTGGAATATTTCACAATGTGAATCTGTTAGTTAGGATCCGTCAGATTCAGTTAGAATGGATTAGGTTAGTTAGTTATGTTCAAATGGAAGAAATAATTTTGTTAAGGTGAAAGGAGTTAGATAGAGTGAAACGGATTGGAAACTCGAGTGACTGTTGTAACTGATATTTCGAATTACTTAGTTCAAGTTAGTTTATTAGGTTCATGTTAGACCTAGTTTTAACTTTCTGCTAAATGAAAGTGTTAGTTTGAGTTTTGTGTTAAACTGAGTATTATTGAATATGACGTTGATATGATGCAGCTCAATTGAAAATGTTTCAGCTCGATATTCTCTTGAATGATATTAAAATGTTGGTAGGTGATGTTTAGTTTTTTTTTCATTAAACATGATATTGATTAAAAAACCAAATGCTACTAACTATTAAACATAGTTATATTAGATGTTGATTGCCTTTCTGATTTGTGGAAGGTTGTGGCAATATTCATGGTCTGCGGTTTGAATCGTTGTGTTGTTGCTCAAAGCTCACGATTAGCCTAATGGTGGGATTGTTCCATGTATTTGTCCTGTTGTAAAACTGGTATGCTGATGCTAGACTATTGGATTTATTGCAGAATTGGTATATGGTTGAATGTCTTGTGGTTTTCAAGATTGCTAGGTCTGCTGCTCAATTGGACTGTTTTATATGGTTGAAGTTGTATAACTGATAGGCCAATTTTGTTGTATTTTCTAGGTTTATGGTTAGGTCGATTTTAGGCTCACGTGTATGCCTTTTTGGAAATGGTTTAAGTTAGGTTGTTGTATTAGTTTTGGTTTGTTATGGAATGTGAATGGATTAATGGTTATATGAAATTATGGTTTATAAAGTTGAATGTTGTTTTGCCTTTGAATGTATTATGAGTGGTTTGGTGTTTAAATGACCATATGGACTTGTTTGGATCAATGGACTTTGAATGTGGTTTATTGAATGCATTGAACCAAATATGTTTGGTGTCCTATTTTAGAATGATTCTTTTGGTTTTTTTAGGTGATGCACAATGGAAGTACCTTGGCCTTGAACGAAGATGAAAGCATAAAGCATGAAGCATGTAGTCATGAAGATGATGGATATTAATGTTTTGAAGATGGAAGTGGAATGTTTGTAATCAAATTGAATTTTGGTGTATTTGGAAATTGTATAACTTAATAACATGTATTCAACATGATCTGTAGTAACATTTCAAAGAATTTTCTCCACATTTGTTTCATGCTATCTATGTATATGTGTATGTAAAACATCATGTATGAAGGTGAAGATGTACCATGGATCTATGTATGATATATGAAGGGGTAAATGGATGAATCATTAATGTGGTTGGTTTATGAGTGAAGATTGCCATGGAAAGCTTGAAAAGAATTGAATTATTGCTTGTATAAGGCCATGGAATGTGCATTGATTCATGAAAAGAAAATGAATGGTTCAGAGTATCATGAAGTGTAATTTGACCTAAAATTGGTTCTTTGAATGAAATGAATAGCCCTGATACTTATGAAATTGTGTAGGGTGAAGTTCTTATCTTGGACTTGGAAATAGTGAAATGTGGAATGACAAGACCTTTGACATGGACATGATTTGCAAGTAGTTTGAAATGGCTTATAGAAGGTGATTGACTTTGGTCAACTAGTTGCCCAAAAAGTTAATAGTTGACCAAAGCCAAATGTATTAGGGTTTCCTTGTAGAGACTTATGTAGATGGGCATGAAACTTGGTCAAAGATCGATGGGCCCAAAATGAAGACATAAATAAGGTTTCAAAGTCATGATGGATCATAAGCAAACCAAAGCTCAAAAGATCAATGGATTGGGGCAAATATGAATTCATGGATAAGGGACTAGCAATCCACACCATATGCATAAGAGACATGACTTTACAAAAGCTATGATATTATGGATGTGATGGACAAGATGATGTGTATGAGCCCTTCCCAGATGGATTAAGGTTTCAGTCAGACCAAGATGTCTCAGTCAATCACTTACTTGCATGGGCCTTCAATCATCTGAAGTTAGGGTTCCAAAAGCATACCTTTTCCTCAAAGGCCTTGAATAAAATAGGACATTCCTTAACCAAGTCTTCACATATGAATCCCCAACTAGGGTTTAGATGCCCAGATAAGAACCACAGAACAAGCATGAAGCCTTACAACCCAATCTCTAACAAATTAAGGTTTAAACCCCTCTAAAGAGCATCTAGAACTTTGTTGAATTCAAGCTTCAAAGATCAAACAATTAGGGTTTTGCATCCCCTACAACCAGATGAACATCTAGGTTGGGCCTCCAGGGCTTCATCTGTAAGGGCAAACTGTCATACAACATACAATCATAGGTTTCGATGATGACAAATGACCACCATGGATGAATCGGCAATGTCGATTCCACCTCTACAAAACAAATGCAACGTATCACCTATCATATCCTTTTCATTGCTCATCTGTACTGGTACATTTTGTACAACATATGTGGACAAAGTGTGGTCATGACAAAAGGCATGAAAACCACAAAAATGTTATTTTTTGCAGATCTGCAGGGGATGAGTCGACCGTAGGGTCGGCGCATGACATAGCACATTCCCCACGGGTCAGCGCATGAACACAGCACTTTTCCCACGGGTCAACGCACAAGATGCTTGCGTCGACCGCAGGGGTCAGTGCATGAACCACGGGTCAGTGCACGCCGACCTATGGTCGATGCATACTGAAGCATTGTTCAGTCTGACCAAAACTGCAGGCCATGCGTCGACGCATAGTCCTGCTATGGTCGACCTTTCGTGCGCAAATTCAGTTTTCTGATGTTTCCCACTCTGTTTGGAAAGCTGTTAAGTGGGTTGGTTGGTTGGTTACTATAAATAGAATTTCAAGTTACTTGTATCAACGAACATTTTGATATTTTGATTCAAGTGTTTAAAGAACAAGAAAAAGTGAAATAGGTGTCCAAGATTCTTCATCTTCATCTTCAACATCTCACAACACATCAACTACACACAACCATTTTTGAGGTGCTTTGTGATTGGTTAAAGGTGATAAGGTTTGAAGCCGAGATTGGGGAATCCGGTTCGGGTTGAAGCTTGTGACAAGTTTTTTCTTGAATAAAACCGTTAGGGTTTTGTCCTCTAAGACTGGTTTGTGTTTGGGGGTTTTTGGACGAATTCTTCATCAATTTTCAGCTGAGCGAAGGTGATTGAGAAGAGGAAGTCTTTGTCAATCTAGTAGCGGATTCAGTGAAGTTGAAGGGAAGATTTCGGGTTCGATTTGTTGTAGTTGAGATCAGCCGGGCCGAGGGTTTGAAGAACTGAGGGTTATTCAACAAAGGGGCTGGAATCGGAGGTCTATCAACAACAATCGAAGGACTTGATTCACCTTGAATCAAGGAACAAGGAGTGGAAGCAACATTCAACGTCTTGAGGATTCTGTTGTATATTTGCTTTGCAATCCTTGTATAAACGGTTAAATTCAACAGGTGATATCTATTAAATCATCTCAATTCTAGTTTTAGAATTGAGGGCAGACGTACCCCGAAGCGAGGACGACGGGGGAACTGCCTCATCAAATCTTCGCCTTTTCTATTTTTCAGCATATTTGTTTTTAGCTTAAAAATTAAGTGATTTTTGTATAAACACTTTTATCAAACCTTGATATTAATTGAGTAAGAAGTTAAAACTCTGCTTTTGAATTCAAAGTACAATAAAATATTATACTAGACTAATTGAAATCTCTTACTCAACATAAATATCACTTGGAGTGTTTTTGCACACCAAGTGTTTGATAATTTGCCTAAACCAAAATTATCTCAGTTGTGTATCTAGTTTGCTTTGCTCTTTAAATCATTGGAACTGGAATCCTAGTAAGTGAAACAAATCATTGATCGTGTGACTAGTGTAGTGATTCTTATTCCACATTGTCCCTAATCCATAGGCTAGACGCATATCCGGTTTTCCAATAACGGTTCGTTTTAGACTATATTTTCCTCGGCCGCTTCCGCACTTAAAACAAATTTTCAAAACCAATTTTTAATTGGGATCTATTCAACCCCCCCCCCCCCCCCCCTCCTTCTAGATCCGTGCCATAGTCTAACAAGTGGTATCAGAGCTCCAGTTCACTCCGTGCTTCAAAATATAACTTTGATAGAAAATGGCTAACGAACCTAAAGGGGCTTATAATAGAGCTCTCATTTTCAATGGTGAAAATTATAGTTATTGGAAAGACTGTATGCGGGTGCACATAAATTCCATAGATAGAAAAATATGGAACGTTATTCTCAATGGTCTAATTGAAATAACCATGACCAATGAGAATAATGAATTAGTGCCTAAGCCCGAAGCACAATGGACCGATGATGATGAAAAGAAATACAATTATGATTGGAAAGCCAAAAATATCCTAATCTCCTCATTAGGTGTAGATGAATACTATCGTGTATCCCATTGTCCTACTGCTAAGGCCATGTGGGATTCACTACAAATTGCCCATGAGGGGACGAACGATGTTAAGTTGGCAAGAATCAACACACTAACACAAGAGTTTGATCTCTTTTTCATGGAGCAAAGGGAAACCATTGCTGACATGCAAAAGAGATTTACTCATCTTATAAATCGATTACATTCACTAGGTAGGCTAGTTTCCAATGATGTTGCTACTAATAAGATCTTGAGATGTCTTAACAGGGAATGACAGCCGAAAGTGACCGCCATCAAAGAAGCAAATGATCTTACCATATTAGACTTGACAACATTATTTGGCAAACTACAAGAGCATGAACAAGTACTCTTGAGCCTAGAACAACACGAAAAGAAAGAAAAGAAGGACAAAGCAAAGGTGAGTGAAAAGAAATCCATAGCTCTTAAGACTTCCTCCTCGAAGTCTCAAGCAAAAGAGCAAAGTGATTATTCCTCGAGCGACGAAGAAGAAGAGGACAAGAGCGAAGATATGGGGTTGTTCGTTAAACGTTACAATCGTTACGTGAGAAAGAACGACATCCAACATTCCGAGAAGAACTTGGTAAACTTCCGGAAACAATCAAGGTACTCTAAAAATGATGAATCAAAAGGTAAAATGACTAGAGGGTCGTGCTATACGTGTGGAAAGCCCGTTCATTACAAACCGGACTGTCCGATGAACAAGAAGACAAAGAAAAAGGAATCATACAAATCACACAAGAAATCATCAAAGCCAAGGAGAGCATACATAGCTTGGGAAAGCGATAGCGACTCCTCCGATGATGAAAGTTCTAGTGATGAAGATGAAAATGCAAACCTATGTCTCTCTGCTTATCAAAAGAACAAAAAGAAACAGGTACGACATGCTAAATATGAAAAACCCTCTAGTATGTCTCATCATGAATTACAAGCTGAATTTAATACTTTACACTGTGAAGCTAAAGAGGCCTTTAAAAGGCTTGCCTCAAATAACAAAATTTTTACTCATTTAGAACAAAAAATTCGAGAATCCGAAAGGAAACTTGAGGCACTTAAGGCTTCTATAGTAGAAAGCACAAAAGCAGGTTGTGAGGACCTTAGATGTAGAATGATGAACTTTGGGTGTGATACTTGTTATATTTGGCAAGGTGAAGTAAGAAATCTAAAGGCCAAACTTGACAAGGCTCTTGATCCCAAGATTACCTCTGCTATCGATAAATCAAACTTTCGAAAAAGTATGGTTAATCCATATCAAAAATATAAATATGTTATAAAGGATGAAGATAGCAAAGGCAATCAAAATGTAAATTTCTCTTGTCTTTATTGTTGCAAGAAAGGCCACTCCATTGCTAAATGCAGATTTAGGAGATTCTTAGTTCCTAAAGGCATTTATCAATGGCGTCCTAAATGCAACCATTTCGTTACTCACCATTCAGGACCCAATAAGCCATTGGGCACCTTCTCGTGTTAATTGCATTTCCATAGGTACAATGCCTCGAGACCACTGAAAGAAGATGGGTTCTCGATAGTGGATGCTCAAGGCACATGTCAGGAGACATATCACTCTTCATTGACTTCGTGGCTAAGAAGAAAGGATATGTAACCTATGGTGACAACAACCGTGGAGCAATACTAGGTAAAGGTAGTGTAGGTAACCCTTCTTCCACTACTATTTCTGATGTATTGCTTGTCGAAGGTCTTAAACACAATCTACTTAGCATCAGTCAATTATGTGACAAAGGATACAATGTATCATTTTCAAAAGATTGTTGCAAAATTGTACATAATGATGATAAGAAGAGTATGTTTAATGGCCTGCGAGTGAATAATGTCTATATGTTAGACTTGAACGAAGTATCGTTAACAAGTGACAAATGCCTTGTAACAATGAGTGAAGATTCATGGTTATGGCATAGGCGTTTAGCACATGTTAACTTTGACTTACTAAATAAAATAGTCTCAAAATATCTAGTCCTAGGTCTCCCCAAAATAAAGTTCACCAAGGATCACCTTTGTGATGCTTGTCAAAAAGGGAAGAAAACGAGGATCTCATTTAAATCCAAAAACATTGTTTCAACAACGAGACCTCTCGAACTTCTTCATATGGACTTATTTGGGCCGTCTAGGAGGAAATTATTACGGTTTCGTAATAGTGGACGGTTTTTCTAGATTTTGTTGGACTATCTTTTTAGTAAGCAATAGCGATACGTTCGCCGCCTTTGAAAGGTTTGCTAAGCTTTCCCAAAATAAATTAAATACAAACATTGTTTCAATTAGAAGCGACCATGGGGGTGAGTTCGAAAACCATTTATTTGAAGAATATTGCGGTAACCATGGTATCGATCATAACTTCTCTGCTCCACGTACTCCTCAACAAAATGGGGTTGTGGAGCGTAAAAATCGAATTTTGGAAGAATTGGGAAGAACAATGATTAACGAAAGTGGTTTACCGAAATATTTTTGGGTCGACACCATTAGTACGACTTGTTATGTTTTGAATAGGGTGCTCATTCGCCCCATTCTAAATAAAACACCGTATGAGCTTTTAAAAGGGCGAAAGCCAAATGTTTCTCACTTACATGTTTTCGGTTGCAAATGTTTTGTATTAAATAATGGAAAGGAAAACTTGGGCAAATTCGATTCCAAGGCCGACAAGGTATTTTCCTCAGATACTCTCAATCGAGTAAAGCATATAGAATATATAACAAACGATTACTTGCTGTGGAAGAGTCTGTACATGTCACTTTTGATGAATCCTATCCGAGAAACATCGGAAAAGGTAGTGTTGTTCATGGTGCAGGTACATCTATGGAAGACATACTCAAGGGTGGCGAGCCGGGGATTGATCAACCCGACAAAGTCAAAGTTGAGGAGGATAAAGATGTACACCATGAGGAAACTGAGGTAGCTCATCCGTCTTCAAACGGTGATCTCCCTCAAGCTTGGAAGTCTTCCAAAGACCATCCAATTGACAACATTCTCGGAGATATCTCAAAGGGTGTTACAACTCGATCGAAGCTAAGTAATTTTTGTTATCACTTCGCTTTCGTTTCACAAATGGAACCTAAAAACCCTAAAGAAGCCCTACTCGATGAACACTGGTTTTTGTCAATGCAGGAGGAACTAAATCAGTTTACTAGAAATGAGGTTTGGGACCTTGTCCCTCCTCCGCGAGGTCATCGAGTAATCGGCACCCGATGGGTGTTTAGGAACAAGTTGGACGAAAATGGGGTAATAACCCGTAACAAGGCGCGTTTAGTCGTGCAAGGGTATAACCAAGAGGAAGGCATCGACTATGAGGAAACTTATGCGCCGGTTGCCCGACTCGAGGCTATACGCCTTCTCCTTGCCTTCGCTTGTACGAAAGACTTTAAAATATTCCAAATGGATGTTAAAAGTGCGTTCCTTAATGGTCACATAAATGAAGAGGTCTACGTCGCACAACCTCCGGGTTTTGAATCTCATGAGTATCCCGATCATGTTTACAAACTAAAAAGGGCTTTATATGGTCTCAAACAAGCTCCTAGAGCTTGGTATGAGCGACTAAGTAAATTTTTGCTTGATCAAGGTTACTCAAGAGGAAAGGTTGACACAACACTCTTCATTAAACGTCAAGGAAAGCACTTGATATTAGTACAAATTTATGTTGACGATATTATATTTGGGTCTACTAACATGAATATCGTGAGAGAATTTTCTGATCTTATGAAGGGTGAATTCGAGATGAGTATGATGGGGGAGCTCACATACTTTCTCGGTTTGCAAATTAAACAACTCAATGAAGGAACATTCGTGAGTCAAACAAAGTACTGTTTGGACCTTATCAAGAGATTTGACATGGCAGAAGCTAAGGCCATTGACACCCCCATGCCAACATGTGCAAACTTGAATAAAGATGAAAACGGTAAGGACGTAGAGGTAAAAAGTTGATGTTGTTGCAAGCACAAGTTTATTGTTCATCAAGTTACTCCGGCATCGAGGTGATATTGTTCCTTTACCTTTCTCTCTCTCTCTCTCTCTCTCTCTCCCTCTCCAAATTTTCATGGTTAAATAGCTGTACTACATAATAATATTGTATATATATATGACGTATCTCTTTGGATGTTTAATGTTGTGTGGCATTCAAATTATGCATCAAACATGTGAGCGTATCTGCAGAAAAGTGAAAAAATGGAAATTTTACCTGTATGAGTCGACCGTAACAGGGCAATGGTCGACGCACACTTAAAAATCTTTCTGTTTTTCAAAATCCAAACAGTATGCGTCGACGCATGCACAGTGTATGGTCGACGCATCGCACGAAAACTCAGTTTTTCTCTGCAGAAAACCTTCAAACTTCCCATGTATTTACCATTTCAAATTTGAATTCATTATGCATTCAACTCATTACATTGTAAGTTGCTTCTACCTAGTGCCTATTGTCTCTTGGCCTCTCCTCTTCCCAAAACCTTAAATCCTCATCTACAAAAAGGGCAAACTTCTTTCTTGACAATCATTCTCAACAAACTTACACCAACCTTCACTCTCTCTTTTGCAAAAAGCCTCAGAACCATTACCCATGGCCTCCTCATCCCGAAGATCTCGCTGAGGTAACTGATTCTAACACAATCGAAGGGTATGAATTTAAGAGCGCTCTGAACGCTATGCTGAAACGACCCTACCCGGACCACATTGTAAACAGTGACGCGTTCCCACGAATTGTCACTGCCGGGAAACTGAAAACAGGTGAGCGCATTCTCCAGTGGATTGTGTCACGCATACTGCGACCTAAGAAGGGTGGTCTCTCCCGAGTTGAACAAGCTGAAGTTCATCTCATATACATCTTAATGAATCAGCGGAAAATAAACTTGCCCTACTACATTGCTAGTAGGATGTTCAGGTTACGAGACTCCGGACGAGGAACGACTTTGGCCTATGGATATTTCATTCAAGAGGTCCTTACGGCAGCTGACGTTGATTATCCGTCCTTTCCGTATACCTCCATTTCCTCAGACAAAGAATTCAGCCCAAAAACTTTGTCTATGATGGGATATTTTTGGTGTGATGAACGGAGAATATACAAGTTTGTTCGCAGAGGGTTTGTTCCTACGAGTGTTGAATAAGATGATGAAAGTAATGAAAGTGAAGAAGATCAAGAGGATAACGAAGAAGAAGGAGCAGGACAAGCCTTTGACCAGCATGATAGTCCTCTACAAGCAGACACACACGACTACAATCACTCCGCTTGGGTTCAGAGTTCACATTCAACTGAAGAAAATGCTCCCAACCAGGGTGGTTGGGGTGAATGGCAACATATGGGCTGGTCAACGCAACGACAATTCTATCAGCCATATCAACATGGTGTATTTTCTAGGTTTATGGTTAGGTCGATTTTAGGCTCACGTGTATGCCTTTTTGGAAATGGTTTAAGTTAGGTTGTTGTATTAGTTTTGGTTTGTTATGGAATGTGAATGGATTAATGGTTATATGAAATTATGGTTTATGAAGTTGAATGTTGTTTTGCCTTTGAATGTATTATGAGTGCTTTGGTGTTTAAATGACCATATGGACTTGTTTGGATCAATGGACTTTGAATGTGGTTTATTGAATGCATTGAACCAAATATGTTTGGTGTCCTATTTTAGAATGATTCTTTTGGTTTTTTTAGGTGATGCACAATGGAAGTACCTTGGCCTTGAACGAAGATGAAAGCATAAAGCATGAAGCATGTAGTCATGAAGATGATGGATATTAATGTTTTGAAGATGGAAGTGGAATGTTTGTAATCAAATTGAATTTTGGTGTATTTGGAAATTGTATAACTTAATAACATGTATTCAACATGATCTGTAGTAACATTTCAAAGAATTTTCTCCACATTTGTTTCATGCTATCTATGTATATGTGTATGTAAAACTTCATGTATGAAGGTGAAGATGTATAATGGATCTATGTATGATATATGAAGGGGTAAATGGATGAGTGATTAATGTGGTTGGTTTATGAGTGAAGATTGCCATGGAAAGCTTGAAAAGAATTGAATTATTGCTTGTATAAGGCCATGGAATGTGCATTGATTCATGAAAAGAAAATGAATGGTTCAGAGTATCATGAAGTGTAATTTGGCCTAAAATTGGTTCTTTGAATGAAATGAATAGCCTTGATACTTATGAAATTGTGTAGGGTGAAGTTCTTATCTTGGACTTGGAAATAGTGAAATGTGGAATGACAAGACCTTTGACATGGACATGATTTGCAAGTAGTTTGAAAATGGCTTATAGAAGGTGATTGACTTTGGTCAACTAGTTGCCCAAAAAGTTAATAGTTGACCAAAGCCAAATGTATTAGGGTTTCCTTATAGAGACTTATGTAGATGGGCATGAAACTTGGTCAAAGATCGATGGGCCCAAAATGAAGACATAAACAAGGTTTCAAAGTCATGATGGATCATAAGCAAACCAAAGCTCAAAAGATCAATGGATTGGGGCAAGTATGAATTCATGGATAAGGGACTAGCAATCCACACCATATGCATAAGAGACATGACTTTACAAAAGCTATGATATTGTGGATGTGATGGACAAGATGATGTGTATGAGCCCTTCCCAGATGGATTAAGGTTTCAGTCAGACCAAGATGTCTCAGTCAATCACTTACTTGCATGGGCCTTCAATCATCTGAAGTTAGGGTTCCCAAAGCATACCTTTTCCTCAAAGGCCTTGAATAAAATAGGACATTCCTTAACCAAGTCTTCACATATGAATCCCCAACTAGGGTTTAGATGCCCAGATAAGAACCACAGAACAAGCATGAAGCCTTACAACCCAATCTCTAACAAATTAAGGTTTAAACCCCTCTAAAGAGCATCTAGAACTTTGTTGAATTCAAGTTTCAAAGATCAAACCATTAGGGTTTTGCATCCCCTATAACCAGATGAACATCTAGGTTGGGCCTCCAGGGCTTCATCTGTAAGGGCAAACTGTCATACAACATACAATCATAGGTTTCGATGATGACAAATGACCACCATGGATGAATCGGCAATATCTATTCCACCTCTACAAAACAAATGCAACGTATCACCTATCATATCCTTTTCATTGCTCATCTGTACTGGTATATTTTGTACAACATATGTGGACAAAGTGTGGTCATGACAAAAGGCATGAAAACCACAAAAATGTTATTTTTTGCAGATCTGCAGGGGATGAGTCGACCGTAGGGTCGGCGCATGAACACAACGCTTTTCCCACGGGTCAGCGTACAAGATGCTTGCGTCGACCGCAGGGGTCAGCGCATGAACCACGGGTCAGCGCACGCCGACCTATGGTCGACGCATACTGAAGCATTATTCAATCTGACCAAAACTGCAGGCCATGCGTCGACGCATAGTCCTGCTATGGTCGACCGTTCGTGCGCAAATTCAGTTTTCTGATGTTTCCCACTCTGTTTGAAAAGCTGTTAAGTGGGTTGGTTGGTTGGTTACTATAAATAGAATTTCAAGTTACTTGTATCAACGAACATTTTGATATTTTGATTCAAGTGTTCAAAGAACAAGAAAAAGTGAAATAGGTGTCCAAGA
Source organism: Lathyrus oleraceus (assembly GCF_024323335.1). Classification (NCBI taxonomy): domain Eukaryota; kingdom Viridiplantae; phylum Streptophyta; class Magnoliopsida; order Fabales; family Fabaceae; genus Lathyrus; species Lathyrus oleraceus. Next base: position 246,721,439 of record NC_066579.1, read on the forward strand.
TTCTTCATCTTCATCTTCAACATCTCACAACACATCAACTACACACAACCATTTTTGAGGTGCTTTGTGATTGGTTAAAGGTGATAAGGTTCGAAGCCGAGATTGGGGAATCCGGTTCGGGTTGAAGCTTGTGACAGGTTTTTTCTTGAATAAAACCGTTAGGGTTTTGTCCTCCAAGACTGGTTTGTGTTTGGGGGTTTTTGGACGAATTCTTCATCAATTTTCAGCTGAGCGAAGGTGATTGAGAAGAGGAAGTCTTTGTCAATCTAGTAGCGGATTCAGTGAAGTTGAAGGGAAGATTTCGGGTTCGATTTGTTGTAGTTGAGATCAGCCGGGCCGAGGGTTTGAAGAACTGAGGGTTATTCAACAAAGGGGCTGGAATCGGAGGTCTATCAACAACAATCGAAGGACTTGATTCACCTTGAATCAAGGAACAAGGAGTGGAAGCAACATTCAACATCTTGAGGATTCTGTTGTATATTTGCTTTGCAATCCTTGTATAAACGGTTAAATTCAACAGGTGATATCTATTAAATCATCTCAATTCTAGTTTTAGAATTGAGGGCAGATGTACCCCGAAGCGAGGACGACGGGGGAACTGCCTCATCAAATCTTCGCCTTCTCTATTTTTCAGCATATTTGTTTTTAGCTTAAAAATTAAGTGATTTTTGTATAAGCACTTTTATCAAACCTTGATATTAATTGAGTAAGAAGTTAAAACTCTTCTTTTGAATTCAAAGTACAATAAAATATTGTACTAGACTAATTGAAATCTCTTACTCAACATAAATATCACTTGGAGTGTTTTTGCACACCAAGTGTTTGATAATTTGCCTAAACCAAAATTATCTCAGTTGTGTATCTAGTTTGGTTTGCTCTTTAAATCATTGGAACTAGGAGTCCTAGTAAGTGAAACAAATCATTGATCGTGTGACTAGTGTAGTGATTCTTATTCCACATTGTCACTAATCCATAGGCTAGATGCATATCCGGTTTTCCAATAACGGTTCATTTTAGACTATATTTTCCTCGGCCGCTTCCGCACTTAAAACAAATTTTCAAAACCAATTTTTAATTGTTAGCGCCGACTCAAATTTTAATTAGGATCTATTAAACCCCCCCCCCCTTCTAGATCTGTGCCATAGTCTAACATCATCCACTCCAAAACCCTAACTTTACCAGCCAAGAACTTTGAAACCACAATGATCAACCAAAGGATATGAATGAATGATCGATGCATATGTATGAAACATGAAGGTATATAAATGTTTCTCTAGTCAAGGTTTGAATGAAAGGTGAAAAGGGGAGGCCAAATTTTGAGGTACAACAACTGCCCCTATTTAATCTTCTTGAACCTGGATACAAGAATTGGGGAAGCTTTTCAGGTATTCAAGGTAGAAGAAGATTAACTACTAACATATCCAAAAAAAATCCCGTTCAAGGATGGTCATACTACTGAGGTATATATTTTTGATATTCTGTGGGGAAATTGCGGATGGAGAGTATGATATGTATGTTGTATGACATATGCTTTATTTTCAAGATGCATGAGTGTTTATATGGTTAAACAGTTGTCGTTCACAGGGTATGGTTCTTTTTTATAGAGGGAACTCTGACTCATCATCAATTATACCAAAGAAACTGATGATGTGAAGTCAAGGGTGTCGCATTACGCGAAAAACCGGCGGGAAAAACGAAACAACAAAGCCGCCACCGTGCGTTATTTATCCCAAAAGAGGGAAAGGAAACGCTCGAAGTAAACCTGGGAAAGACATGGTCTCGCGACCAAAGAGAGATGGGATCGAGAATCGGTTATGCGAAGGGAAGGTATTAGCACCGCTACGCATCTGTCGTACTCGACGGGATCCACGCATAAAAGGAAGGATAAGGTTGCTAAAAACTGCTCAAACACCACACAAGGCTGGAAGGAAACACAGAAAGACAAGAGAAACTAAACTCGGTAGGATATCGCATCCTGGGCCTACGTAGTCTGTCAGGCACAGACATCAGAGTCGACGTAGTTCGGGACAGGGGGGAAACGTGCTCGCTAGGATGTCGCATCCTATGCATACGTATCTTCTCTGACCAGAGAAGAATCAGAGCACTCGTAGCTCGGCTAACGCACGCCAAACAAAACACAAACACAGACAGGAAATTGACTGCCAATCGCTGGACTTACGTCACACTCCATACAAACAGGCAAACATGGAAACCGAATGCCAATCGCTGGACTTACATCAGACTCCGAACCAACAAACACACACACAGGAAACCAACTGCCAATCGTTGGACTTACGTCAGACTCCAACAAACAAAGGGGTTGCAAAAGAAAAAGGGCGCCCGGAGAGATCAACTCATCTCCTGCCTATGTACCTCATCTGGTATGAGGATCAGGGCGACGTAGTTCCCCTGAACAGGGAAAAAGGACTAGCCTAACCAGATACAAAGGGAGACACAAGCTACTAGGGAGACTACGACTCGAGCCTAGAAGTTGTCATGCATACAATCCCTATGTTAAGGTTTCTATCTAACTTGCACAGGGAGCAAGCCATCCTAAACAGCACCAGCAAATACATACAAACACAATAAAGCAAGCACAAACACTATATGCAAACAATTGGGCTCATACAAGGATAGGCTGTGAAACACAAGCCAACTGGAATCGGGTGTAGTTAGCTCTTAACCCTAACATTGAGAGTTAGGGTGAAGCAGATGAAATGGGAAGTGAGGGTAAGACCTCACAGCTCTTATCCCTGGCCTGGGAGAGCTTCAGACAAATGAAAGGGTGGGAGTTCAGAAAGTAGGAACTCTTCTCCACATATGACTGACACAACAAAGATCTTGGGCTATTATCCACAATGCATCAACACATGGTGTGAGAAAAGTGAATGACGCAACTGAATAGCAGGAGATGGATTGCACATCTCTTTTATCTGTCAATTGCCTCATAAGAGGTCTTTACCTGCTTGGCACAAAAGTAAACATTCACAAGCATTGCCTCTTAAGGAGGGCTTCAGACAGGTGCCTGCCCACATAACAGGACAGGTCTTCCAGACTACATGAAGTCAGAGAGTTATACCTCAGTGGTTAAGCAACCAAGCAAAGCAAATGCAAGTTCAAAAGAACTCAAAGCAACTTAGGTACCTGTGAAAAATCTAACCCAATCAGTACACAGTTCAATCAATCAAACAGACAACAGTCAATCACACAGACAGACAAAGCATCAGGCAACAATGTGCAAGGCACAAGCCCAAACACAAATGAATTGGTATCAACCTACAAAACAACACAAGGTTAGCCAACATCAATCAACTAATCAATCCAAATGAGTGAACCACTTCAACCATGGTAATGTGCTTCTTAACCTGAAATCCACAATCCAAACAGTGAGTCCAAACCACTAGGTCAAAGCCTAGGGTCAAAAGAGGGTCAAACATTCAAAACAGAACATGAAATTTAACATGAATCAACTTCAATCGCATCTTGACACAACTCAAAAGGTCCCATATCAATATCATTAACCAAAAGCATTTCATGAACCAAACATGGCAAGGTATGCAAATTGTGACCACATTGTGACATCAGAAGAAATAAATGCACATTAAATCAAAAATGATTCAAATAATCTTAGCAAAATTCATGAGTAAATAGAACATACAACATGATCATCACACAAAAAATTAGAGGCATTGGACATCATTAGGCATGGCAATCACATAGCATAAGTCAAGACAAGCACATGCGTGACACAAATTGTCACACCAAGTTAGCATAGGCATAAAACAGGGATGGATCATGGTAAAAACCTCAAACCAAGGCCAAAACAACACTTAACATGTCTAGAAATAGTATGCAAAGATTCAGAAGCATTGGATAAGACACAAGCATTTTATGATCAAATGAAGTTCAAGGCAATTTTAAAGCTCAAATATGATCAACTAGAATGAAAAATCTCAATTAAATCAGAAATGATCCCAATAATTCTACCAAAAATCATGAGCAATCACAACATCTATAACATGCATCATACAAAAAATCAAGAGCATAGGATATCATTTGGCATGGCAAACACATCATTCAAGTTGAACATCACAAGGTGTGACACAAATTGTCACACCAACTTAGCACATTCATAAAACAGACATGGTAAGTGATAAAAATACCAAATCAACACCAAAATGTCAAGCAATGTGTCTAGTTATAGCATGAAAATTTTCACATTCATTGGATCAAAGACCAGCATTTCACAACATGATAACCAATGCAAGGTCAAGTAAGCATACATGTTCAAACATCCTAGCACAAAAAATTATCCAGCCAAGCACAATTTTGAAATTAATGATCAAAAAATAATAGACAAGATAAGGATCATAATGCAAAAAATTGGGATGAATTTGGTTTAATTTTCAATTTTAAATGAATTTTGGAAGTTGAGAAAAATTTGAAATGAAATGTGAAGCCAAACATGAAATAATGAAGAAAATAATGAAAATGCAAGGCAAATGGAATGCTCTGGCCGAGAATCGAACCCTGGGACACTTTCAAAATCAAATGCGCGCGCCATACAAAACGACCGTGTTTTGATCATAAACCCTAACTTGGCACGCTATGCATGGATTCAAAAATCCGCAGCAAATATGCATGAACTCGTGGATGAATCCGAAGGAAAACCTATGCGTTCCGCAGCAAAATTCGCAGGAAATCTGGACAGGCATATGAACATGATGAAGATCATGAAGATCTTCATCCAGAATTTTCCAGAAAAATCTAAATGCTCCAGAAATGAAAATCAAACACATCATTCAACTCATTAGCCATCACACATCAAGAATCCATGAATTTTTCATGCAAAAACAACATCAAACGCATGGATCGAAGGAAATAAAAATCATCATCCAAACTTGAAATGCATGTAACTTGCTCAATTCAACACCAAATCAATCCAAATTTCCATCAGAATTACCACCATTCCATGATCTACAAGATAGGCATAATGAATTGCAAAAATAAAGAGGTCGAAAAACCAACCTCTTGATGAACAGAATTGGATCCACGTGTTTCCAAGCTTTGCCACGCCTCAAATCTCTTCCAGTATGCTTATTGAGATGGATGATGATGAAATGGAAGCTCAACAATGAAAGAAACAAGCTAAATCTTCAACTGCCATGGAAGCTTCAAGCTATGAACATGAACTTAAACAACCACGATTTCTCTTGCTCACACGTCCAAAAGTGCTCCAATATGCTCCCTGATGATGAATTGATCAATCAAAAGTGTTTAGGTTTGAAGAATTTTTGGAAAAAAGTGAGAGAAAAATTTGGAGGATTTTGTTGAATCTAGATCTAGAATGTTCATTCTGATCAAAACAGTTATGATTAAGCATATATACTCCATGCTAATCATGTTTAGGAATGGTTTAGGGCAAATGCAAATGAGATTAAGAAGCTTTGTGGTGTAAGTGCAAAAATGCATTTTCTACTTCATGCACCTCTATGCACGTGAACAGTGCACACTCTTGGCCCAAAATGCCTTAAAAACATTCCATGCACACTTTTGAATTGATTTGGTATGCATATATTCAACCAAAATGAGTTTATGAAATTTCTTCCCAAAATCTTCATGAATGAGCCAATGCCATGCAAATGAGATTTCATGCCAAATGATGGTATGCTTGGAAAATACATGTTACAAGAATCAATATGCAAAAAGAACCACTCAAATGGGAGTTTTGGTTTGAAAGTTATGCTCATTTGAAGTTTAAACCACACTTTGCCATGATTGAACCATATCTCCTCAACCACACATGAGAAATTCATGATCTTGGACTTTTTGGAAATGGGAGAGAAAGATCTTCAACTTTCATGTTGGACAAAATTTCATTTGAAGCTTTCTTGATGATGTAATATTGAGTTGAAGTTGGTCCAAATTCTTTCCATTTTTGGAAAGTTCAAATTACAGGTCACCTGCTATTTTTGGAAAGTCTTGATCTGACTTCAAATCCTTCAACGTTGATGTTTGAGATGTCAAATGAGACTTGTTTTCACATGAATGAGGCATCACTAACCATTTCCCACCTCCAAATCCATAGTTGACTGTGCAGTTGACTTCTGTTGACTTTTCAGGGCCTCAGATGATTTGATCATGCATTGATGAATTCTGAGCCTTCAACACTTGGCCAAACCACTTCAAAATGATCCTTGAATCATGTGAACTCCTAGTACCAACCCTAGGGCTTTGATCTCATGGAGAAATGCACTTGTTTGCTTGCACAGTTGAATCTCCTAACCAGTCTTGCCTGATGACATGAGGGACTATGCAATGACAATGCAATGTTAATGACCTAAACATGAAATGTATGTACAAAATGAGAGGTGCAAATTTGAGGTGCTACAACTGCTCCTATTCAATCAACTGGGAACCTGAACGGATGAGAGCAACGACTGTCAGACATTCAAGGTAAACAGGGATTGAATACCGAAGAACCGTAGAAATTTGCACTCCGCGGGATATGATACAGGATATTTGCAACAGTAACCAGATAGGACGTTTACCGACGACTCTACTGGGGATTTTTATTTTTATCAAAGGAAAGATACAACCAGACGTCAACGGACGAATGGGAAAAACTCAATGTTTATCGACACCAACGGAGAGGTGACCAGACATTAACGAATGACTGGGAAAACTCGACCAGACGTCAACGGACGAACGGGAGAAGCTTGACGTTTATCGACACCAACGGAGAGGTGACCATACATTAACGAATGACTGGGAATACTCGACCAGACGTCAACAGACGAACGGGAGAAGCTCGACGTTTATCGACACCAACAGAGAGGTGACCAGACATTAACGAATGACTGGGAATACTCTACCAGACGTCAACGGACGAACGGGAGAAGCTCGACGTTTATAGACACCAACGGAGAGGTGACCATTTCGCTGGGGAAGGAAAACAAAATATTTGCAACTGGAAACCAGATAGGACGTTTACCGACGACTCTACTGGGGATCTCTGGCTGGGGAACAACCAGACATTTACCGATGACTGGGGAAAATACTCGACGTTTACCGACATCGAAAGATGATGTTTACCGATATCAAAGAAAGGTGACCAGACATTTACCGATGACTGGGAAAAATATACAACCATACGTCAACGGACGAATAGGAAAAACTCAACGTTTATCGACACCAACGAAGAGGTGAATCTACTGGGGAAAAAAACCAATACAACCAAACATCAACGGACGATTGGGAAAAACTCATCGTTTATCGACACCAACGGAGAGGTGAACACTTCACTGGGGGAGGAAAACAAAATATTTGCAACCGGAAACCAGATAGGACGTTTACCGACGACTCTACTGGGGATCTCTGGTTGGGGAACTACCAGACATTCACCGATGACCGGGAAGAGACTCAATGTTTACCGACATCGAAAGATGATGTTTACCGACATCAAACAAAAGACAACCAGACATTTACCGATGACTGGGGAAAAAGATATACAACCAGACGTCAACGGACGAATGGGAAAAACTCAACGTTTATCGACACCAATGGAGAGGTGAACATACATCAATGATGCATGGGAAAGGGATACAACTATACGTCAATGGACGGATAGGAAAAACTCAACGTTTATCGACACCAACGGAGAGGTGACCAGACATCAACGGATGTCCTGGGGAAAGGATAGATGTTACGCACATCGAAAGATGGTGTTTACCGACATCAATAAAGGGACGACCAGACATCAACAAATGACTGGAATGAGACTTGATGTTTACCGACACCGAAACAATGGTGTTTACCGATACCAAAAAAGGACGACCAGACATTTACCGATGACTGGAATGGGACTCGATGTTTATCGACACCGAAACAATGGTGTTTACCGACACCAAAAAAGAGCACACACGGGTGCCAACATGACACTTACCGGTATCACAAGAATGACATCTTCAATACGTCAAGGCAAGGCTAAACACTTGTTGGGGATCTCACTGGGGAGAATCAAGCTTCCTTTCACGGATGAGTGAGGAATAAACCTCTCTGAGGGGATTATCAATCCTGAATGCGGTCAGGAGCAACTGTAGCAAATGTGTCGTACAGGTGTTGAACAACGATCCACCTTTACCGGGGATAGTTTTGATTAGGCTTAACACATGAATGCATATGTTTGAATTTTTCTATGGCGTAATGCTCCATATCGAATGGAAATGCTACGCGTTTTGAGGATGCGATGATTACTACATGCAAAATGCAAATGATGAACTCCTGTCGGGGAGAAAAATTCTCCAGCTCTGTGGGGATACTCTGTCTGAGGAATGCTCTGCGGGGAGTAGCACCGACTTCTCACTCATGCTGAGGAAAAACATTGCTGCTGGAAAGAGGATAGATCCCACCGCGGACAACCTTCACTGAATCCAATCCACTCGGGGACTCCGCTAGGGAAACAACCAATGCGACTTCACTTGGGAGAGCTTCCAATCCACAGGTAGGATAACCTCTGCTGGAGATAATTTCCACCAAACCTGATCCACTCGGGGAACCTGCTGGGGAAAACCATCAATATAAACCCTCTGCTAGGGAGATCCACTAAAGGAAAACATTCCACAACCCTAGTGGGAAACACATCCACCACCCTGCCGGGGATAGGCACACACAACCCTGTTGGGGAAATAACCGACCAGACCATGCTGGGGATAGCATTACTTCAAGCCGGACTGCTGGGGAACACAATGCTCCACTGACACCTCCGTTGAGGATACAACATCCTTCCAATTCGATGGGGACTAACAATCTCAAACTGGCTGGAGATACACCCACTTCCAGGCCTGCTGGGGAGTTAAAAATCCTTAGACCTGCTGGGGAATAAAATTCCACAGACGTCTCTGCAGGGGATAACAATAGTTCTGATAGCCTTCCGACTTGCTTGGGGAAACAGTCACTTCCAAGCCTGCTGGGGAATCATCCTCAATCCGGCTGAGGAATTCTTGATCTTGACTACGCTGGGGAGACAAGTCTCGAACTTGCTTCAACTGCTGGGGAAGGTCCCCATCCTCTTACACTTCCAGACAGTGCTAACAATATCCCTGAACAAACCGTGGCTTATCTGCTTCAGCCAGGAATCAAAAGGTAACAACCTGCAAAACAGCACAACATATATGCCCCAGGGGGTTGCATGGATAAGATACGCTCAAGTGTCCTCAATCATTCAAAATGATTTTCAAATGTTTTATCTTTCTGCACGTTATCGTCTAGCCTTCATGTTTTTATATGCAATGTTTATCAAAAATTCGGACGTTTTTGCAAACAAAACAGTAAAATAAAATAAGAGAGCAATTTATCTGAATAACGACTTTTATTGATTGAAAATGGGCCTGAAAAGGCGAATGCATCGGGAAGCAATTCCTAGAAAGAGGTAATTGCGCACAAAAGGAAAAATCTATCCTAATGGCAATGTGAATACGGCATCCACTATTTCCCAATTCTGTTATGACTCACAGATCATCAGTTTCCTCCCAAATTCCTTGCTTTCTGAGAAGAATAACTGGACCGATCACATCTTTCGAGATGGTAGACGACGAAGCGTGGTGAAGTACAAATAACTCAGACTGTAGTCTTCGCTTTAATCCCTCTTTTGCCTGGATCGCCCTTTCGGGTTTTCAGTCCACCGGGATACCCATTTTTGCCTAAGCCGCCCTTGCGGGTTTTCGACTTACCTGGTGTACAAATTCTTTTCATTTTTATCCCTAACTTTTTCCCGAACCTTTTTTTCTTTTTTTGGTTCGCCGGGATGCCCTTTTTTGCATGGACTATTTTATTCTTTTCGTCCAGCGGGTCAATTTATGCGAAGTATTTTTTGACTACGTCTGAGTTAACAGGGGACGGAAAATCTTCACCATCCATAGTTGTAAGCATCAAGGCTCCACCGGAGAAAACCTTCTTCACAACGTATGGACCTTCATAATTAGGAGTCCATTTGCCCCTGTTATCTGTACCGGGAGGAAGGATCCTCTTCAAAACTAGATCGCCAGTCTGATAGCTTCGAGGACGCACTTTCTGATCAAAGGCTCTCTTCATCCTTCTCTGATACAACTGCCCATGGCAAACAGCTGCTAACCGTCTTTCTTCTATAAGGCTCAACTCATTAAACCTTGTTCGAATCCATTCAGCTTCATCAAGCTTGACATCTAGCAAGACTCTCAGAGAAGGAATCTCCACTTTAATAGGTAGGATAGCTTCCATACCATATACAAGGGAGTAAGGGGTTGCCCCGGTCGACGTACGTACTGAAGTACGTTACCCATGCAAAGCGAAAGGCAGCATCTCATGCCAATCCTTGTACGTTACGACCATCTTCTGCACAATCTTCTTAACATTCTTGTTTGTCACCTCTACAGCACCATTCATCTTCGGTCTGTAAGGAGAAGAATTGTGATGTTCAATCTTGAAATCTTTGCAAAGCTCTTTCATCATCTTGTTATTGAGATTCGAACCATTATCAGTAATGATCCTCTCAGGAACCCCATAACGACAGATGATTTCCTTTTTAATGAACCGGGCAACCACTTGTTTGGTAACATTAGCATAGGAAGTTGCTTCCACCCACTTGGTGAAGTAATCAATCACAACCAAGATGAAGCGATGTCCATTAGAAGCAGTAGGCTCAATCTTTCCGATCATATCAATGCCCCACATCGCGAACGGCCAAGGCGAATTCATGACATTCAGAGGGCTTGGTGGTACATGCACCTTATCAGCATAAATCTGGCATTTATGGCACTTCCGAGCGTACTTGAAACAATCGGACTCCATAGTCATCCAGTAATAACCGGCTCTCAACAATTTCTTGGACATTGCATGACCACCAGCATGGGTACCAAAAGATCCTTCATGTACTTCCTGCATCAACATGTCTGCTTCGTGTCTATCCACACATCTGAGCAGAACCATGTCAAAGTTTCTCTTGTACAGCACATCATCCTGATTCAAATAAAAGCTTCCAGCTAGCCTTCTCAGGGTTTTCTTGTCATTCTTCGACGCACCTTCAGAATACTCTTGGCTCTTGAGAAAGTTCTTGATATCATAATACCATGGCTTCTCATCCACAACAGACTCGGCTGCAAACACATACGCAAGCCTCTCGAGTCGATTCACCGCAACATGTGGCACATGATTCCACCAATGAACTTTGATCATAGAAGACAAAGAAGCCAAGGCATCAACCATCTGATTCTCATCCCGGGGGACATGATACAACTTCACCTTCTTGAAGAACGTCAGTATTCTTCTGGTGTAATCTCTGTAAGGAATCAAATGTGGCTGGTTGGTATTCCAATCTCCATTGACCTGGTTAATCACTAGAGTGTAATCTCCATATATGTCCAGAGTTTTGATCCTCAAATCGATGGCTTCTTCTATCCCCATGATACAAGCCTCATATTCAGCCTCGTTGTTGGTCACATCAAAAGTCAGTCTGGCAGAAAAAGGTATATGAGCCCCTTTAGGATTAATAAGCACTGCCCCAACACCGTTACCGTTCACATTCACAGCCCCATCAAACATCAGTGTCCACTTGTCATCAGGATCCGGTCCTTCCTCGACAAGAGGCTCTTCACAATCTTTCATCTTCAGATACATGATGTCTTCATCAGGGAACTCAAACATCATCGGCTGATAATCATCAATCGGTTGCTCGACGAGGTAGTCTGACAGAATACTACCTTTGATGGCCTTCTGCGACGTGTACTGGATATCATATTCTGTTAAGATCATCTGCCAACGGGCAACACGTCCGGTGAGAGCCGGCTTCTCAAAGATGTACTTTACTGGATCCATCTTAGAAATCAATAAGGTAGTATGGTTCAACATATACTGCCTCAGTCGGCGAGCAGCCCAGGCCAAAGCACAGCAAGTTTTCTCAAGCTGTGAATATTTGATTTCACAGTCGGTAAACTTTTTGCTAAGGTAGTATATGGCATGCTCTTTTCGACCGGACTCGTCATGCTGTCCTAATACACACCCGATCGAGTTCTCAGTCACTGACAAGTACATTATCAGAGGTCTCCCAGGAACTGGAGGTATGAGGATTGGAGGTTTTTGTAAATACTCTTTTATCTTGTCAAAAGCTTTCTGACAGTCATCATTCCACCTGATTGCTTGATTCTTCCTTAGCAATTTGAATATCGGTTCACACGTGGCAGTTAGGTGAGATACAAACCTTGCAATGTAGATCAATCTCCCTAAAAACCCACGAACCTGCTTTTCAGTTTTTGGTTCAGGCATTTCTTGAATAACTTTGACTTTTGCTGGATCAACCTCAATCCCTTTCTCACTGACAATGAAGCCTAACAGCTTCCCGAATCGCACACCAAACGTACACTTATTCGGATTCAGCCTCAGTTTGAACTTTCTCAGCCGGTCAAACAAATTCTGCAAATTTACCAGGTGCTCCTCTTCTGTCTGTGACTTCGCAATCATATCATCCACGTACACTTAAATCTCTTTGTGCATCATGTCATGAAAGAGAGTCGTCATAGCCCTCTGATAGGTAGCACCGACATTCTTCAGCCCAAATGGCATCACCTTATAGCAGAACGTGCCCCAAGGTGTAATGAATGTCGTCTTTTCCATGTCCTCTGGCGCCATCTTGATCTGATTATAACCAGAGAATCCGTCCATGAAAGAGAAAACCAAGGATTGAGCCGTATTATCAACCAATACATCAATGTGAGGCAATGGGAAATCATCTTTCGAACTCGCCCTATTCAAATCCCGGTAATCGACACACATTCTGACTTTGCCGTCCTTCTTCGGCACGGGAACAATGTTGGCCACCCACGGGGGATAAGTCGTCACTGACAGAAAACCCGCGTCCAACTGCTTCTGAACCTCTTCCTTGATCTTAACAGCCATATCAGGACTAGTTCTCCGAAGCTTCTGCTTGACTGAAGGACAATCTTCTCTGAGAGATAGCCTATGCACCACAATATCGGTATCTAACCCCGGCATATCTTGATACGACCAGGCGAATATCTCCACATATTCTCTCAGCATCTCAATCAACCTTCTCTTGACATCTTCTTTCAAAGCAGCCCCGATCTTAACATCTCTTCTGGCGTCCTCAGTACCGAGATTAATCACTTCCAACTCCTCCTGATGAGGTTGGACGACCCTTTCCTCTTGCTTCAACAATCTGACCAATTCTTTAGGGAGTTCACAGTCTTCCTCACTCTCCTCTTCAGCTTGGTAGATGGGATTATTGAGATCATACTGAGCCATAACAGAACTGTTCATAGTGGGATCCGTAAGATCGATTATGCATGTTTAATGCTTTATTTTAGAAAAAAGAGTTCAAGAAAGTCACGAAAAAAACAAAAACATTGCCATTTTTATTATATTTTTTTTTGAAAAATGAAAACAAAAACAGAAAGACAGGGATCACAAAATTGTTTGCAAAACGTCCTTTATTAATGATATCATTGAAAAACATGATGAGGCCCTACAATGAACCACTACGCCTTGGGCAGAACGTAGGGTTTTGTGCAAAATGAAAAACAAAAGAAAATTACTCTGTTTGAAGAGTAACTTGGACCACATCTTCTACCGTCCAGTTGTTGATCAGCTCCCCTGGTGCACATGGGCGAACCCAGTTGTCTAGATCACAATCACTGTCACCGTCTTCACTAATGGCTGCAAAGACATCACCGTGATTCATCAGCCCAGCGCGGGTAAAGGTACTCGGCCCTTTCTGCTCAATCTGCTCTGCCTGCAGAGGTTGATAACCAATACCGAACTTGTCTTCTTTGACAGGCAAATCCACCATCTTGCCCCAGCCTTCTGAATTACCAGAGTTGACAACTTCCACGGCCTGTTTGTACGATGCAATTGAGGCACTTGGCTTCCTCTGCTCAGCAAAAGCCACCCTCTCAAGAGCAACGGTTTCAAATGCCTGGAATAAAGTCTCATGGATCTCGCCATCCACCTCTACATACTTGAAAGAGGATAGGTGACTCACCAAAATGTCTTCTTCACCGCACACACTCACAATCTGACCGTTCCAGACATATTTCAGTTTCTGATGGAGAGTTGACGAAACTACCCCAACTGCGTGAATCCAAGGACGCCCCAATAAGCAACTATATGCTGGCTGGATATCCGTCACATAGAAGACAATACTGAACACCTCCGGGCCAATCTTCACCGGCAATGTGACTTCACCAAAAACAGACCGTTTGGATCCATCAAATGCACGAACAATCAGGTCACTCGGAGTAAGGACAACCCCTTCAACATAAATCTTACTCAGGATCTTCTTAGGCAGCACATTCAAAGACGAGCCAGTGTCCACCAGCACATGGGACAACACTGCGCCTTTGCACTCCATAGTGATATGCAGGGCTTTGTTATGGTTGCGACCTTCAGGCGTCAAATCCAAATCTGTGAACCCCACACCATGCCTAGTACTCACATTATCAATCACACCCTCCAACTGGTTGACAGAGATCTCTTGAGGCACGTATGCCAGATTCAGCATCTTCAACAAGGCATTACGGTGTGCCTCAGAGCACAGAAGCAAAGAGAGGATAGAAATCTTGGACGGAGTCTGGTTCAGCTGATCTACAATCTTGTAGTCACTCTTCTTGATTATCTTCATGAACTCCTCCACGTCTTTCTCAAACGAACCCTCAGGCGCCTCCTTCTGAGCAGATTCTTCCTCAACAGCAACTTGCTTACCCTTAGCTTTGGCAAGAGCCTCAGCATTGTTATCTCTCAACGGTTGCGGGGCAAACAGACGTCCACTTCTAGTAAACCCTCCTGGTCCTCCAACATTGTCCACAACTGGACTTGCAATCACAGGAGCTCTTCTAGGCACACCAATAGTCACAGGAGACTGATTCACTGGCCTAACCTGACTTTCAGCCCTTCTGTTGCTGTGATAAGCATTGTCGTATTTCCACGGCACAACCCTACTATTCTCAACAGGTCTTCTACCAGACACATCAATAGTAGTTGGAGTACTGACTGTTACAGGAGCAGAAATGGTAACAGGAGTACCACTAGTTGTAGGCGCACTGACAATTCTCTGGCCACGTCCCTCGGACGATTTGAAGTAAATGGTGACGGTTGACACCACCTCACGATCTTTCTCGGCCCGACTGAACTGCAAACAGCCCTCATCTATCAAATTCTGAATACCAGCCCTCAACTGTACACAACCATTCTCTGAACTGGCACAATCTGAACAGTCTTGACAACAGCCCGGGAATATTCCCCCATTCAACAAACGATCCTTCACAACACCCAACGGAGTCTGAATCTCCTCAACACTGACCACCAAGTCTTCAGCTTTACCGTCTTCCAAATTGTTCACTCTGTGTGCACCATGCTGCGGCATAGGATTGTTCACAACATTCGGCACAAGAGCAAAATTGATAGTTTTGGCGTCAATTAAGTCCTGGACCTTATGATGAAAAGCCCGGAAGTTCTCAATGTGGTGCCCCGGTGCACCAGAATGGAAATCACAACGCACGTTGGCATCATACCCAGGTGGTATTTTTGTCAACGGAGCCATTGTACGCAACTCCATAAACCCCAATCTGAGCAACTCAGGTAGCAACTCAGCATAGGTCATTGGCAACGGGTCAAAACGACAATCAGGCATCCTCTATCTAGGCTGATATGGACGTTGTTGTTGTTGTTGTTGTGGCGGTTGTTGAACTCTCTGTTGTTGCTGTTGACGTGGCTGAGGTGCTGGAATGGTTACAGCAGCAACCTGACGATACTGACCCCTATTTGTACTTCTTCTGTGTTGCACAACATTGGTTTCACCCTCCCTCCTGCGGGGTGCCCCAGCAAATGGTTTCTTTGAAGATGAGGAACCAACATCCTGAATCTTCCCAGCTTTAATCAAGCTTTCAGTCCTCTCCCCACAGATTACAACGTCTGAGAAACTACCGAATGGGCAACTTCCCATCCGGTCCATGAATACACCTTGTAAAGTATCGATAAACATATCAGTCAGTTCCCTTTCCAGCATAGGGGGTTGTACTCGTGCAGCCAATTCACGCCACCTCTGGGCATACTCCTTGAAGCTCTCTCCAGATTTCTGACATAGACTCTCCAACTGAGTCCGGCTCGGCGCCATGTCCATATTATGTTTGTACTGCCTCAAGAAGGCTTCACCCAGATCTCTCCAACTTCGGATAGAATCTCTCTTAAGCTCCATGTACCAATCCAAGGAAGCTCCAGACAAGCTATCCTGGAAGAAATACATCCACATCTTCTCGTCATCGGTGTAAGCAGAGATCTTCCTGTAGTAGGCCTGCACATGGGTGCGAGGACAAGAAGTACCGTTGTATTTATCGAAGGAATGCGCTTTGAACTTATAGGGAATTCTCAATCCTTCCACCAGGCCCATATTTGTAACATCAAAACCCAGGGAGTTCTGACATTCCATAGCTCGGATCTTCTCAGCAAGGGCATCCACCTTCCGATCCCTCTCTTCAACTCTTCCAACATCGTCATCCTCATTGAGCAGTGTGAACATGTCCTCCTGCCTGTCAACCAGCGGAGCAGGATGACGAATCGGAGCCCGGGTAGCTCTGGCATTAACAGTCTCTCCAGCAAGAGGCTGTCTGTTGATTCTAATACCCCTCAATTCATCACCCACGGCATAATCATTGACGGGAGAAACAACAGCAGCATTATCGGTCACAGGTGTACCCACAGGTGAGGCACGACTAGGAGGTGGGAGCACAACTTCCTGTCTCTGGGCTAAGGCACGCAGCTCCTCTTGCCCTTGAACGACCCCTTGCATCATTGTCATGAATTGGGCCATGTTAGCCCTCATCTCAGCCAACTCTGCTTGAACCTGGTCCATGTTCCTCTATTGATTCAATCTGGTTGCGTAGTGGTGCGGACGTTGATCAGCTATCCTGCCTGACACAGGAACCAGAGTGAGAAGTCTCGATCAAGAACACCTGTAATGTAAGAATGATATGTGTATGATGCGTGTGATGCGTATGCAGGTTAACCTTTCTTTTTCTATGCATTATTTTTTTATTTTTCCGAAAATAAACATGCTATGATGCAAATGATGGAGCCATGACTGGTCGGCTGAGTATCACGCGACACGGGATCAAAGCTTCGGCCTGAATTCGGAACCGCAAAGTCATCATCTGAGACCCAAAATCATCTGAACCCATACTTCTGAACCAAGTCAACATCTGAGCAAGTACCCTCAAATTCAGCCCAGGGATCCGAAATAAATGGAACCCTCTGATAAATGCCAAGGTCAAACCTCCGGCGTCCAGAAATAGAGACCCTTGAATCCAACTGGACCATAGTCACCATCACAGAATCACTGACGAAACCTGTACTTGCAAGAATCAGACCCTCCCCTCACAGGTGAATTCTAACAAGGTCATCCTAAGGCGGACAATGGTCTCGACAATCGGGCAAAGATACTCAACGGGTTTGCCCTTTCGGGTGTGCCATTATAGCTCTCTTAAGATCTTCTAAACCAAAGATCCGGGAAAGAACGTCACTGAAGTCACCAGCTCAGATGAGGTGAATCAACCAAAGTGGATACTCCACAAAGGAAGAGCACTCTCAAATAAACCTCGTCCGGCTTGTGGTATGTCACGTCGCCAAAAACATGTTGACCTAACATGAGAGGCAACATGAGACCACACTAATCCTAGGTGTATACTCGGGCCTGGGTTTTAGCCCCACTCAGAACACCCTCCCAAACTCAGAGGAACCAACCTGTACAGAAGACAACACAATGATAGTATGATGCAGGCAAACATTTATGTAAATATATACACAACAAAATAATCATAAATGCAATAAATGAAACAGCCAAAGCAACCAAGCCCTATCCTAGAGAGCGCTAGGAGAGACTCGCTTAGG